>NC_007284.2:812500-1412500 GCF_000002725.2 Leishmania major strain Friedlin | reverse complement strand
CCCCATCCATCTCAGCAACGGCCGCACTTAGAGAGGCCTGTTGGGCGGCACGCCCTCGGAGGGTTTGTGGACGTAGGAACACGGCGTACTCTCGCTCACTAGCACCATGATGCACTCCAGCGGAGTGGCGCGGCGCCAGATGCGTCCCTACTACAATCTGCCCTCCAAGTCGGAGCACGGGCGCCGCATGACCGGCTTTCTCACACCGTATCGCCACTGGATGTGGAAGCAGAACGAGCTCTGGCGCAACGTGCATGAGGCCCAGTTTGAGCATCTAAGAAAGTTGTACAAGCGTCAGTGGCTCGAGTCGTTCCGCGTCAACGCTGACGAGTACATTTACAAGTACAACATCACCAAATCTGCGCAGCTGGCGCAGTGGGAGCACGAGATGCAGGGCCAGGAGCGCAAGCGTCGCGAGTCGCAGCAGCTGGCACAGGGCCGCCAAGCGTTGAAGAAGAAGCACCTAGACCTGCTGCGTGAGTTCCACGAGCGGCAGTTCTTCTACTGGTACGAGCGTGCGAGCGAGCGTCTGCAGTACATGACCCACATCAACTACGTCCCACAAGCCAGCATTCAGGAGCACATCGACCGCGAGCTGGACAAGTACACGGTAGGGTCGAAGGCGCCGTACCCGCTCAATTTTGTTGGCCAGATGCCGATGCTGGAAGACAAGGACGGCAACATTGCGCAAGTGCCTGCGAATCTAATGACGAACCACGCTACGGAGAACCCAGATGGCGGGGTCACCATGTACGAGGCACCAGAGGGCACCGCCGTCGCGGAAGAGAAGCTGCTGCAGATGATAGCGTCGGCCCAGGAGGAGGAGTTGCGCATTCGCCCCGAGGATAGTGACGCCTTGTCGGAGTCGATGGAGGACATGGACCGCAGCGAGAGTGCGAGAATTGACTCACGTAAGGTGGCGCGTACCATGGAGGAGACAGATGAGGAGCGGGAGGTGAATCGGCGCGCCTACATCGATCGTGGCAAGACGGGCTCCAAGACTATCTTCCGCCGCCCACGGTTAGACAGCGATGGCGCCACGCCGCCGAGCGCTGGTGGCACGACGCCAATGAAGCGCCGTAAGTCGAAGATGGACAGGATGCATGCCTTACAGGAGCAGCAGGACGCGGTGGCGGCCAAGGCAACGGCCAAGGCGCTGAAGGACGAAGATAGTGTCGCCAAGGCGACGAAGCGTGGTGAGGTGGCGGAGAATAGAGGCCGCTTGCGCGATCGCATGATCATGCCGTCTCTTGAAACCCTGCAGCAGTCGCCTGAGATGATGGCGCAGAACAAGCCAGGCGGCCGTGTGCGGACACATCACCTCATGGAGAAGGTCTACGGTATCGGTAAGTTCAAGAAAGGTGGCGGCGGGGACGAGGATGCGTAGATGCAGAAGGCGGCGGATTCGTCTGTGCTGGATATTTCGGCTTGTACGTGACATGCCCGCAAAGAGCATTGAAACAGCAACACACACACACAGTCCAGGTGCACCCGCAAGGGCAGAAACGTGTCTCTGCCACCGTTGCTTGAGTTCAAGAAGATCTATATGTGCATCTGGTGGTGAACAGTCTTCCCTTGCGCCACCACCATCTCCTCTCTCTCGCTGTGAGGCACGTTTGGTTTTCCTTTTCTTCTCTGTCGCACGTAACAGCAACCGCCAAGCAGTCATGCCGAAAGAAAAAAGGAGAGACAACCATTACAGCAACTTCGTGTGCTGCCCTCCTAGTGTCGTCCGTGGCACGCCTTGATGCGTGTGCCTGTGTGGTGGTGGTGTGGGGGGGGGGGAGTGCGCACGCACACACGCAGCCACACAAATGCGTCACGGTAACACCCTTCATGTGTTTGCAGGTCTTCTTCACTGACCGCTTCTTCACCCTCCCCCTCTTAATCCTACGTGGCTGGCCTCTTGGTAGGTCTTTGCCAAGCTACTCTGACCTGTACGTGTGCACTGCATTCCCTCACCCTTTCATTCCTACCCTGCTCGCCTCTAGCCTCGCTTGCACCGCTCATCCGGGCACAGGAGGCGCAAAAGAACGACACTCTGAGTCACCAGAGCGTGCTGCGTCCTCGCCATTGACTCCTGGAAGGAACGCAAGTCAAGTACAACACGCATCACACCGCTGAGGATTTCACACAAAAAAAAAAAGAACGACCGCCCCCCAAGCACTCCCGTAGACCGAATCGGCGAAGGTGATCGGCGCCTTGTACAGAAGACTGGACAGCGTGACCGAAAATCTTTTTCTTTTGCTTAGCATCAGCCACCCCAACCGTAGCGCGACTTGGCAGAATGCACTCTTATCGTCTCGAGGTGGCCGTGAAGCGGGTGTACGGACTCAACCCACTCATTGCCAGCTCCGCGTCAACGATTTCTGTGGAGATGCGCTTCCTCGACTTTCCCCCCATCGTGATACACCCGCAAGGCTACGCTATTGGCAACTCAGTGACATATAACATCTGCCACAAGGCCGACTTTCGAATGAGCAGTGAACAGGCTGCCACTGTCTTTCCTGCCATGTGCCAGTGTCAGCTGGTCAACATGAAGGAAGGGGCAGTCGTTGGCGCTGCGCGGTGGTCGTGTCCGTGTCCTTTGGTACCACAGCTCGATGCAGCTGCCCAACCTCCCCTGCGCACGTATGCCAGCTACGTCATCGGCAACGCTACCGGTGAGACAGTGGGCTACGCCGATATGAACTGCCGGGTGCTCTCGCAGGATGCGCCGGCACCGCGGGCATCGGTGACGCCGCTACCGGTCGCTGCACCTCCTGCCCGTGATGCCGAGCCTAGCAGAGAAGCAGGCGCCGAACAGGGCAAGCCGTACATCGTGCGTGTGGTAGTAGGTGAAAGTGATCGGCATCGCCGCCCAAGCCAGCCTACTCGCTGCGAAGGCGTGCAGGACGCGTCACGCGGGCATGAGGCGACGGCGGCGCGTGCCAGTGTTAGTGATCGTGGCCAGCCGCCAAGGCGTGTGCCGGCCAACACCGCCGAAAAGAGCAGTCTGCTTCATCTCCTGCAGTACGATGTGGCGTATCAGCTGCAATCTCTTAGCGAAACCGTCGCGGCAGCGCTGCACCGAGAGCACGATGTGTTGACACGCACGCCACTCAAAGGGCCGGACAAGAGTGGCGCCGTCAGCACCTCCCGGCTTACCAAGTCCATCGACCACCATGTGGCATCGATTGTGAGGGTGGCAAACATCATATTGCAGGTGGCAAATCAGCTTGTGGACAACAGCCCTGCCCCGCCGCGTATCGGAACGAGTCGTGAGGTGAAGGACATGGCACGGCAGTGGCGCAACCCAGTGAACAAGCTGCCGCTTCCCGCTGAAGGCTCCGTAGGCCATTACTTACAGTACGACGTGCTCTACCAACTCCAGTGTTTGGGTACCAACTTGTCGTACATGATCGTTGCCTACCGCGCGGCGCTAGACACACCGCTGTCGTCGATCCCTGCACAGCACGTAGAGTACTGCGACGAGCTTGGGCACCAGATTCAGCACCTCACGAAGCACATCAACATTCTCGTCCAATCTAGCGTGGATGGAACGCTCAGCACAGCGGCGCCGTCTGTCGTGCCAGAGCCTGTCGCACGCGATAAACACCGAAAGAGAAGCAAGAGAAACTCGCAGAGCACACCGCCGGCTGCAGGGCCGCAGCTGGTCTCTCCCAAGTTCACTGGTGTCGCCAAGAGCTTGAGTCGCGCTTCCTACTCGTCCTTCAGCAGCACCCGTAGCGCGAGCAGTAGTAGTTTGTCCTCATCTTCCTTATCATCGTCCTTGAATCGACCGCCAGCGCGGGAGTCGCCGCCGCAGGCGCCAGCAGTCGTAGCCGTACCGGCAACTCCGCCGCCAGCCGTGCCATCACCGCAGGCGGCGACACCCGCGCCGAACGCCACGTCCCAGCCCCTGCCACCGTCGCCTTCCTACAGCGCGGCGGCGGCAACAACATCAAGCCAGCCAAAGTCGCCTCCACTGCCCACCAAGCCACCGCCGCCGCCCTACACCGTCGCCGCGCCGTCGGCTCAGCCAACGGCAACGCCACTTCCAACGCCAGCAAAGTCGCAAACGGGGCTCTCGCCCTCCAACTCAATAGAATCCTTCAGCGCGCCAACCGCCCCGTCGCAGGCGAATCAGCTTGTGTCACCCGTCGCTTGGATTAACCAAGAAAGTAACTATCAGCCACCTCCAATCGCCACGTCGCCACTGTCCCTTCACACCGCGTTGCAGAGCACGGGCATGTACGGCACGGCTTCTTCCACCTTTGCGCCGCAGCCCGTCCTCGCCACCGGCGGCCCACCTGTGCTCAACCCTCCGTACTTGTCCTCGGTGCCTCCACCGCTCGCAACGCCGACTCCGCTTAAGCCGCCAAGCGCTGCACCTTCACCGCCACCAATAGCCACACCGAAGGTGGCCACGCAGCTGCCCCTCCAGCCGCAGCCCCAGGCGCCGTTGGCGATTCCGATACCCGTGCCCATCCCACGCTGACGTGTTCAGTAGCAGGAACGCGGCCTTCTTTGCTTATTTTTTAGAGAAACCGTCCGCCACCTGCTCTTATAGATTTTTTTTCATTGCCCAGCCATCGCTGCCCCCCTAATGCGAGACACCTCACTGCGCGGCATCTACGCTACGTGTTCACCCTCCGGGGTAGCCAAGCAGCCGCTCCCCCTATCCCTGCCAACGCCAAGCCGCCCCTGGTCCCGACAGGGTCAGGCGCCCAGAACGTGGGGAGGGTCAGTGCGACTTGTCGCTGCTTGATGGCAGCGGGCACGTCCTGGATGGCGTGCGTTGGAGCGACCTGCGACAGCGGATGTCTCTGCGCCACCCATATGGTGAGCAGAGTGTCAGCGCGATTCGGACATATCCCACCCGGCCCTCACACCGCTTGCTGGTGAGGGCCCTGAGCCACCCCGAGGGGGGCACCCCGCGGCCACTGGCATGATGATAGCTGCTGTAGGGCCACCTGCGTGGTGGAGGCCGGTGGGTTGCGTTGTAGACCAGGGCCATACTGCGCCGGCTGTCCGACGCTGCTTTGCGCCACGCCGTGGGGGCCTGAGGCAACGTCGTCGGGTAGAGTGGAGCTTCACTCGTGCTATGTCGCAGAACAAAGCTTCTTTTTGCAGTTACTGTGCCAGTCCACCGCGAACAAGTCAGAAAACAGATGCATACAACCACAGCCCACTCGTCTCTGTAGAGGGAGGGGGGGTACGGCTGCATCCTGGGCGTCTAGGACGAGCCGCCTGCCTTCGCATCGGACCATGCGCCGCACAGACTCTCCCTGTCCTTCCTCATCCATCCCTCGGGTGCGTGCTGCGTGGCAGGCGCCCCACGGACATGGGTGAGCTGCATGGCCTGATCCAACGCGGGCCGCGCCCAGGCTCCTGCTCGAGGGCGGAGACGGTGGCGTCTGCCGTGCGGGTAATAGGGGGGTGGTCAAGGCGACATGCCGGATGAGCTCGAGGAGGGCGTTGGCCCGCCTCAGGTCAGGGTCCTCGGTGGCCCTGCGCACCCCCTGCCTGTGTGCCATGCCTCGCCCTCGGCCGCTTCACGCGGCGGCATCCGATAATATGGAGACCCTCCGCATGGGGAGTCTGGAGGACCCGATGGTGCAACTCGGGCTGCTCTCGTGATGTCTCCGGCATCTGTGTCTCATCAGTGCAGCGCTGGACAGATGCCGAAGATGCCACATGTTGTGCGCACATGCGCTGCGGGGCTCACTGCTATGGGATTCCTTCGCGCCCTTTCCGTCCATTGCTCTTGCTCTCTCACCTCCGCACTCTTTCCTTCGACGTGACACACCAAGCCAGCAACGGTTGGCAGCGCGTGCGCACAGCGCCCGCATTTTCGGGCCATGGGGCCTGCTTCAGGACGGCGCTGTTGTCTGCGGAGGGGAAGGGGCTCGCTCTCTTCGTCTTCTCCATCCCCGTCGGTGCCACTGGGGCGTGCCGGGGTGGCGTGCACGCTCACCGCGTGAGGCGAGGTGTGCTTCGAGCGTCGGGCGATCCGCGAATCTCGCGCAGCATACCGGGCACCACGCCATCCGCGCACCGCCTTGTCGCTGCCAGGCACCCGCCGCTGCAGCGATCTCCAGTGCACGGACGGGGTGCCCGTGGCGGACCTGGGCGAGGATGGTCGCCTGCCGTCTCGTGAGCTCAGCATCCCTGTCCATCTGGTGTGGGACGGCTGCCGCCAAGCACCTCTTGTCTCAGCGCGCCGCATCGTGTATGGCGGCTTCGGGCGATGTCGGCCGGGCGTCTGGGGCCGGCGACCAGGCGTGTGATCCACGCAGTCGGCGCCGGCTCCTCTGCGCGTTGGTGGCTGCGCGTGAGGGCGGTGTGTGCGTGCGGGGCTCCAAAGGGGTCGCTGCCTGCACCCCCGCGTGGGCGCCGCCGAGGGGCAGTGGACCCGCTTCCTCGAGCAGGTCTCCGCTGCCCGCGCGCCGTGGGGTGCCCACTGCGACCGCGGCCCTGGGGGAGGGGGCGGGGCGTTGCGGGGCTGCGCCCCTCCGTCGGGGCTGGCTCTTTGGTGCTCTTCGATGGGTGCGTCCAAGTGAGGGCATGCTCGGGCGGCGCGCGGGGGGGGGGGCCTCTTCACGGGGGCTGCCTCCAGCGGCGTCCGTTTTGGCGGCCAGAACGGCCTACGAGCGGCCCCACCCGATGGGGCAGCTCCCCCGGCGGTGTCCGCCACGAGTCTCGCCATGCGGTTTGCCTTGTCCGTGGGTGGCGCGTTGCGGCTGTGCACGTGCGGTGGTGGGTGCGGCTGCGTGGCGGATCCGCCGCTTCTCCATGATGCGCCTTCGGGCCGTTGTGGTGGCCCCGGGGTCAGTGCGCCCCTCTGAGGCTCACGCGTCTTTGCGCCCTCGTCGCTGCGGCGGGCGCAGCCCTTGCGGATCGATTTGGCAACCAGGGGGCAGCGGGCTTGGCCACGCGGTGGCCACCCGGCGCTGTGCCGTTTCGGGACGCCATCGCCGCTCACGGGCGCCAGGTGTTTGCCCTTGGGCGTAGCGCGCGGGGATGAGGGCGGGGGGAAACCGGACGGGCCAGGCCGAGTTGGCCGCGGAGCAGGCCGGCCGGCACCCCGCGCCCCCCACCACGCAGGCGGCCCTACAGCAGCTATCATCATGCCAGTGGCCGCGGGGTGCACCCCTCGGGGTGGCTCAGGGCCCTCACCAGCAAGCGGTGTGAGGGCCGGGTGGGATATGTCCGAATCGCGCTGACACTCTGCTCACCATATGGGTGGCGCAGAGACATCCGCTGTCGCAGGTCGCTCCAACGCACGCCATCCAGGACGTGCCCGCTGCCATCAAGCAGCGACAAGTCGCACTGACCCTCCCCACGTCCTGGGCGCCTGACCCTGTCGGGACCAGGGGCGGCTTGGCGTTGGCAGGGATAGGGGGAGCGGCTGCTTGGCTACCCCGGAGTGCGGACACTGACGGACGATGAACGGCATTGTGTCTTTCTGTTAGAGTACAGCTCGGAGGCTTTGTGAAAGAAAAAGAAAAAAATTGCTGAGCGACGTGGGTGAAATGCTGAGACAAGGAGCGGATTAGCGTGATTTTCGAGATCTGTCTTGGCGAACATTTTTGGCGATACAATCACCAAGCTGCTTGTCAATTGCCTGCCTTCTTTTTGGTTTGTGTCCTCGTTCGCCTGAGCTTTTTTGGTGGCATTCGTTGAAGTGGTTGGAGACAATCCGAGATCGACTAAGGTTGATCTCTCTTTCGTCACGGAGCGTACGCGTTCCGCAGGGCTTCTTGAAAACACAATGCACTTCGGTCATCGTTTGATGCTGTGACTTTTTCTTTCGCCCTTGTTTTTTGCGTTGCACTGAGCACTGGGTAAATTGCTGACGAAGGGCGAAATGCGAAATGCCTTGGTCTTCTCGGGTCAAGGGGCACATGCTAAGGGCATGTGTCTTTCCCTCCTGGATGACCCCGCGGTTGTGCAGGTATGGGAACGCATGGCAGATTGTATGATGCGCAATTACGGCATCTCATTACAGCACATCATCCAAGAAAACCCAAAGAAAGTAGCGGCGCGTAGCGACGCTTTTGTTGTTGATGAAGTCTGCAAACGGCCCTGCACAGAAGTGCTTAATATGAAAGAGTCGACACCATGCACTCACACGATCACACACCCAGACGGTGTGATGCAGTTAACGTATCTAACGCAGCCGTGTGTTCTCGCCGCACAACTTCTTGCATACGAAAAGTTGAAGCAGGGCAATCCACAGGTATACAATAGGCAAATTTCCTGCATCGCCGGGCATAGCCTAGGTGAATTTACCGCGCTTACAGCTCTCGGTGTCTTTAGTCCCGAGACCGCTCTCGATTTAACCTTCAAGCGTGGTCTGCTCATGGATCAGGCTTGCGATGGTGTCCCGCGCGGAAATAGAAAACTGTACGCCTGCAGTCCTCAGCGAGCAAATCTCAGCGACAACAGCGAGACGGCAGACGAAGTTTTTTTCGCGCTTCTTGAGGTGATCGCACAATCTCTTGCGCATACATCCTCATTCGTGGAAGTGGTGAACAACAACATCAGGCACCAGCAATACGTCGTGGCTGGCGACCTTGTCGGGCTAGCTGTGCTGGGAAAATGCCTGGATCCGCAATACCGGGCAAACTGTGCTAGCGGTGAGGATGTTGAATCCCTTGTAAGCCATGCTCTCACATCCGTCCGCATCGATAACAGAGATGGTGTGGCAAGAGATCCGAATATTGTCCACGATGGGGATTTTGCAACGTCATCAGCGCAAAAGTACGGCTCAAGATCAACGTTTCGCCGGTTCATTAAGGGTGCGGACGACGGATTTACTCCGTCACTAGAGGAACTTACGCACCTCACCCTGGAGGAGGACGGCCGCAGTGGCCTTAAGAAGAAATCATGGTTTATTCCTCTGATCATGGAAGTTCCATTTCATTCGAGCAAGCTTCGGCGCGCCATGGATGCGTTTCTTCCTGTCCTGCGCACAGCCCTGCCAGACGAGGCGGCTCTTCGGGAACTGTTCTCGATTTCAAAAGATGGACTTCTCGATGAGGAGCGCCGCGCCCACCCTTTGTGGATCACGAATTTGACGGGGAGAATATTCGACCCGTTGAACAGGGCTTTTCAGCAAAGTGCGCTTGAACGCATGAAAAGGGCGAATATTGGCGAAATCCGCCACAAAGGCCGGTTTGAGAGCACTCTTGTTGTCGATACATTTACCAGCGGCGCCGCGGAAGGAAACGTGAGGGAGATGGCGGCTGCAGTGCTGGCAGCTCAGCTCGCTCACCCTGTACAATGGATAACAACAATGGAGGAAGTTGTTGTGGCGCAAAGATGCTCACGCATTCAAGAAGCGTCGCCGAAAAGGAACACATCGGAAATGTTTAGGCGAGCTTCATTTTTCGCTGACGATGACCGAAGCCGCAACATTTTCCTTCAAGTGTCTTCCTTTCCAAGTGAAGCGCCACTTTTCTAGTTTCAGTTATATCAGCTTTTTTCAATGAGGAGTTGCGCATATTCGGCCTCATGGGTTTATTTCCAAGCTTGAGACGCTGTCGTGTACAATTCAATATGCGGATATAAACAGTTCTAAAAAGTAAGTCTATTGGGACTTCGTTTTATGTTTTTCCTGACTTCGCAGCGCCATGAAAGCACCTGTGAAAAAGAAAAGACATGCTTTTTCCCGCGCTTTCTTTGTAATGATTCTGCTACGGTGGCCTTTTTGTGTTGCCAATGCTTGAGGCTTTCACTGAAGTGCACGCGATCAAAGAGACGAAATCCCCCGAAAAAGGTACAGAACGAAACAGCAACGCTTGACTGCTGCTCTCAGCAATCTGCTTCTCTGTGGGGGACTTCGCACTCCGCTCAAAATGTTATCAAAAGGCTTTCTCATTTTCTCTTTCTGCTGTCTGTCTTCTTTCTACTCGTTATATTCCTGTGATACCTGATTTCACTGGGGAAATATATATATATATCGACACCATATCCTTCACAACTAACCACATTTTATTTCCTTTGTCCTCTGCTTCTTATTGGAAACGGTTTGCATCAGAACCCCAAACAACATGTATCGAGCCAGTCTTCTCAAACGAAGTCCCCGTGGCCTCTTTTCCCCTACTTCAGGCAGGTTGCTTTGGTGGGGATGCAAGGAAAGTGATCTTCACCGCCTTGCTCGACAGCGCCCGTGGTGGGAAACGGCTGCCATTTTCACCGGGCTTCTCGTTTTCGTAAATGTGACGAGCGCATTCTTTTATGCACTGAACCGATGGTACCAGCACTGGCGACCCTCAGGAAATGAGCTGCACATTCGCGATTCAATCGATCAGAAGTTGTTTTCAAGGCCTGATCTAGCCGTCGTTGCCGTGCGAATGTTGCTGCATCATGCGCTCAGTAACACGCAAACACCATTCGGATGCCCTATTGTGGCACCTGAGAATTACCGTGAAGAGGCCGAGGAGATTGTAGACTTCATTTGGAAACTTAACGCAGATCAGCCAATGTACACCTTTCCCGATTTGTGGGCGATGCTCACAGCAAAGGCAATGGCTCGCCTTGGTGGACCCAACGTAGTACCGTTTCGTGGTCGCGATGACCCACCGGAGTTCATGACGCGTGACTTGCTCCTCGCATTTCCGCGTTCGCTGGTTCACGAAGACGACCGTGATGTCCTGAACATGAAGCGTGTTTTATCGCGTCAAGGATTTTCATTGGAGCAAGTGGTTGCCTTGATTGGGTGCAACCGTTGTATTGGGTTTCACGACGCCGCGAACTTTCATACACGTGAGGAGGTGAAGCCAAAGATGAAGCGGCGCCCGGGGGTGATTGGGCCCAGTGACGACGAGTTTCACCTGCCTGGAACGATTCAGAAAACTACGATGGACCCGTATGTGTTTGGCTCAGAGTACTTTGATCTTCTGCTGGATTACAAGTGGCGTCAGCCAGGATTGTTCCAGCAGGGAAGGAAGGGCGCGTATAGGTGTAACGCGAAGGAGCGCGCGCGCCAAGTAACCTTACTCGATCCTTTTTCTGAGAAATCGTACGAGTCGCAGCAACGTAGGATGAGGGCTGCTGAAAAAGCGCGGGAGAGTAGTGATGCAGCGGGCAAACGTATCCCTTCAACTCTTGGAGGCAACGATAGTGCTCCAGGTCGTGGTCGCTTTGATCGCAGCGGAGAGGCTCAGTTCATTCCGGGTGCGCATAGTGCTAACTGGAGCGATAGTGTGGAGAGTAGCAATCGAGAACCGGACATCGCTGGCGATCCCGACTACGAAGCTGAGCGCGTGGCCGTTTCTGTTGACCCGTGTGAGCATGTTTCAATGCGCGGTATGGATGTTATGCTTTTGGATGATGCTCTCACGAAAGGCTGGCTTTATCAGTTTGGGGATAACGAGCTTGAGTTCTACGCCGCCGTATCGGAGGTGATTTTAAACATTCAAGGCAGGGGTTACAATCCGAATAAGCTTGCAATGTGGAAGTGAGCAGATGCACGGCCATTTAAGTTGAAAGAAGTCACTTTTCCCCGACAGGCGTGAGTGCCCATCAACCTTTTTCACATCTGTTTTCTTGTGATGGATGACCATCTGCACATCTCACAAACAAAAAAAAGATTAGGCTCGCATAGGCCGGTGGCTCGCACTACTGAAAAAATAGTTTCTGGGAAGAGTTCCGGTATGTTTTCCCGCATCGGATGACTCGATGCATTGCTGCAACACTCAACACGGTTAAGGAAGGGGTCTTTCATGTTCGTTGCGCCACCTCTGCAACGGCCATTTTCCATATACCCTTTGCAGCTTGATTGGTTTTCACTTCACATGGATGCCTTTATTTTGAGCGCTCTGTCTTCCCTTGCATGGCGCTTTTTTTTGGTGCTGCTGGCATATCCATACATATATACGTATATACATATATATACATATATACATTTGTTGATTCTCAAAACTGCTGTTGCGTTTCACACAAGCAGTGAAGTGGCCACAATTGCACGTGTTAGTTTGGCACCGCGGAGAGCAACATCAGGAAACGAAAGGACATTTACGTGTCCTTCGATCCTTCGCCTGTTTCTCTCTTTCTCACGGCTAACTCTGTGGCTGCGGCACTGTGCAATCTTGCATATTTATCGAGACTTTCACGCTCCTCTTTTTCCCCCTTTTCCTTTTGGACATCATACTGTGGTCATCGTTTTTATTGGGAAAAATACGGAGGAGAAGACGAACCGGTTGGGTCTTTTACGTCGTGACCTTGACCTTATTTCTGCTCTTGTACTGGGCTTCTCTTCGCTAGCTGTGCATTACACTATGCTTCTACTATGTTGACAGTCCATCAATAATGAGCTCCAACACCCGAAGGGCTGCAACGTCGGTCGCCTCAGCGGCGACTGCTACTGTGGATGGGTATCTGCGCAATATGTCAAAGCGGCTGCGCATTCCGACCGCCGAAGGCGGCCGCGGTACACGACGAAAAATGGCCATGGTGACATCCGCCAGCGTACCCGCTGATCCAGCCGAGACGCGTAACGTCACGGAGAAGGACCAGAGCAACTTGGCCGCCGATGTGGACGAGTGGGATGAAGTGGAGCTTCCAGTCGCCTTTTCTCCTGCCAAGAAGCAGGAAGAAAGCGAGAGCGGCAGCTTAGTCAAGAAGGGTCTGACCGATGACGGCGAAGGTGAGGCCGTGAAGCATGAGACCGCTTACGCGGTTTCAACTGTCAAGACAGAAGTAACGACTACGACAACGGGTGAGGCAGATACTGTAACATCGGGTGGCGTGAAGGAGGAACTGGTGAGTGTGGACACGGAGGCGGCTGCGAGCGATCGACCCCTGATGGAGTGGGCGCAACTGCCGCTTGTGGGACGGCCACGCGCTTCAGATACATGGCGGCAGCGTGACCCAGCTTATGAGGCCATGATGGAGCAGAGGGATTTGCTAGCCGCAAAGCGTCGCTCGGAGCGCATTCAGCGCGTCTGTGAGTCGCTCTTCGCACTCCTGGCTGTGCTCATTCGAGCCCGTCTGCTCTGGCGTGAGTCGTGTCATCCCGGTTTCGTTAAACAGCTTCTCCGGCTCCATGTGTCGCGCGGAAGGGGCCCGAAACGCTCACGCTGCGAAGATCCTTCTGGAAAGGCAACAAGTGCTTACGTTTTTCTCAAAGCAGTAGCCACCGCAAAGGTGCTGGTGGCGGAGTCGACAAAGCCGTCGCATCGCAAGCCCTCGCTCGCCCCAGCGTGGGTGACGTGCGCAAAAGACGCGGTGCAGAACAAAACCTCGGCGGCCGTGAAAGTACTCATTGAAACAATCAACGACTACTTCAAGTTAGAGGCACTGGCGGCTCCAGCTTCGTCGAGTGGACGCGAGGCACCTGTTGGTGCCGCGGCGTATACTGTTGCTCCGTCGTCTGCCGAGCAAGACTTTTCCGACTGGTCGATGCCTGTCAAACCAGGGTTTCTCTTCACGAAGACAGCAGAGCGTCATTGCCGTGTCTCTGCGGATGCGCCACTCGAGTTGCCTCATCCCCTTTACTTCTCCCTTGTGTTTCTGGCATTGGCGCGCGTGGCGGGACTGAGCTGCCGTCTTGTGGTGGCGAAGCTGGGAAAGACGCAGCTGGAGAAGGCTCGTGCAGCGGGGCCTGCCGGCGACACTGCCAATGGGTACAACGACACAAGTGAGGGCAAGGACAACACCGCGGACGGTGAGAGCGAAGATAGCACTCGCCGGCCGCTGCGAGTTCTTTCCATTTTTGAAGGCCGCGAGAAGCGCAAGGCATCGGATCGCACCGACGCCAGTGGGGTTGCTCGAGCGGGCAAGGGGTCGAAGAGGCAGCGACCATCAGCAGGGTTGGCAGAAGACACCAAAGACCGTGAGGAGCTCAAGTCAAAAAAGCTGCCCACTTCATGCTACTGGGTGGAGGTGTGGTCCGCGGAGCGCGAGAGCTTCCTTTCTGTCAACCCGTGCCAAAGCTGCGCCACCCTTTGGGGTGCATCATACACGCTGTCAGTCTCTGGTCACGTGGCGGTGGACGCGACGCCGCGGTACATCTCCAAGTACAGCACCGCATACGCCTACGGTCGTCGCCTCGGCACCTGTCGGCAGCACCGATTCTTGTGGCGCGACGAACTCGCCTGGGATGATACCCGTGAGCTGTCTGAAGTGCTGCGTGCCACCTTCAACGTGGCTGCCCCACACACGAGCTCGCTGGCGCAGCGGCAGCAGCAGCGGGAGAGCCGGCAGCTACACTCCCTCATGTACTCGGAGGCCGTGCCCACAACGCTGAATGCTCTTCACCGCCACCCACTCTATGTGACAGACTCCGACCTTGCGCGGCATGAGGGGGTATACCCAAAGGATGCAAACACGACCGTGGGAAGCGTGAAGGGTCGCTTGGTCTACAAGCGTTCCGCGGTCGTGAGTCTGCGGTCTCGCGACGGGTGGTTGCGCGAGGGGCGCAGCCTGCTCACGGAGGACCAGCCAGCGTACAAGGTTGTGGCGCCACCCGCCTCTCGCCCGTTTGCGGCACCGTCAACACTCTACGGTCGTTGGCAAACACAGCCATTCGAGCCACTGCCACTCACTGCAGGCGATCCTCCGAGCATTCCACATCACGGGCGGACGTCGTGGTACATCTTACTCGACAAAGCCCCGCCACAGGGAATTGTGCACCTGACCCAGCCCCAGATATCTCGCGTGGCGCGCCGCATGAAGCTAGACTTCTGCTTGGCTGTGGTTGGCTTTGAGCGGCGCCGCACCGACGAGCATCGCCGCGGGCATTGGGAGACCGTCATCAATGGCATTGTTGTCAAGGAAACGGACAGCGTCGCACTCCTTCACGCCTACGAGGAGTGGGTGCAACTAGTGCAGGAGCAGGAAGCGACGAAGCGAAGACAGCGTGCGTTTCACTGGTGGCTTTTGCTTGCGCAGCGTCTTCTGGCGTTAAAACGGCTGCAGGATCAGTACGCCAAGGGACTCGGCGCTGGCTCGATGCCAATGCAATGATTAGGGTTGTTCCTCGTGTTTTTTTTTCAGCGTGCACGATCTCCCGAATGACGGTTAACACTTCAATGCGTGGTGCCAGGGCCCAGTGCCCAACTCTGTGGAGGAAGCCAAGCAGCCGCTCCCCCTATCCCTGCCAACGCCAAGCCGCCCCTGGTCCCGACAGGGTCAGGCGCCCAGGACGTGGGGAGGGTCAGTGCGACTTGTCGCTGCTTGATGGCAGCGGGCACGTCCTGGATGGCGTGCGTTGGAGCGACCTGCGACAGCGGATGTCTCTGCGCCACCCATATGGTGAGCAGAGTGTCAGCGCGATTCGGACATATCCCACCCGGCCCTCACACCGCTTGCTGGTGAGGGCCCTGAGCCACCCCGAGGGGGGCACCCCGCGGCCACTGGCATGATGATAACTGCTGTAGGGCCACCTGCGTGGTGGAGGCCGGTGGGTTGCGTTGTAGACCGGGGCCATACTGCGCCGGCTGTCCGACGCTGCTTTGCGCCACGCCGTGGGGGCCTGAGGCAACGTCGTCGGGTAGAGTGGAGCTTCACTCCTGTTGGGTGGCAGAGAATGGACTCACGGGAAAGGAAACAAAGCATGGGTGCCGCAGTGACGGCGACTCTGACGTCTGCGTTGTTTTTTATCCTTTTTTCTCGCGTCTGCATTTCCTCCCCCTTTTTCGTGACGCACGCTTGTGTGTTCTTGACCGCTGTCGGCTTCCTGTGGTGTTCTGCTGACACCCGGTGTCACCGCAGATAAGGGGGCGAAAAAAAAGTGGCCCAGCGAAGCAAAAAAAAAAATAGCAATAAGAAAAGCTCTTGTCGAGGTGGCAGAGGTCCAACCCGTTGAGAGAGGGATGACGACCCCGGCCTCCACGAAGTCTCCAAACGGCTCCTATGGATCTGGGGAAACGGCAGTGCCACTTATGCCGTTGCAGGGAGCGCCTTAAAGCTTCTGTGAGTGCCCAGGTCTTGGAGAAGATGCGCGTGAACGTGACTTGGCTGCCTTGCATCACCTGTGCCACGCATGCCCATCTCATTGGTTTTGTGCATATCATGTCATTCGCCTTGTGCGGTCGTTCACAGTATCACCATTTCCACTTGGTCCACGCACTTTTTGATCTGCACTCCTTCGTTAGTATTCTTGTTGCCACAACCACACAGAAACTCGCGTGCGTGTTCCAGGTTGCTGTTTCCTTGATGGTCTCGTGCCTGACTGACCTCTTGTGACGAGCCAGCTTTTATACCCACATCGACGCACCCACTGCTCCCCCTACATACATATCTTCACATCTTCCCTTTCCATCCAAACGCGTTCACCTCATCACGTAACTCTGCGCTATTACCGCCTCTTACCCCTCAGAAGACCCGCTCTCCCCAAACACGCACACACGCAACCGCAATGTATGCCCAGCACATTCAATCCACCCCAAGCAACAAGTTCCCTGTGTTCCAGGGCGTGTCGCCGCGCGTGACGGCACAAACCTACCAGAGTCACCGTGGCGAGTACGTCTCCATCATTTTTGAGCTGACGGGCCCGGGTGAGTTCAAATGTGGCGTGACAGGCATGTCGGTAAAGGTGGTTGGCGTGCCGGAGGCAGTGGAAGTGAGCCGCGTCTGCGAGTTTATCTGCTACGTCGATCCTTCCACGGGGGATCTGACGTACTTTCAGCACGCCATGCTGGATGACGAATTCGACTTTGAGGTGTACCGTCGCCTCGTGAGCCTGACGACCAAAGTGCCACAGCTTTTTTGAACAGCTCTGCGCGAAGTTAGAGGAAAGAGCGACGATGAACGGCGTGATTGCCCATCGTCAGTGATGGGTGTACTTCAAGCCAGCAAGCAAAGCAGATGAAGAGTGTTGCGCTGATAGACACACACTCAAACAGGGGAGCCACGCCAAGGTGTATCGTTACTTTCTTTCCACGGCACCCACTCACAGACCGAGGAAAGAGCGCGCTTCTGGCGCTGACATAGAACACCTGCCGTCATACTGAGAAGAACCACGAGTGCGCGCAGGAATACAAAACATGAGCGCAACGCTCGATTGCATTCAAGGCCGCTTTGTCCCTCCGCTCCTCTGTGTTGCGTATGATAGAAGATAACCAGAAACCAACAGAGAGGAAAGCAGCACCAGGTAGGGTCGACCGGTTCAGTTGTGGAGAGTCTGTGCTTTTCTTTCTCTCCGCCGGGTTAGCCGCAACTCAAGATGCATGGCATCGAAGACGAGATGAAGCGATCCGGGAGAGAAGGCGGCTGACCACGGGTGCACGTGCGCGAGTGCGCTTGATTGTTTCTCCCCCCTCCCGCTCTCGTTCCCTCTTCACATGTGCGCGCGTCATCGCGCGGTTGAGCCTTTTATCCTTTACTAGGCGTCCAATGATGTCCGCAGTGAACATCAGTGGGTCTTCTGTTTTCTTTTCCTGCACAATAGTGTGTGTAAGTGTGCTTGCGTGTTTCCGAGGCTATCTGTGCGTGTTCTTTTGCTGGTCTCCTTCCATACATGCTAATAATACAGATCAAGACAACAAGAAAACCAAAAAAAGGACGCATGCATGAAGGGCAGCGCACTACGGCGCTTCCACATCCTCAACACGATACGACTGCGTGCTCTTGTCGCACCAGCGCTCTCCCTGTCCTTGAGCGACGCAAGCGAAGACATCAGCCTTGTGTTTCCGCTCGTTCACATACATACGCAAATTTCGGCCACAGAAAGATGCAGAAGGAATGACTTTGTGTGTGTGTGTGTGTCTGCTGTGGCTGTGGCACACCGCCCCCCCTCCCCCTCCTGTTGCACTTTTCGGTCGTGGGACTCGTGTACTCCGCCATAAGCGTGTGTCGCGCTTTGAATGCGGTGTGTGCGCCTTGCGGTTTAACCACGCCGAACCCCTCACTCGTGCGTTCTGTTTGACTGCCCCTCTTCTTTCACACTGCATGTGTGCATGTCTGCTAGTGCACTTGGCGGGTGTGCGCGCTCCCATTGTTTTGCTTGGGTGATTACTACTGTGTACACCACGAGTACATTCATATAAACAACCCCACACACGCGCGTGTGAGACAACCTTCACGTTGCGTGAGGGTCGAGAAAGTGCGAATCGAATCCACACACGGGTAAGCAACCACCATTTTCTGCCTAATGCAGCTCGATGACTGGGACACGTATCGCGAGACACTACTCTACGCACGAGAGTTGGCCGTGCTTCTCCCGTCGTCGTGGAGTGAATTGTCGAGTGAGCAGTCGGCGACAAAGTCTTCCTCGTCGCTGTCACATTCTAGTTCGTTGCCGTCTCTTGCGTTCGTGAAGCGAGTGGAAGCGCCTTTGCTGACGCAATGGATGACGGCGGCGGCAGCGGCACCCGTCACTTGCCATTGTAGCAGTGTAGGTGACAGTGTCGAAGACATGGATTATGCCACTGCCGTCGTAGCGGCGCGTTGGACGAGGATGCTGGGCATGTGGATCGTCTTGCGAGTAGAGCTCCTGTGCAATACAAGTGGGGGAGTGCTGACTCTCGCGGAAGAGTACGAAGTGGGGCGCTACAGACAGTATTTCGTGCCCCTTGCGTGGCCGATGCTGGATCGAAGCATTCGAGAGCGGCTCGCTGCGCGTCTGTGCGCATTGGCAGATAAACGGAGGGTGAGCCAGCCAATGGGCGGCACCAGCTGCGCCAATGACATGGCTGCCTCTTCCTTCTGCGGCACCCTTCTCGGGAAGGATGAGGAAGACGAACAGGCGTGTGACGAGGTTTGCACGCGAGCTATGGAGGCTACCCAGCGTGTAGCGCGCGAGCAGCTCCGCATCAGCTGGGATGCGTTGCACCCCAGCAGTATTCCTGCTACCGTAGGCGCGAAGCTGAAACGGCTTTCCGCGCAGCAGAGTCGACGCCATGAATCTGAAACTGGCTCTTTACCGCGACCAGTCGTAGTGCACACCAACTGTCTTGGTGGCCTCCTACACGCGCTGACGAGTTTTCGGCTGCGGCCGCAACGGCAACATGCAGACCACGGCTCGGCGCCGTTGCTGACCTTAACGCAGAATGCACTCCTTCATATTGGCTACGACCTGCTCACCAAAGTGAGGTCGTCCGTGATCGAGCGCTGCTACTACCTTATCCCCGCCCTGCTCGACTATGAGTCGTGCTTACTCTTCTGCGAGGCGATGCTGAAGGAGAGCGCGGCATTGCAGGCGCATGAGAAGGAACTGACGAGGACGCAGAGCATCTTGCGGCTCACTCTGCAGAGTTTACTGCAGTCTGCCCTTGGCATGTATCGGCATGTCATTGAAGCCTTGTTGGTTGACTACAAGAAGAGCGCTTGCAAGTCGTCTGCAAGTTCTACACCACGACTTGTGAAGGTGTCGGCACATCTGTTGCCGGCGAACCCGCTTGTCGCTCAAGAAGCTGCACAAAAGCAGCACGCATCCGATGCCGTCGTTCCGTCGAAACCACCAACCCACCCGGGTGCAGCTGACGGGTGCAGTGCATCAGCGGTGATGCGGCTCTCTGAACCAGCTTTTTCTATCCTGGTGGAAGTGCTGGAGCCGACTTGTGATCTACTGCAACGCTACCCCGCGGACTGGAATGTCCTCTGGACCAGGTCCCTCACAGGCCCCGACGGGCGCGACCAGGGTGCGACTTCTGGTAGCCACATAGCAAGGGAAGGGGGACTGCTCTCGCCTTCATCCCGCAGGCAGCGCCTGGTGAGCCAGCAGCGACAGCGCTCTATTGCTATGGATGTGCGAAGAGAGGTAGTGTCTTTTCTTGACGCAGAGGTGTCCAACTGCTTTGCCGCTGCTGCGGCAGGGTCTGGAGCGGCCTCCAAGAAGGCGCAGCAGCAGGCAGCCGCAGATGCATACCTTACAGCCACATACCTCTCCGCGTATGGGCCACACTGGCTATAAGCGGAGGCGGAGAGGCACGCGATCCTCTGCACCCGCTTGAGGCAAGCCAGCCCTCTCCGCGTTGCTGTCACGCTGCTTCATATGTATGCGCTGAATACGGGACATACACGAAAGACAATGGAGAAAGAATGAAACCTCTTCACAGCCCCCCTCCCCCCCCTCCACATACACACACACACACACACGCAACAAAAGCGTTGGTGCAAGTTAGAGAGAGGGGGTGCAATGGCTCTCTGTTACACTTTTTCTTTGTGTCTCTCTTGATCGGCAGCTGACATGCGAAGTGGTCTCCCCTCTCACTTTCAAGCTTTCAGAAGTGCACCCCACGTGCAATGTGAGCCGCTGGAGCTGTTTTCTGCCTTCGGGATGCTGCGCGTGATGATTGTCACTGGTCCGCCTCTTCTTTCTGGAATCACCACGTCACTCTTCTCTGCCGCTCTTTTTCTTGTTCTTTCGTCGTGCACTATTTCAAACGTGCAAGGCATCTCAGCTCGCCAGCCGTTAATGTATGTGCGTGTGCGTGTGCGTGTGTGTGTGTGTGTGTTCCACTTGTGTTGTGGGTAGTCACTGAAGCGCATGCATGCTCTGCCGCCTTCGACGTGAGTTCGGCGCTTCTTCCTCTTGCCTTTTGAACGCCAACGAAACGCTGGAGGTGACGTCGCCCTCACAAGTGCGCGTTTAGCCCCACCCGCGCCCTTCTCCAGAGAGACGCATGGGCGGTACCCAGTGACCATTTCTCTGCACCTTTGCTTCCGCTTTTACCGAAAAAAAAACGACAACGACACCATCAACGGTGCGAATGCCAAACATGCGCTCCACCGCCGCCAAGAAGTCGTTCCACCCACCTTTCAAGCATACAGCTCCGTGCAACACTGCAGCATCCATTCACGCGGTGGCGCGACAGCTGCACCGCAGCCAGGCGTTTGCGCTACATGCAGCGCCCTCCTTTGCAGATGACCCCTGCGCAGCGAATACCTCGTCAACTCCTGCACCGCTCGCACCAGATACGGCTGTCGCGGTGTCCGAGCCCTTCACAGCGCCCAAGACGGCATCGGAATGTGACGATGTCACCCCACCGCGAGGCGGGACAACCGATCCTCTCCCCAGCACCGAGACTGACGTTGCCTTCGAGAGGTGTAGGCCTTCTCGCCGGCAGCTACAGCAGCGCATCGACGCTCGCCGAGCCGAGCTTGCAGGCGCGAAAGCGTGGTCACTCGTAGAAGACACGCTGTATTGGGTGACAGTTTCGCAGACGGCACTGCAGCACTTGGCGGACGCTAAGGCAGCAGGCCAGGTGGAACGGGTAATGTCAGAGCTTCACATTGACCCGCCGACGGTGCTGTTCTCAGTGGAGGAAGGTAGCTTCTCTCACCAATGAATGAGCGCCCTCCTGTGCGCACGTGCACTCTTGCGGTTGACAGAGTGAGGCACCTGGGATGTTCCCGCTAGCTGCGCATTACGAAAAGACGAGCAACAACAGAAAGACAGAAAGCGAAACCACAAAAAAAAAGGAGCGAGAGGACGGCATATTCGTCTGCACCTTCATGGCTCGCACTTCGCAGATGCTCGCACCGCTTTCCTTGCTTTTTTTTTTCTCTTCAACGCTGCTGTTTGCCACTTTTGGTATCTTTTTTTTTTTCTTACGTTCGTCACGCACGAAAACCATCAAATATGCGGATCACTTGTGACCGAGTTCCAGCCACGAGAGCGGCACACTAATCGGCTGCGGTGCGGCACCAACTGTGACGTCGCAGTATGCATCCTGGCGATGCACTTGGGTAAGGCTTTCGTTCCGATCGAATCCTGCATCTACCCCTTTTCTTTGTAGTAGTAAGTGAATCGATCTCGGTCGCGCACATGCCCAGCGTCACTAGTGCTTGGAGCTCCGATTTCCTGCTCCTGTGACTCTCTTCACCCCTGGTGATGCGCGCGGGACCGACACGAACGACTTTCTCGTTTTTCATCCACCGTAAACTCCGCTCGTTTTGCATTTTTTTTTTGGCTTCTCACTTTCACGACACCAGTGAGTGGAGGGCACTGCCGTGGCTGTGTGATGTGGCCGGCAAGGCTGTACAGTGGCCGCCTCGCCTTGGCGGCTGCAGCCACAGCTGGGCGGCGAGGGAGAGCATACTCAAGAGCCGAAGCGCAAGTGGCGCCACACGTCATGGTTCTCTCCTCTCCTGTCATCACACTCCGGCGGATGGTGCACTTTTCAAGCACGCCGACCAGCTTGCACTCTCGATCCTCCACTTCACCGCTCGATGCGCTTGTGGATGAGGTAAGCTCCTTCATCCCGGCAACATTCACCTCGATTCCGCAAATCTCACGTCAGCTGCCGCCAGAGCTGATGGAGCGCGTGTGTGACCCCGTGTGCGGTGGCTTGCGGTCCCTCTTGTCTCGCTACGCGGAGCGCTTTGAAAGCAAAATGATCGGGCAGGTGCATGTGGTGCGCAGCCGCCTCAGGCAGAGAGAATCGGCAGCGCCGTGCCGCCGGGCCAACGCGGGGGCCGAAGTGGGTTACTCGTTCGCCGTTCCATCGTCCCCGTCTGGTAATGCCGCTGCTGCAGCCTCGAAGTCGAACTCGGTGGACGTCCAGGCTGTTTTCACTGAACTCCAGCAGCTGTTCCCGAGCTACCTCGTGCCAGTCAAGGCCCTCTGGACGACTGTCCCGGAGGCCGAGGAGCAGCAGGTAAGGGCCCGCGTGCTCGATGCTCTTCGATCGCCGCAGCACAGAGCATGGCTCACCTTTCACGAGCACCCGGCGCATTGCGCCTCTCACAGTACTTCAGCTGATGAAGCGGAGCTGACTCACGTGCTCGAACACGGGTATGTGCAACTGCGACTCAACCCTGCGGCGGGCGATGACAGGGCCGCTGCGCCAATGCCGCAGTCACCAAACACGCGGATGGCGGGGCATGAGGTGCAGCCGTACGAGTGGTACCGGGTAGCGCGTGTACTGCCGACCACAGCAACGGAGCTGCTCTTCTCGGGTGAGCTACAAGAGCAGGCAACCCTTCTTCTGCCACCCGGGCGGGATGTCTGGCACGTTTTGTTGAGCGCACCTGCTCTGTTCGAGCTTCGCTATGCGGCCCCCACGACCGTCGATAGCGGGCAACAGGCACGCGTGCCGACCCTCTCTGCCGAGGGCTCTTCGTTAGCGCCCGTTTGCGTGAAGTATGATGCCACGCCGCCGCCATCCTTGTGCGCCTCCGTCTACGTGCGCTTTCGGCTCGAAGAGCGCTTCGTCCCACCAGACATGGCGGGCGCGCGCGAGGAGAGCATACTACGCGAGCTGGAGACACTCACTGCGGAGCGGGCGGCAAGTGCATGTGGCCTCAGTTCGCGCCAGCGACGCCGCAAGCGCAAACTGCAGCGCCAGCTTGCCTATCTGCGCAACCCAACCCCGTACTTCGACGAGCGGGTCCTAGCCCAGCATCTCTTCGACCTTCTCCCTCTGCGTGATGGGGTGCATCAGTCGGCGCTCTTAGGGTCGTTGCCGCAGCCTGCCGTGCAAGCTTTTCCTCAAAATGTGACGGAGCTTTTACAAGCACGGAATGATTTGTTTCAGCTATCCGATGTGCGGCACGGCATCCTGGTGCGGCGCGCCGATGCCCCCAAAGTCGCTCAGCGCTCCATCGAAAGCGTTACCGGGGAGGAAATACTCCTGCACATCTTCTCCTCCTATTCCCTCCGTAGCGACCCGCAAGAAGGGACGACGATCAGTCGAAGTCTCCCGCGACTGCCGCGGCTTGTGCGTGAGCGACTTTTCACCATGCAGGATATTATAGCTGAGGTGCTGCTTTTATACCCCGACAAAGTGGAGGTGCTCGCGGACCGGTCCCCTAGCATCTCATCCCTCTCCTTGTCCTCGTCGCCACACACCAGCGAGGCTGATGAGCGTGCCTTGCGCGAGTTGCGAACCGTCCGCGGTCGCCGCGATTTTTTGGTCCCATTCCGTTTTGTGGGGGAGTGGCAGGCGAAGTTAACAGAAAAGTACACGAAGCAGCAAACGAAGGACGCGGTGAAGAGTATGCGTGCCCGCCAGAGAAGCGAAAGCAGCCACCGTCGACCGGCTCGATACTGACCAGCGTTCGAGAAATGGGTTGACTGGCAAGAGGCAATTGTGGTGTCTGCCGGCCATTCAGGGACGGT
Source organism: Leishmania major strain Friedlin (assembly GCF_000002725.2). Classification (NCBI taxonomy): domain Eukaryota; phylum Euglenozoa; class Kinetoplastea; order Trypanosomatida; family Trypanosomatidae; genus Leishmania; species Leishmania major. The sequence goes on along the minus strand of NC_007284.2, from coordinate 1,388,502 downwards.
GCGCTTGGTGCAGAGTGCTATGGGTCTTGGGCTGCCTTTTCTCGCCTCTTTTCTCGTTCTGTGTGTTTGCGCTTGCGTGTTCTTGACTTTGTGTGCTCTTATCGATCGATGTTCCTCATCCGGTATGCCTAGTTTTGGGTATTCCTGCAGCTGCCGTGCGCGAGCACACGCTTCTGTGTGCAGGAGGGAGCTCTAATGAACGCCATCTTTTCGTCGCGCACAAGCACAGAGGAAACAGAATATCTGACTGCCGCGCCCTTGTCGTCGTACAGCTACTCCACTCATTTGAAAGATAGACTAAACGATAGCCGTGAAAACTCGACTTGACGTGTCGATACTCGACTGTGTTGTGTGATTGTGCATGACGCGCATCGAGGGAGTTGGAGGATAGGGCCGGCTTCCTTTAGTCTCCACGGAACAGCATTGCTTGTCGCGTCTTGACGACGAGTCTGCCTGACCACCACGTATTTGCCTCTTGGTGTATGCGCGTGTTTGCTCTACTCGCGGGTCGTTTCTCTGTCTCACTTTTGGCAGTGTCTGTGATCGCGCTCTTTGTCTGCTCGCGCCCCGCGCTCTACTTGTCTCTCCTCGTGGCGACTTGTCTCTGCTCTTCGCCATCCACGTCCTCCTTCGCTTCGCGTCGCGTCTGACCTGACCTGCTCTCCTTCCCGCCTGTGATCAGGTACGCTGGCGTATTGTCCACGGCACAACGGGGCTATCGCAGGCGTCACAGACAGAGACGCGCACGCAGCGCTCCCATACACACACACACACACACACACACACACACCGACACATCGTCTTTATCAATCTCGCTCACCGTCTGCCGCCGAACCGTTGCGACTCTCTGGAAAAGTGCTCTTTGCCGGCACGACTGCAGCGTTTTTCCTCTTGCCCCTCTCTTGTTTTTTCTTCGACGGAGTGGTGCGAAGTGAGATCGACGCGCACCTCAGCCTCACCTCTCCGGCAACGACGATTGAGGACATCAAAACAGTGCTGCTTTTCGACGCCCCCTTAAAAGAAAACGAAGAACTTGCTTGACTTGAGTCTCTCTACTCCACGCAAACTCGAGAGGGAGGGGAATGCCTGTCGCCCCCGCAGCCGTGGTTCAGCGCCCGTCCATCTGGGCGCTCTTCAAGCAACAGCGTCTGCCGGCGTGGCAACCCATCTTGACACCGCAGCACTCCGCCCTCTGCCTCATTGCTGTTGCAGTTGTGTGCTTGCCACTGAGCCTGTCGCTCTTTCGCGCGAACGCGTCCGCGGTGGACATCACGGTGCGCTACGACCATCAGCAGCAGTGCTCGTTTGGGTACAACAACACCGGCGCCTTTCGGTATGAGGCGTCACCGGGAGATGTGTGGCAGACGGGATGCGTCACGGATGTCCCGTTTCGCGTTGACAAGCACCTCAAGGCACCAGTGTATGTCTACTATGGCCTTGAAAACTTCTACCAGAACCACCGTCGGTTCTCCAACTCCAAGAGCGACGCGCAGCTGGCCGGACAGCGTGTCTCCGCTGCGGCCATCGCCTCTGCCACGTCGCCTCTCACGTACCCAGGCGAGTTGCGCCACACTGCTGATCAAGGCATTAACCTCTTGGGCACTTTCCTCCACTACAGCGACTTTGTGTATGTACCGGCTGGACTGATACCATGGTCAATGTTCAACGACACATTCACCCTGTACCGCATTACTCACCATGAGGCCGCCGCGGTGACGGCGCCGTCGCTGCGGCTCATCTGCAACGGCAGCGCCTTTTCACGCTTCACAAACGAACCGCTCGACGGCGCCGGCCGCTGCCACAAAAAAGGCATTGCCTGGACGTCGGACGTAGAGTTCAAATACAAAAAACCGCACTTTCCACCTCCTTCGTCGCCTCGACCCGTATGGAGCGCGCCCAAATGGGCGTACGAGGCCGCGGACGGTGATGTGAACCCCAACCCTCCATCCCGCATGCCGTCCGACAATGCCTATTTCAACGAAGGCTGGTACGCCGATGAGCCTGGTCACCGCATCCCAGTCACGACGGACGAGGACTTGATGGTCTGGGCGCGCGTGGCCTCGCTGCCCAAGTTCCGGAAGCTGTATCGCGTCATTGACGAGGACCTGGTGCCGGGCACCTATCTGATGCGCATCCAAGAGCATTTCAACGCGGCCAGTTACGGCGGCACAAAGAGCTTCTCACTAGCGACGCTGTCGTGGCTCGGTGGCCGCAACACTTTCATGGCGTGGATGTACTTCACGATCGGCGCCGTCTCTGCCGTCAGCGGTGCTTCTTTTCTGTGCATTCACCACTGGTACGGTGACCGGGCCCTACGCGCCGTGGCGATGCTGCTAAAGGGTGACTAAGGCATCCTTCTTCAGTTGTGTGCGCCGCTCTTCTGTCTTTGGTGTTTGCGGGGGTGATGGTGAACTCGCGTGATCCAGATGATGATGATGATGAGAGAGGGCGGGCAGGTTTGTTGGTGCGCTCATGCCGATTCGTTGTTGTTCCTGTTTCGTGGCCCTCACTCGCGCGCTTTGTGGTGCGGGCCCTACGGTCCTTTTTTTGTCGTCCGCTTTGAGCTCTTTCTGAGATTTCTTCACAAATCGCCGCCCTTGTCCTCCACTTGCTCTCTCTCTCTCGCCTTTCGTGTGGTCCTGTTTTGTCCCCTCGGGCAGTCGAGCCGTCGGGGGAGAAGACATGCCACATTTGCAGAGTCGCAAGGAGTTTACCCCATCCAGAAGGGAAGAGACAGCTTGCGCGGCGCATGCATGCACGCACGCACCTGCGTGGTGCTTCCGTCGTGGCACAGTCTCGGGAGGACAGGCTGAAAAAAGAGAAAAGGGGAGGACGTGCGCGCTTCACGCTAGTGCTCTACTTCACCGCTGAAGGTGCGCGCTTTCGATCTTCGATGCAGCGCGCTAGCGGGTGGTGGCGTGCTGTTTTATCTTTTCTGAGCGGGAAGGTGCGTTGGTGTCGCCATCACAGTCGGCGGCCGTTATCGTTCCCTCTCGCGCTTATGTGTGCGCATGACAGCTCTCCTTTCGGGACTGCGCGCGGCGCCCTGCACTCTTGTGCAGCCTACCGCTGTCGCCCTCCATTGCTCTCTTTCTCTTCCTGCCATCCTTGTGCCGTTAGCGCGACACGCGTTTTTGCCCCTCTTCCTTTTAATCTTCACCTGCTCATTCGTGTCTAGACGGAGGAAGCCGAACCAAGGGGGACTCCACATCTTCTACGCACTTTCTACGGTCTACCCCGTCCTCTCTCCTCCTTTGGTTTCCTCATAATCATGGCGCTGGACTTCGACGTGGACGATGCGCCGACCTTTCCCGAACTCGTGCGCGATGCTCGCCTCGATGTCATGAAGGGTCGCACGATGACGGCGTGTTGGGTAGAGTTGGCTGATCAGCATACAGTTTTCAGGGACATCGCCAAAGAGGGCCGCACTCGAGGCGAAATCCTCGGTGCTGTGCTGGCTGCTGTCCAAGGGATCTGTCAAGCTCTGCAGCGTGTCGAGCTCTCGAACCCCGAGGTTAGGGCACCCTCGCCAGCTTGCACCGCCCTCTTTTCTTCGCCGGCACAAGGAGCAGTTGGGGATACGCGGCCTGGTCGCTGGCTCGAGGAGGCGCAGACACTCGCGCAGGTTTCCCGTGCGTATGTCAGCCTGTACTGCTCTACACCAATCCCGACGTGTGCGCAATGGGTGAGATCGCTGCAGCCTGTCTTTCCTCAGCCCCTGAACGCGGTCAGCACAGCCGCCAACGGCGCAAGTGCATCTCGCTTCGATGACGATGCGGGTGCTGTCCCCGCTACACCCGCATCGTCTACGCTATGCCGCTACTTGACAAAGCTGCGTCAGTCAGTGGACGACGTCGCGCAGGAGTTGCCTGACAGCGAGGTGGATGGGAAGGATGGTAGCTTTGCCGAGGAGAAGCTGAAAGAGCTGGTGGTATGCTGCATGACGGTCGGGCGACGGGTGGCACGGCCGACCATGCTTCCCCCCTTAGATGCAATCCTGGTGCGCGAGATGGTGAAGGTGCTTCAGGACTTTGTGGGGAACTCGACGCTCGAGTGGTGAAGTTTCACATGGCAGAGCTGGCACAGGAGGATGGGGCGCAGTGTGCTGCGATGACCAAGGAGCAACGGGGGACCATTTTCAAGCTGCTGCCCCGTTCTCCCTCCTCCAAACTCCCCTACCTCTTTTTGTTCTCAGCTTCCATGGATGGCAGCGTACAACGTATCCGTTAAGCTCCTCGGCCGATAACTTTGACTCGAGTAAAATCGCGAAAAACAAAAGAGGAACCAGCTAAGCAGAGGAAAGGGCTGTCAGCAGACCGCGCATATGCGCCATGGGCATGGAAGGACACTTTTTTTCTCCGAGAGAATGGACGCGGTTGGGAAAGGTCGCAGTGAGGCACTTTAGAGCCCTTCCCGCTCGTTCAACTCTTCCGCCCCCGCCACGGGCCCATGAGCCACTCTTGTGTCGACTCCCTTTCTCTCTGTAGGTACGCGCGGCATGAACCTTTTCTTTCAAGCTCTTTTTATCGTCGGCGTCTGCATCTCGTTCTTCGGGTGCCGCATGCGACTTATCGCGCATCTATTTCGCTCCTTCACACTACCGTGCACCCACTGAAAAAGGAAGAGGCAACCGTCCCTCTTTCCTTCGTGTTCTACGGACATAGACACTCTGAGTTTTGACGCCGGAGTGGGAACGAGGCTGCTGTTGCTCCTAATGCATGCGTAGCAGTTCCGAAGTGTTCCTTTTTTTTATTAGACCTCTCAGCTGAACACGTTTCTAGCGATAATCGCTGCGGGTGGTGTGGAGTATGCGTATCACCATTACGACGTCCCCGGAGGGTCCACATACTCGTCGCACACAAGAAGCAAGCGACACACAATGGGTAGCGGGTATCTGAAGCGGAAGCGGCAGCGCCAGGAGCTGCTGAACGACTTCTACTCTGCTCTTTCGTTGTCGTCCTTCGACACCACCAGTGGCCAATTTAGCAAACTGGTGACGCGCACCGTTTACCACTACCCCTCGTCCCTCCCGTTCCCCGTGCTGCTCGATGACGACTTCCCCGCCGAGCCGTACCGATCCCGCAACAAGGACATTAAGAGCGCCATCCACTGGGGACAGCGTAAACTTCTTCTCTCCGAGATTCAACTCCTCTCCATGTACTGCCGGCCAGAGATCTCCTATCACATCGTGTATGCTGGCGCCGCTCCTGGGACCCATTTGGCGTTTCTGGACGAGATGTTCTCGTGCCGGCACACGTGGGAACTGATCGACCCCGGCCAGTTTGACCGCGCGGTGCTGGAGCCGCGCGCGAACTTCAGGTTGCGCAACGAGTTCTTCACCAACGCGACAGCGTACGGCATCAACGCGCGCCGCCTCACCGAAGTCCTTCCAGCACTTGGTTTTGTGTACCAGAACGTTGCCGTTGACAGTGTGCAGGTCGACAAGAAGGCGATCCACGAGCAGCTTCAGGACATCGTTGGCACGCTGGACGTGGCTCGTGGTACCGAGGATATCCCTGCCATGTACGAAGCGCCGCTGTCGCTTCCAAAAGGCTTGGAGCTGCTGGCGCAGGTTGCGCTGGAGCGCAATAAGCCTCTGCTCTTCATCTCGGACATCCGCTCGGGCAGTGTGGCGCTGCCGAACTTCGAGGACCACGTGGCAGAGAACATGCGCGCGCAGGAGTGCTGGACAAACATTTTGCACGGCGAGCACAGCATGCTTAAGTTCCGCCTGCCCTACACCAGCAAATCGACTAAGTTCGGCGGCCAGGGCGCCGTGCGTGAAACGCTCCTGATTCGCGAGGACGGCACTGTCCCTTATCTACGTGGTGACATGCTGCTCCCCATCTGGACGCGGCCAACAAGCACGGAGGGTCGGCTCGTGGTGCCACAAGGCGCCTTCCAGAAGGACTACAACGTAGCCCACGTGGAGGACCAATTCTTCTTCTTCAACTCTAGTGTTCGGGAGCAAGTGCACTTCAATCATCTGGTCGCTCATGACAGCGAGCTCGATCATCACTACGACGCTGCGGCGGAGGTGCACTGCCTCCTTACCTACTTGCGCTTTATAAGGCCAGAGCTGAAGACCGCGAAAACGGGGGAGCTGCGAAAGGAGGTTCTGCGCGTGGCGCACTCCATCACGGCTCACCTCGGCATCACTTTTGAGGATGCCATTCGTCGTCGCGACGCACTCATGATCAACCATGCCAAGAAGAGTCAGAACAAGGCGGTGGAGGGCCACAAGGACGACGCTTACGGCGACGAGGAAGCGGAGGAGCAGGAGGCAAAGAGTGCTGCATCCAAGGTGCGCGCAGGCTCGAACGAGAGCGCGGCGGCGGCGGACGGCGCTGCTACTAGCACAACAGCGCCGGTGCCGCCGTCGGAGTGGGAGCAGACGACGCGGCTCATGGTGCGCCTGTCAAACTACGACCGCAACCGGTCGGTGTGGAGCCGGAACGTGAGAGAGGAGGAGCACAGCAAGACTAGCGGTTTTTGGGTGACTACGAAGATGCCACAGGCGTGAAAGGGCAAGTGATAACGACATCGTAGAAGTCTTCGCGAAGCGTTTGGCGGTCTCCGCTCTTCGCCGCTCTCCGCGCGTATTGTCATCATGATCTTTTCCCTCATCGTTGCTCACGAATTGTGCGACCGCAAGCGGCACTCCGGCACCGCCGCCTGTGCGGGTGTTCCACGACTCTTCTCTCGCCTCAGCGTGTGTTGACAGCGCATGCACGCGCCTTCCGATCTCTATCGATCGTCGCGGCCGGTTTGGCGCGCCGATTCGGGGGTAGTTTCGCGCTTTGCAAGCTGTGGTGATGCGTGACTGCACACGAAGAAATGCACGCAGACGGTGACGCATGTGTGGAGAGAGAACACAGATCTGCGGCAAGAGTGGCCCAGCGCGAAATGTGCGCGACGCGTGCCTGCACACGCACACAAGTGGCCACTAAGGCAGAGACGATGCACCAACGACTGCCCTCTCCCCCTCCCCCCAAACACATGGAGACCCAGCAGTTGAGGTAAGCGCGCGCGTGAAGATGGAGTTAGAGAGAGGGAGATGGTGCCCTCTTGGCTTCTGCTGCCTTCGCCCCTGTGTGTGTGTGCGTATGCGCCTGCGCACGTGTGTGCGCTCCTCGTGTACGCCGCTCTCCGTCGACGTGGTTCTCTTCCTCCTTGAACTTCGGTTGTGCTTCCTGTTCTTCGCTGCCGGCTCTGTCGGTCTTACCTTTGCTTTCGTTTTGTGCGTTCGCCCCTCTTTTTCGTTCTACTCTCTTCTTCCCCTCTTCTCCATGGCGCTACGTGCCCCGACCCCTCTACAACGGCGGCACCACAGCCCCACGACGCGCGAAGAAAAGAACATACTGTAAGGAAATCGAAAAAAATACGAAGCGAAAGACGTTGCCTCTTGCTTGCCTCCTCCCCTCCCCTTCTCTCTCCTCAAATTCTTCAGTCCCTCACAGCACCGTGATGCCGATTGCTCCTCGCCAAGGTCGCAAAGGGGGGAAGATATCCTCCTCGCCGGCGATCGCCTCGTCGGACTCGCCGTCGACGGTGTCACCTGGTTCGCTGCCGTTTGGCAGCGCTGGCGCCGCCCTCCCCACGGACCCCAACACGACGCTGCAATTCAACATCGAGGCTCTGATGAGTAAGAAGCGTCGCAGTCCTTCCAAGGCAAAGGCTGCGGCGCGCGCGAACGAGTCCAGCGCATCCGCTTCCTCGGGGACGGAGGCGGTCAAGGCAGCCAGCGGCGCAGGGGGCACCTCCACCACCGCGGCTTCGGGGTCCTCCGGGGCGTCTGCCACGGCCGGTCCCGCGGAGACGATCGCGAACCCCTCGCTTGTGACGCCGCCCGGCGCGGACTCGAACGTCTTCAAGTTCGACCTCGACGCCATCCAGCAAGTTGGCCAGGGCGTCGTGTTCGGCGGCAACAAGACGATGCGGACGGATTCACACCAGCCCGAGTCGGACCCGGCAGTGGTGTATGCAAAGCTGAAACAGCTGATCGCCTCCCAGGATGCATACTTCCACGGTGGCAACGCCGCGGCCGCCGATGTCGTGAGCGACGAAGTGCTGGGGTTAAAGGAGGTAGCTTCACACCAAGTAGTGCTGCTGCAGCGACCCTACGCGGCTCTGCGTCTCGCTGTCGCACTTAGCCAAAAAAGCAAAGAGCGCGTGCTGGTGGTGGTGCCGCATTACTCAGACGTCTCCGATATCGCTGCGGCGCTGCGGGCGCTGAGCCCCTCTCGCGGCCCTGTCGGCGAGCTGAGCGGGCAGTCGTTTGTCGGCGAGGCGGGCACGGCACTGTGGGTGACGGATGTGGATACGGCGCTTGTGTACTTGACATCGCAGCGCGGCATGGGGCCTTTCACGCATCTCGTGCTGCCCAACCTGACCCGCATGAATCCACTGGTCTCCTACTTCTTGTGGGGTCTGCGGGAACGCGTGTACCGGCAAAGCGCCATTCTGGACACGGCCGCCCCGCCACTGCACGTCATCGTAAGCGTCAGCGGTGCCATGACGGAGCGGATGCAGCAGTTCTTCGCGAAGCAGACGGTGGCGACGCCAACCACGACGCCGATGCAGCCCCTCGTTGAGTTCTCGTACGATGAGGCGAACGCGCTGGCAGGGATGGACGTGTTGGATGTCACGATCGATGAGTCTGGCAAGTACCCTGGTCCACACCGCAAGATCATCGACCACTCCGTGCAAATGGCGGCCACGCTGGTGGGCCGTATTTTGTCCTGCTCCACCGCGTGCCCGCAGGCTATTTACATCCTCACTGGTGACTCACGCGAGATGATCGACGCGCTACACAAGGAGCGCCTGCTCGACACAACGGTTTACGCCGGGCGCTTCCCCTCCAAGGAGGACGCAGGCGCCACACCGTCGAAGCATCGCGTGTGCGTGCTGCACTCCGTTGTCTCCTTCACGAACTACAACAACGAAGATGCGACGTTTGTGCTGGACATGGCAACGACCCGCCGCCTCGCCGTCCAGAACAAGTCGGAGGGCTTCATGGCTTCGAGCGCGTCGGAGTGGGCGTCGAAGATGGACGTGGAGGAGCGCCGGCAGCTGCCCGGCACCAAGTACCCCGGCTGCTACATCGCCCTGTATCCCCCGGCGGCCGATGTCGTGCTGCCCACTACCGAGGCTCCCCAGCCGACGGTATACGAGGTGGAGGACGCGCTGCTGCAGTGCTCACGAGCGCAACTGCCGATCCAGCGTGCGAACCAGGAGATGGTGTGCCCGGTGGAGGCGGAGAGCATTGAGCAGGTGCAGCACAGCCTCTCGGAGAAGTGCCTCATTGCGAACCTGTCCGATTTCAGCCTCACCTTCACGGGCGAGATAGCGTCGCGACTGCCCCTCGAGGTGGACTTGGCTCATTTTGTCATGAACTGCTGCACACTTGGCCACGGCGAGGTCGGTGTCATTGTGGCCGGCGTCTGCGCTCTGCCATACCGATTCCCGACCGGCGAGTCAGCAGAGGGGTTTGCCTCGTGGAAGAAGTGTGTGATCGAGACACGTCAAGAGTACGCCGGTGACATTGCGAATCAGAGCGATCTCTTGGCCGATGTGCTCGTTTTCCTGGAGTGGTGGCGGCTGAAGGCGAGGGGAGCCTCGACAGCGGACTTTGTAGCGAAGCTGCAGCTGAAAGAGGACCGCCTCGAGCACGTGCGCGGCCTCATCACCTACCTGCGCGTCCAGATCTCTGACTACGCTTTCGTCGACGACCTCGAGGACGAGGCAACGCTGTCGGCGGTGATGCAGAGCATCAAGTCAAACGCGTCCATCTTTACCTTCTTTGAAGCTGTCGCCCTCGCTCGCCGGCTCTTCTTTGTACGCGACGCCGGCTCCATCAACGTCAAGGATCGGGCTGGTGCCTTGGTCTTTGTGCGGACGTCGAAGAAGGTTGTGCCCAACACCGCCAGCCCGAGCAGCGTGGTGTGGGAGTCCGGCGCCGCCTTGGTCGCCGTGGACCTGCGTAATCTCGTTAGCAACATCACTTGCGCTCGCGTTTCGGCGGTGAACAACACGTACCTGTTTGCGGCGCTGCTGCTGTTGTACCCGCAGGTGGAGTACTCTGCCCCAGTCGAGGTGCCTTCCAAAGGTGGCCGCGTCGTGTACTTTGGCATCACGTGCAACCGCCAGATGAAGCGCTTTCGCATCAGCATCGGTGAGGCTGCGCAGATTCTTGACTTCCGAGAGAAGTGGAACCATGCGATACGGTACCTGCAGGTCCTCCGCACAGCAAAGAAGCCGCTATCGCGGCACAAGTTCAACTTTATGCTGAAGGAAGAGGACCGCCACTTCGATTTGGAGGAGCTGCGCGCGGAGGTTCAGCGGGAGCTGCAGAACCTCGTGACCGAGATAGAGGTGGCGGAGCACCAGGCAAGCTTCACTACTCATGGGGTGCACTGCCTTGCGCCAAAGCAGGTGGCAGGGGTTGTGGACGGCGTGGACGCGTCCGACGTGGATGTGAGCAGGAAGTTCCACGACGGCGACCTCTGGGCAAGTTCCTTTGCCTCCAAGACGGACACGCCTGCAACCATGGCGGCAGCCACGAGCATTACCGCCAACCACGTACCCACTACAGCACAATCATCAGCTCTTACGTTCCCGATGAATGCGGCCAGCATCGATGATGACAAGGACGACGAAGTTGAGGTGATGGGGGAGCTGTATTTCCGCATGAACGGCCCCATCATTGACGATGACGAGTAGAGTCGATGTAGATGGCGGAGAGAAAGAGGGAGCAACGGAAGGAAGGAAGTGGCGTACGAGAGAGGACGTGCGCAGCCCTCAATGACGGCGACACAGGAAGATGCGGAGGCAAGAGTGCAAATAAAAAAAAAGAGCCGCAAGATTCTACACACACACACACAATGATATTACGACGGGTACGAAAGGAGCGGTGCTGCTGTGTGTCTCTGTGTGTTGGAGGACTGGCTTCTACTAAGTGGTGGGAGAATGGTGGTTGCTGCAGGTTTCGAGCAAGAGAAAGAGGCACACCGTGCGCCTCTGTGCATGTGCGTATATATGTGTATGTGTATGTGTACGTGCCTGCGTGTGAATAACACTCTTTTTTTTTGTGACTGACTGGCCTCATTCATTTTGCGCATCATGCCGGTGCAGCGCTACGCCACTTTCACTTGCCCGCCTTCCGCTTTCCTTTGTATCTCTCCGCTGTGAAGTGATCTATCGCAAATATTCTCTCTGCCGCTATTCGTGTATTGAGAAGGTGGCCGAGTGGATGTATGCGGAGGATGCACCTTGGGAGCATGTACCACGGCGGTTCACTAGAGGACGGATGTCCTTGCCACGTCGTGTGAGCATGTGCTCCGACGATGCATGAGATGGTGTTGGATGGATTCATGTGTCAACCTTCTCGTCCCTCGCTCGTTCCTCTACCCCCTCTCTCGTTGTCCTAAACCTTCCCGGCCCGTTTGTCGACTGCCCTTATCCTGCGTTCTCTCTCTTCGTGTTTGAGCGGGCGGTGCTATTGCGTAGACAGTGCGGGGCACGACAAAAAAAGAGAGAAGAGGCGAACCACCACAACAGTCGCGCAGATGAAGCGCCCCCTCCCTCCCCGAAAAGCAAAATGGCGCTGCGTTCTCTCTGTCTCTCGTTTAAAGCGGGCCTTTTCCCACTTTTCCTTTTTTTTTAACCCGAAAACACTCGTGTATGCATCTGTGCGTGCCTTTATCCTTGTGTGTGTGTGTGTGTGTGTGTGTGTTTGTTTGTGTATGTGGGCATTACAGTGATGTGTGCAACGGCGAACTGGATAAGGCGACGCGCAGCGAAGATGAAGGAGGAGGAGGAAGAGGAGGGGGGATGGAAGCGTGGTGTGTGTGTGTGTGTGTGTGTGTGTGTGTGTGTGGAGTGCATTTGTCCTTTGCTTGTGCGTGCTATACCTGGGGCAGCGTTCACGAGAAACAGCACGCTGATCTGTGTTCGTTTTGGGCGAAGTTTGACATACCGTCAAAAATTAAGCGCACCACCTCTCGCCAATGACAATGATAGGGCACAATCCGTTGTACGTGGGATGGTGGTGGTGCTATTCGCGTCAACTTGTCACGTTTTCTGGACCTCGATGGCCGATGGAGCGTGAGAAAGGGGGTGGGAAGGGTAGGGAGCGAGAGAGGGGCGTGGGGGGCACGGGGCATCAAGGATGACATGTGCGTTGCTGCAGGCGCGTGAATACAACTCTCAGCTTAGTACGCCAGTCGCTTTTCGTTTCCCTCCTCAATGTACGCAATACCCGCTCTTGACGATGGGTGGTTCTTTTGTTTTTCTAGACATGTGCGCCGAGGGCTGCGCACCCTCGCACATGAACGCACACGCTGGCGTTGAAGGCCGCCATTGCTGGAGATCACTCCGATTGGTCGCCACTCGCTCCACACTTTCCTGCGGTGCACCACGTCTCAGCTCTTTCCGACGAAACCTTCACTGAGGCCAAATGACAAAAAAATCAACCAAAAAATCTACAGTTGTGCCACGCCCCTCAAAAACATGAAAAAAGATTCACATTTCTGGAGCGCAGTGATTGCAAGACGACAACGCAAGGGCTTGATATCGATCGGAGAGCGAGTGTGTCCGATGTTGGCAGAGGGGCCCTTTCGCACCTACAACAGGGTCGTCTCGCATGCGAGAGAGAGAGAGTCGCATCAGGCAGCTGCCGACCGCGGCTAATGTGTACGCGTGTGTTTGAGTGGGGGGTAGAGGGGAGTCGGTGATGAGGTGATCGGATGGAAGCGACACTCCGCGTACCAGGAGATGCCAGTGCCTCTCTTGACTGTGTTGGTCACATGAGACAAATCGTATTACGGAGCTTCTGCCTGTGTTCTGCTGTCGCACTTGCATCCACTTTCCTTCTGTTTCTCCGTCCCCGGACATGTTCCCCACCCCCATACGCACTTGTGTATGTGCGTTTCTCTTTCTTTATCTCATCCTTTGTCCTACCCTGATTATTATTATTGCTGCTGCTGCTGAAACTGACGAACGCGACCGTCGTATCACAGTGTGCTAGCCGATGCACGCGCTACTTCACTAAGCGCACCGCTCGACGTACGTACATCTTCACCGCGACCCTAACTCGCGAGCAAGTCTAACAGCCGCTGGGAAAGCAGCAAGCGCGTGTTTGTCTCGTTACTCTGAACCCAAATCGCTCTCACAGACGAGCGGGCAACTGCCACTGTGAACATCGCAGGGTTTTGTGGGCGAACCACAACCCCGGGGCAGACACTCGACAGGCTTGAAGGATCGTGGCCCTCAACAGAACATTGAAATCAGAAACGGCGTTCCCGGGTACCTCGGAGCGCTATACGGCCCATCATTAGCCCCGCCATCCCAGCACGTCATTTTGCTTACCCTTCCTTTTTCTCTACACCCATGGCAGAGCAGTCCGCGAATGCGACGCTTACGCGACGTCGCCAGCGCCGCCCCGATCTTCAAAGCACGTTCGATGTGCCGGAGGATGTACGGCAGCCCCTGGAGCAGGTGGCGCGGGCCCTCTTCGTTACGGCACCGTCCTCGGCATTGGCGGCCAAGGTGGTGCGCACGACGGACGCCGCACTTCAGGAGCTCCTTCAGCTTTCCCTCACCCCCGAGCAGCAGCTGCACGCCATCTCGAAAATGACGGGCGCCATACGTGAGATCCCCAAGTCTCGGCTGGCGGCGACTCTCACTGAGCCGACTGGTGAGCTCCACTCATGGAGCCGCACCCTAGCACTGGAGGCAGTGGTGCCGCTGCTCCTCGACTGCCGCGTGCGCTATCTGCACCGAGCTCTCATGACTCTACTGCGAACGCTTCTACCTGCACCAGACGCCGCAGCGGAGGCGACTGTGCGTGAAATGTACGTTGCACGCATCCTGCACAGCGCCAAGTCTTGGGAGGCAGACACCGCTACCGCCATGAGACCTGTGGCGGCGCTTGGTGCCCGCAGTGACACCTCCGAGGCTGCTGCCGCAGTGTACTTCCCGTCCAGCTCGGAGGATCGAGGTACCACTATCCCCGCTGCGCGAAGCATTTACGACTGCAGTGCTGAGCGCGATCGGGTATTGAACTTCTTGAATGCAGTAGATGGATTGACAAGTACGTTGATGCCCATGATGCCTGGCATATTCAAGGACACGTTTCTGGAGGTGCTGCCGCTGCTTGCCGACAGCTTCCAGTGGGTCGTTGTTAACGCGACTAGCCACAGTCGTGTTCAGGCTAGCATCGCCCCGGACGCAAGTGATGGCGCAGGCACGCTGTCACGGCTGACCAACGAGGCTGCGCAAAGTGTGACCAATGCGGATGGGGAGGCCAGCAACGCTGTGGCGGTGTCTGTGCCACCGGTAGCGCATAACGCCGACGCTGCTGCTGTGTTTGGCGAAGATCTCGAGCACATTCGCTTTTGTGTCCGCGTAGTCGCCGCGTACATCCACAAGTACATGGACTCGCTTACACTGGCGATGGCGTCCGGTGCTACCAGCGACAGCGTGCGCCGCGATCTGACGCGTCTGCTGCAACCCACCATCGTCATGCTCTACTCGCCCATCTTCCCAAAGGATGTTCTGAACGCGGTTGGACTACTGGTGGCGTCGATCTTGACGGTGCGCACGTGCGACGCGTGGCTGTTGGCCTTCGTATGCGCCGCGCTACGCGACGACGTTGCCCAATGCACAGGCGGTGCTGCCAGGCTTCTCGGCGCGGAGACGTCCACCGACAGCGTCCCCGAGTTGCAGGAGAGTGGAACCGCCGGTGCTTTGTCGCTCGCGCACCTTTTTGCGCAGGCAGACGTGGCTCTGCGCATCGTGTCAGCAGCGAACCCGCGAGAGGCAGCTCAGGCTGATGGTGGCTCTGGGGCTAAGGCCCTGCACGACGTCTTTTCCCACCTGACACCCAATGGCTGCTTTGCGCTGCTCAAGGGCATTCTGGCGCACACGTCGGCGCCGATTCGCGGGGACTGGATGTCGCTCGGGCTTCTACTGAGGCCTCTACCTTGGACCTCGCTGTCGGCGACTGGGGCGGAAAACGCGCCGAGCAATGTCTCGCATGGCACTGTCGTAGCCTACGACATCATTTTGCAGGCGGCGCAGCAGTACTGCAACGTCGTGCAGGAGCCGGAGACGCGATTTATGGCTATTCAGACGGTGGACAGCGTCGTGCGCCACGTGAGTTCGGTTCTGACGATCGCCGTCAAGGCGCTCGCGCAGTCTGCGAAGAACGAGGGTGCCGCCGCTCTCACGAAACTGGCATCATCCCAGTGTTCGCTAGAGTGTGCGACGCCGGAGGTGCACCAGGCAACGGCGCTTCGTCGCCACCTCTCTTCGCTGTGCACTTCATCGCCAAAGTTGCAGAACGCGCTCTCCTACGCCACTCAGCTCATCATGGCGCTGTGGGACGACGGCACACAGCAGATGTCTGGTGCCCTCTACGGCACGTACGGCGAGATCTTGAGAATACATGCGCTGCTTCGCGGTAGCGCCTCTCATGCGCCTGGCGAGCAGATCGACCATGACGTCGACACCTCCGTGACGCTCGATCAAATCCTTCAAGCCCAAGCAGAGCGCCGCGGAAAGTACCACGCGCTTCTTGGCTTGCTCTCCATGATGCCGCTGGGCGACTTCATCGCAGCGCTGCAGCGGCACTATGGATACCCCAACGCCGCAGCAGACGCCGTCTCCGCCTTTTCCCGCACACTGTTGACAGGGGCGAGTAATCACAAGATTGGCAACGTAGCCGGTGACGTCTTTGCCCATTTAGCGCGAGGCATTGCGAAGGCACCGCCAGGTTCTGCGATCGCAGGCTGCAGCTGCGACGGCGAAACAGCCGAGTATGTAATGCGGCGTGGCATCATCGAGCCGCTAGCACGCGCGATCACAGAGAAAGGCTACGTTGGTGTCTCGTCCAACGTTAGTGAGGCGGTGAACATATCGCACATAACCGCCCACTTCGTGGCGCCCTTGGTGAAGCAGGACCCAGCGTGTCTGCGCGCCATACTCACCGCCGTTGCTGCAAGCTTGGACGGCGCTTCCTATGGGCAGTCCTCGCTGCCCGGTACCCTGGCAGCACCAGAGTACGAGCGCGTTGAGCAAGGCGTCGTCGAGACAGTCGCTCGCGCGCGCGGCGTCGGGGTGGACATTACGCCCTACCTTGCCCCTGGCAGTACTACACTGCGGGTGCTGGAGGAAGGTAGCCGCAGCCTCAACTACGAGGTGCGCAATACAGCTTTGTGTCTCTGCGTGCTAGGCGCCAAGAAAATCCAAGCCGTGCAGCCGTGGCAGCTGCGCAGGGTGGAGGAGTACATCATCTTTAACATGCACCTCGGCGGAGACAGCACCGCACGCAAAGGACTTCTAGAGATGGTAAAGAAGTGGGTGCGTCGACTCATGGAGAGCTACACCAGTAAGCCCCAGAACGGGGCGTCGGCATCGGCAGCGGCTTCGGCGACGCCCAAGAAGGCGCACACGAAGGGTGAGCGGCAGGAGAATGCGGTGGCGACTGCCCAACGCTCTGGTGCAACGTCGCTGGTGGCGGTTTCCGCCAGCGAGCCGGACTTGCAGCTGGAGCTGGGCACCGCGGCGTATCGGGTGGCGGTGATGGATCACTGCAGATGCCTCTCGAGCATCTTCGCCCAGAACATCGGCACGAGCGCTCGTGCGGGCGCCGGGCTTTCGGTAGAGCGGCGCGTCACGGCCATGATGGGGTACTCCATTCTTCTGCAAGGGCTGCGCACGCATGTCGCCAAGAAGGAGGCCATGCAATGGGCTGTCGCCACGGAACCGGTGAGCGGCGGCGCCGCATTGCCGCTGCTGCACATCTGCGTCGTACCATCCCTCCTTGCCGCGCTGTCGGATGGCTGGTCGCAAGCGCGTGAGAGCGCCCGAGAGCTGCTGCGCACCTTCTGCGAGTTGGCCCCAACAGTGGTGTTCACGGCGACTAACGGCATCGACGGCGGCAGCGCCGCCTCTCCGTCCGCTATGGCGGCGCGCGCTCATCAGGATCTCCTCCGTGCGCAGACGTTCCGCAACGCTGAGGGCGCCGTGGGGCGGTTTCTCACCTTCACCACGCTCACAGCGGAGGCGCAGGAAGCCGCGAGGCAGCGTCCACTGGAGGAGCTCGAGCGTCTCAGCGGCCTGCTGGAGCGAGAACGCACGTCTGTGGAGGGCAAGTGTGCCGAGATGAGCGCGATGCGTGGCACCAAGGCATACGCCTACATTCAGGCAAACCCGCTCCACGGCACCCTCTCACTTTGCGCTGAGCTGCTAAGCCTCATGGCGTCGGTCGAGTGCCGAGCTGCCGCGGCTTCCCCGTCGTCGCTGCTGACGCTGGCGTGCACGAATCTCTTGCAGTGCTGCTGCCTTGTCCTGCGCACGTGCAGCTCACTGGTGGGCACGGAGACAATGGCTGCCGGCACTACCGCGTCGTCGGTCGCGGACGAGGTTGTCGACTGCCGCGGCCATGTCTACGACCGCAGCCGGCCCGAGGCGGAGTCTGCGATGCGGGGAGTGGTGAACAACACCTGGCTCAGCATGCGCGTCGCCGCAGGCTCCATCACGCGCCTCTTGAAGATACGACCAGTGAACGCCATGCCGTTCGCTGCCGTCCATGCGGCCGCCTACGAGCTCGTGCATGCGCTACTCCTCACGAAACATAACGGGGTGATGCGTTGTGTCCGTGAGGCGCTCAAAGCCCTCGTGGTCACACTGGTGCGTTCGCGTCAAACGCTGTTCTACCAACTCCCGGCAGAGCTGCTCGAATACTTGATGGGGCCGGAGGGCGTCACCTCTGGACATGTCACCCGCATGCTGCGGCGCAGCCAAGGCCTCCCGCATGCTATCCTTGCAGTGCTCGAGGCGGAAGACACGACGGTGCCGTGCTGCCTCTTTCCATCAGCGATGCGGCAACTTCTGCGCGTTGCACGCAGCGACATCGCCGGCGCACATGCACTGGGCGGCGCCGAGACCGCGCCTCTCGGCGTTTCTGCGGAGACGGTGCGGCGTAGCCAGCGCTCCAATGCGCTTAACGTGCTGAAGTTCATCTTCGAGGACAAGGTGTTTGCCGACCGCGCTGTGGCGTACATCGAGGAGGCGTTCTCCTTAGCAACGGAAGGCTTCCACGACGCCAGTTGGTACACGCGCAACAGCTCGCTCATGCTCTTCTCCGCCGTCATCCACCGTTTCGTCGGCGAGCACCCGTCGACCGGCGGCTCTGGTGTGAACACCTCCCTGCACGACGTCGCAAAGCGCATGCCGCGCAGCATCGCCTACGCGTACGCGGAGCTGACGAGAGGGAGCCGATCGGGCCAGGAAGCGAAGGGCGAGGACGGCGGTGCCGCCTCCGCTGCCGAGGTAAGCGTTGCTCTCTTCCCGGTGCTGCAGCTTCTGTCCATGCTCTCGCCAGATCCGCCGCATCTCATCACCAAGGTCAGCCACGGCGAGTCGGACGACGCGGCCCGCATGATAGAGGCTGTAATGCAGTGCGCCGGCTCGCCCAGTTTGATGGTTCGCTCCGCCAGCGCGGTGGCGCTGTGCTGTTTGGTGCCGCTCTCCTCTCTTCGGAGGACGATTGAGCAGACTCGGCGTGGTTTGTCGCTAGAGCTGCTGCAGCCGCATCGCTCTCTCACGGACTCCGCGAATCACGCGGGTCCACTCAAACAACGTGGGGGCGCCGCTGGCGGGGGCTTGAACTCGTGCCATGGCGCGGTGCTGCAGCTACTGCAGTTTCACGCTCAGTACGTCGGGACGCTGCGCCGCCACTACAGACAGAAACGCAGTAGCTACGCCACACTGACGGTCGCCGAGGCGGTCATCCAGGCCATTAGCGAGGCTCTTCTCTCTTGTAAACAAGCGCTCGTCCGGGCCTGCACTGTGAGCGCAACCGTAGCGGCTTCGCTGTTCGCCTTATTGGCAGATATCGTCTTCTATGGCGCGCGACACAAGCTAAGCCCGGGACAGCAGCACGCAGTGCGCGGCATGTGCGTTGAAGCTATGACCGCTTGTCTTAAGGCGCGCCATGTCGTCTCGGAGCGTGGCAGCGTGATGGAGGGTGTAAGTGCCATGCTCGTATTGCTGGCTGCGCAGCGTGAAAGGGCCCCGATCGGGCATTGGACGGGGGTGGAGCAGGCGCGGTTAGCTGAACTGCTGCAAGAGGAGGCCGCCGCCCTTAGCATCCGGCGCGGCGAGCACAACCTCATCTCGTGGGTCATGACGCAGCTCCGGCACTACTCGGACGCGGCCGATGCTCTCAACAGGGCGGACGTTGCGGTGGTGCTGCGCGTGATATCACGCGATCTGCACTGTGACCTTCCACAGCTGGCGCTGAAGTCATTGACGGAGCTGTTCGACGGCGCCGCAAGCCCCGCGTCGCCCATGACGATGACGATCGGGTGCGTTGCATGGGGGCAGCTTGTCTCGCACATGCGTTTTGCTGCCATGGCCATGACACTGACGAACAAGACGGCCGGTGCGACCACTGCTCCGCCCCATTCATCCGACCTCTCCAGCTTCGACGCAGGGCAGCAGACTCCTGCTGTCAAGCAGTTGCATTCAACGCTTCTCTCTCTCCTTACTCTGTCTGCCGACGGTGACGACTCCACGACGGCCACGCCGCTGCACAACTCGGATGCCTGCAGCGCGGCGCTCGACTTCCTCACCACACATGACATTTATGTCTCTGACGCCCACGCTGTGTCCCCTGCCGTCGCGTACCTCTTGTCCTACTACTGTGAGCCGGGCCAGCCACTGGAGTCTCGCTTGGCAGTGGTGAAAGCACTGCGCACCGCACAGTCTTTTTTGCGCTGCAGCGCCGCAGCCGCGACGTCTTCGGCGGCGTCGACATGCCCGGGGAGTGCTGTCACGCTCTTTTTGGTGCTGTTGCGGTTGCTGGTGGATGACACATCGGAGATTCGTGAAGCGGCAGCGGCTATTTGCTCTCGCGGCATGTGGGGCGCACACGAGGCTCCTCGAGACCAAGTGTCCTGTCTCCTCGCAGTTGTGCGCCTCCTGCGTCGGCTGCGCGACACTGGCCTCTTGTTTGGCGTCGACGCGCTCAGGTTCGTTATGTCCCTTGCAGACTCACCAACGACTGCGTCGGTTGTTGTCGGGACCGCACCGGCGGAGGAGGCTGGCGACGGGGAAGAGGTCGCCGGTAGCGACGACGAGGATGTCCTGTTTCAGAAGGAAGCGGCGAACATGTTTGCTGAGAAGACAGTTCTGTCACATCTTGCTGCGCACATCTTGGGCAATGCCACCAGTGACACTGCCACGATGCCGGTCTGCTTCTCCGTGTATGACAGCTTCCTGGTGTAACGGATGCATGCCGCGCGCCCCTCCACTTTGTCAGACTTGCGTGAAAGCGCACTCGACGGTCCGGTGTGGAGTTTTGAGGCAGAGCGAAAGAGGGGATGAGGGGAGGTGCCGTAGGCGGTCCGTGATTGGCTGTCGTTTGCCTCTCCCCTCCCCGTTTTCTCCTTCGTGTCGCCCGCACATTCTCTGCTGCTGGAGCTGTTTCGTTTGGTTTCGTCGTTTTTTTTTTGCTGTGCTTTAATGTAAGGAGTGTGCAGGGAGGAGGAGCGACAAAAGCTCTAGCAGCAACGCAACCGACGAACTCCCCGCATGTCCCCCGATTCCGCGTAAGGCGGCATTGCAAAGCACACCGCCGCTGTGTATACAGCCACCGCCACCACCACCTTTCTCTCTCTTACGACCACGCCACTAACAAGAAGACACTCTTAAAAGGAAGCGATAATCAAAAGCCCTTAGCGCAGTTGAGAGGCGTTGCTACGCACTCAAGAAAAGATGTTCTGCAGAACACAGTGATGCTGCACACCCCACAGGAGCGCGAAGCAGTGCCTTCGCTCGCCCGCGACTTTTGGTTCATCATCTGCTGCCCGTCCATCCCTCGAGCTGGCCGAGCACCTTCTGAGAGATGTCCCACGGCTCCTGCTGAGCAGTTCACCTCAGCGCCGTCTTTAGTGCTTTTCGGTCTCTCGTGGCTCCATGCCTCTACTCATCGCACTAATGTATTGGTACACTAGGTTTTTTGACCTGCACATCCCCATTGTGCACACACGCACGCACACACATACACACACACACACACACACACACACACGGTTTCGAACATGTTGGGATGGTCTGGGACGCGCTTCGCAGCCGCCCTGCATCTTCGGAGCGTTTGTTCACCGCGCTCCGCTGCAGCGCAAGGTTCTCACGCACGCGCACCGCGCGCCTTGTCCTCCAGCTCTTCGTTCGTGGCTCTCTTTGGTTCCGCTCGAGGGTTCAGCGGCACAGCTCGTCGTTTCAGCGGCACCTTCCACTACCGAAAGGTGCGCCTCACGCCCGAGGACGCGCTCGATCCCCTTACGAAGCCAACCAACATCGACAAAGCAGCCTTGCACGTCGTCTCGGTGCCCATCGGAAACTTGAAGGACTTCTCCTTGCGGGCCCTCGATGTGCTGCGCGGCGTCGACTACATCATCACCACCGATCGCCCTGCTACCAAGACTCTCCTGGATCTCGTTAACATCCCCAACCAAGGTCGTCTCATTCACTATAGCCGTGGAAATCGCAGCACCTCGCGCGAAAAGCTGGTGGAGTTGCTAAAGGGCGGGCGCAGCATGGCACTGGTCACTACGAGCGGCACCCCGTGCATTGGTGACGTTGGCGGGGAGCTGGTGCAAGAGCTACAGAAGAGCGGCATTCGCGTCACAGCCGTGCCAGGGGCGTCAGCCCTGATGAGCGCGCTGGCGATATCTGGTTTGACGACTTCTGCTTACGAATCGGCGAAGAACGACAAGAGAGGCGCCGACGCAGCCGCCGACGGCGAAGCCGGCCTCTCCCCTCAGACCTTTGAGGACGGCTCTTTTTTTTTTGGAAACGTGCTACCCAAGTCTCACGGGGCTCGACTCCGGATTCTCCGCACTATCGTTGCCCCTGCCACATTCCCGTGCGTCTTCTACGAAGTTCCGTACCGGCTGGTGATGGTGCTGCAGGACATCGCATCTGTGCTGCCACATCGGTTCGTCTACGTCACGCATGAGCTGACGAAGCTGAACGAATCCTTGCACGCTGACACAGCGGAACGACTCGTCGGCTTCTACCTCCGTCAAGAAGCACAGATGCTGGTGAAGAAGGGGCAACTTGTGCTGGTGATTGCCGGTGCGGGACCGAAAGAGACGGCGGCGTGGCTGGAGAAGGAGGCGGCGAAGCGGCGGCGTTTGCGCCGCACAGTCAGCGATCTTATGAAGGATGCCCCGCCTGCGGCATCGTCGCACCTGGAATCAGCGCCGGGCACTGGAGGGACAACTGCAGCGGCGTCATCGTCAAGAGAGTCGAGCGTGACTACAGCCAAGGAGGAGCGGCGGCAGCGTAGGAAGCAGCGAGCTGAGCTGCGGCGCTTGCGGCAGAGGAAGAAGCGCGAGCGCCTTATTCGGGCGATCGAATCCGAGCAGGAGAGACTGCGAGTCATCCTTTCCATTAATCGAAACGACGCTAGCCGGCTAATGTGAGAGCCGTAGAGGTGTGACCGAGTGATGGAAGACGAAGCAGTTGCCAAGCGCGTCGTCGCTCTCGCACTCACCTACGGCGGTTGGGCCGCGAGGGAGTAGTGGGCGGGTCGTTGCCGGCAGTGCGCGCCTGAGCAGTGGAGACGACTTCACCAAGCACCGTCCCGGAGTGCCAAGAAACGCTCGACTCGCTGACGTTGTCTACGCCTCCACTTTCTTTCGATTGCGTGATGGTGTTTTTCGTTATCTGTTTAGACCACCACCACAGCTGATCGGCTGCTTGCCGCTCTGCGGGTCTTCACAGGGATCAAAGGCGATCAACCCTACGTCTACACAGATGTTTGAAGAGAAAATAAAGAAAACGGCACCGCGGATGAAGGGCTTCTCCAGTCATGGCTGCGTACCACCTGCACCCCGAGAAAAGGTGGTGAACACGAGGGGTTGCCCGTAGAGAGACGGAGAGCTGTAACTGATGCTACCTTGCTCCCTCATAACCTTTTCGCTTTACTGGATTCTCCCGGCGCTGAGGTTGCCCTGCGGGGCCTGAATCGTCTCGTTTTTTCTCTTCGTTCTCCTTCCCTCGCTCACACCTCTCTCCCATGCTCTGTAGCAGCGAATCCAATTTCCCGTCGACTTTCTGTTTCTCTTGCTTGACTCTTCCCACTCAATCACCCGTGTGCAACACCTGCCGCCCCCTTCGCCTCCCTCCTCCCTCCTCCCTCCTAACCTCGCAGGTAGTTGTCCGAAGCACTGTTCCGTATTTTCTATCACACAAACCTCGTCCCCTCTCCGTTCATTCATCCTCAGTTGATCGAGGCCCGAGCTGTTTTGCCGACCATCCAACGTGCAACGTGACGCTAAGCGAAACAACCAACCCCCCACCACCACCCACCCGCAGACACGAGGAAAAGAGCTGTGCTCTCTTCTAGTCATTGGAGTTGTGGCTGCTTTGTGCATCGGTCCTTCTCTCTCTACACATATATATATATATATATATCTATATATGTGTCTGCGCACTCTCAGCCCTTCACCCATACACCCTCTCCTGTTTCTCACACCACCCCTCCCTGACACACTTTGCGTTCGCGTTAAGCGAAGCCGAAAGAGCTCCTTATTCACTGGCGCTTAGTTCCATCATACACCCGACACCCTTTTCACACACACACACACACACACACACACAGAACAAATCCCTTATTCTCCATGTCGAACGACCTCGGCATTATCGGTCTCGGCGTCATGGGCGCGAATCTCGCCCTGAACATCGCCGAGAAGGGATTTAAAGTTGCCGTCTTCAACCGCACCTACGCGAAGACGACGTCGTTTCTCAAGGAGCATGAGAGCGAGAAATTTGCCGCCAACCTGAATGGATACGAGACCATGAAGGAGTTCGCTGCGTCCCTCAAGAAGCCGCGCCGCGCGTTCATTCTCGTCCAGGCCGGCGCCGCTACTGACTCTACAATCGAGCAGCTCAAGGAAGTGTTCGAGAACGGCGACATCATAATCGACACTGGTAATGCGAACTTCAAGGACCAGGACAAGCGCGCGGCTCAGTTGGAGAGCCAGGGTCTCCGCTTCCTCGGCATGGGCATCTCTGGTGGTGAGGAGGGTGCGCGCAAGGGGCCGGCCTTCTTCCCGGGTGGCACACCAAGCGTGTGGGAGGAGGTGCGCCCGATTGTGGAGGCGGCTGCGGCCAAGGCTGAGGACGGACGCCCGTGCGTGACTTTCAACGGCAAGGGCGGCGCTGGCTCCTGCGTGAAGATGTATCACAACGCTGGGGAGTACGCCGTGCTGCAGATCTGGGGTGAGGCGTACAGCGCCCTGCTTGCCTTCGGCTTCGACAACGATCAGATCGCCGACGTGTTCGAGTCGTGGAAGGCGGATGGCTTCCTTAAATCCTACATGCTCGACATCTCCATTGCCGCTTGCCGAGCGAGGGAGGCAACAGGCAACTATTTGTCAGAGAAGGTCAAGGACCGCATCGGCTCCAAGGGCACCGGCCTCTGGTCTGCCCAGGAGGCTCTGGAGATTGGTGTGCCAGCGCCCTCGCTCAACATGGCCGTCATCTCACGCCAGATGACCATGTACAAAGGGGAGCGCATCGCCAACTGCAAGGCGTTTCCTAACTTCCCTCGTGGCCCTTCTGAGGAAGCCACGGACAAGTCCCCGAACTCCCCCGAAGCGAAGAAGCTGTACCACGCCGTCAGCCTTTGTATCATCGCGAGCTACGCGCAGATGTTCCAGTGCTTGCGCGAGCTGGACAAGGTGTATGGATTCGGCCTGAACCTGCCCGCCACGATCGCCACCTTCCGCGCCGGCTGCATTCTGCAGGGCTACCTGCTAGGGCCTATGACCAAGGCCTTCGAGGAGAACCCGAACCTGCCCAACCTGATGGACGCCTTCACCAAGGAGATAGCGGCGGGCCTTGATGACTGCCGTCAGATTCTCGCCAAGCTCACAGTGAACACGGCAGTGTCACTGCCGGTCATGATGGCCTCACTGTCCTACATCAACGCCATGTACACGGAGACTCTTCCGTACGGACAGCTGGTGTCGTTGCAGCGCGACGTCTTTGGCCGCCACGGCTACGAGCGCACGGACAAGGACGGTCGTGAGTCGTTCGAATGGCCCGCACTGCAGTAGACAGTCGCTCTCACCTAGCCGCTCTCAGGTAGCCGCTCAACCGCTTCCCTTCACCCCCTCTGCCAGTGGAGTGCCCTCCCGGCTCTCCGGCCACAGTTGCCCCGGCCACGCGTGGCACACACCGCACTCACGAAAAGCGCAGAGAAAGGAGCATGCAAGACAGGGGCACACCCACGCAGGACTTTGGCACCCCATTCCGCTCTCAGACACCTGCGCGTAGCTCACCGTTTTTTTTTTTTCGCTCTTCGTTAGCCCCCCCCCCCACACACACACACAGAAACACCTCCACTGACAAGGGAACACCTCAATGCGTGTGGCATCTCAGGGTCCAGTGCACCCTCCACACCGTGCGCGAGGAAGCCAAGCAGCCCACCCACCCCCCTCCCGCCCTATCTCTCCCCCATGATGCCGAACCACCTCTGGTGGGGTGACAGGGGCAAGCACCTACGGCCTAGGGGAGGTCAGAGCGGTGTGTCGCTGCTGATGTCGGCTCTCAGGCCCTGGATGGCGTTTGCGTCGGAGCCTCCTGCGACAGTGGATACACTTGTGCCATCCATGCGGTGGGCAGAGTATCAGCGTGGCTGGAACGTATCCCATCCCTGGCCCTCACACTGCCTACTGGTGTGTGGCGCCTGCGCGTCACCCCGAGAGGGATGCACCAGCTGGCGACCGGCGAAATGGGAGCAGCTGTGAAGCGACCCACTGGACGGGTGAGTGGCTGAGTGTGGGACGCGGGCCGTCCTCAGGCGACTGTGTGGGTGCACTGCTGTGAGGCGTGTCTGGCGCTGTTTCGCACGACGAGATGAGACATGTGGAAGGTTGGGGTAGAGTGGAACTGATTTTGTGCGGCGATTGAAGCTGCAACGCTTTTTTGGTCCGCTCGCCATACATCTTAGCTGGCGGGTACGAGACTCCATCCTCTGATGGCGTATCGTTTCTCCCAGCCTCTCTTCTTGTACCCCCCCCCCCCCGTCTGTTCCTCTACAGCATGTGGAAGAGCACCTGTCCAGCATGCTGTCTTTTTTTCCAGTAGGAGTGCCGAAATCTTCTTCTACAGGGGAACAGGGAGGAACCGCTGGTGGTTCAGCGGGGACGGCTGCGGTGTTTGGGGGAATTTGCAGGGAGCGAAGTTAGCCCAACGATAATGGCCGTGCGCGCGAAACGCTCTCAAAGAGGAGCGTCGCGGGATGGGATTGCTTTTTTTTTTTTGCTTGGTCACTGGCAGCTGTATGAGTGAGTCGGGTGCTGCTGGCGGAGCGAGTTGAGTGAGGGAGGGGAAGAAGGCGGAGACGGAGGAGATGGTCGGCTGGCCCTCCTACCGCTCTTGTCAACGCGCACTGGCCCACCGGCGGCGCGTTTTCATATTTTATTTTCGTTTTTTTTTTGTCGTATACAACACGAGCGAAACACACATCGTCAAGACACGGTGATCGGAAGAGACAACCAACGATAGCGAAAAAAAAGGGGAGGGGGGGGGAACGAGAAGAGCACGAAAAGGACGTGCAAGGTGGGGCGCAACAACAAAAAAATTACACAGTGCAGAGGACTTAACGGCACAAGGGAGATGCGGTGCTGTGCTTGTATACCGTCCCGTTTCATTCATGTATCGCCCTTCTTGTTTTGTCCTGTTGGTTTTGCTTGCTTTCTTTTCCTTTTCTTCTTCGCCTTGTCGTGTTTCGCCTACCACTGCCACTGCAGCCGAGTATGGGCTACGAAGGCTCTTATTACACACACACACACAACGCACGCACCCCCTCCCTCTCACGCTCAAACGCGTTCCCTTCTTTCGCTTCTTTGCTCTCATCTTGTGCGTTTTTCCGAAACTTTTTTTTGTGCGCAGTTGTGTGCGTGGCGGTAACGAAAAGGAAGACAAAATCATGTGTCTGCCTGTTTGTGTGTGTGTGTACGCATATGAGGAGGCGTGGTGCGGCGTGCGGATGTGAGCATGGGTATGTTGTGTGTGCGTCGTTCCCTTTAAGAGTGTGTCCTGTGCGCAGTAGTTGAGTGTAGGGAGGCATGATGGAGTAGTGCGCTGTATCGCGCTTCCATCGCACATTCTGCAAGGTTGAACAGGTATGTAAAACCAAGCCAGACATCCACGCCTACACGCAACTCCTACGCGTCGAGGCCCGCAAACACGCACACGCACACGCACACGCACAGAAGTCTACATCCTCTTATGGCTGCGCTTTTTTTTTGTTGTTCATCGCGTTTCTGAGCTCCCGAACTCTACATACACTCCTTCCTGTTCCGTCTCTTTCTCTCCCCTTTCCAATCGGCCTATCCGTATCTGCCGTCCGCTCTCCTCATTCTTTTTCCCTGCTTACGGTGCACCGATCTCCTCAATATTGTACCCGCTTTACCCCCTCCCTCTCAGCACTCACGCCCGCACGCGATGGTGGGGAAAAAGACAAGTCGCTAACGGACCTCCGCAGGTGCGTGTGCTTGTGTTGGTGCGGGTAGAGACGTAGGATACAGAGGGAAGGGCTTTCGTAATGCGAGGGGTAAGAGAAACAAAAGAAAGACTGCGTTGCCGAGCAAAGAAACGACACTTCGGCGATAGATTCGTGTTTCCGGACGGCAGCAAGACAGAATGCGAAGAGACGAGAGAGAAGAAAGAAAGGAGGAGGACGATAGTAACAGCGAGCGACGATGAAATCGCAGGGGGACTGACAATGATGGCTCTGATATGCAAAGAGAGCTGTGGAGATATGGATGACCCTCTTACACACACGCATGCGTGCACGCGCTCTTTCTCTCTGTCCTTCTGCCCATTTTGCTCGAGCTATGACGTGCACGCTTACTCGGCTAGAAGGACGCAGAACCCGGCGAGGAAGCAACGTTCAACTCGACGCTCGAAATCTA
Source organism: Leishmania major strain Friedlin (assembly GCF_000002725.2). Classification (NCBI taxonomy): domain Eukaryota; phylum Euglenozoa; class Kinetoplastea; order Trypanosomatida; family Trypanosomatidae; genus Leishmania; species Leishmania major. The sequence continues at coordinate 1,360,501 of NC_007284.2, read as the reverse complement.
ACAAAAAAAAAACGGCAAGAGGGGGCTCCGGTGCACCTGCGCGATGCTCCGAAATTCAACATATGCAAGTAGTCTTGGATCTTTGCTGGTGCCGTACCGGCACCTGCAGGTGCTAGACACTCCCTGCATCGTTTTGTTCTTTGTGGCCGTTCTGTCAAGAGGCTGATGTCTGCATGCGCAGGTGGACAGGGAGTGGTCTCTGATGGAGGGCCACTGTTGAGTGTGCCGTTCCTCCCTTATTCTTGTACGAGGGCGGTCGGATGCCACGGTCAATGATTCAGCATAGCCTTCCTGTATGCGGCCACACGGGCATACACGCACACGCGCAAAAACACTTGTGTCTCTTGGATGCGTGTAGGTGTATGTGTCTGTGTATGCCCATGACTGCGCTCTCCCTCTCCTTTGACCACCTTCTCTTTACATCTCTCCTTCTGGTCTCTCTTAACGATGCCCTCCCCCCTCTCCCAACTGCCCATGCACCGCACATGCGCCTGCTCACCGCATGATGTGCCTCACCAAACAATCTTACCATAAATCACCACAACACATTGTACTTTCGCCTTATTCCGTTTCTCTCGTCAACTCTGTCTTCATCTTCCTGCACCCCAAGAATTTGTTCGAGAGACGTCTCAACGCCATCTGATCATTGTGAAATCATTACTCTACCACTCGTCTCCCTCTCCCTTCGCCCTGGGAAGCCCCCCTCCCCCAATTCTTTTCGCTTCTCTGTGCACGCAGAGACTGAAACTCCCACCACAAGGCAGCACGCTATCATCAATCACGACTAACCGCCCTGCTCCTTCTATGTTCGGTGTTTTCCCTTTCTTGGTTATTCCCGGGTGTGACACGCTTCGTGTAGTTGCCTTTCTGTACTTCCCTTTCTTTCGTGTACTTGCTTTCTGTTTTCAGCATCACTCACTGTATTTTGAACGCTAGCGCGTTGTTGTCTTTCTGACTCCACCCTCTTCTTACTCTCTCCACGTGCCCTTGGCTGCGGGGCAGGCAAAGCAACAGCGGAAGGGTCAAGCAACGCATGAAACTGCCGTTACACTTGTGGGTGTGCGGCCGCTCTCTTCTACGCTTCTCTTGTGTTTGTGGCTCTGTCCCTCTTTTTTTCGCCCCCGCTCTTGCTTTCCTGTCACACTTTCGCAGTACACAGCAGATAGAGGCGCCGCATACGCACTCACCGACTCACACGCCCCCCCCCCCCCCCAACACACGCATACCTCCGCCTTACGAATCGGAATCGCAGGCCATTGTCACCGGCGCGTCATCCCTCGAGTCCGCTGTCACGCGCACCATTCCTCGCCAGCTTTTTTTTTTTTGATCTTTCCCCTTCCTGTTGTTTCGGCCCTTCCTTTTGTGTTTTGTTATATTTCGCTTCTTCTCTGATTGCTCGTCCTCTCCTCGTCTGCCGGCTTTCAGCTTCGTTCTGTGCTCCCTTTCTCTCGGTACCGGCGCTTGCGTGCGTCGACGTGTTGGCGCTTTGATCGAAGTTGTGGGCGTTGCACCTCGTCGCCCGTACCATCTTTTGAGCGCTAGAGCACAAGCGATATAGGGTTTGTGAGCTACGTAGCGTCGCACACGCATCTGCACGTACATACACTGGCGAGCCCGTTCATTGTTGCCGCCCTCCTCAGTGGCGGCTAAGCGACACGGAGAGATAAAGGAGCAGCAACACGCACGCACACACCTGCGTACGTGCGAGCGCTAGCTCACGGTTACATCCTCGCATTGCCACGGTGTCATCTCTTTTGGCTGTTACACGGCCCCTCTCCCTCCCTACTTCTCGGAGAACCATTCCAAGCTCGATTCGCCATGACGCAATCTTTCTCACCGTCCCTGAACGGCTCCTCGCAGAGCATTTCGGCGAAGAGTGAGCATCTGTGGATGCATGGCGCTGCAGGCATGATGGGCGGGTCAGCCGCGATGGTGATGTTTTACCCGCTCGACTTCCTACGCACTCGCATGCATACCCTTCATCAGGGAAGCCGCGCAATGCCGCTTCGCTCCGCTCGTGATATTTTGCGTCAGGAAGGTTTGCGCGGCATGTACAAGGGCATCGGTGTGTCTGTCATTTCGCACAGCGTTGGCTGGGGGCTGTACCTGGTCACCTTCCGTTCCGCGCAGCAGCGCATCACGGAGTTACTCGACGAAAAGCTGGAGGACTCCATGATTGAGCAGTCCGGTCTCGATTTCATGAGCGCGTGCGCCGCGGCCACTATCACGGGCACTGTCGTCACGCCGCTCCACGTCATCAAGACCCGCCGCCAGCTGTGCGACGGCAACCGCCTTCGCAGCGGCGTCCGTGTGCAGCCGCTGCCGCCCGGTTTCGCTGGGGTCAGAGCGATTGTGCGGCGGGAGGGATGGAGAGCCATGCTCCGCGGACTGTGGCCTCAGATACTGCTTACCGGCAACACCACCATCCAAGTGACCATGTACGAGTGGTTCCGGCGTAACCTGTTCACTAACCATGAAAATCCCTCGCCGCTGCAGGTGGCACTGGCCTCCGGCTTTTCGAAGGCAGTAGCCTGTGCCCTCTTCAACCCCCTCGAGGTCGTGCGGACCCGCCTACAGGATCAACGTAACCACGGCAGGCAGGAGTACAAGAGCATGTTGACGGGCTTGCAGACTATCTGGCGCAGTGAGGGGCTCATCGGCATGTACCGCGGCCTTCCCGTGAATGTGGCACGCGTCATCCCGTCAACGATGATGGCGTTTGTGCTGTACGAGAAGTTTCTGTCGGCGATTCGCGCCACATACCAGATGGCTGAGTCGCTGCATGTTACAGGCGCTGCAACCTCGAGCACGAGCACTGCCTTCAAAGGCGGTCCCGCTGTTAGCAATATCAGCACTGCGAGCAGCAGCCAGACAGGTCTTGCTATGGGACAACCTCAGCTTCAGTAGTCTGATTTCACACCGCTGGCATGCTGCCCCATAAGCGGCGGTTCAGGACTGCGCGGATGAAGAAGTGAAGCTGTGCAAAACGATCAAGGAGAAAGGAACGGGTGCGTCGGACACGTGAAAAAAAAAAAAGAAAGCGCGCCAGGACGAGATGGCAAAGGAACGCTAGTGCGCGATGTGCGCTGCGAGGGGAAGCCATTGCGTTCCTTCTAATCCACCAATGCGTGTCCTCGTTGGTGGGGCGGCGCACGTCTCCGAAGTCCACGACGCTTCGTCATGTGCGCTTTCACGAGCAGGAGATTCCCACAAACGGAAGAGAGCGACACATTGGAAGGCACAATGTAGTCGTCCGAAAAAAAAGGAGACGAAAGGAGGAGACCAGAGACACGCGCGCAAGACCCCCAAAACGTTCTTTCCTTTTCAGCGAGCCCATTCTCTGCCATACGATAGGAGTCAAGCTCCATTCTGCCCGACGACCCTGTCTCCGGCCCCCGACGGCGTGGTGGGAAGCAGCGCCAGACACGCCTCACAGCAGTGCACCCACACAGTCGCCTGAGGACGGCCCGCGTCCCACACTCAGCCACTCACCCGTCCAGTGGGTCGCTTCACAGCTGCTCCCATTTCGCCGGTCGCCAGCTGGTGCATCCCTCTCGGGGTGACGCGCAGGCGCCACACACCAGTAGGCAGTGTGAGGGCCAGGGATGGGATACGTTCCAGCCACGCTGATACTCTGCCCACCGCATGGATGGCACAAGTGTATCCACTGTCGCAGGAGGCTCCGACGCAAACGCCATCCAGGGCCTGAGAGCCGACATCAGCAGCGACACACCGCTCTGACCTCCCCTAGGCCGTAGGTGCTTGCCCCTGTCACCCCACCAGAGGTGGTTCGGCATCATGGGGGAGAGATAGGGCGGGAGGGGGGTGGGTGGGCTGCTTGGCTTCCTCGCGCACGGTGTGGAGGGTGCACTGGACCCTGAGATGCCACACGCATTGAGGTGTTCCCTTGTCAGTGGAGGTGTTTCTGTGTGTGTGTGGGGGGGGGGCCGGGAGGGGACGAGTCACAGAGGAAAGTACGAACAGGCGGAAAAGCGAATGCGAAGGCAAAGGCACAGAGGGCTGTGGCAAGTGGGACATCACCTGTATGATCTTCGTCTTTTCGTTTTCATGGAGAGAGGGGGCAAGTGCCGAGGAAGTGAAAGGCGTGGCCTGTTTGAAGGTTATCGTGGAAGATGTCTGACAACGGTGGGGCGTTTCTCCTGTTTGGTCAGCTGCGCGTGCGTGCCAGTGATGGTTTGCATGCGTGTCCTCCGTTGTGATTCGCGAGCAAGAGAAAGAGATGTGCGACACAGCAACTCCGCCGCGAAAGGAAAGCACCCAGTTGGCAGCTGGGAAGCCACTTCTGGACAAGCCACTGCACCCGTGCGACGCGGCAAGGAGGGGGCGAGCTCACCATGATGAGGACAACAGTCGTGCACTGCCGTAAGGCGAGGGAGAGAATATATGAAAGAGTGTGTGACCGCGTTTGTGGCAACCGCCGCTCTCCCTCTCCCCGACCCGGCGATTTCCCAATATATAGGCACGACGGGCGCAAATGTGGCTTTGTTCGAGGGGTGCATGTTCAACAGATTCTTTTTATAGCGAGTGTGCGTGTTTTTGCGCTTGTCGTGGTGTACAGTCGCGACGTGTGTTTAAGTTTGCGAGCCAGTGAGAGTGTGGTGGTGGTGGTGGTGTGTGTGCATGGGGGGGGGGGAATCGCGCCCCCTTCCCCCCCCCCCCCATGCACACACACCTTTCTTTTGAGCTGTCTGCCTTTGTGGCTTGGTGTTTTTAGTGTATGAGTTCCAATGGTGCTTACAATGGTATCATATAAGCTGGACACCCAAAAGAGGCAGACGAAGAGCAGCAAAGGAAAGGCAAAAAAAAACGAAAAAAAAACTACAACAAAAACAAAAACAGAAAAAGAAGAGGGAGAAGGAAAAAGCAAGAGCTGTCTAACAGAAAACAAACGGCATGTACACCCACGCACGAAACTCACCGACTTCCTTAAACGCAAAATAGTGAGGAGGGATAGGCAGCAACGCCGCATCGTCTATAGTACTCGGAAAGGATACAACAGCGACAACGAAGCAAAAATACTTGACCAGCATACTCTCTCACCCACAAACAAGGCCCTTTCTTGTTTTGGTTTTCGTTTTTCTTTTTTTATTATTATTATTATTTCCCTGAGTTTGTCCGTGTGCGTCTTGCCAGTGTGTAATTGATTCTCCCGTTTCCTTTTCGCTCTCTCTATCTGTGTGTGTTGATCGAGTGCCCTTTCTGTCGTCCTCGCGTTGAACTGTGATGTTCATCTAACCTGCAGGAGAGACGTAAGTGCGGTGGCTATGAGCGTATCAGACCCTTGCCTTTGCGTGCCGGTGAGCGCATGCTCCCCCCCCCTTCACCCGGAAAGGAAATGTATGACCGCATTTCATGCCGCTCTTAGAGTATAACGCTCACGAAGAATAGCTCCCACGTTTCGTTTGCACGTGTGCATGTATCATCTTGCTTGTGCTGCGTTGTCACCAACCCCTTCTTATTTGGTGTATGTCGTTGTTGAACATCAGATGTTAATGCTGGTGTAGCACTGATATAGTGGTTTCACTGCCATTTCGGTTTCGCCCGGTCTAGCAGCAGTGAAGGACTCCCCTGCGGGTTTGGGGTTTTGACATGCCCGTGCTTTTTGGGGTTTCTTCCGTGTTTCTCGTGTGTGTGTGTGTGTTTCTGAGTACGCGTCGAAGGGATGTCGTCAACGCCGATGCTCGGTTCCTGATTCTACAGATATCAACGTGATAGAGGAGGGTCAAGGAGGGCTGACTATGGAGAAAAAAAATGTAAAGAAACGCTTAATCAGCGGCGATAAGAGGGGTGAGGGCAATAAGAACACCGGCACATAAGCAAATCCCTCTCGAGGCCTGACGTGAGCCGCCGATTGCGCGTTCCACGATATATGCGAAAGCGTCTCCCCCTCAGACTGGCCGGTCTTCGTGACGCTTGTACCTTTCAGCTCTTTCTTCTCTGGCGTTCTGTGAATCTCTCCGGTGTGTCTTGTTTATCTTTTGTGTGTGCGTGCGCAGCACTCTGCATTTTCTCCTTGGCGTTTCACTTTGTGGCGTTGAAACAGGCATTCGCTCACCCAGCGAAAGGCGGCAGGGATGTCGAAAGAGATGGCGAGAAAGTGGGAAAGGGCCGGCGCCAACACGACAAGAGACGGTTTAGAAAGTGGAACAATGTGTGACAGGTGTGTGGGGAGGAGTTCGCGCAGAACAACACGGTCGCCGAAGAAGAGGCGCGAAAAGAAAAACGAAAACAACGGATGCCGCGTACTTTTTTCGTTGTTCTGAGGCGCCTCTGCTGTCGCCTCGTTTCCTTTCTTCTCCTTCCCTCTTCACTCGCCTTTGCATCTTCGAGTTTGATGGATCATGTATATCCGTGTGCGCCTTGGTATCTGTTGTGGCTTCTTCGTCTTTTTCCTGCATGGCTAAGCGGCAACTCACGCGCATCTCTCTCTCTCTCTCTCTCTCTTTCTCCGTCTCTTTTTTGTTTCTTAGCGCGTCGCGTTCTCTTTCTTTCGCGAAGCAGCAACCTCCACGAGGGCTCTTTGTGCTGTGTTCTGTACCCGTATACGTGTCTTGATCGCTTTGTCAATGTTTCGCGTTTTTTGTGTGCTGGTCGATGACGATGACATGCTGATGATTGGCAATAGGAGTGGCGTACTTCTCTACTCGACGGAGGACGAAGAGTGAGCCCGAAAAGGTACCATCGGAGGGGCGAGGGTAAAGGCAAATACGCCGTGCACGCATAGCGACCGCGCTGTAGCACGCAGAAGGAAACTGTGGTAAACAGGGTTTTTTTTTTTATGAATCGAGAGCGCGTACCACCCTCAGAGGTGCTCACGGACAGACACGCACACACAACCGAATCCCTTGCGAGTCGTGTGCTCAGAAAAAAAAGTCCGTTCACATACTCTTCTGTGCAGTTTTGTGCCCTTTCATCATCTGCCTCCTTGAGTGCCCTTCTATCCACTGACGTCCTCTCCTTTTCGCTCAGTGCTCCCCTTACTTGCTCTCCGTCTCCTCTGCTGCTGGCGTTTCATTGTAAAAGTAGGCGGCTGCTCCAACACGCACAAAAAAAGGGCAAGAAGAGAGACGAGGTCTCGCCCCTCCCCTCCCCTCCCCCTCCGCTCTTCACGTCCTCGTACAAGTCAAGGCTCCTGGCTCTTTCCTTTGTTTTCCAAGGCGCACATGCGTGCGAGATGTGCGCCTTGGACGCCGTTTCGCTCTGAGAGCATCTCTCTTCCTCTCCCTCTTGTTATTTCGACCTTGTCTACTTTCTCTCTTTTCTTTTCTGTCTGCGCTGCTCTTCTTTGTTTCTCTTTTCGTTGTGTGGGAGCGCAGCCGCACCGGAGGTCTCTTGTCCCTCACTCTTTGTCTCTGCCTTGTTCTCACACTCTCCCCTTTGGTCGGCTCTCCCTCTCCCTCTCTCTGGTTCATCAAACGACGATGTATGCAAGTGCGAGTGTATTCTATTGCTTTCGCCCATGCGTGTACTCTCTTGCTTCTTTGTGTGTGCTTGAGTGTGCTCTTTTCACCCAGCGGCTGCTTCTAGCAGATGGCTTCGTTTGTTCGTTTTTTTTTTTGGAGGCCTGCAACCTGCGTCACCCGCGCCACACTCATCACCACTTCCTCCGTCTCACGCCTCGGGGTCTGTCTGTGTCCCCCCTCTTTCCGTGTGCTGCGCTTCTTTCATGCTGCAGCAATTCTTTTGGTTACACACATAAACGCCCGTGTGTCTTGTCGAGGCTATGAAGAAAAAGAATGAGGGAGAGAGGGCGGTGGATGCGTTGGCCACCTGGTAGCAAGGAATCGGAATCCTCACAAAAAAAAAACAACCAAACACGAAGTAATGTCATCTCTACAGAGTCGCGGACTCATTCATCGTACGTCTCTCTGTCGCTCTGAGTATAATTGATGACGACATGAGAGCCATCGTTTCTTGCTGTGAGATTCCCTTGTCCGCTTCCATCCGCGAACGCACTTTGTGATGCGTTTTTCGCGCACGCAAAGGCGTTTCTACATGCCTGCTTATAGTTTGTTGACAGAGACAACTGCGTGAAAGTACGATATATAGAGGGAAAGAGAGGCAGCAGGGAAGCCGGATGTATTCCTATTCTCTCCCCGAAACATCTACTTAGGGAACACAAGTATACCCTGCTCATGGTCAACATGAGTGCCGGAGAAAAAAAAACGGCGTTGTGTGGGTGGAGATTCATAACGTCGGTTTTCTATGAATTATTTCTTGTGACTCTGTGCTAATTATTATTTTGGTTCGCCCCACCTCCACACACCTACACACCTCTTTGGTTGTCGGTTTCCTCGGGCTCGCTTCACTCTCTATCTTCTCGTTTGTCCCTCGTTTGTTCCTCTTTTGGGTTTTTTTTGGTATCTTATTGTCTGCTTAATCCAAAAAGAAACGACGAAATTAAACGCGCTACTGCTTCCCTACTTTTTTTGTTTGGTTGGTTTCTGGATGAGGATCGGGACGAATGTGCAGCGCGCGCGTCGGGTCATGCGAAACAACCACAGCCACGAACAAAAACAAAACAAAAGAATCGAAACGAACACGAAGAACAAAGAAAACATATCGCGGCGCCTGCATCTGTCGCTTCGTCATCACCTCGCACTCGCACGCGTGCATGTGCAGCGCGAGCGAAGCACTAACCAGCGAAAATAGCAGCGCGTTTCTAGTGAAGGATACAGCACGAAGCAGCACTGCTTCTACACTAGTGCACTCCTCGTGCTTCTTCGCTCTCTCTTTCTCTGCACCTACTATGCATCTTGTCCGTCTCTTGATTCCTTTTATTGCGTCTTCACCATCGCTCAAGCGCCACCGCCGCCACCTCACCCCCTACCAAGCCCCCTCAGCGCAGCCTGGGCGACAGCCTCGCTTCGAGAGGGCAGAGCAACATCAACTGCCTGTCTTCCGCACAGAGGGGGACTCGCGATTTCGTACTTGGATCATCTAGCCACATCTAAACAGGAACTTGAACGGCCGCTGACGAGCGGGAAGAATGCGCCAGCGAACCGTCGCCACAGGCAAGGTGGTGAGCGACAAGAGCGGTGCCGCGGGCGAACTCTCTTCCAGCGAGCACACCCAGGTTGCGTTGTCGGCGTTTAGCTTTTTGTTTTCGGAGCTGTGCGTACGCGCCTACACGTTCCCGACAAAGGTGAAGAACGTCGAGGAGGTGGAGGCCCGTTTGACCTCTCTTGGCGCGCATGTTGGGACCCGTCTTATCATGCTCTCCTCTGTCCGCGACCCCGTCGACCTGCAGCGCCGCCCGCTAACGATTGACGCGGTCCTGAAGTTGATGCAGGAGAAGCTCTGGGCACGCTGGTTTGGCCGTCCCGCCAGCGAAATCCAGCGTGAGAGCAACTCAGATCGCTTCTTCCTTTTCGACAGCGACCCTATCGTTCTCCGCTATGTCCACCCATCCCCCGACTACGTGGACAGCGAGGGCCGGTGGAACGTGAACTACGCCGGCTTCATGGGCGGCATCATTCAAGGAGCACTGCAGTCAATGGGCTTTGAGGCGGAGGTGCAGGCGTATCATCAGCCGGAGCCCGGGAAGCCTCACCAGTCGCTGTTCGTGATTGCTTTTGCGAAGCACGTCTGGGATCGGGAGCGAAAGATGCGAACCTGACGGCCTGTGCGGATTGCGTGGTGCGTGTGGGAGTAAGTGGCTCGCCGTCGGCACAGAGCTTCCGTTGGCGCTTCGGTGGTTTCTCTTGTGGCTTGTGCTTGTGTCGTGTCTGGCACGTGCTACGCTACGCACGCCTCTGTGGCACAGGCGGAGGAAGCTGCCTCTTGCTCTCTCGCCTGATAGAGCTGATTACCTTTCTCCTTGCTTGCAGAGGCTCGGTATATATGTGCGTGTGCTGGGGTTTATTTGCCTGCTCTGACTGTAGGCCTCGCCGCGAGAAGAGGCAGCGGGCATTGTGTTGCTCCGTGTTGTGCGCCTCTGTAGGACCAAGCTCCTTGTGTTTTGGCTTGTTTGACTATCCCCTCGCCCCATCGGCAGCTCCACTGATCCGAACGAAAATCTTTAGAGGCGGTGGCACATGGGGGTACGTCGCGGATTGCCGAAGCGATTTGCTGGTGTTTTTCTCCGACTCTCGCCGCGCTGCCTCGCTTTCGCACCTCTTGCGCCGCCTAGCGGCTCTGCTTCAGAGATGAAGGCGCAAGTGCCGCCACTGAGCAGCTGTGTTCGTTGATGCTGCAGCGAATTTCATCGCGTAAAAACGCCAGAGAATGAGGCGCACGATGCGCTCTCCTTTGCTGAAAAACAACAATTCAAAGGACATCGTGCCGGTTGGCCGTCGTCCCGCCTGTTGTTCTCACCAAACATGCTTCCCCCCATCTCCGAGAGCCTATCCACCTGCTTCGTTTCACCATTGCCTCTCTAACGTGCAAACCCACCCACCCGCCTTTGCACACATGACCAATCTCGCGTACTCTCTGCACCCTCCCCTGCCCCTGTTCTTCTCCCACTCTGTCCAAAAACAAACCAAAAAACCGAATCGATTCGAAGCAACCAACACCTGTGGATCGTGCAAACACCCTTCCCACTCCGTCTCTATCCCCTGTATACACGCACGCACGCACACACACACACACGCACCTATACGGATAGACAGACATAGCCGCGCAAGTGCTGTCCTCGCACTCCTCCTCTTTCTCTGTCCGTGTTGTCTCTCGTGTACTTTTGCGGCCTTTCGTTCGCCCCACCCACTACTCGTGCTTCCGTTGATCGGCTCTATCTTTGTGCCTGTCTTTGGTTTGTGTCACACTGCAAAGCATCCGAGCGGGAAGCGCGCATCATGGCGGGTGTTCTCACGCTGAACTTGGTTCTGCAGAGGTCCAAGACGGACGATATTCGCCGAGTCCAGAAGCTTAATGTATGCGCGTCGCAGATTCAAGATATCGGCGTTCTGCGGCAGGCCGTCGCGTTGGAGGTGCTGTCCATGTCGCTGAACGATATTTCAGAGCTCGGTGCCTTGTCGAATTGTCGCCGACTGGCGGAGGTTTACCTCCGCAAGAACCAAATCCGCGACATCAACCAAGTGCTGCACCTCTCTCGCCTGCCCTGCTTAGAGGTGCTCAATTTGGTCGACAACCCCATCACCCGTGACCCCAACTACCGACGCTTCGTCGTCGCCGCCATTCCATCGCTCGAGCGCCTCGATGACCGCGACATCACAGACGAAGAGCGTGACAATGCCCTTGCAGTGTTTCCGCAGCTGCTGAGTTTTGCTCCTCCGCCGTCAAAGTACGCGCAGCCGCTGGAGGGCATCACACCACCAACGATTCAGGAGCGCGAAGCGCAGGCGCGGGCGAACAGCACGCACGTCAGCCACAGCGGCGCCACCGGGTCCGAGGCGGGTCATCCCAACATGCACCCTAGAAAGGCCACTAGCAGCGTCAGTGGCTTCGGCGGCGGTAATGTGTACAACGGCCGTGGTGGCTCTGGGGCCAGTGGCAATCCGACCATTCACAAGACCCCGCCTGCGCCAGTATACCAGGATCCGCACCGCGGTGCTGCGCTTCCTCCCGCTCGCTCCAGCCCCGCTGCGCGTGCTCAGGCCGTCAACGACTATCAGTCCGTCCCATCTTACCCCTCCGGGCCTTCCGAGGAAGGCGTGGTTCAAGCTGTCAAAGTACTATGCTCGGAGCTGTCGCCTGAGGCGCTGGATAATGTGCGCCGCTTTATCGACTCCCTGAGCGAGTATTAGGGAGAGTGGTGGTGCCCGACAGGGCGCCTTCATGCGTTCACGCTCGTGCAGTGCCGTGTGCCATGTGCATGTGCGTGTGTTCAAACACCACGCTGAACGGGAAGCGGCGATTTTTGTAGGGGAGTGTGAACGAGGGGCAGGACATGTTCAAGTAATTTGTGACGTGCTGGCCAAACCGCTTGTTTTCTAGTTGCATCGAAGCTGTGCGCGCACGACTTGCGCATCAAAGCGTTGTTGTCACACCTTCGCGAACAGCTGCGCACGCGCAGGCGCCAACAACAAAAAAAGAAACGTATGGAAAAAAATGTAGATTTAAATGTCGTTATTATGCGTCGAGCGTCGTGTGTGCTTGTGTGCTCGCTTCTCGAAAAAGAAGCGAAGAAATCTATTGTGACGCGGACAAGGACAGTCACACGCAGGTGCGTACGCCACAATGCTCGACGTCGCGTGGGAGGCTTCCCAAAGCGGAGCGATGCCTCAGCGGAACGTTGTAGAGTAGGGTGCAGGGCTGCGTTGTGAAGCGGACGCTCCCAGAAACAAAAAAGAAGGAGCCCGCAGCTGCAGAAGCAGAGAAGAGGCCAAAGGCGATCGGATGAGATAGTGATTTCATTGCCTGCCTTCATGCGTCGCTCGCGCGCAAGTATCTGCTTTTTGCCCTACACTGGCGCTCTCCTTAGAGAAGGGCGTCACACCACGCGTGCCTGCTGCCCTAGGTCACACGCTCGCTTGTGTGTCGGTCGTCTTTTGTTTTCTGTGCGTGCGTGCGCCCCTGGCCCCTTCTGCACGCCAAACGGAGAGCGAAGAAAAAGAGCCGTTGGTGTTTTCGTCAGGTTGACAGCGCTTCTTTTCCTTGTTCGTGCTACCCTCACTTCAGCTTTCTTGCGCTCGGTATGTCACGCTTGTCTTAGGCGTACCGACTCGTGCACGTGAATATTTATGTATCTATGTGCGTGTGTCCAGCTGCGCTGTTTTTTTTCGTTAGGGGGTGGTTGTGTGCATGTGTGTCTCTCTGCCTCTCTCTCTCTCTCTTTTTTTTTGTTTTCTCTTTGCTCTGCAGTGTCTTTCTGCCTCTTCGCTTCATCTTCGGTTCGCTGTTTGTGTATGTGTGCGTGCGCAATGGGATGTTTTTCTTTTTTGCCTGTTTTTTTTTCTTGTCGTGCTGTTTTCGTCTCTACTTCTCTCGGCCTCCCTCATCCGTCGCCGGCATATCCGCAGCATCGTCTCGCCCTTGCATGCTTTCTCCTGCCTTGTCTTCTTTTTTGTTCTTGCGCTCTCGTCCTCTTCTTACTGCGCTAAGCGCGCAGAGCTGCAACGTAGTGGAAGTTCACAGAAAGATGAGAACATCCAAAACAAGGCCGCCCACCTCTACATGTGAGATTGGAATTCATTGCAAGGGCAAATCTGTAAGCATGCAGAACCACCGTCCTTCACGAGAGCCCGTGGCTACCGCCCCCCTTCACCCGAGGAAACGCGTTTTTTAACACTCCAAGTGACGTTGCTCGATGCCACGACTGTTCTTCTGTGCTTGCAGATCACACAAGCAGCTGCGTTGAATATCCTTCGCTCAAAGCAGGACGTTCCACAGCCTCCCTTATATACGCGCGTTGCCGGCTTTCACGGAACCTCTCCTCACCTTTCCCCGTTCTCCTGCTTTTGCTGTCCTCACGGCTCGTGGCGGTCGCATGAGAATCACACCGAGGTATCTCTTTCACAGGCGGCGGCTCATCAGAGGTCTGCGGAGGCTCTTCCATTCGTAGACGAGAACGTTGCTTTGAGCCAGCGGTCACCGTCGCACTGCTCTCTGGTCGGTGTGGTCATCGACGGTGGGCGAACGCTTCCTCGCCCGTGAAAGACCCAGGCGTGAGTCTTTTCTCTTTTTTTTTTTGCTTTCCGCTCTTGTGCTCCATAGTGAAAACGCGGCTACACACACCTGCACAACGGCACACACGTACGAACGCCCTCCAAAGAGCAGTCTGGGTGGACATGAGTGCAACAGCGCCGATACAATACACCGTCTCTTCCTCCTTTGTTTTTCGTTCTAGGACCCACCATGTGCTGCGTTGCCCCCGCCTTTGATTCCTTCCGCTGTGCGTATCCTGGTGTCACCGATTCCGTCAACGACGTCGACGTCGACCCGACCGGCGGCTGCCTCTATGCGGCGTGCAGTAGTGGGGATGTCTGCGTGTGGAACATTCAAACGCAGAAGCTGAGGGTGCGACTGCGCCACCCACAGTGGGTGAATGCTGTTCGATGCTTTCCGATGTGCAACTCGGCCGCCTCGAGCGCGACGTGGCTGAAGCCTCCGCCGGCGGCGAGCCCAGCAGCACCGGGAGCCGGCAGTGCAGACTGTGATGCCCTTAACGCTGACCTTGTCGTTAACCACGATATACGCTGGGTGCTAACCGGCACCGAGGACGGCGTGGTTGCTGTCTGGTGCCCAGTGACGTATCGCATGCAGAGCATATTCAGGCCTGGCGGCGCTGCCATCACAGCCCTGCAGCTCATCCCTGAAACGTCGCCATGCGCTGCGGACACGGCAAACGCATCGAAGATGGAGCACTGCGCGACTGGCGCGCGATTTAGGCGGGCATCTACGAAGGTCAACGATGGGCCTGCCATTTGCTGTGCGGCCTCTCTGCGGGACGTGTATGTGTTCCGCGTCACGACCGCTTCGTCGGAACTCGCGCTGCTGCATGCATTCCAACACCACGGTCATATCACGGCCCTCACCTACGTTGCCCCTTCTCTGTCTCTCTCGACGCCGCTGCTTGTAGTGGGGCAAGAGGAGGGCACTCTTTGCATATGGAACTGCGCCACATGGACTTATCACGACACTATGCCATATCCCACCGGCGAGGCCGACGTGACAGCCGACGCACGCGATGATCCCACGTCGGTGCATGAACCGGTGTACCAGCTCGGTCGCGTGTTCAAGACGTTTCTCTACAATCGCAGGCGATGCAATCCATTGAGCGATCAGGCAGCCATCGAGGAGGAGGCAGCTGCGGCAGCGCCCGCGGATTCGCCGGACTACATTGGAGTGGTGCCAGCCTCGGTGTCCGCGGACGCCATTGATGTGCTGGAAAGAAAATGCGGCACCCTTCCGCACAGCGCAAAAGAGGCGTTTCTAGAGCAGCAGCGGCAGCAGCAGGAGGGACCGGATGGTACGCGGCTCCCCGCTGCACGGAGAGACTGGAGGTACGACAAGCGCCGCGTTACATGCCTGGCAGCGAGCCCCAATCCCACAAGCAGCAACCCAAACTCGTACCTCTACTCGGGTCACGCAACAGGGGAGGTGCTACTCTGGGGATCAGTCCGGCAAGAACTGCCCTTGCTGCTCTTACTGAAAAAAATTATTCTCTTCAAGCCGGGTGCGTGGGTTTGGAATCTGTGTGCCGTAGCCACGCTGCACACCAGTGCGTCTCAGCCATCCGAGCAGAGGTGCGGTGCCAAGGCTGCCGCCAAATTGCTATCGCGGCTGGGAAAGAATAAAGCAAACAAGAGAGCGAGGCCGAAAGCCGCGACGTCCCTGACACCCACTCGCTACGCGCGTGCAGGGGCGCCCTCTCCGCTCGAGACGACGCATGTGTCACCTCTTGAGCTGATTGTTTGGTCGGACGGCGGGGCGGTGGTGTACGTCAGTACCCGCCAGCGTCACGTGCTGCGTCGCCAAGGTCCCGGTTTTGTCTGTGCGGCGGCTTGTGCCTGGAGCGGTCCGACGATTACGCCCCCGCCAGCAGCTGAGCCGGTGACCACGTTCGACAATGGCCGCGCCGACGCTGCCACGTCGTCGACTGAGGCGGCCCCGAAGCGGAGCGGTGGTGCTGCTCGAGGGAGCAGACACGCCAGCGCTTTTTCGGCACACCAGTATCTCGTGATGGCCGGGTTTGACGGCAGGTTGGAGCGGTATGACGTTACCGAGGTGCTGGAGCTGGTGAAGAGTTCTGGCAAGCTGGTTTGATGGCGCGGAGGAGGGCAGCTCGAAGCGGAGCCGGAGTAACGCGTGGGTGCTGCTGCTGGTTGGTGGTGGTAGGGATGGAGAAAGAGAAGTGAGGGCACATTGAGCCTCCCGCTTCCCTTCTCTCTCTTTCTCTCACGGGTCGTCTACCACCTGCTCGTCCCTTCACTTGTTCTCTCTCCCTCGCACTCTTTGTGTCGCTCAGCGCTGTGATGTAGAATAGTGGAACATCGCCACCGCTCGTGTGCGTCTTTTCGTTTTCCCTTTCTCTTGGACCTCTTTCTTGCCCATCCGCATTGGTTAGCTTCAAAACAGAGTAGCGAAGACGAACTGCGGTACAGCGGAGACGCGGCGTGTGTGCTGAGGGAGGCTATCGATGCTGCTGGCTCAAGGCATCCTCACGTTCCTATCCCATTGACAAGAGAAGAATAGACTCGTGGCAGTGCATGCCCTCCTTCGTACCTTCTCTATGTAATCTCACACTCACCCTCCTCTTCTGTATAAAACTGACGACGACGACACTTCCCGCGGGTTTGGCATCGTCTCTTTCCAACGCGACAACTACTCTTGCCCCCCCCCCCCAAATATGTATATATATATATATATATAACACCCACTGTCGTACACGCCAAACGCGAAAACGCACGCGCTGTCTTTAGAAACCGAGTCATCACGTAAACTCGTAGCAATGACGCGCGCTGGTATGAAGGGCAAGGTGCTCGGCAAGGAGAAGAAGGCTGCCATCATCGATGCCCGCAAGAAGGCCGCGGAGAGCCGCAAGAACCGCGATGACAAGCGCTGGAAGCGCGTGCTTGCGAACATGGACGAGGAGAAGCGCAAGAAGTTCCACGGCGTCGGCAACACGGCGAAGAACTCGCGCGTGCGCGGTGCGACCCGCGCGTCCCTGCTCAAGCGCACTGGCCGCAAGCCCGACGCTGTGAGCATGGAGGCGACGATCCACCTGTCGAAGCTGCTGAAGAAGAAGACCTTCTCGAAGCGCGCTCCGCTGGCGATCAAGCGCATCAAGGCGTTTGTGGGCCGTCTGATGAAGACGAAGGACAACCGCATTGACGCGTCGCTGAACACGTACATCTGGCACAAGGGCGTGAAGGGCGTCCCTGGCCGCGTGCGTGTGCTGATCCAGCGCAAGTCGGAGACGACGGAGGGCAACAAGCACAAGCACTTCTACACGGTCATCTCCAACGTGCCGGTTGCGTCCTTCAAGGGCCTGACCACGAAGACGGTGGAGCAGTAATCGTGCGCGTCTGTCCTCAGCGTCTCGGCGTTATGCGTGTGTTCGGTTTCGTTTTGAATCCGTTTCTCTTTCTCTCTTTTCTGTCGTTTTACGCTTGTTTTGTTTGGGTTTCAGCGAGGATGTGCTCTACAGGGGTGACACCCCTGCGGTGTGTGTGTGTGTGTGTACGCTTATGCGAGGCGTGCACCTTGTTCAGTGAGCGTCTCTTACGATGTGTCCTCCCATTTGCCCATGCCGCACAGAGAGACACGCCTACACGGGTCCCTCATGAAGCTTCTGTAGGCACAACGTGCGCTGTTATTATGCTCTTCCCTTCCCTAAAGAAATATTACAGGTCTGACACCCGCCAAGGCGGAGGGCGGGCGAGAGGGACCGCAGGTCAGCGCGAGCGCTTGCCCAGCCTTCCATCCTCCCTCCCCCATTTTCCCTGGTCGCTTCACCGAGAGGAGCGGATGCGCGCAGCAAGGGCAGCGACCAGCGAGGTCGGGGACCAAGAAGAGCGCGATGGCGCTTTCGTTGGCGGTTGCGTCCGTGTCGAGGGCGGATGAGACGAACCTCCTTCTCTTTTGCTCAGGCAGGAAGAGCCTCAGTGAACGAAGAAGCCTTTCGGGCCGCGTAGCCGCTTCCGCGAGCTGTTCGAGCTCCGCTGGTGTGTGCTATGAAGACGTGCCGCTTAACCTGCAGAGCCCGTCTTCCACTGCGTCGCCATTGGCAATGATTGTTCGTCCCTCCCGCTCTACACTTATCCCCGGTCACCGTTTTCCCCTTAACCCTTCTTGTACGTGCCGCTGGCTTCATTGCTCCCTCTCTTGGTGGCTCGATGTGCACGCCTTTGGCGTTGGCGTGCTCAAACACATGCGCACGTACACATACACCCTCTCTTTCCCCACATGCACGAAACAACTCTTTTCCCCCAGCAGCATTGTGTGTGTGTGTGATTCAATCATGACGCGCGCTGGTATGAAGGGCAAGGTGCTCGGCAAGGAGAAGAAGGCTGCCATCATCGATGCCCGCAAGAAGGCCGCGGAGAGCCGCAAGAACCGCGATGACAAGCGCTGGAAGCGCGTGCTTGCGAACATGGACGAGGAGAAGCGCAAGAAGTTCCACGGCGTCGGCAACACGGCGAAGAACTCGCGCGTGCGCGGTGCGACCCGCGCGTCCCTGCTCAAGCGCACTGGCCGCAAGCCCGACGCTGTGAGCATGGAGGCGACGATCCACCTGTCGAAGCTGCTGAAGAAGAAGACCTTCTCGAAGCGCGCTCCGCTGGCGATCAAGCGCATCAAGGCGTTTGTGGGCCGTCTGATGAAGACGAAGGACAACCGCATTGACGCGTCGCTGAACACGTACATCTGGCACAAGGGCGTGAAGGGCGTCCCTGGCCGCGTGCGTGTGCTGATCCAGCGCAAGTCGGAGACGACGGAGGGCAACAAGCACAAGCACTTCTACACGGTCATCTCCAACGTGCCGGTTGCGTCCTTCAAGGGCCTGACCACGAAGACGGTGGAGCAGTAATCGTGCGCGTCTTTTCACAGGCACCTGCAGTGATCTCCGCTGACGCTGCAGTTATTTGCTCGATCTTTTTCGTTTCGGTTACGTTTGGTTTTGTCATTTTTGAAAAAAAAAGCGAACACCGGCAAACTAACAGCGACACACCCACACACATCAAAAAATCGCGAAGGGACGAAGGCGACGCCTCCTGCGCGGCGCCCCACTGCTCCGATGGGACTCTCTCTTCTTCGCACAGGCCACATGTCCGAGTGCTGCGTAAAGCCCCGTGGCGCGTTACGCGAGTGACAAGAGCCGAGGCGGAGAAGGGTGCTGCGGACTGCACTGTAGATGCTGTCAGCGAAGATGAAGGGGATGCCGTTGTGCCAGCGCAGGTGTTTCGGGCGTCGTTAGCCACTCGCCGCCATGCTGCTCTTTGCGCGTTGGCCCAGGGAGGAAGAAGAATTCAAGCCGCACGTACAAAGCGGTGGTGCCTCCGTCCTAAGGCACCGAGTTGCGGGCTGTGTCCGTCTCTCTCTCCCTCCCTTCCTCTCCGTTTTTTCCTATTCCCGCATGCCTTTTCATGTCGAATACGCCTTTTTCTTGTGTTGCTATCCTCCATTACACTCACTTCCCCACCATACGGTATGTGTCTCTTCTCTTGATACTCGGATGCGGACGCGCGTGCCGTCCTCAATGGCCGTGTGTGCATCTGCTTTCCTTCTCTGCCCCTCATTGGACACCTGCACTTGTTGGACCCTCGTGCTTTCTAGTGCACTTTTCCAGGAGCGTGTACCGTTTTAGCCTTGCTGCTATCCCACGTTCGAGTCGGCACCGTTCCTGCTAGTTCGAGGACACCCTTGCCCACATGGCGACCGAAGTGGTGGAGGAGGAGGAGTGGCAGGACGGCGTGGACGACTTCTTCGCCGACTTCTCGTTAGCTGCCTCCAATGAAAAGTCGACGCGACGCAAGAATGCCGAGGCCCATCATGCCAGCGTTGCTCAGTCGCAGAAAAAGGCGGAGCGGAGGGAGGCCGACCGCGGCGAGTCGGCCGAGGAAGCCCGCCGACGCATTACCGCGGCGGTGATTAGTCGCGCGACCGCAAAGGAACTGGAAAGAGCGGCGCGGAATGCCAAGCAGCACCATAAGATGTCTCATAAGAATTGCGACACCGGCGCTTCGTCTGTCAAGTCGGGACTCTCTTCCTTTTCTTTATCCGAGCAGCATCACGGCTCATCGACTGCAGCGTCGTTTTCGCCTTCCTTGAAAGGGCACGACTCGACCGCCCATCAAGTAGAGGCAGAGCCCTCGAGCTCGCGTCTTGGCAAGAAACGCCAGAAGATCGACGCCAAGTTTGCCCGAAAAACGGCACGCAAGGAGGCGGCGAAGGAGCACCGTATCAAGTATCGCCGCGTCTTACACAAGCAGCATCGCTGACCCGAGAGTGGCCACGTGGGTGAGTTCGTTGCAAGGTTGCTGCAATCACTCATCTACTTACGGCGCTGCCGTCTGCCTCGCGCTCTCTTGCGAGCTGGAGGAGGCATTTGAGGCGGTGGGATCGAGTGGGCCGTTTGCCAGGTCGGTATCTCTCTTCCTCTCTGACATTTACCTTCACATGTGCTCGCGCAATGTAACCAAAGCCGCGCAAAGGTGCAAGGGAGCCCTTCGGTTCTCAAGCAGAGCGGTATCCGGATGCCGCATTGCGCGGAAACAGAGTTTTTTCGAAGCCTCATCGCATTTCCGCACGGCGGCAATGATTTTTTTTTTGTGTGTTTGTTTGGCGCGTGGCGCTCGCTACATGTGCGCGTGCGTGTGCATAAGTGGCGTACTCGCGATTGATAAGAGAAGGACGCGAGAGGTTTTGGGGGAGGGGGCAAGGACCGCGTTTCTGCCCGGAGCCGAGCCCATCCTCTCCGCATCGATACAGCGGACGTCTTTCTCCTTTTCTCTCCTCTGGATGCGATCGCCGTCCTCTCCTCTCGCCATTCGTATCGTTTTCCCGGTCTCCACTCACTCCTCCTCCATGCCCCCCTCCCCCTCCCCAAGACGTGGTCAAAGACACAACACACACACACACATATGTGTATATATGTGCGCGCGTCAAGGACTGATTCGCACAGTTGGAACCGAGTACCAAAGATCATTATCATCTGCTCTTCTCTCACGGATTCGCGAGGTACATCTGTACGCTAGTATATGCGTTTTGTGGGAAGGGATGAACGAAGGTGAATCACCACGCGTTTCTCCCATCATTGCAACACAACGCCCGCACATCCCCTGAAGCGACGAGCTAAGGACCACGTCCCCTTGAAGGACGCCCCACTACTCGCTGTCGATTTTAGCTGAAAAATGTCCGATGGCGACCTCGACGCGCTTCTTGACGAGGCGATGGATATGGTCGACGAGCAGGAGCGCAAGCATGAGGAGGAGGTTCGCGTGCGGGACGCGAAGTTGGAGGACGATCTGCAAAAGGCTCTGGATGAGTCATCTGGCGCAGCCGGCGGCGACGCCGACATGATGAAGATGTTCATGTCCATGCTCGGCGGCGCCGGCTCTGACGACGCGTCTCTCGACAGCTTCAAGAAAAGTGTCATGACAATGGTTTCCTCGCTGGAGGAGGAGGAGAATTTGGGCGATGAGGACAAGGAAAACCTGCAACGAGTCAAGGAGCTGGTGCGCGTGATGGAGGAGGAGGACATCGGCAAGGCAAACGACTTACTGGAGCAGATGAAGCAGGAAGGCAAGCTTCCCGACCGCAATAACGTCGGTGACGCTGAGATTGATGAAGCGTCGCGGCGGTGCATGGAGATGCTGCAGCAGCTCTCCAGCGCCACGCAGGGAGGTCACTTGGACCCAGCCGCGACGCCGGGAGCGGCTTCGTCATCCTCGGCTGCAGCAGCAGCGGCGCCGGCTGGCAACGGCGCCGAAATTCCCGCCGAGGTAGATCGTGCAACGGAGGCCATGGCATCGGCCTTGATTTCCACGCTAGCGGATCCTCAGTTTGTGGAACCCATAAAGCTTATGCGAGACTCGTACGGACCATACATGGACGCTCACCGCAGCGAGCTGTCGCAGGAGGACTGTGAGCGCTACGACCGCCAACGGGCCAAGGCGCAGGAGATCTGTGACTTACTGCAGAACCCCATCTCTGGCGCAGAAGATCCCCGGCTCATACAGCTGCTGGAACTCATGAACAAGTACTCGGAGCTAGGTGATCCGCCACGCAATCTAGTGGAGTACGCGCCGAAGAATCGCCAGGAAATCGAAGAGTGCCAATGACACGACGGCGTACATCAAGGGCATCTTCGAAGGAAGAGAAGGAGGGGGAGGGGAGCAAACGAAAAACAAACAAAAAAAAACGGAACGTGGCGTTGCCCTCCGTGTGCGGCGGCGCCTTTTCCCCGGTCTGCGGCTGCTGGCTCCTGCGTCGGTGCACCACGCCTATTTTCAGTGCTGAACGGCCGAGGTGCGAGGAGATCGCCTGAAACGACACCGTCTCTGCTCCTTTCTCTGGTTGGTTTCCGACGCCCTGTGGGCGTGTTTTTGGATTGCTACGATACTGCCTGGCGTCCTTGTGCATCAGCCGCACATGCCAGATGTTTTAAACGAAAGGTGGGAAAGACGCTGCTTAGTGGCGGACGGCGTATGTGCGCCCACCACGTTATCATCGGCGCTGGCGAAGTGACGTCGAAAAGCGTGGCGTTGCTCAGCATGTGTGTTGTCGTTACTTTATAGACGCGTCTGAGTCTTTGTATGCTTCAGTAAATTGTTGCTGTGTGGCGCGTGTAGCGATCGTTTCTATTTGTCCGGCTTATTTTTCTCGCCCCCTCCCCCTCCCCCACTGGTGACCTCGTCGCCGCACCTTCTCTACGCTGCGTCCTCTCTTTCTCTTACCTGTTCCTCTAAGAAATAGCACACACAAAAAAAAGAACATTAGCTTCAGCTAAGGTGAGTCGGAGGAGGAGGGGGAGGAACACTTGCGCATGTGCAAGGCTATTCATAGGTGGTGTCGACTACCGAAACAGGAAAAGCAAAGGAAGGAAGATCGAGGGAGGTGTAGATCGCACCGTTGCTCTTGCGGTACTCGCGCTGTTTTTCTGTGCACCAGCTACTCTGGTCTGCGCAACTGGTCAATGTGGATACTTGCATAGCTAGGACCCCAGAGGAGGGTCATGGGGATGTGGGCTGTAGCTAGCAGGCACGTCGGCCATGCCCCGGTGAAAATCTCTCCGCATCCTGTATTTGCGTATTGTGACTTCCTCATCCTGCACCAAGCACTTCCGCATGCCACTCTTCGGCTGTTTCTCTCCGCCTGTTGCCCTCTGCTTCGTTGCGGTCTCCTCGTTTTTTTTTTTGGTAGGGGTCTCTGAGCTTCTTGCGTAGCGCGTCAGCCAGTGGAAGTGAGCATCTGCCGAGAGGGGCTCTTCAGCTCTCTGCGCTATGCATACAGCTGAGAACAGACCATGAAAAGAAAACATCCACACGCAGAGATAGGCACACATCAGCGTCGTCGGTACTCTCTCTGCACGCGATAGAGTCCCTCGCTTTTACTATCATAGAAGCGCACGCCTGGTGCCGTTAGTGGCGCACGAATCGCATCCGCGCGGCAGTATTGTTACTTTTAAGCAGCGAATCTCTCCTGGTGCATCACATCTTTGAGTGTTTGACTTGAGGCTGTCGCGCCCTTTTTTTCTGTTGCTCGTTCTTCCTGCAGACCCTTGCGATGTACGCAGGCAGACAAGGCGAAGAGGCCAAGGCGGCTGCCAGCCATCTGCCATGGGTGGAGAAGTACCGCCCTAGCACGCTGGAGAGCGTCGTTGCACACGAGGACATTCTCAGCACGTTGCGGCACCTCATGGATAGCGGTAACATGCCTCACCTGTTGCTCTACGGTCCGCCTGGTACCGGGAAGACGACCACCATTAAGGCATGCGCGTACTACCTCTATGGTAAGGCTCGAGTGCGCGCGAACGTGCTCGAGATGAACGCGTCCGATGACCGTGGCATCGACGTGGTGCGCCAGCAGACTCGTGAGTTCGCTAGCACCTCCTCCATATTTTCGATGATGGGCACCGGCAGCTCGACTGGCGGTGGAAGCGGCGGCCCGGCGGCAAAGTTCAAGCTTGTGATCCTCGACGAGGCAGATCAGATGTCCCACGATGCCCAGGCCGCGCTGCGTCGCGTTATCGAAAAGTACACCCGCAACGTGCGCTTCTGCATTCTCTGCAACCACATCAACAAAATCATACCCGCCCTGCAGTCTCGGTGCACTCGCTTCCGCTTCGCGCCGGTGAAGAAATCGTCGATGATGCCGCGCCTCCGGTACGTGGCGGAGCAGGAGGGTGTCAAGTATACGACCGACGGGCTGGCGGCCGCGTTCCGCCTCAGCCACGGTGATTTGCGCCGGTGCCTCAACACCATGCAGGCTTCGGCGCTCTCTGCAAATGAGATAACAGAGGAGTCCGTTTATCGAGTCACCGGGAACCCGACCCCTGCCGACGTGACGGCGATCGTGTCGGATATGCTCTCCAGCGACTTCGCGACAAGCTGGGTCAAGGCGGAGGAAAGCGTTGTGCAGAAGGGCATCTCCATGGCGGATCTGACTCGCGAGATCCACCCTGTCATGATGGCGATGGACTTACCGCAGGACTGCAAGTGCTTTCTGCTCATGAAGCTATCCGACCTGGAGTACTACGCGGCAGGCGGGGCGCGCGAGTCAGCCGTGCTTGGTGGGCTGCTAGGGGCGTTTCAGCTCGTCAAAGAGGCCGTGACGCAGCGCAAGCCGATCAAGGATGTCGCTGGAGAGTGCGCTTGCTGACGGGCTGTCCGCCAAAGTTCATACTTGGCGCGCGCGTCCGGCTCTCAGTTTTTTTTTTTGTTTTGCAGCAAGCCAGCCGATAACGTGCTGTATAGAAGCTGATGGAGAGCCGAGAGTCTCTCGCTGCACATACAATGAAAAAGCTTTAACGAACTATTCAAAGAAAAAAAAGAAGGCAACATACAAGCGCCGACTGCGCTGCCGACGTGGCCTACATCGGGTGTGAGGAGCTGTGAAGGGGGCTGAGAAGCAGCATGTGCTTGCGCTTTGCTGTTCTTCTTCCAGTAGTGCAGTGGGCCGCTGCGGAAGCTAGTGCGGGTGACTGGGTGGCTTCTGAGGCACTTTTGCGGAGGTGCAGACGATGCGTGTGTGGCCCTTCGTTCTTCGTTCGCCTAGTGAGGCCGAGCCCTCGAGAATGCCGCACAAGGATAGGCTTCTGCTGCTGCGAAAAGATGAATGGCGAGCTGCTTTGCACTCCGGAAAGCAAATGGTGACCGAGGCCCCTCACCTCCGGATTCTCCCCTCTCTACTTATCACACCCTACGATCCATGTTGTCGAGTGTCCGCCCCACTCGTCACGTCTCTCTTGGCGTATGTTGGCGTCTTCTCTATGTCTCACCTCCTGCGTTTGCATGCACACATCTACAAAAATAGCCTCCGTAGAAGTTCCGCTTGCCTGCGCCCCAACCCAACATCACCCATCCGGCGCTCGTCCGTACCTTCTGCGTGCACCTCGACGCAGGTGCGCTTCACGAGAGTTCCTGTGGACGTCGAGCACGCGGGCGCCTCGTTGGCCCGCATTTGCTTGTTTGCTGTTCGCCCTCGCGTAGCCCATAGAGGGAGGGTACAAGGCAGAGCTGCACGGCAGCACCTCTAACGCGCCGGCTTGCATCTTCGCTGCTTTGCGTTTCTCCCATGGCTTTCAGCAGCAATAGTAGCGACGACGATGCGTGGGTGCCACAGTCGAACCTGCCGGGGCTCACCGCGACTTCTGGGCAAGCCGCGATGCTCGAGGCACGACGCCGCGCGCTGCAGCAGCAGCGGGAGGCGCAGCAGCAAGAGCGGCAATGTCGCCCTCAAGAGGTTGGGCGGGTGACACCGGCAGCTGGCCGCTTGGGTACGAGGCCGCAAGCACCGGCCTCTTCACGAAAAACAGAAAGCTCGCTGCCAGGCGTTTTTGGCAGCTCCGATGATGATGTGGCGCAAAGCGCATCCCCGACCTCTGCGTTTCCAAGCGTGCATTCGCCGCCGACAGCGAAGACGTCGTCCACCGCAGCGCCTGCCGCGGTGCCGCCACCACCTCCATCGCACGAGGTCACGGTGGAGCAGCTGCAGCGGCAGCTTGCAGCCAAGCAGAAGCTTCTGCAGTCCACGAGGGAACGCGAGACGGCGCTGATGGAGAAATGGCGCACCGCAAAGGCGCAGAAGCAGGCTGAAGTAGAGCAACTGAACGGAAAGCTGCGCCGCCTGTGTGCCGCTGTCGAGGACGAAAAGAGCGCTGCCGAGGCAAAAATTCGCGAGTCGCAGGGCGAGCACGAGGCGGCACTGCGGGCGGCGCGTCAAAGCGTAGAGCAGGCTGTGAAGGCGGAGTACCAACCCAAAATCGCGGAGGCACAGCAACAACTGTGCGCCGCAAGAAAAGAGGAGGCGGATCTACGCGAGCTGCTAGAGGAGAAGAGCGGCGACGGCGGTGGTGCGGCAGGGGCGGCCAAGGATGTGGTGAAGACGGCTCTCACGGCGGCCGTCTCGGCCGTTCTGCGCCGGCTCGACGACGTGTTCGAGTCGGAGGAGGCGGAGGGGCTCAAGATGGATGAGTGGAGATCAGAGCTGCAGTCACTCGTGCAGCGCGAGATTCAAACTTCGTTCGCCGTCGGCGTGGAGAGCGAAACCCAGGCCGAGCGAATGGAGTACACACGCTTCTTTGATGACATGCTGGCGTTCTGGCGGTCCGCAGAGGATCAGGAGAGGGAGCGGCTGCTCAAGATGGACGAGTCCTTGCTGATCGACATGCAGGCCATGACGCAGCAGGAATTGAAGCGACTGCAGGACGAAGCGCTCGGCATGGAACGCGTGTACATCGAGTCGCGTGAGGCCTGGGCAGCGGAACATCAGCGGCTTCTCCAACGCGAGTTGGAGGCCACGCTGCAGCGTCAGGAGGCTGAGCTGCAGGAACAGCGTCGGCGACGGCATAGCCTCCACGTAGAGCGCCTCCGTGATGCCGAGGCGCGGCACAAGGACGTTATGGCCAGGGAAGAGGCGCTGCACCAGAAGCAGATGGAGCAGCTCAAGGCTTACTTTGCCCGCGAGGAGGATCTGCGTGCGGAGCAGCAGCGGATCCAGGCGGCTGCACAGGAGGACGTGAAGAAGTCCACGGCGCTCTTGCGTGACATCATGGCAACCGCTGAGGATGCCGCGGCGGCAGTGAAAGCGTATGAGGCGGCGGTGGACGAGGGCCGGCGGTGCGTCGAAGTGGAGTGCGAGGGTCGCTTCAAAGAACAGGCGGAAATGCTGGAGCGCCTCCAGCAGCTGGCGGCGACGCAGTGCAGCAACACCGAGGCGGAGCGCGCTGCACTTGAGGGCTGCGCCTCGCAGTTGCGTCTCGCCTCTCAAAACCTGGACCGTCACCTGCAAGACGAGAGCGCGTGGTTAGCGCAGCAGGAGGCGACGTACAAGCGAAGCAAAGATGAGTGGGAGCGGGAGTACCGCCGATGGCAACACCTTGTGCAGCAGGAGCGCCAGGCCGCCGAGGAGCACTTCCACGAAGCCCTGCTGGCGCTCCAGCAAAGCCTTGGTCTCCTTGACACGGAGGAGCGTGACTTAG
Source organism: Leishmania major strain Friedlin (assembly GCF_000002725.2). Lineage (NCBI taxonomy): Eukaryota > Euglenozoa > Kinetoplastea > Trypanosomatida > Trypanosomatidae > Leishmania > Leishmania major. Next base: position 1,333,434 of record NC_007284.2, on the reverse strand, counting down.
CAGTCGAGACCGCTGCGATGCACCGCGGCTTTGGCGATATGGAGGCTCTAGCGCAGAGAGAGATGGAGTCACTTCGGCGGAGAGCGGCGGATGTGCAGAGCCGATCTGTCGCCATAGCGGACGTGCAGGCACAGCTTACCCAGAAGAAAGCGGCTATGGCGGAGGCGAAGCAGCAGCTCGTCCTTGCACAGCAGCGTCTGGAAGATGAGCAAGCCGAGCTCCGGCTTGACGAGGAGAGGCTACGCGACATGGTGGAGGCGGTGCGCGTAGCCCGCTCGCAGGCGGCGCTCCGCTGCTACAACATGGAGCTGCTTCGCACAGCCGATGCTCAACGGCCACGGCAACCGCCTGAGGCAGTGGTAACGACCGCGATAGATTCAGATCGACGCCCACCGATGCGTGATGAGGGGAGAGGCTCTGCACGTCGTCCAGCCTCACATGAGGTGGCAAAGGGTGGCCTGGCAGCTCTTCGTGATGCCGCATCTGCTAAAAACGGAAGGCTGCATCGCGATCCCCATCGACTGCCCAACAGAGTACTTCAGGAGCTGCATGACCAACTAAATGCACTGACGACAGCCACCGGCGGCGGCGTCGGTCGGGATGTCTTCGTGCCAACGATGCGTTGGCCGGACCCCGCACTGCCACGCGCGATGGCGGCGCAACGGACGCGGCAGACACACCCGAGACGGCGCGAGGCGGCCGACGACACTTTTGCCGCCGATGTGCCAGGGCCGCTTTCCTCCCCTCCGCTCCCCGGCCGCCGGCGGCACACGCGTAGCAAAGTGCATATTCGTGCACGGCCGGCAGCCACACCGCAGAAAGGGCGTCCCGCAGACCCGTCGTCGCTGCCGCTCACGTCAGACAACTTGTCTCAGCTGTCCTTGCGCTCCGATGATGAGTGGTCACCGAGTGGCAACACATTCACAAACCTGATCGGCTTTTCCGACCTCGACACGACGTCGCAGTCGATACAGTGAAGTCGAGGACGCGCAGGGTGGCGCGGTGCTTGTGATGCGCCAAAGAGCAATCATCAGCGACGTCTGTGGAAAAGTGGGGAAGGGTGCGGGAAACTCTTGGGGGAAACCCTGCACGCCGTCCACGAGAGCGAGCACGGCAGAGAATACATCTATCCCCATATATATGTAAAGGAGAGAAGGATACCTTCCTCAGTCGTCTTACTTTTCGTTTTCCGCCTTGACACGGTTATAGGGAGTGCATACAGACAGGTGAATCGTGGTATCTCCGAGTCCAGCACCTCACTTTTTCTCGGGAAGCCAGTCTGCCTGCAACCCACCCTCGGGCACGACTGCGGGCTCTTGTTGTCGGTGGATCGACCTGCTCTGGCGCTTTGCGGAAGCGACGCGTGGTCGCGATCACGTTTGTAGCAGCGCAAGAAGAATCGTATCGCCGGCTCCACAACGTGCATGCGCGCTAAAGAGGGCCGCCTACGTCTTCTCTAGTCACGCGCACCGGCTTCTTGGCGTTGCTCGTAAATATATATATATATGTGTGTGTGTGTGCTCTGTTTTCTTACAGATCCATAGATGCGTGTTGTAGGCACTGCCTTGATGATGCACTTCCTCTTCCATCGCTTTACGGCTCGGGGCGGATTGCGGTGAGGCGGACAGCCCACGTCTCCATGGTCCCAGCTTCACCCCACCCTTGGTGTTACTCGGCATTACGTGATCCTTGCGGCGCATGTTCGATCCACAGCTGCTCTCTCGCCCTGATGACCCGCTTTACACATGCTTTTTTTTTGGCGTCGCCGCACCTGAACAGGTGCTGAAACATACCAAAATGTTTTCACGTGTGCCGCAGCACACCTCATGAGCGAGTACGGACGGCAATAGAGTCGTTCTCACGGAGTTGGTCATGCTTGGGGGCTGCGTTTGCTTTCTTGGACACTGCGCGTAATCGCCGTCGCCCCACCACTCCCATAGCTCGCGCCCTCACGGGTCGCTGCTGGTAAGCCTATGATCAGAGTGCTCGTCCGTGTCGGCACGCCTCTGAGGTCGAGACCATCGCCTGTGAATTCCTTGCCTTCTCACTCCGCCGTTCGCATTCCCTCTTCCGCATCTTCTCGTTTTGCTGTTGATTGCAGCGTTCACTGTTTTGAAAGTTATGTAGCCGGAGCTGTGCCGTGCCCGGATAGCGCCAGAATGCCAGGCATTGACTGCTGCTGCTTCACCAGTCGGGGACACACTCCTGCGAGTCGTGCGCACCCGTAGCCCTTCTCCCTTTCTCAGAGCTCTTTGGCTTTCGGCATGAATGAAAGGTGGAGGAGATGTCAAGGTGGAGGGAGAGATGAGGTATAGTGTTAGGTAAAGAGCGAGTTAACATGTGGGCGTGTGAGCGGGTGCATGCGGCGGGGAGTTCTTGACGAGCGCTGCTCATCTATCTCTTTCGATCCTTCTTTGGGGCAGCGAGAGAGAGAGAGCGGGAAGGGCTCTTGTCTCGCAGAGGAGACATAAGCAGAAAATGCATACGCAGCAGAATTAAACACGGATCTGTGGGACGTACTTCAGTGCTGGTGAGATCCGCCTGTGTTTTGCAAGATGAGGGAAGCCGTTCGCTGTACGGGGGAAGGACAGGGTGAAGAGGAGAGGCTGCGAGGTAATGGCGCCGCGGAAGGCAAAACAGTCGTGATCTTGAGCTTGCACCCCATGCTCGGGTGTTTGCTTGTGAATAGAGTGTGTGTGTGTGTGTATGAAGGGGGAGGGGGCGTACGTGCGCACTTCTCCCTCGCCCCCGAGAAAGCCTCCCAAACCGACGCGGAGCGTTTTCGGTTCAGCCCTTGCGAATTTCAGAAACCTGAGGTGTACCGTGGGACATTTGCGTGCGGGAATGCTGCCGCTGCTGCCGTCGTCGATGCGAGAGCTGCGAACGCGCAGAAAAGGGCACGAAAGCGAGCTGATGATGATCAACAAACTTCGTAGGGTAAAATCTGATCACTCCGACCATGACGCTATGGAAGTACTGCACTGAAAGTGCAACCCGCGCCCACATCGCCTCCTTTCGGGGGCGATGTGCTGGGCAAGCGTGGTGCCGTCTGATAGCCGCTGTGTAGTGCCGTATCGCTTGTGAGTGTCATCAATGAATTGTGGATAGTGCCGGAAGTGGTAGGCTGAGGCAAAGAGGCCTGGAGATGGAGCTTGTCGTCGCGGAGGTCGACACGCTGGTGGTTAGAGCTGCTGCCGTTGCTGCTGTCATCGAGCGCAGCTCATCGCTTGCTGCCATCCGTGCCACAGGTGGCGGGGAGAGGGCTACGACGCGCCGGCCAAAAGAGATACGCTTTCTCTTTGCTTTTTTTTTCTTTGCGGGTGATGCGCTTATTGCATGCCACTCACAGCGCTCAATCATGAATAACCCCCTGCCCAACAAAAACCCACACACGCGCACGTGAAGCAGGTAAAATAAGCAACCTGTTTATCGGTGCCGCCCATGTGGTCTATCATCAACTGATGGAATGAACAGGTCTTCAAGCTCTGTAAGAGCCCGCGTCGATGCCCCCCATCATTGCCATTAGCTTGGACTGGCTGACTTGCCTATCTTGCTTGCTCGATCGACACCACGCACTCGCCCATTGTAGTTCTCTCCCTCTTTTGCGCTGTTTCTGGCACCTCTCCACGGCGCACACGCTACACCGCGCCTCGCCTCACCAGTTCCTAGCCTGCCAACGCCCCCGCTCTTCACCTTGTCTTCTTCAGAGTTCAGCCTTTATTCCACCGGCACACTTGCCCATTCACAGCAACCCCTCCCCCTCAGACGAGGCCTTTGTGCACACGGAAGCGTTCAGATCGTACTACTCCCGCCTCGACGTCCTTCTTGTTGTACTCACTTCACCAACGACTCCCCTTGTCTCTCCTTTCGCTTTTCGGTTTCGACTTCTCTTTTTTTTTCTTGTCGTTTCGTTACTGTCATTCTCGTATCAGCTCGCAAGCATGTCCTCGCAGCAGCACCTTGTCTCTGACTTCACGGCCGGCTCCGGCTCGTGGCTGCCGCAGTCGCAGGGCTTCGACACCCTGCAGGTGCACGCCGGCGTCCGCCCCGACCCGGTCACGGGTGCCATCCTCACCCCAATCTACCAGTCCACCACGTTCGTGCAGGAGTCGATCAACAGCTACCAGGCGAAGGGCTACTCCTACACTCGCTCTGCCAACCCTACGGTGGCTGTGCTGGAGCAGAAGCTGTGCGCTTTGGAGAACGGCAGCTACTGTACGGTGTACAACACCGGCATGGCTGCGACCACCACGGCTATCTCATCCTTCATGAACGCCGGAGACCACGCGATCTTGACGAACTGCTGCTACGGTGGCACGAACCGCGCCTGCCGTGTGTTCTTCAGCCGCCTCGGGATGGAGTTCACCTTCGTTGACATGCGCGATCCCCAGAACGTCATCGATTCCATCAAACCCAACACAAAGTTGGTGATCAGCGAGACGCCCGCGAACCCGACGCTGATACTCATCGACGTCGCTGCTGTGTCGAAGATATGCAAAGAGAGGGGTATCGTGCATATGTGCGACAACACGTTCGCCACAGCCTACATCATGCGCCCGCTCGACCACGGCGCTGATGTCACACTGATCAGCACAACCAAGTACGTGGACGGCCACGACATGACCGTGGGCGGCGCCCTCGTCACAAACAGCAAGGAACTGGATGCAAAGGTGCGCCTGACCCAGAACATCCTTGGCAACGTCATGAGCCCTCAGGTGGCCTTCCTGCAGCTGCAGACGGTGAAGACAATGTCGCTGCGCGTGACGAAGCAGAGCCACAACGCTCAGAAAATTGCGGAGTTCCTGGAGACGCACCGCGCTGTGGACCGTGTCGTGTACCCGGGCCTTGCTTCCCACCCACAGAAGGAGCTGGCCGACCGGCAGCACCGCAACAACCTGCACGGCGGCATGCTCTGGTTTGAGGTCAAGGGCGGGACTGCCGCTGGTCGTCGCCTGATGGACACCGTGCCGCGCCCATGGTCCCTGTGCGAGAATCTTGGTGCCTCGGAGAGCATCATCACCTGCCCGTCTGTCATGACCCACGCGAACATGACGAGCGAGGACCGCATGAAGGTGGGCATCACAGACGGATTCGTGCGTGTGAGCTGCGGTATCGAGGACGTCGATGACCTCATCGCCGCTCTCAAGGTCGCCATGGATGCCCTCGTCTAGTGCGTCACACCGACTCTCTAGACACCTTCCCCATCGCACGCATACACGCGCTGAACCGAAAAAAAGGAGGAACGGTTGCGTCAACGCACGGCTACGCACATGCAGCAGCCGAGCACGCTTGCCATGGGCTACAGGAAACACATCCACGCCATACGAGATCATCTTCGACATGTGTGGAGAGAACACGACGCGCGGAAAAGGATCAGTGACAGTGGGAGTGGTGACAGCAAAAACGGGAAGAAATGAAACACACACACACACACACACACACACAAGAGCAGCGATATGCGTGTACGGGAGAGGGGCGGGGGCCAACGGTCTGCGTCATGTGCAGTGAGCGCAGCGAAAAAAAAAATTAATTGTAAACAGCAATAACAGCAAAAAGGAGAAGCACGTGCTGTGGGATGCGTACCTTAGCAGCGGGGTTGAAGGCGGCACCCGATGTTCACCGGAAAGCGACACGTTCTGGACCAGAGCGCGGCAGAAGTGAACAACAACAACAGAAAAAAAAAACAGCTCCGTTTATGGAATTCTTCATGAAAATGGTGGTGCCGGGTGTGTTGAGAACGCGTGCTTATGTGACGCTGCGCTATGTGGTCCCGCCCTCTGTGTATCCCCTCTTTTCGCCTTCCGTATGTCTGTCGGTGCAGCTTCTGCTGATGCCCACCTTTTCCTCAAAGTAATGCTTTTTCGCGTGAGGTATGCGTGTAGCCGAGCGTGAGAAGCCCATGTGTGTGTGTGTGTGTAAGGGGTGGTAGCGCGTAGTCGCGGCCGCTGCTCTTGCTGGTGATTAGTACTTCTGAGGCGCAAAGAGAATCGGAAGGGAGACGCGAATATTGTCCGACACTATGCTTGCTCTGTGTGGAGCAGCAGCAGCAGCAGTAGCAGTAGTTTTTTTTTTTGTCTTACTGTTTGGCGGTTACAGGCTTCTGGGACCAGCTCTTCAATATTCCTCACACACACACGCACAGATGCATGCATAGCTGTGCATCCTCGCGTCTTTCTCCCGCCTTGTTTCTCCTCCTGTTTTTTTTCTTGTTCGCGCCTTACGGAGGAAGGATTTTACTTTTATTATTTTTCATCGGCAAATCATTTTTGTGTGCTCTTGATCTGCACCGGCTCCTCTACGTGAGTGACACGGTTGGCACCACACGTCTGCCTGTCTGGTTGGCTTTCTTGCCACCAACTGTTGATTTCTTCCTCTCCTTGGTTCTTCTTTGCTGTGCGTTTCGCCCCTGATAGAGGGGGAGCACCTCAATGCGTGTGGCATCTCAGGGTCCAGTGCACCCTCCACACCGTGCGCGAGGAAGCCAAGCAGCCCACCCACCCCCCTCCCGCCCTATCTCTCCCCCATGATGCCGAACCACCTCTGGTGGGGTGACAGGGGCAAGCACCTACGGCCTAGGGGAGGTCAGAGCGGTGTGTCGCTGCTGATGTCGGCTCTCAGGCCCTGGATGGCGTTTGCGTCGGAGCCTCCTGCGACAGTGGATACACTTGTGCCATCCATGCGGTGGGCAGAGTATCAGCGTGGCTGGAACGTATCCCATCCCTGGCCCTCACACTGCCTACTGGTGTGTGGCGCCTGCGCGTCACCCCGAGGGGGATGCACCAGCTGGCGACCGGCGAAATGGGAGCAGCTGTGAAGCGACCCACTGGACGGGTGAGTGGCTGAGTGTGGGACGCGGGCCGTGCTCAGGCGACTGTGTGGGTGCACTGCTGTGAGGCGTGTCTGGCGCTGCTTCCCACCACGCCGTCGGGGGCCGGAGACAGGGTCGTCGGGCAGAATGGAGCTTGACTCCTATCGTATGGCAGAGAATGGGCTCGCTGAAGAGCAAAAGAAAATAGGAAAAAAAAAAGCGGTGCACCGATGGCAAGAAGCAGGGAGAGGTGAGGCAGGTGTGCTGCACCCGTGCGCGCATGTCAGTGTGCTTGTGCGTGAGGAAAAGCACGACTGGAATGAGGGAACCGCTCGCTTCAAATACTTGCCCACGCAAGTAACGTCTTTTTTTATATTTTCCGTTGTCTTTTCGTGGAACCTCATGGGGAATGATACCGCGAAGAAGTAAACAAGCAGGTCCGCCAAGGGCGGCAGCCTCCACGAAGTAGCCCGTGCACGGTTCACGACTACGGCACACGCGCTGTATGACAACAAAGAGAAAGAGAATTGGGCGGGGGGTTACGCCACTGTGCAGGCGAAAGGTGAGTCGCGGTCATGTTTGCTCTGCATGTACGGGAGCCCCCCAGTTCCCTTTGTTCCATCTCTGGCGCGCATGGCGCCTGAGCGAGCGAAAGGGCTGAGCGAGCAATCATCTCGTGTTTGCGGCTGCGCTGCACGCCGATGGGTCACTTGAAGCAGACCTCCTCCTCACCAGAGGTGGAAAGACAAAGAGGGTTGCATGTCTCTTTCAACGGCACAGGAAGAGCGGTGCCTCCCATGCTTTGATGTAAACGCGGCTCGCCTACTTCTCACTTGGAAAGAAGTGCATGCAACATCCACGAAATGCCCATGCTTCGCGTCTCGATTTCCTCTGCATTTACGCATACCTACACGTCGACTCTTAATCACTGTTTGTGTGCGTACGCACGCGAAGAACACAATCCTCCACTAACGATCCTGGCAATGGCCAAGTCACGCTCCGTATCTGCGAAGAAGTCGCGCAAGAAGGCCGCTCCACCACCGCCGCCGCCAGTCGTGAAGCCTGTCAGCACGATTGATGACCTTGAGAGGGACGTTACGTTACACGCAGGCTCCGCGCTGCTTGTTGTAGTGAGCCCTTTAGATGCAGCTACCACCAACACCGTCGTTGAGGCCATGGAGAGGCTGAATAGCAGTCGATCGGCATTACTGACGGACATCAACATCGCTGTCTGCTACGCCCTTCCGACGACTTCGGAGGTGTGCCGCTCGCTTTGCGTGACGACGGTGCCGTTTGTGCAAAGCTACGCCTACGGTGAAGTCGTCAGCGAGTTCATTGGTGACAACACGGAGAAAATGGAGCTACTAGCGAAAATGGCCGCAACCCAGGCCGCTGTGAAGGCTGCCCAGCTAGCTGAGGAGGAGAAGCAGCGACAGGTCGCCGCAGCGGAGGCACAGGATGCTGCTGCTGCTGCCGTAGCGGCTGCCGCGTAGCACGTTAGGATTTGCCGGGGGCTCATCCAAGCCGCGCTGGTCTCCCTCTTCTTCGTGGCGTCATTTGTGAGGATGCCTATGCTCTGGCTTTGTTTGATGTACATTAGGTAATGGCCGGATCTGCCCCCCTCCCCTTCACTTCACTTCTCCTTTTTTCTTTCGCTTGTGTGTTTGTGTTTGTGTGTGGGAGGTGAGGAGGAAGGGCGTGGCCTTTTGCGTCTCCCCTCGCATCTGGACCGAAACAAAAGAGAGGTGCAGGGGATGCGATGGGGGAGGGAGAGCAGAAGGGTTTTTTCTCTTGACTTCCCCTCAACTGCCCTCTACCACATCCGTGACACCTCTGTTGGTGTCACGCAGGCGCAAGCCTGCCCCTGTCCGAGAAAACGAAGCAATGACCAGGAATCTGAGTAGACATCTTCAGAGGCTACTAGTGAGATTGTCTTTGCGAGTGAACGCTCTAGATTACATCTACTTTCCCTTCTGAAGCGGCCTCGTGTTGCTCTTCCAACGGGAGACAGTGGATGTGTGCACGTGCACGTTTTCCACTTGCTTCTGCTTCAGCTGTCCACCTGTGTGCCAGCACGACTGCTTTCCTTATTTCGATGCGAGGTAATACATTCGTATTCGTCGAACGCCTGCGGACCGAGTTTTACTCCTCGTCTCCGCCCCCACCTCTTCCGTACACTCAAGCGCAGTCTACTTTGTCTCGGCTCTTTCTTTCCTTCCCTCATTGGACTTGGCGTACACACACACACACACACGCACGCCGTTCTTCTTTGAAAACCTGACCCGCACATCCCTTCCCCCATTTCCCCCCCCCCTCCCCTCACCCCACCCTTTCTCATCCACGTCTGCACAGGTTCCTGCCGGATATATTTTTATGGTTGTTCCGTCGCTCCTTGTTGGTACCGTCCGACGCAGTTTGGATGGTGCACGGTACAGTACAGAAGTACCTTCAACGCTCTTGTTTGTCGGTCTTGTGATCGTCCCTCATTATCGCAGCCACCCCCTCAATATAGTTGGGCACCACCGACCTGCTCCTCATCAGCTGCATCTCTGGCTCCTTTTGCCTGCGTGCTTTTTAGCTCGCAGCGATCAGTTCTGGCTTTGCTGTCGCCGTCACGCGCTAACGCTGTGCGCCCCGCGTCCTTCTCCTCTCTTTCTTCGTGTGTTTTGACTTCGCTTTAGAGATTTGTGTGTTTGTTTCCTTTGCATCTTTCTCTCTTCGCGCCCTCTCCCTCTTCCGTCCTGCCTGAGTCGTTCTCTCCCACGTTTGTCGCGTGCACGCGTCTACTGTCGCTGCTGCTGCGCGTAAAACAGTGCTCTTGTGTACCGCCTGTTTTCTCAGCTCCCTGCGCGTGTGTGCGTGAGGAAATTCTCTCTCTACGCCGTCGGAACGATTTTTTGTGTGTGTCCGTGTCTGTCTGTGCGCCGTACTCCACCTTCCTTTCGGTGCACGCACTCTCCCTTCACCGTCTCTTGCCCTTGCACTCCCACTAGAGCAGCCGGAGAAGCATAGGCAGGAGGGAAGCAAGTCTCCCTGTTCGTCGGTGACAGAGGCGGGAGAAGGACGGGGTGCAGCCACACATTTAAGCACACACACACACACACACACATACACACACTCACACTCACACTCCGAGTCAGAGGTGCTTGCACACGTATCAGAGGAGGGAGGCGAGAAGAGTGGTAATTCACGTACACAGCGAGGGGTACCTGCATACTCGTTTGGGGATTTCTGAGCTCGGATCCTTTCTTCTTGAGGTGCTGTTCTCCTTCGAGATTGCCGCGCGCACCTAGCTACACGACCAGTAGAAGAGGCGTTGTGCTTCCGTCGTTCTCGCTGAGCGCACTACGCCTGGTGGTTGAAGTCGCCACACTTATGCATACCACTGCTTTCATACCCGAACACGAAGACGACAGCGAGAACGGCAACGGCACTTTATCGGGTATAGCGCACAGCTGCGTCTGCGACGCGCGAGTGCCATGAGTGTCAAAAACACCTTCGGCACACAGGCAGCCAAAGCGCTTTGTGCCAATCTCTATACCAACTGGCTCTCCGAGGACGAAAATGTGGAACGCATCCGCGATCTGCTGAATCGCGTGCTGACGCTGTCGGCCACAGACCAGCATTCGGAGATGGGCGCCAAGAATGCCGCCTCCATGACCACCGCAGCTGCGGCAGCCGCCGGGGACAAGAAGGGGAAGGCCGCCGGCGCGGACGCGCTCGGCAATGGAGCGCGGCACAGCGATCCAGCGGTGGGGCTATCCACGAGCTCCGCCGCGATTCACGGGAACGCTGACCGTGCCCAGTCACCGCAGCCGTCTCCCCCGCAGAAGTCGGATAAGTCCGCCGCCGCCTTAGCGGCTGATGATCGAACGCCGAGCCCCATCCAACCATCGACATCCCCCACCCTCATCGCGCGCTTCCCCGGCGGCGTAGACGAGCTTGATTACCCTCACCGCGCCGGTTCGCCAGTGGTCACACCGGTCTCGCCGCAGCCGAAGCCGATTGTAGACCCCAGCGCCCCTCTTCCACATGTCGGCACGGGCAGCCTTTCGCCGCACGGCGTCCACTCACTCGGCAGCCCTCGCCTGGACACGACACTGAACGCAGCCATGGTGTCAGGTGACCTTACCATTCCATTGGACGCGAGCTCCACCCTCAGCACGACGGCTCGTGAGTCGACGACGCGCTTCCTCCACACCTCTGGCAGCTTCGCCGTGACGCCGCCCGCCAACCTCAAGCAGGCGACTCTAGACGAGATCCCGTGCTTTTACTCGAAGAGGGAGTCTCGCGGGCTGCAGATTGAGGTGGATGTGGAGGAGGCGCAGGAGCTGAGCCGCCTGCTCGAGAAGAACGACCCAGTGAAGAAGACGGTCTGGGTGTTTGGCGACATTAGCTCGAAGGTGTTCAAGGTGCCCATTTGGTACAAGGAGGCGCTCTTCAAGGACATCGCGACTCGCAGCGGACTGGATGCGGCCACCGCGGACACGCTGACAGCCGCCCAAATCCGTACCGTGTACAACGACGTCTACGCTCCCTTGTCGGTCAGCCGCCGCCTTTACGAGCTCATCTGCACGCACCCCAAGAAGGAGTTTATTACGCTGTCCGACTTGGAGGGGATGGGCAAGTACCTTGTTGCTGCTCACCCGGGCCTCCAGTTCCTCCAGCAGCCGGAGTTTCAGGAGTACTACTGGCACACCGTCGCGGTGCGCATAATGTACATGTTAGAACGTCAGCAGTGTGGCCGCATCTACTGGCGCGACTTTGACCGCAGCGATCTGCCGGAGCGGATGATGGAGCTGGACGCCAAGGACGTGAACCTGGTGCTCGACTACTTCTCCTACGAGCACTTCTACGTTCTGTACTGCAAGTTCTGGGAGCTCGACACCGACCGTGACCTCCTTGTCGGCTTCGAGGATCTGTGCAACTACGGCCAAGGCTCCGTCGTGACGGGAGTCATCAAGCGTGTGGTGGAGGGCTACGGCCGTCCACTGTCGTCCGGCGTGCCTGGCAAGATGGACTTTGAGGACTTTGTGTATTTCTGCCTCTCTGAGGAGGACAAGAACTCGGAGCCGGCGGTGCTCTACTGGTTCAAGGTTCTCGACACGGACGAAGACGGCGTGCTGAGCGGGTATGAGATGATGCAGTTTTTCGAGGAGAACCAGCAGCGCTTCCTCGAGTTCTCCGACTCGCCAGAGGGGGATATAGCGTACGAGGATACAGTGTGCCAGATGCTGGACATGGTCGGGTTCGATCGCGTGAAGGTGCGCAAGTACGGCGTCACCCTTGGTGACCTCCGCTCCTGCCCCACCCCCGCAAACTTTTTCAACATGATCTTCAACGCGTCGAAGTTCTTGCTGTTTGAGCACCGCGACCCGTTTGGTGAACACCAGATGCGGCTGCGCGTAGAGAAAACAGAGTGGGACCGCTTTGCGCGAGCCGAGTACGATCGCATGGCAGCTGAAGCACAGTAGGAGCGACGCGCTAGCCCAGACCAGAGCCCACGAATACCACCGTGCTGAACAGGGGCAGACCCTGGTGGATGGAGAACGCTGGTCAATGGTGAAACGCGATAAACTGCTCGCCTTTCGTCTTGTCGACGTTTTCTTTTGGCTGCTCCTTCAGTCTCGCTGCGCCGCTCGCGACCCCTCTCACCCCCTCCAAACGGTGTCTCTCTCTTTACCATACCTTCCACAAAAGTGTATCTTTTTGTTCCCTCTCACGCCCCCCTCCCAGCCGTACCACTCCATGCCCATACCGCCCATGTCTTGCTGGCGCTCTTCACGCGCACACCTGCGCTGCTTCCCCCTTTATCCCTCCCTCCCACAACCGCCTCTCTCGAGGAAGAGGCAACGACAGCGGGTCTCTTTTCTCTCTTGTGGCACCCTTTAGCACCTCCTCTCACGTCCCCCTCTCTGGACTCCCCCACATTTGTCCCGCATATTGTTTTTTGTTGTTGGCAAGGTCCTTGTCTGCGTGTGTGGTTGTGTTAGAGGTGAGACGTTGTTGCCACGCTGTGTATGCCTGCGTCCTGTGAGTCCGCTGTATTGGTGGTGGCGCGTGTGGCTGTGTCGGGTCCGTTCAGCTGAACACGAGGCCTTCAGTATACACTCAGCCATGCACGTGTGTACGTGCACGTGCGTTTGCATGCACTATGATGTCAGCATCGTCATCTCCTTTCTTCGCTGCGTTATCTTTTATCTCCTCTAAGCGAGTATCTTGTATTTTTTTTTCTCGTTGCCATAGCGCGTATGCCTGTGCATTTTTTTTTTATTGGCGTGTGTGGCAAGATGGATTACCTGGCGATGCTGCTGCTGTTGCTGCACTTTGCATGGTGCTGTTGGAATAGGCGTTGCCGACGGCGTCCAGTGATGTGGTCAAGATAGATCACCTTGTGGTTGTGCGGTGTTTCTTCTTTTCGCGTGCGTGTGTGCGTGTGTGTGTGTGTGTGCACTGCCACACTTCCTCTAGTTGCCGAGCGTGCGCGGAATTTCTCTCTTTCGCACGGGAATGTGCGCTCACACAGGAGACACGCTCAGGCAAGAACGTCTCTCGGGGTTTCATTTCGCCAGGTTTTTGATTGGCGTGTGCGCATCGTTAAGCGCTGTGACACACTTCCTTGTGCGCGAGCATAGGTCTGTTCCTGCACACGAACGGATTGTTCGTGGTGGTGGTGGCGGGGAGAGGCGAGGGTGCTGGCTCGCTTGCATGTGTGCATCTGTGTTTTTGTCAGGTCTGCCATCGTTGAGGATTTCGCGTCTTTTCGTCTTTCTCTCTCCTGTAATTTTTCCTCTTTGCTTTCATTGCTCGCTTGCTCATCTCTCCTCCTCCTCCCTCCTCCCTCTTCCTCCTCCTCCGCGATCACACACGAGTTGCTACCGCCTCAGCGATGCGAGTTCAACTGAGAAGCAAATATCACCAAAAGCTTGGTCCTGTTGCGCTACCATGCAGTGGTGTGTATGTGTGTGAGTTTATGTGTGCCCCACGCATGTCCTCGCTGGGGGCTGGGTGTGCCACAGCGAGGGCATGCCGAACAGTGCTGCTGTGCAGAGCGGCGATCTCTTTCGCAGCGGCGTCTTCTCTCTATTCGATCCCAAGATGCTCATGGAGAAGAGCTTGGACGGTGACGAGTGGGTATTCAGCAATCACGCTCCTCGCACGCCACTTTAGCGACAGCGCGATGCTGCACGCACCCCTCTGCAGATGCACCTTTTTTTCCTTGCCCCCTGTATGGTTCACCTCACCGCTCTTCTCTGTTTCTCTTCCAACACCTGTTTCTCTGTCTTTTCCGTCCTGGGTGGCATCAACTCCTCATGACATGTATATGTTTGCCTGCGTGTGTGCTGTGGCTGGCTCTGGGATACGTACCCTACTACACACACACATATATATATATATATATATACGCGAAAGCAAAAAAAAAACAGCAACATCACATCTCCCAAAACGTGTCACGCACTGTGATCATAACGACTTGACCTACGCCTCCTTCCATCTTACCAGTACCGACACACACACACACGCACGCACACACACACACACACACACACACACACACACACACACACACACACACACACACACACACACACACACACACACACAGAAAGAATCAACGACAACAGCATTAACTAAAGGGAGAAGGAAAACAAACACCGTACGGATTGTTGACTCTTCCCCCTCTTGCCCCCAAAAACGAAAGAAAGTGAAAAAAAGAAACCACACGAGGAAGCGCGCACAGCGCGCACCTGCACTTATTACCTAGTGCACCTTCTATCTCGAGCACACATTCCCGTGCATATCTATCTATCTATATATATATATATATATCTTCTTCCTTTTCTCTACACTTTTCTCGCTTGCTTGGCTTGACTACGCACACAGATCTCCATATATTGCGCCTGTTTTTGTTCCACCCTTTTTATCTTCTCGGCTTTACTCTCGCCGCACTTTTCTAGGCCACCACCACCATCAACCCCCTCCCCCGAGCCTCCGCCTTGTTTGTTGACTCTCTTGTTTCTCGTCTTTGTTTGACCTTTATCTGTTTCACCACCCCGGGCCACACCGCATCGCGTTCCGTTATATATATATATATATATATTTCTTTCTCGCTTTCGCTGCTCGTGTGGCTTTGTTGTTGTGCTTTGCGGTGCATCGTTTCACGTTCTTTCTCTTTCTTGTTTGCTGTGCCAAGCAAAGAACAGGGCCAGGGCACGTAATCGCCGTGATAAGAGCGAAGGTGATCAGAGCAGCCAACGCACTATGACTGCAGAGGGTGAAAATTGAGGAAGCAACGTTGCATTTCTCTTCCCCCCCCTCCCCCCCACACACGCACCTGCTCTGGTATCGATAGGCGGCATAGCGCCACCGTCGCTGTCGCCTCATTCCGCATCTCTTCCATTCTGCTGCTTCTGTCAGCGTGTACTCTTTTTCGTTCTTTCCCGCGATCGCCCTACATAGAACGATCGGGCTCTGAACTTGACGAGCAAGGTTCGTGGCGAGACGGTGCGGGAACGGGTGCACTACTGCGCCACTTCGCAGCCACCGTCTTCTCCTTTCTTTTTTTCTTTTGTTTAATTGAGTTGTTTCCCTTCTCTTTGTTCCTGTTTTCTGCTCATTTCGTGCGCGGCAGCACATCTCCAGCACACGCACACACACACAAAAAAAAAACGAATACCCCTTCATCATTGCCACGCGGTCGTTACAACGTGTGTGTGTGTGTGTCTGTCTGTTTCACTCGTCGTGCGCTTCCCCAGCGAAGAGCACGCACGAACTTGGAAAAGGAAGCGAAGTTTCAAAAAGTAAAGGCCTCCAATTTGCTTCAAGAATAATGAAAACCGCACACGACCTCAATCAGTACAGGCTTGACTTCCTCGAGCTCAAGGCTTTGAGTATTCCGTCATCGCTGCGCTTCTTGCTCGGTATCGAGTATGATGTGGTACTTTGCGTGAACGAGGTGGGTACTCGCCGTCCATTCCGCCTCCACTTTCCCGTCTTCGCGCCGACGCTCCGTAAGCTGCTGTCACTCTGTGCCAGGCGGTTTGGACTGGACTGCGAGCACGGTGAGGCGGAGTCTGTCCTGACAGGCACCGCCTCGATGCCGCTGCTGCAGTACGCCGATTATCTGCCCGGGGCTCTTCACGTTAAGGAGATCCTGGAATGCCTGCAGGTGAAGCCGGCTGCGAAGGCCAAGAAGTGGATGAGCCCCGCCGCCTGTCCTGCTTTGCCCTCTGCGTCTGCGGGGTCCGATGCGACCACTGACAACGCCGCCGCTACCGCTGGAACCAGTAACGAGTTTGAGGCAAGCTTCATCGACTACTCCGAGTTTTCGTCCGACAGCTCGCTCGACGATGTGCACGGATTGGGCTTTTATCTGCTGCTCGATTACGGCTTGAGCCTCGCTACCCACAGCCACCTTGTCGGTATCCGCTTTCACAAGGACTGGGACCCAGCGGAGGCGCTGCGTGAGTTTCAGGAGTTCAGTGGCTGGTCCGAGTTTGACCTGCGCTACCACGATGAGCAGCGGCCACACGACGGCGGTGTCATCATTATGCCGTCCTCCCAAGATGCCTGCGACCTCCTGGAGAAGTACGAGGACGAGGACTCGGACGACGAAGGCGATCTGCTACCATTCATCCTCCGCCCTGTCTCCCCACTCGTTCCCGTGCCCTCGCTCGAGGACGCCACCCTACGCAAGTTACGCGACCAGCACTGGGACGATGTAAAGAAGCATTGGACGCACCTGCCGCACACTCTGAACACCGTCGTTGTGTACAACCTGTACGAAGGCGCGACATTAACAGAGGTGCTATCGTTCTTCGAGCCGCTGCCGATTGTCTCGTCGGCGTTTGTTGAGGACAAGGCGCCATCTCACCGTCGCCGCGCCTTCATCACGTTCGCGAACCTTGAGGCGACGCGCAAGGCGCTGGATGTGGACGGCAAGAACACTCGCGGGTGTACGTTGCGAGTGCAGGTGTCGCCTCCGTACATCTCTCCCAGCCGCCGCGGCAATCCAGTGAAAACGGAGCGCGACAGCCATGGCGCAGGTGACGGCTTCGCAAAGACGGTGTGCGGCGGTGCTGCCGCAAGCACGGCGGCTCACAACTCCTGCAGGAGCGCTTCGCCGACCTCTAGCCCTTCTCTCCAAATCATTGACAACACCACAACCGTGTTGCACGGGAAGGCCAAACCCGCTGGCAACGGGAATGGGGGCGCTGCTTCTGATACCTCCTCTGTCGCTGCCGCCCACGTAGGTGCTGCGTCGATTCCAACCGGCAAATCCGAGGCGAGCATGGTGCGGCCGGTCGCCACTTCTCCTACGCCAGCGTATGTGGTGCAAGCAGGGTCGACGCTACCTGCTGCTGCTGCCGCCCAGAATGCCAGCTCCTTTGCTGGCTTTGTCGATCGAGCCGCAGCGGTGGCGGGGGCGATCGCAGCGAGAGCTCATGCCATTGCAGCCGCCTCCGCAGCTCCGATTTCGCCACCGAAAGCGACGGGCGGCGGAGCTGCGCCTGCCGCGTCCGGAGCTGAAAAAGACAAGCGGATTGACGTCATGTCCTCGCCGGGTGGTTCGCACATGAACGCCGCTGCAAAGGAGTTTGTCCCTCATTTTCAGCTCAGCGCCAATTCCCCCGAGTATCGCCCCGCACCGCCGCCAAAAATCGAGGCGATGTACGGCGACTACGCTGGTCTGTCGAGTCTCCGTGATGGCGTCGGGTTTCCACCGCCGCCTCCACCACCACCGCCGCCGTCCTACGTGGAGGCGCTCAGCCCTGCACCAGAGTACCGCCCCGCACCGCGCTCGTCACGTCTCTCGCACGTCGGTGCCTCGCCGAGCTTGCCGCCGTACGCGTTGCCTCCTCCGTACGTTGCAGGTGGGGATGACGTGGATGACATGTTTCCGCCCCCACCACTGCCGCCGCCGTACTTGGGCGACTGACAGAAGATGACTCTCTCGTTCCACTTCGACCCTGTTGTTGATCTATTCATGTCTGCGCCTGTGCCTGTGCGCGCGTGTGTCGTCTTTGTGCCCCCTCCCCCCCAAAAACAACAACAAAACCAGACGCACAAGCACGCGGGCAGGAAGAGAAAGAGAGTGCACCGTTCCCGATCCTGCCAGTCTCTCCTTTCCCCCTGATTCGCCCATGCCGCTATTATGATGAGGAGATGCACACGCAGAAACACCAGGCACGCAAACAAGCGACAGCCATTTTTTTTTTTTTGTGGTGGTGGTGTTGGTGGTGGTGGTGGTGGGGAGGGGGCGTCGTGTCAACGTAACTGGACAGACACGAAGAAAACTGGAAAGCATCGGTGTATGTTTGTTTTGCGGGTGTTCCGCATCGCTTCTTCTTCCCCTCGGTTTTTGTTTTTATTATGTTTTGTTTGTTCTTCGTCTTGCTTCTGTTGTTACTGCTGTGGTTTGTTGTAGATGTCCTGTTGCCTCTCAGGGTTTGTGTGCATGTGTGTGCTTCATGGACGTGCTTATGCTTGTCTTGGTTTGGTTCCACGTTTTCCTTTTGTTCTCGCTCTCGCTTGCTGCCGTGAGAGGCAGCACGAGCGAAAATAGAAGGCAGCCAACCGCACGCACCATCAAGCACAGGTGCTTGTTTGCCTCTACGCAAGAGGCGGCGGCGCTTTCGAAGTGTGCGGCGATGTCAGGGGATAATGTTGGCTTTTTTTTTCACCCTTCGTCCTTGGATGCAGAGCGCCACCGATCCGAAACGGTGTGATACCTGCAGGCCCTGAGTTGCGCACAGACACCGGCGTACGCGGGTGTCTCTGCGTGAGCTTCTGTGTACTGCGGCAGCTCCGTCTTTGGCGTAGCAAACAGAAAAGCAGCATAAGTAGCGCGACCAAAAGACCACAGTAAAAGATCCGCACATGCGTGCACACACATACACGATAGAAGGAACAAGTCTAACACGAGGCAACAACGAAAACAGCAAAAAAAAACATCAAATAAATCTCATGTGCGACACGCAGACGGCTGCAGCAGATCCTACGCAACGCTGCGGCATCTAGGCCTGACAAGTGACGGCTAATGCTGTTTCGCACTTGCGTCGATGATGGGAAGGTGTACCCCAACACTGTTTGGAGGGGGGCACCAGTCGGTGGGATGCGACTGCCGCAGCTCTCCAGCGCGTGCCGTGGTCATCTTTCTCTGCTTCTTTCACCGATATGGCGGTGCGTTACAGCGAGTAATGAGGGGTGCCGCCGCGCGAGCGTACGTGAGCGCACGCGCGACGCGAAACACGCCAGCCGGCTTTCTCCCTAGTCGTTTCCACATCTTTCGATACTATACCGATTTTGTGGATTGGATCAACTCCTTCTCCCTGCCTACCTCCGGCTTCTTGGGTGCTCACGCCACTTTGCTTTTCTCTGGTACGTGTACGCTCTACCAAAGCCAGGCAAGCCCTTCTTCAGTGCCATCAAACAAGCAGCCGTCCACATATCTTGTCTCTTTCGCGCAGGCTCACACTAGGAAAATAGGGGGACGCACAGATCAGCTGACTCGCGAAGCGGCAGCTTCTTCGCACAAAAAGAAACGCGGGAGGGAAGGACAGTGGCGGCGGCGCCTTCTCTCTATTGTTTTTGTTAGCCGTCGATCGTCTGCGTGTTTCCGTATCTGTTGCTCTGCCCTTCTCTCTTTCTCATCACTTTTCTCGCGTAGTGCGCGCTCGTTGTTCGTGCGATGGTTTCTTCGTCGAACGCTTGGAGGTAAGCAAACAAACAAGAAACGCATCGACGCCTGTGCGTGAGGTTCGGCGTGAATGCGTGCTTGCGTGTGCACATTTTTGCACATCTAGCTCCTGCTGCAAGCACGACTCACCCTCCCTCACCGTTAATCATGCCAGCGATCTCCAGCTCTGCTCTCCCGTACCCTTCGCAGCGCGTTGTCGTATTGCGCCATGGCGAGCGGCGCGATAGCGTCCCTGATGCGCCAGCCGAGTCTAACCCGCCTTTGTCAGAGGCTGGCGTGGCTGCCATAAAGGCACTCGCAGCTCGTCTCCAGCACCATCTCGGCAAAGATGCAGCCCGCTCTGCTGCCCTCGTTGTTTCGCCGTTTCGTCGCACGTTGCAGACAGCAGAGGCGCTGCAGCACCACGGCATTGGAGCGGCGCATTCCATGGTGATTGACAACACCCTATCCGAGGTGTTCGGCCCAATCCGTGTCAACACATCACGTGCACCGAAGCTGCCGATACCGTCGAAGTCATGCGTCGTGGGGCAGCTACCCGCGTGGGGGGAGTCCATCGAAATGGCGGCGGAGCGGTACGTCGCCAGCTTTCTACGAAACGGTGACTTATACGGCGGACTTATGACGGCTACCAGCTCCCTCAAAGATGCGGCTAGCACGAGTGGAGAGGATTTGCCGACTGCAAACGATGCCGCCGTCCCAGAAGCCGTCACAAACCGGAAAGTGAGCCGGCTGCCGCCGCGCAACACGTCATCGAAATCGGTGGCGAGCGGTAAAGAGAAACGCTCGAGCACGCTGTCGGAATCCTCACCTCGCGACGTTATTCTCGTCACTCACGGCGACGCGCTGGCCTCTGTCCTCTCGCATTTCTACCCCGCCCGCGTCGTCTACGAGACGGATTTTTTGTCGTTTGTAATCATGCGGCGCTACGGTGTTGGCAACCAGGTGTACCACCTGGAAAAATCGGAGGGGGTGAACTGGCTCGTAGAAGGCGCGGATGCAGAGCCACGGGACCCGATCTTGCTTATCGTAGAGAAGCAGCGTTGCGCCGCGGAGGGCAGCAGCGGCAGCGGGTATGGCAATGGTGGCGAAGACGAGTGCGCCAGCTTTGAAGACGAAGTCGTGGAAGTAGACAACGCTGCGGATGTGCCGTTAAGCCTCGCTGGCGGTCGCGTGCGGCTAAGGCAGAGCGGTGATTTTCCTGACAAACCGCACGCGAATCTCCGTGTGTCGTCTGCTACAGGAAGTCGCATGGAGGTGGTGTCCCCGGTTTATGCAGCAAACCCGCTCGCGCCCCCGACCAGGCTGCCCGCAAGCGCCACCTCAAAAAGCAGAGACCCCAGGTGCAGCTCTTCGGGCCTTCCGACACAGGTGGGCACGCCTCCGCAGCCGCCACCACAAATGTCGACGTCTGCGAGCCATCACCACGGCCACATGCCCGGCAGTGCGTCGCACAATCGCTCCAGCGGTCAGTCCCGGTCTACCGCCGCTGCAACCACTTCTGCACCTGCTCACTCTTATCGGCCCAGTGAGTACCCAAAAGCCGGCGAAGGCTGTGAAAGGATCCGCTTGCCCACCGGAACACCCGCGCAGTCTTCGATCAACTCAGTCACTATTAACAATTATGGGCGGAACCTAGGTGAATGTGCAGACGACACGGAGGCCGTTGGAATTGGCAACGGCAGCCTTCAGAGCACGGAAGGCAGAATGCCGCTGAAAGAGGGCGGCTCGGTATCAGGCCACTGGTACAGGGAGGAGAGGTGGGAGGCTGAGAAGTGCGCCATGCCGGAGGACGCGTACCGCGACCCCACCGTCGTCTTTATGGGCAGCTGCGGAGGACTCTCCGAGGAGCATCGAACCAATCGTTCGCTACAGCCGCCTGCGATGCCGGCCAAGCTGGTGCCCGCCACAGCGGCATCGCGGATCGACGGCCCAACACCGTCGCCGAACCTGAAAATTGCGGTTGCCGTAGCAAGTCCTGTGGTATGTGCGTCTTACTGCAGCTCCCTCATGGGTCTCGCCGGCAAGAGCTTCGAGATGGACCTTGGCGAGGATGCCACCTTGGCACGCGGAGGTGCCTCCCGGACGATCTGCACACACCCTGCCTTTGATACCGCTGTCGCCGTCGGTGCTTCAGGCGACTTGACAGAGTCACTGAACCGGCGGATCGACCGACAGCGAAGTGTCGTTCATGCCGCATTTGCCTCCTCCGGCTTGCGAGCCGTGGCGGCCTTTCTCATCTTCTTCAATGTGCTCGTGCAACCCCACAACGCGGCGACGCTGTGGTTCGGCATCTTTGCAGTTGCCTGGGAGGTGGTATTTGCGGCAGTCGTGCACTTCTCTTGCCAGCCTGACGGCTGGCGCATGCGACGCCTTCGCAGCGCGGTGGAGCAGCTGCGCGTTAAAGAGTTTTGCGCAAAAAGTAGGACCACCGCCGCCGGGCCTCAGTGCGTCGTGATCCACGGCGCCGGGTCGCACGAGGACGCCGATAGCGTCCCCTTGAGCGTGCAGCCACTGCATCATCTCGGCTGCTCCAGCGCAGTGGAGTGGCAGAACGACGCCTTCGACCTCAACGAGGACTTATCGCCGACGAGCCGCGTTCCGAAGAGGAGCATGGCATGCGTCTTGTGCGGGGTCCGTCTGATCGCTGCAATCGTGCTCAAGCTGTTTATTATCAGTGCCATGAGTTTTGTCTTTGCTCTTCTCTTCGGATTGCGTGCGACTCGGGCGATGGCAGGCATTTGCAGCGTTTATGAACCGACAGCTGGTCTCCTGCTGTTGCTAGCGTATGGTTGTATCTGCGTGGCGCGGGGGCTGTGGGACGAGACAAAGCTGGACGCCGCTCTCGACAGCGCATGAAGCAAGGACACGATAGCATTGGCTTTACCGTTGGCGGGGGGGGGCTTTGCTGGCCTGCTCTCTACAGATTCCGGGCGCTACCCTCACCTCTGTGGAGGAGGCACCTCATCTCTCATTCTTTTGTGCGCTGACACACCCCTCGCACTCCACAATGACCCCTCCCCCCATACCGGCTGCATCTAGTACATGGTTGCGGGCTTCCTCGAGTTCTTAGAAGGCTCTCCCTCATATCATGTGGCGAGTTGAAATGAGAGCTGCCACTTTCAGCAGCGGACGAAGAAGAGCGTCGAAAAGGGGAAATCTGTTGGGTTTCTCGAAGAGGACGGAGGTGATTTAGGGCGAGGTAAAGTTGCAGAAGTGTATGTGTGTGTGTGTGTGTGTGCGTTCTGCTTTGTAGATGACGAGGGTTTTGCTGCTGTATATGTGTACCATATGGCGCGCTGGATTTCGAGTTCGGTGTGCGCTTCTTGCATAATCTCTCCTCGCGCTTTTTCTGTGTGTGCATCCCCCTCCTCCTCCTCCTCCTCGTCCTCCCCCTCCTCTTCCTCCTCCCCTTTTTCCGTTTTGTAGTTTTGAGTGATTGATTCCCACCCCGTCGGCTTTTCGAATGTCGGTGTCGCCGTGTCTTCGCGTAGGCGTGAAAGTGCATGCGCATGTGCGGCGACGTGAAATGAGTGAGGGTGGCGAAACTGAGACAAAAAAGGAGAAGCGCAACACCAGTTGCCTATAAAAGCTCTGCGTAGGCGACTGTCGCTTAGCTGTCCCGCTGCGTGCTTTTAACCTGCTTGTAGTTTTGACGGATCGAACATGGTTGTGTGTGTGTGGGTGGTGGTGGTGGTGTACTGCTGTTTTGCTGCCTAGTTTTCTCTTCTGTGTTTTTTTGCTGTGGTTGTACATGTGTGTGCTTCTTTGTTTTCTTGCGGACCTTCTGCTTACTTGCGCTGCCTCTCGCTCTCTCTCTACGCGGCTGAAGGGTCATCTTCTTTCTTGCCACACAGCTGAGAGCGCGTGTGCCCGAAACGCACCTCCCAGCAACTGCACCCGTTCTCTTCCTATTTTTCGTGTACATCTTATCCGCCGCTTGCGTGTCTTGGTGTTTTCTTGTCGTCTTTATCTATACATTGAGGGCATACTCCATTTTGCAACGAAATCCAACGAAAAAAAAAACAGACAAAGCAAACAACAGCCGCGAAAAGAAATGCGACTATCAACCACCTTCATGCTTGCTGACCTTTCTCGTGAGTCTTCCTTCTTCCTCTGACTCATTATTTATAGTAGCATGTTGTTTGTGTATGTTGTTGCTGCTACTGTTGTCCACACCTGTGCATGTTTTTGTGTAGTGTATGCGTTTCGTTTTATGTTTTTTTTTGCTGCTTCTTTCGCTTGCGTGTGTGTGTGTGTGTGTGTGAAGAAACTGCCGGCCACTACCTCTTTCTTTCTCACTTCTGGTGCGCATTACTGCACCACGCGTAGACAGCGCTCCCTCCTCATTTCTCGGGTCTACTTGCTTAGCGCAGGTGGCTAGCACCCCTTTTTTGCTACCCCTCAACGAAACGATGCGCAGAGGAAGAGAACGCAAAAGACCAAGGTAAAGGAGATCAGGAAGTACCTTCGAAACGGGTATCAAACGGCTAACACATCCCAAGTAAGCATCAAATACAGGTAAGCACACGCGCGCAGGTCAATACTGCAGCGAAGAAAAAAGAAAAAGGTAGCTCAGCAGTAGCGCCTGCTGTGCCATAGCACGCTCTACGGAGCCGTCCTGTGTACGGGAAACGAGAGCTGCTTTCCTCATATGAAAGCGCTTAGCTTTCTCTCACCGTGCACCACTCTTCGTACTCCCCTTTGGACGATTTTACATACTGCTACGATTACGTTTCTCTTCTGCTTGCTTGCTTGCTCGCGTTCTTGAGCTGGCTTGTAGCACCTCCCCACCCATGCACATCTTTCACCATGCTCTGCCTTCTCTGTGATCCTCTCCTCTTTTCCTTTGCGAGGACATCTACCCACCCCCTTTTTTTTCTCCAGGTCTTGATACTTTCCGAAGGACCTCCACCCTACGCGCCTGTACTGTCCCATCTTTCCCATTCTTTACCGAATCACACATAGGCTTTACACGCACCGTTGCTTTGCTACTTGCCGTTTGCACACAAGCAGTCTCTCTGACCGCTCCCCGAATCGAACTACCGTAGAATACCGCGTTTTTCTGATTTTTTTTTCTCTTGTTCTTCCTTCTATGTGTTGGGCACAACTGGCGAAGCTGACAAGAAGTACCCCACAGAGAGAACAAACAGTAGCCGCGAACACACACACACACACACACACACACACACACAAGTCAGCTGCTAGACGGAGAAGAAAAGAAAGAGACCGACACAGGCTCGCCGACGTTTTATGGAATCCCGGCAGACCTGCCACAACGACGCTGGATTTACCTTCTTCCTTCACCCTGCAGCGCCGCTCACTCCGTTTCTCTTTCTAGTCCACGCGCATGCGGTGACCACTCACACCTTCTTGATAATTCGAGCATTCCTCACAGCATCTCCAGGGACGAAGTATCCACACGCACAGTCACATTGCGCAAAGAGAAAGAGCAACGACCTTGTGCTCCTCCCAAACCGCTCCTCCTTCACCGCAGGACTGCAGCGACTGAATACCCAAACAAGTCAGGCACGTACCAGTTTGGCTCTTGTCCTCTCGACGCAGCTGCGAATGAGCTCGCCCACAGGTGCCTCCTCCGCTGCCGCAGTGGAGGCCAGCGGCGCCCCGCCAAGCACCTCTGCTTCACCTTCCCAACCACCGCCGCCGCCCCCGCATCGCTTCTCGGCAGAGGCGGCACCGTTTGTACCATCCTACATGCGCACCCCCGTCGTAGGAGCCGGTGTGGCGCCGTTAGAGCCGGCGCCGCTGGAGGCAAGTAGCGCGGCAGGTGAGGATGGTGGCGAGGCCGGTGTGGGGGACGAAGGCACTGACCGGGAGCGCTTCTCAAAGATGTGGATGTACTGCCTTCAACAGATGCAGGGACACGAGGTGGGCATGCTGATGGACATGATGCCGCCCGACATCCAGGAACTCTACTCCGATAAGCTGAGCGACGAGTATCTGCTGGACGAACACGACAACATGGACAAGGGTGTGCATGCGTTGCGTGCTGCGCAGAAGATGGTGGAGGAGCTTACCTCAGAGCAGCTCTTCCACATAGAGGAGTTCCTTGCAGGAACAGACGCTTTCAATGCTGAGGCGAACCGGTGTCACGGCAAGGCACATCACCCGCGCGGTGATGGTGACAATCTCGAGGAAGAGGAGGAGGCGGGCGGCGATGACGACGAAGACCTGTTCATGCACCGCGACGAAGGCATGGGCTCTGACGAGGAGGAGTGGCTGCTCGAACAAATGATCGCGGCTGGGGACAAGACGAGTGCCGCTGCGAAGTAGTCTTTTGGGGCGTCAGTGCTTAGCTCTCCTACCGCGTGTGCGCTCCTTCGCCACACTCCATCGGCCGCATTCACTCCGTCGCTGTTTCACCCGGCAGCGTTGCTCTTTTTTTTTCTAGTATCATTCTTCTCTTGCGTGGTCTCGCTTTCCTCTTCCTAACGTACTGCATGCTGTGTCCGTATATATATACATATTGCCATAGAAGACGAAGACACAACCCGAGAAGCAACATGGGCAAGCAAGCGGAGAGGGTGGTGGCAAGGCAGAGAAGGAGGAGGACGTCGATGGGCATTGTACGCACCTGCTCGCCGAAGATATTCCGCGCTGAGCCAAACGAACACAAAAAGGAGGTGGAAGGGGCAGAGGTATGAGCGGATGCTCCCCCCGGGTAATCGGCGCAGCACAGTGGTACCGTGCGCATTACTGCTGCTAACAGGTCTGCTTTTGTTGTATCACCAACAAGAGGTGGATTGCGTATAGTCTGCTCTGGAGGCCCCTCTTTTCTTGTTCCTCACGGTGGAGAGGATAATCATGAGAGAGATCGATATCTTTGATCCGTCTTGCTTATACATTTGCCGTGTGCGGTTGTGCTGCAGCGGCATGTGTCTGTGTGCACACGTGCCTGGGAGCTACACATGTATGATAGTGGTAGCGCCGTGTTGAATATGCGCGCTTGGTTCTGGCGCAGGTCCGCTGTGTGTTTCTCTTCGTTTTACACGTCCACTTATAGCAAGCAAACAGAAGAGAAAGGGCCCTAGCACTCCCCTCGGTCAGGTGCGCCTCTCAACGAGCAAGGACCCTCAAAGCATTGCTGGCTTTCTCAAGCATCAGCGCACGCCGTCCACGGCTTCTCCTACCTCTTTATTTACACACCTGCTGCCCCGGCGCCATAGTCTATAAACCGGCAGAATGTGCATGGATGGACCTCGCAACCATCATGCCCGGCTCGACGTACACACCGTGAATGTTTGATGATTCACTCGCGCGGCACAACTCTTCTTGAACCTGCCTTTTCTCTCCCTCTCTGACTGCTTTTCATCCCGTGCGCGTGTGCGTGTGGATGTGAGCGGGACGTGGAACGATGCGGCGCGTCGAAGCCTTGCTGTTTTTTTTTTCTAACGAAGTATACGCGCTTCCTATTTCTGCTGGCCCTTTCACCGTCACGAAACGCGCTCTTTCTGCAGTTGTCGAGCAAATCCCCACAACGCCGACACGCGACCAGTTACAACACGAATCGCGCACAGACGGGAGGTCGCAAGACTGAGTAACCCCCCCCCCCTCACGAGACGACGATAGTGCCAGCGAGCTTGCGCGTGTGCCGGCCAGGCGGGGTCGTTGTGGACGAAGTGCAGCAGACAACGGCGGGTGTGTCACAGAGTGAGGACAAGCGAAAGCAGAGCTACTTTGGGCGTTTTACGTGTCTTTGGCTCTACTCTCACAACAGTTTTGCTTCCGTGAAGGTTTGCTTACGCGCGTTGCTGCGGACGCAGCTGTATCCTATCTGTGCGCTGCACTCAAGTCGCCAGTGTCCACCGACGAACAGGCACCTGGACTCGCACGTTGTTCCGAAGGCTCCTCTTTCCCAACTAGACGTCTCTCTCTCTCGCGCGCGCGCATAGTTTTTTTTTTTTTGCAACTGCCTTGGTGCTGTCGGGATTTTTTCGTTTTTTTGCCCCTTTCTCTTTCTCCGTTTTCGTGCCTGCGCCTCCCTCTCTCTCCCTCCATCTCCCTCTCCCTCCACCGCTTTCGGCGTCTATACGGTGACCTCTTTGCGAAGGTCCCGTTGTGTGTGTGTGTGTGTGTGTGTGTGTGTGTGTGTGTTGCTGTTGTTGTTGTCCTGCGCCGTTACATGCGTCGGTGCTCTTTGTAAAAGCGCCTTTGTCGTGCTCTTTTATATTATTCTTTTTAAATTTTCAAGGCCGACACACACACACACACATACACACACACAAACTAGCGGCAACAACACTAACGAACAAGGAACGAAGCACATCTCTCTTCCACGGCCTCTCTCTTCTTCCCGTCGTTTGCTGTTTCTGCCCATTTTTTTCACTCATCCTGGAACGCGTGTTCACGTCGTCTGTTGGCTTTACACACCGTGATTTTGTGTTTTTTTTTCTCGTCAAGCTCTCTCACTTGTTCTCAGTACACGTCCCTCCCTCTTCTCTCCTCCTCCTCTGTTTCCTTTTGCGGGTGTAGCTTGTGCTTCATCACAAGTGTATAGTCGTCGTGTTTTTTTTTCTGTTTGATCTGTTATGCGTATCGCTGTACACGCGAGTAGTGTTGCTCTGTTATTTCGCTCCCCCTCTCCTTTCCCTTTCCAGCACCTCTCTTCTTCACGCCTTGTCTTTCGTTTTTTTTTGATTTTATTTTGATGGATCTCCCCTCGTGTGTCTGCGGGCGTCCCTACTTTCGCTGTGTTTCTCTCTCTCTCTCTCTGTGTGTGTGTGTGTCTGACTCTCTCCACATTGGCGTGTCCGTTTGCTTGTCCCCTCCCTCTCTCCCTCCCGGTGCACATAGTGGCAAGTAACGCTTTTCGACTGCGTGGATTCGCATTGCTGCTCCCCTGATCGTGTCCCTTCTTCCTCCGTTTTGCAGATCATCTTCGTCTGCAATCTTTATTCTTGTTATCGTCAGCGCATAGTCGTCCCTGTTTCGGAGGGGGAAGTTTCTGCTACTCTTTCTTTCTTCGCGGCGGTGCGCGAGCTTGTCTTTCTCTCTCTCTCTCTGTGTGTGTGTGTGTGTTTGTGTGTGTGTGTGTGTGCCTGCGCTTGTAGCGTTGATATCGGGTTGCCAGTTTCGCCTTTTTTCTTTTCTCACGCCTTTCTCTCTCCTGCTATCACATAGCGCTGTAGTCGGGGGCTCTGTTCCCCCGTTTTTCTGCCTTTCGAAAGAGCAGCTGACGGAATATCTTGGACCAGCACGCTTCGGCTATTGTTGTCGTCAACGCCTTCATTGCTGAATGTGTGCGTGTGTGTGCGTGTTGAGGCAAAGAGAAAGGAATGAGAGCGACTGAGTAACTTTCGATATCACGTGTGTCACCAACAGAGCTATACTCTCCTTTTTTTCGTTGCTTCCGCACGCGCTAACACGCACGTACACCCCTCAGACTTACCCCTTCCCCCCTCGTTACACATCAAGGTAAACACCTTTGAACAGCCAAAGAGACGGCAAGCGAGTACAGCATTTCAGCCCACCCTACCCATTCTCTCCCCTCCCCCGTAACGACTCACCGAAACGTTTGTGAGTGCTGTACGTACATGATATTCAGTCGCGGGCGTAAACGCTGTTCGGTTGGCTTCTTTTGTTGCCTTCGCTGTCTTTTTTTTTTGTTTTGGGCTCTTTGTTTGCGCATTCTAGTCTGTTTGCCCACCCCGCTGTGGCGCCGATTTCTGTTGCCCTCCCCTCTCCCCCCCCCCACACACCCCCACACACTTTGTTTGCTATATCGCTTTTTTCGACCCCCTCTTTTTGCTGCCTTGT
The DNA here is from genome assembly GCF_000002725.2 of Leishmania major strain Friedlin. Lineage (NCBI taxonomy): Eukaryota > Euglenozoa > Kinetoplastea > Trypanosomatida > Trypanosomatidae > Leishmania > Leishmania major. The sequence goes on along the minus strand of NC_007284.2, from coordinate 1,304,152 downwards.
CTTGTCACCTCCATCTCGCGTCCTTCTCCTTCTCACCGTCCAGCCTCCTCTTTATCATCCTTCTCCATCCCTCTACCCTATTCCTCCCTCTCTTTTCCCCCACAACCACCTCTCTCTCTCTCTCTCTCTGATTCTGTCTCCGTTTTTTTTTTGTGTGTGTTTCTGCTCACGTGTCGCTTCCCTTTTTTTATTCGCTTTGGGGGACTCTCACGTGCGTCTGTCTTCTTGCTCGTTTGTTTTCTCCACTTTTTACTTCGGATTGTTTTCACTGCACGTGGTGTATGTACACAGCCACACACCCCTCCCCTTGTTTGAAACAGCGCGCACACACACACACACACACACGTAATCATAAGCGCCTCTTTTTTCTGCTTGTTTCGCTGTGCTCTTCTTCTTCGGCTCATCCTCCCCCCGCTTTCTGCTCGTCATATATATATATATATACGTGTGTTCATAGATGGCAAAACATAGTGCTTCTTTTCTCCTCTCCGTTCAGGCATCTGTCTCCTCACTCCCTCTTACCAACGCTGCTCTGCTCTCGCTGTCTCTGTCTGTTCCAGGTCGTTTTCGCCCCCCTTTACAGCCTCGCCTTTTTCAGGTTTCTTTGTCTCTCTGATGTGAGCGTCTTCGTGTAGTTGTCGCTGGTTGATGCTATTGTCTCTCTCCCGCCAAGCCCCCCCCCTCTTCCCACCCCATCAAATGCGATATCGAATCGCTTGCTTGTTCTATCCCTCTTCCTCCGACCTCCCCTCCCCCACCATTCCCCTTCCCACCTTCACCTTTCCTCTTGTTTGTTTTCCTTTCTAGTTGCTGTATATTGATCTCTTTTGCTGCTGTCGTCTTGTGTGTCTGCAAGCAATCGTGACTGTGTGTGTTGGGTCTTGCTCGGGCCTGCATATTGTTTTTCTAGCTGTGTCGTGTCGTGTGTGCTCTCTTCTTCCTTCTCCATTGGACACGTTCCGCAAGCTCACACACGGCAGCCACCACCGAGTTGCCTTTACTTTTTTTTGCCCGTGCGTGTTGGGTAGGCGCACACGCCTCCTGCGGTACCGTCCCGGCGTGTGATAGGGGGCGGAAAGTGCCATCCGCGACATCATAGAGCCCTGTTTTCGCACTGGTCCAGGGAAAGACGACAGTAGGCGAAGGAGAAGGTTTGTTCGGTATATGGTGCACGAGTGGCACGGAGCACCTGTAGAAAGTACATAAACGTGTCACACCGCTCACCTGTGGACAGGCGAACGCAGCGTGCGCGCAGCTCTCCGTTTCCCGAGGCGTGATGGCGCATCGCGACTCTGATGCGATAACTCCTCACTCTCCGCGCAGCCAACCGAGGACCCCGACGGGGCACATTGGAAAACAGAAGGATGCGATTGACCGGGATGGGGTGCAGCCAGGGGGAGACGTGGGGATTGGGGCGGCGAGCTTACAGCGCTGGCGTGGGATGTATGACGGAGGGAGCAAAATTGCTCCCTTCCTCTCGGAGCGACACACGCACCAGCAGAGCAAGGAAAAAGTCGCGATTGGTGGGGACTCTTCCACTGTGGTCGTGAGCCCTAACGTGATTGCCGCCACGCCGCGCGAAAGCCGCAGCCCGCTTGACAGCGCCACTATCCCACCATCCCCGCTGCAAGTGCACCCCAAGCCGATTCTGCCTGCGTCCGTGGCTGCCTCCACGTCACTCGCCAGGCAACACGGTGTCCGTGGTAACGTGCGGTCTGTCGACAAGGCGTCAACGGATAATGACGAGCAGGCCGACTCACAAGGGCATAGTAGTCCGTCGTGCTCTATAATTGCCCCTTCCAGCAACGGCGGTGGTGACTTTTCACTGGAGACAGACAACGACGCGCAGCTCAGCAACGCCCCGTGCCACGCGCCGTCGGGGAGGCGACTCACTCAGCTGGAGCTACCTTTCCCGCAGGCGACGCTCAGTAGCCCTTTGCAGTCTGCCCAGTCTACCTCGGCCGATGGCGTGGACACGTCTGCCGGCTCGCAGGACACTCGGCTGTCGTCGAAGCGGAGCACGGCAAGCCGCCGCTGCTACGTGCCAGGGCGTGCCTCTCGGCTCCACGCAAACACCCTCCTTTCCGACGGCGGTGGCGGGATGCTGAGCGCTCTCTTGAGCACCACTTCGCGGGTTACAACACAAGCGAGTCAAGTCACCACACGCGCGCCGAACGAGTCCCTCCACGGCCTTGATACAAGCTACATGCGGGCATCATTGCTGCCCCTCACCAGTGAGACGGACTCCACTTCAGAGGGCACATCTCTGACGCCAGTGCATCAACGTGATGCGTCCATCACATATCTCTCGTCGCTTCCGCCGCCGCCGCCGCCGCCGGTGCGCACGAGGACCTTCACCCTTGCCGAGGCCACGGAGCACGCGGCGCATGCGCCTGCCGCGCATTCTTCGACTCGGTGGACGCCGTCTGCGCTGATGACGCCGCCGTTGATGGTGGTAGAATCGCGCTCTCTGGCACCTTCTTTTCGTACGCGCAACCCCCTCATGCAGCAGCGACAACTCTCGCACGGGCACCTCGGTGAACATGCAGTGGCACCATCTCAGTTCCATGACGACGCCGCACCCGCGGCAGCCGGCCCCCCTTGCCCCTGTTATCGAGGCCCACGCTCTGCCTTACTTCGAGGCTGCACAGACAGAGGGCAAAGCGCTTCGCGCACCCCACCCATCGCGGTGCTCGTCCCGCTTCCGCCGGAGTCGGAGGAATCGGCACCGGCACCAGCGTCAACACCAGCAATAGCCTCACCGCCGCCTACGCAACCACTGGATAGCGACACTTATGAGGTGAACGCAGACAGCATGGCCTCGGAGATGAGTTTCCGCTACCGAGAGCGGCCTTCTCCTAGGGCACAGCAACTAGATCAGGCGTCGGTGCTGGAGCCGCGCGCTTCCGTATGTGTGTCACCGCTTCACCCTTCGCTGTCTCAAGTTTATGCGCTCACTCCGAGGCCGCAGCAGCCGCGGTCGACGCCGGCGCGCTCTTCTCCCCCTCGCAACGGCGATCCTACACTGCTCGAGTATGTTGCTAACTTAAAGCCACCACGCGGCTCTTGCAGCGTCCGTGGAGGTCTTCTGTCTGTCGGCGTAGCTCTCTGCGCTGTGCCGTTGTGCGCGGCCATTCTGCTGTTTGGTTTACATTACTGGGCTGTTACGTTGCAAGAGAAGAGCTATGCGGAGGCGCTGCTGCGCCCTCGCATGGGGACGATGCTGAAAGTCGACGTGGCACTGCTGCTCAGCATTTTGGTTTCGATTGCGGTGGTCGGTGGTGGAAGTGGCGCAGCCATCTACGTCCTGCTTTACCGCCTCGCCATCCGCCATCAGGTGCGTGCCTTTGCTCTCTGCGTGCGACTTGCAGATGCGCTGCCACCGTTGGATGTGCACCGCCTCGCAGCGGAGGACTCGGAGGGTCGGCACGACAGCGCGACGCCTATCGACGCAGCTACTGCGGTGGGACAGCACGCCGCCAGCGGCGATACTCGTACGCAGTGGTTCTCTCCGTTTGTCGCCCGATGGCATGAGGAGGTGAGTCGACTTGTCAAGCTTGTCACGTGCCCGATAGAGGTGAGCCAGGCGGAGTGGCGCTCCTTTCTCTTCTCGGAGCGGCGCAGCCTCGCCTTGCCGAACGAGGGCGCGAATGGGAGCGGTGATCGCCCCGTGGCAGAGACGACGCTGGCTGATGGCCCCTTTCGCAACAGCAACAACAGCCGCTCGCTCCCTTTTGGCGTGCAAGCGTCGGTGCCCATGACTGAGAACGAGCCGTGGCCACCGCATGACGCGCAACCCGGATCGCGGTATCGAATGAGCGAAGCCGTCTTCTCCCGGCGACCGCAGCACCCAGTGGACGTGAGCAAGCGGCAAGAGGCGGTCACGGTGGTGGTGTGCCGCCTCATGGCCCCGGCCGAGCTGCTTGTGGAGCAGAGGCCCCTGACGCAGGTGCAGCTGAAAGAGCTGCAGCGACTCTCGAACGAGTTTCACCAGCGCCTCCGCACCGTGCCGCGGACGTCGTATGCTGCCATTACGGAGGTGGGCGTGCATGAAGTGGTCTTCTCCTTTAATACCTTCTCTCCGCTACCTTCTCTGGTTGCAAGCCCCGCGGCCGTGGCGCTGGCTGTGTTAGCGCACAAGGCGCTTGTGGAGTGGTCGCCGACGTATCTTGGCACCCCGGTGCAGTGGGGCATCGCCGTGCACCGTTTCGATGCTTACATGTCCCCCACACGCGGTATGCAAGGGCGGCTCTACGTCAGTTTTGGGACGGTCGAGTACGACTTTGCCCGTTTACTGGCGGAGCTGGCGGCACTGTTCAACTACGGTGCGTTGTGTCACGCCGGGTTTCTTGCGGACGCCTCGTGTGAGTCGCAATGTCTCCCCGTAGACTACGTGATGGATTTGCGTCAGCAGGCCTTTGTGGTGTACCAGCTACACGACGGCGACGTCGACAGGGAGCAGCGGCTGCAGATGCATAGTGCGATAGCGTCCATGCGCAACGGCGAGTACAAGGCAGCTGCGGATGCACTGAGAGTGTGGAGGAGGAAGAACGGCGGCTGCAGCGGGCTGCCGAGGACCGCTGCACACCTGCGATATGTTGCGGGGTTTCTGGAGTGCGCCGCGCGTAGGCGTCGGCCGCGCGTTTCGGAGGCCAAAGTAGCGGCAGAGACCGCACCGTCTTTCACTTGTGCGGTCGAGGGTGTTGCCGAGTGGGCTGGAGAAAGTCTTCTGACGTCGTATTTCCGCCCACCGCCTGTGTGGGAGGAGGAGGAGGCGCCGCAAGCGCCGAGCCCTGACCTGCTCTGCGCGCCAGCTATTCAGGCGACGAGCGGGGGCGGTAGTTGCGGTTTGCAAAGACGGGAGTGCGGTAGCAGCAACGTCCTTGTGCCGTCTTCCGCGCAACCATCGCGTGGCGCCGCGGGCGAGTTGACGACGTTCTTTCGATCACTGATGCGCCGCTCATACCGGGCTCGCACCCGCTACGTACTGTCGACTGAGCAACAGGAGGGCCAAGTAGGATCCAGGGCCATGGGGGAAGCTCCGCATCAGCCGCGCGAGGTCTTGGCAGCGATAGAGGGCGACGCAAGTCCACCTAGCTCTTTGCAGAGGTGTTATGGGCCACCCTCTCCTGGGACCGAGTCCGTCTCAGGAGAAGGTAACGTGCTCGAGGCCGGCTCTGCGCCTCTTTCGCCGCGCGACAACGTCACCGGCTGCTCCTCCTCGTTCCATGCGACGCGCTCTGTTTTCGAGGCGTCGACCCCGATCACCACGTTTCCGGACGTGGTGAGTGGAGATCGGAAGTGGGCTGCGCTCGCACTTCTGACAGAGCCGGACCAAAGCACCATCACCGTGACCGCGTCGAGACCGCACCTCTTCTCGAACAGTTGGAGTCTTGCAGAATCTGGTGTGCCGGAGATGCCGACTCTGACGCCGCTGACCTCTGGGGTTTTGCGGTCGTCGCAGTTGGATGTCCGGCGGCAACGTCGCACCTCTATTCTAATCCCGGCAGCGAAAAAGGAAGACGATGCGGCGGGTCCTGTCACCGCCTGTGCATCCGCTAAGGAGAACGCGACTCTGCGCTCTTCGCGAGGGCGGCGCGACAGCGGCGGTTGCAGGAGTGAGCGGCCACGCGGTCGTAGTGGCTCCCAGTTTACGACGGAGGTCCCGACTAGCGATGAGTTGTCGTCACGGCTGTTGGGGCATCCATGCGTCTCCCAGCTGACCGACACCACGATCGCTCACTTCCCGTCCGAGGTGAGCCACGAATCTCTGTCGGCGCGCTCTGGTTCAGTGCGTCCGCGCGCCTCTGCGAGCACCGCAGCCGCCTCCTCGGTTCTCCCTCTCTTTGCGGACAGCACGGTCCCCTTCACTCTGCAGGACAGGGCAGAGGCGCGCAGTGAGGAGGAGACTGCCTGCGAGGCAGATCTTAATCAAGAGCTGTCGATGATGTCTGTTGCGCAGCGCTCCCGTTCCCGGCGCAGCCACCGTGCGACGGCGCAGCCATCGTCTGTGGTCTGCTCCTGTACGAGGCGCATCGACAACAGCTTGAGCAACACGGTAATGGTCTTCCAAGGCTTCCACCCAGACGGTTATCTGGTTGTGGTGAAGCGTGCGGACCGTCGTGCTGCGAAGCAGGTGGCGCAGCTGCGGAACGAAGTGGATCTGTTGCGGGAGCTGCATCACCGCAACATTGTCAACATTGTCAGTGCCTGGAAGGACGACGAGGCGGTGTATTTCGCGATGGAGTACGCTTGCGAGACGCTCGCCACCGTGCTGCAGAAGTTCAAGGTGCTGCTGCCCGGGGTTGTACGCTTCTACGCGCGTGAGCTGCTGAACGCCCTGGTCTATCTGCACCGGGACTGCGGCATCATCCACCGCGATCTGTCGCCCAACAACATCATCATCACCAACACAACGGATCGAAGTCGCGTGAAGCTAATTGACTTTGGCCGCTCCATCATGGCACCGCGCTTCTGCAGTGGTAGCATTAGCATGTCGACGACAGTGCCAGGCAACGCCAGCCTCGAGTTCACGGAGCGCCGCTCGAGCCGCAACAAGGTAAGTGCCACGGACATGCCCACGTCGGTCGTCGGGACGCCCCTCTTCATGTCTCCGCAGGCTTGCAGAGGCCTTGCGCACCCGACGAGTGACATCTGGAGCTTGGGCATCATTGTGCACCTGTGTCTCGCAGGAACCTACCCGTACCCACCAGAGACCTTTACCGATCCCGAGACGTTTGTTGCAAATATCGGGAGCGGCCGGTTGACTCCGGTGATCGCGGACACTTGCGAGATGACTGGCGAGGCACGCAGCTTTATCGAACAGTGCTTGACCCTGAGCCACACCGAACGTCCCTCTGCCTCAGCGCTTCTGAAACACGGCTTTGTAGAACGCTGAGTGGCTTGCGAGGGCGTGTGTGTGATCTTTTTCCAGCGCCTCGTCTCCTTTTTTTTCTTCTTGGCTTCGGGTTTTCTTCTCGGCAACCACTGCAATGAGCTCCCCTTCCGATGCACCCACCCGTCTGTCTCCCTCTTTTTTTCCCCGGCCCTGTTGCGCACTAATCTGCCGCGTGCAGCTTCATGCCAACTAGGAACATTGCTTCTGGGCGCACTGCTTTCTATTCCGCCCCACTTCCCTCTCTCTGCGTGTCTGTCTGATTGTCTCTGTTTGCCAACGGCATGAGCTCTCTGCGAGTTGCCTCCTCCCTCCCGTCCTGTGCTGCGCTTTCGAGCTTGGCTTTCTGGACGACTGCTCCTCCCTTCTCGCCTTCGTTTTTCCTGTCCATCTCTCCCATGTACGTGATGCTTGTTGTCTTTTCGGGTGGGTTGGGTGGGCAGGGGGGGGGAAGAGGAGGAGGGCGCTCGGTTGTCGTCGACGTGTGAGCGTATGACGCTTTGGGTCTGTGTGCATGTCTGTGCACATATCTTTTCCTCATGAACCCCCTCTCGTTTGCTTTTACCGCCGTTGCTGTTCTTATTCCTTTCTCTCGTCTCCTTGTACTGTGTGTGTGCGTGTGTGCGTTTGCGTTTTTCTTGTTTTCTGCTGGCACTTCCCCCTCCCCCTCCCTCCCCCACCGCCACCACCCACCATTGGCCTCTTCCCCCTTCCTTTCCTCTTTTCTCTTTCTTCACCTCCCAGGACAGTTCACAATAGGACGGAACTGTCTACGTGTGGTGGACGCGTTCATGCGTGTATGTATGTGTGTGTGTGTTGACGTGTGCACCCGTCTATATATATATGTATATGCGTATATTCCGTGTATCTTCCCTGCATTCCTTGCTTTTCACTGTGGTCTCTTTCCGGTTTCCTTGATTCTCTTCTCTGCACTCCGCCCCCTCCCCCTTCCTTTCGATGCCTCTGCCTCTGTCTCTCTCTCAGTGACTGTTGGTCCTACGCCTCATGCGCCACCGACCTTAACGCGATGAACACAATGCAACTGAAGCGAGAAGAAAGGCAAAGTGCTATCAACAGAAAAAAAAAACAAAAAGACCTAGATGAGCGCAGGGAATGCCCACACAGACGTGATGTCGAGATGGCGCCGCTTGTCTGCCAGACAGGAGCGCTGCATTTGCTCTCTATCTATCGCTCGCGTATCTCCGCCATGTCCCTGTCCTTCTATTTCACTGCAAGAGGAGGGGTTCCGCTGCCGCTGGCTGGAACGGCTTCTGCTGCTCTTCCATTTCTCTCACTAGCGCCCACTCGTGGCGCCTCTGTCCCTCCTCCCTTTTCGTTGCTACGTATCACCCACTATTGCTACCCGTCAAACGACAACGGCAACACACAAACACACACACACACACACGCACACACGTCTCTGCCAAAACAAACAGGCGTCATTCTCTCGATCTTCACACTATTCCTTCACACAGGGCTGTCTCCCGAGCTCTCTGCCGCCTCACCTCGCCCATTCACCTCACACGTTCTCCGTCTATGTGCCCCGCAGACTGTTTTGGACGCCCACTGCACTCCTTCTCAGCCTTGCTTTCGCTCTTGAGCTCTCATCTCTGCCGCTGGTGCGTCGTCAACCACACCGGCACAGTCTCTCTACAGTGGCGAAAAACCTCACAAGCCCGGAGAGCGAAAGAGGGCGTTCGCGCTTAACGACTGTGTCAACTGGACAAGGTCCTGAGATGCCCCTCGCCCGCTAAAGGTGACAAGCCGGTAGCTTTCGTTTTTTCGTGTGTGTGTTTCTATCTCTTGTCAGCCTCAGGGGCGACCGTTATGAAGGTCATATCGACTGACGGATAGGAAAATGGCAACAACAAAATCTCTCCAGCGAACACGTGCTTGAAACGCGAGTGAAAACGCCTGCCGCTCTGTGCTGTGACGTTCTCTCCCTCTCTGTCCCCAAGGCCGCAAGGGTCGCTCTGCTTTCCCTCTCTATTTTCTCGCTAGTTGATCGGTGCTGGTCCTGTCTACCGCACCACACCCCGCCCGCCCCATGTTGGAGGCGGGTCTCTAACCTATGGCTTCGCGAGTGTACTTCCCCCCCCCAAGCAGAGAAGGGTCTGTAGGTTTATATGCATGTGTGTGCGTTACGCCAAACATCCGGGGTATCTCCACGGGCATCCACTTGAGGCGGCATCTCCCAGCTGGGGTGGGTGCGGTGGGCGCCCCTCCGCCAGTCCTGAGAAATCGTTTGCCCCCCTTCCCCCTCCCCCGCAGAAGCTCTCACTACACTTTTATCTCCCTTTCACCATTTCCGCGGAGGCGCCTCTCCGCAACGAACGCTAGTGAAAACATCCGTCTTCTCGCTATAGACAGGTCGCCCCTCTGCGCTGCGGTTCTATTCTTTCGACTTTTTTTTGGTTGGTTGCTCGACTGCGGCTGTTTTCCTCCGTCGTCACTGATGAGGCCGTGGTTTCTGCGCGGTAGGGTAATTCACGGCTTCGGCCGTGGTGGCACGCAGCTCGGGTACCCCACAGCGAACTTGGAGCTCAGCGAGGCGGCTATCGACTTCCTGAAGCCTTACGACAACTTTGTGCTCTGGGGATGGGGTTGTGTGGAGGCGGCGGAGCCGAACACCTGGGAGGCGCACGCTGAGGATGCGTCTCATGCGCCGCTCGGACCTTTTCCGTTTGTGATGTCTATCGGCAACAACCCGCAGTTCAAGAACGTGGACGTCAGTGCGGAGGTGCACTTCCTGCACAAGTTTGACGGTGACTTCTACGGCCGTGTCGTGCGGATCATCACGCTGGAGCGCATCCGCTCGCAATCCGCCTTCACAACACTGGAGGAGCTCATCAGAACAATCGACTGCGATGTGGTGTTTGCCGAGGAGCACTTGAAGATGCCTGAGTGGGCGCCGTACGGGCAACATGAAATGGTGAACCCTTGTTGTGTGCCGGCGCAGCTGCGCGGCGCAGCCGAGGCTCCATCCTTCGGCTTTCTTGAGCTTTAGCGTGAGGACGACACAAGACAGAGCCTACAGGGGAAGGAAACGCTTGAGCGAGAGGGTAGCTGCTCTCTTCGACGTAGCGCAAGGCTTTCGCACCTGCTCTGTCCATCTGGTGTTTGTCTTTTGTACTCTCTCTTCGTGCCAAGCCTTCTTCTTGTCTTGTGCGTAGAGTTGCGCCTCGTGCATCATCGCGCGACCGCCTCTCACCCGCCCCTCATGTTAAGTTGCTTTATTGTTTGCACGGGTCAGTGGCTCATCTCGTACTGGAGGCGTTCGCCTCTGTGAGCGACGTTCTTCTCTCGTGCGGAAGAGAGTTGGGACAGCTTTCCTGCACGTTATCGTGCATGGCGGGATGTGTGTTGTCATTCGCTCTTCCGGAAAGAATTCGCCACGCAGATTTGCGGCGGCAGAAGGGGCGAGAGAACGACGCGGAAAGTAGCATCCGCTCTCTCTTTGAGGTGGTAAAGATGCTAGGTGTTGTATCACGGGATAATCTCTCCCACCTTCCCCTCAGTTCCTCTCGCGCGCTCTCTCTTTCTCTCGTGCCTCTGTCTCCTCCTGATTGGTGTGTGTATCGCTTTGCTGTTGTACGAAGGCATGGCCCTGCAACTCCAAGCCAGGACGACGCAGCGCACCTCGACCTACCTTTCACGACCAACTCACATCGAGAACAGGATCGGTCGGTCTCTCTTTTTTTTATTATTGTTTCGTTTTTGTTGTTGTTGTTTCCTTCCACTACGCATGCGCGGGTGTGTGCACTGGTGTGTGTGCCGGCGCGACAGACGATCGTGAGGACGGCGGTGCTGCCGTGACGACAGCGCGAGCGCCTGAGCGACAAAGCGCACGCAGCGGCGATGTTTCGCTCGTGGGGAGAGCTGACACGCTGTGCTAGTGAAGTGTTCGACCTCTTCGCTGAGCCTTTGCCGGCGGCCTCTGGCGTGAGTGGCGCCGCGCCGTCGCAGGATGCCGCTGCCACTGCAGACGTCGGCCTGAGCCGAGTGGGGCTAGAATGCGCCTTCTACGTCTTGTTTGGCCGCTACCCCACTCCATCGCTGATTGCAGACTGCTTTAAAACGCTGTCGCCGTCAACGTCACCTGCGCACCGCACCTCCTCTGCACCGCCTCAGCAGCCACCCCGTGACGCGCATGGAAACACAGCTGCACAAGCGAAATCGAGCTCTTCTTTCGCTCACTCTGACATCGGGCGGTCGTCTCGAACAGGCGTCAATGGCTTTGTGACGCGCTCCGCCTATCTGCGCTTCGTCACGCTGTGCGCCGAAGAGGAGGGAGACGGATTTGTGACGGAGCAGCCGCAAGGGGATGCGGCTCCCGGTGTTACCGCAATTGCATCTTCTGTGGACGGTAAGAAGGCGGCGCAGTTGCATTGGTGGCGGCTGTTTCAAAGTGTCGCGGGTTCCAAAGGCTTTATTGCTGCTGACGACCTTCTTGGCATTCACCTCCAGGGCCCATTCGCGGATGTGCAAGAGGTGCTCGCGGCCCATTCCCCGATGTGTGCAAGTGACTTTTCGACTGCACCTCCGCGGAATTCGTCCGGTTCGCGGCAGGCACCTCTTGTGCAGCATATCTTCTGGATCCTGGACCGCGATCACGACGGCAGCGTGCGCTTCGAGGATGTGCAACCATACTTGCAGGAGCGCTGAGCGAGAGGAAGATAGCGTAGGCAAGCGGCGTGCAAGGGGCTCAGAGGGAAGGCAAAACGATGCGTGAGGGGCGCTGTGTGACGTCCACCACTCGCCATTCTCACCTTGTCTCTGTTGCTTCTTTTACGCAGGTGCTCGCTGCTATCGCACGCCCGAAGTGGCGAAGGAGAATGCTTGTGTGGGGAAGAAAACGAGCGACGAGCGCAACTCACGCAGACGTTCACACACGGAGTCGGGGACGGCTTGAAATGTGCGTGGCAAGAGGGAGATGAGCTGTGCAACGCTTTTGTGTGTGTGACGTGTGCGCTCCTGGTGACGCTTCGGCGAAAGCGACTGAAACGGGTGGCTGAGTTTGCAGCACGTGTGCGCCGTTACGCGACGTCAATGACGTCGATGCGACACATGTGTGGCGGACTGGGCAGGGGGCCCTTCATCTGGTGCAGCATCCACCTATTTCTCTTTAATTAAGGGTCGCACTCTTCTTGCCGTGACCCCCCTCCCTCTCTCTCTCTCTCTCCTCGTGTCTGCGTCTCTCTTTCGTGCTCACTAGCGGGCTGCCGCATACCTGCAAGACGTCGACGCAGAGACGAAGAAAGCCAAAACACCGCGAACTCAGGAGGATCGCCCGATCTCGCCCTCCTCCCTCCCCCCGATGCCGATTAAGGAGACGCAGGTGTACTGGCACGACCTTCCGACGCCGCGGCCACCGTGGCGCAATGTGGAGGAGTTGAAGCAGTGCGTGCTGGAAAGCAAGCGGATTGCCGCGCAGATGGCACGGCAGCAGTGGCGCAGCGTGTGCGGTTCCGTCCCAGCGCTTCAAAGCTCGATTCCTCGCGCCCTGCCATCGCGTGCGGAGCAGGTCAGCCGCGCCGAGCGTCTGCGCGACCGTGCGACGCGGCACATTGAGCGCCCAGTGCTCTTCCGCCGCGTCGTGCCGGAACCGCACGCCACACCGCTGCAGGTGGTGAACCTCATCATGGAACACCTGCGGCAACGCCCGGTGCTGACAGCGGAGGCGGCGGAGGTGGCAGAGCGTGTGACGCTGCATTTCAACATGCTGACCCAGTCATCACAGCATCGGCGGGAGGGCGGGGCGTCGCGTCCTCGGTGCAATCGCCGCGGCGCCGGGCCTCGTGCTGGCGGCGTGGCAACGGAGTCTGTTCTCTCTCAGGTGCAACACCAGGACGACGCGCGCCTGGGGTTGACGTCTTCGCAGGCGACAATCGGCACCAGCGGAGGCACGGCTGGGTCTCTCACCATGGCGCTCCAAGACTCCCTCCTGCTGGACACAGTTGCCGAGTTTTGTGCCGCTCGCGGGCTGGTGTTTCGGCGGCTCTCGCGGGCAGATCTTCGAGGCATGCGGCACCGCGTCTCGTCGGTGGAGGTCGTACCGTACCGTCGCGTGGTGGTGCTTGCTGATCGCCACGACCCGATCTTTGCAGTGCTGTTCGGGGTGTCTCGTCAAGTGACGCCGGAGCCGTTTGTGGTGTCCGCGTTGCAGCTGGACGGTAAGACGCCCGAGTCCATACCGCGCTACCGCAAGGCGGAAGCTCCTGTCACACAGGTGTTCTGCATGGCGCCGGCACCGGTGCCGTGGCGCCGCATCACCACGAATATTTCGGTCTCGACACTGCGAGACGAGTTTGTCGTGGCGGTGATTGAACTTGACGAGGCTGAGGAGACGGCAGATGCGGATAGGAATGGGGATCAAGTCTCGACTCACCGCAGCGGAGCGAAGCGCGGCCGCACCGGGGGTACAGGCGCGACCGCACTGCCGCGGAAGATGCAGCGGCAGCTACCGGTGGATTTGCTAGGAGGCGACGAGGAAGAGGAGGGTGAGATGGGCCTTGTTTCTGATGCAGGCGAGGACGGCGATGCCGAGGCGGCCATCATCCTGAACCCAGCAGCCACCCCAACAGTGGCGTCTTCGTCCGCTACGGAGAGGGTGCCACTCGAGCGCCGATGGCTCGGTAGTGCCCCGCTATTTTCTGGCACGACCCAACTCGCTGAGACAGCTCCCGGTGAGGTGGCTGTGGAAATGGTGGACCCCACTCGTGGGGCATATGATCCGCTACTGAATCTGCCGCGTTCGGAGGGGGCGGCGCGGAGGCGTGGGTCGCTCCAGCGAGCGTGGTACCGCCGTCTGCTCCCCAAAGGCTCTGACGACTTCATGGCGCGCATGCACACCTATCAGGCGGACGAGTAGCGACGATGGCGGTGACTCGCACCACTGCCGTCACGGATCGCTCCACGGCGGCCGGAGAGGAGGCGCTGGGCCAGAGGAAGTGAAGCCGTCGCGCACTCAAAGGGCACTGCTGATGTCGACGTTGTGGCCTCGAATGCGACGTCTTCATGGCGGTGCTCTCCTCCTACCCTTGTTTCCTGCTGCCGTCGTTCCTCTTGGGCTGCGCGTAGGACAGGGCCAAGAACTAAGTCTGAAGTAGTGCGCCCCTTGCGAATTCACACCAGCACACCGAAAAGAGAGCGCTAGCCGACATTGGGGGCAAGGCGGAGAAAAAAAACCGGCGGAAACAACGAAAAAGAGAAGAGAGAGAGGCGCTGAAAGAGGAGCTGAGCGGACTTTGGGAGCGGGGAAGAATAGAGGAAGAGAAGGCGGGGTCTCTGCATTGTGAAGCTCGCCGCGCTTCCGCGCCTCCTTCTTCAGCCTTCCTCCCCTCTTCTCTCCCGCAGCACAGTGCGCGGGTGCAAGGCTTTTCGTTTTGTGAAGGTGGTGCGTCGCAGAGATGGTGACCTTCCTCGGTCGTCACATGGTGCATGGCGACTGGACGGGATGGAAGAAGCGGGTGCGACTGGCCAGATGGAGGGCCTCCTGATGCCTTTCCATGTCTGACTCTTCTCTCTTCGCCCAATTCTCTATGCGCTCTTTTTCTTGCGGGAGGAGGGGGGCTCCTTCCTCTTCCACCATACGGTCTTCTGAATCACGGATTGCGGGGCGGAAGGAGGCGGTGGCCACACTAATCGACGGGGCTGAAAAGGGTAGCACAGGTCGACAGGGGCAACACCGCCGTTGTCATTACAGAGCCCTTCTTCACGTGTTTTTTCTCGGCTTCTGTTGTTTCGTAGCCATCGCACTAACGTTGGCGTTCACCACGCGCTGGGACCCTAGTTGTTCACTTAGACACACACGCACACACACACACACACACACAGATACACATGCGGTACCCTTCACAGTAATCCAGTACGCTGCCATGTCGGGTGAGGGCTCTCCTGCTTTGTTTGACGCTGTCGGCGGCCACAAGTCGTCCATCTTCTATGGCGAAACGGCCCACGACGGCCGCGGCACACTCCGGAAGAAGACCACGGCGTGGGAGGTGATGTACTACCTCGCGATGGAGCTCGCCAAGGAGGACGCGCTCGCGCAGCAGCCGGACACGACGCACCCTCGTGAAGACGACGCGTGCGCCAAGTTTGTCCATGCTGCGGGCAAGATGGCCGCGTTTGCCTCCACTCTGTTCTCGATTCGCTTCCCTGAGAAGTATATGACCAAGTCGGCAACGCTGAAGTCGTACATGGAGAACGCAGACGAGTGGATTATCGTGGAAGCTGGCGCGCCGGCCCGCAGCGTTGTTCTTGCACCGCTCTTCCACGAGCTCTTCGATGGCGCCGAGCAGCTGAAGGGATTCGATGACAGGTATGACACGGGAATCTGGGGCATCGGCCTTGTCGACGAGACGTCGGGCATGCAGAAGCCGTGCATCATGGACGTCAAGATCGGCTTCACCCGGCACTCACCGCTCACACCAGAGGACAAGGTGGCGCGGATCGTAAAGAAGGATCAAAAGGCGCTGGTGCGGGACACGGCGTTGCGCATCTGCGGCTGCCGACGGTACATTCACGCCGCTGCGGGCACAGAAGGCGCGACGGCGAGCTTGACGTGCGAGCGCTTTGGCAAAGACATCGGGTATGCCGTGTCCAACGTGCGGGAGCTCAGCACCTGCCTCAAGACGTTCCTGTCGATTGGCGCGCCACTCGCGGAGACAAACGAAGACGGGCAGCTCGTCTTTCACAGCAAGCAGATGGGAACCGCCACCAGCACAGAAAGGACGCGCATGAAGCAGCGCATACGTCACGTACGCGCTGAAATCAAATCGCTGCTGGACTTCTTTGAAGGTAAGCCAGATGGCACCTTCATGCTGCAGCACATGGCCTTTGTTTCGGCAAGCGTGCTCCTCCTGTATGACGCGGCTGCCTCGCCGGCGACAGCGAGACTGTGCCTCATCGACTTCGCCCGATCTACGTGGCGCAAGTTTAACTTTGATGAGTCCACCATAGGATTTATCCAGGGCCTCAAAAATCTGGACACCTACCTTTCCTTTTAGCAGCATGCCCCCTTCACTCTGCCTTTCCTCTCACGGTGTTTTCTTTATCCTGCTCGCATTTGCTCGATTTGATAGCTGCTCATGACTGTTCGCGTGCCAGCACATGCAAAAAAAGAGAGAGGGAGAGACTACGCCGAGTTTCTCTTCTTTTCCCACAGACACGCCTCCAGGCACTCACAGTTTTCTTTTCGCTGTCCCCTTTTTTCATTTTGCGTTCTTAGCATGCACGCTTGTTGTTTCTTCATCTTCTTTGCTATGCTGTGTGTATTATCATGTTTTCCTTTCTTTTTGTTCTGTCTTTGATCCGCACCGCTCGTGTGTTCTCCCCTCCCCTTGTTGGCGTGTGTGCGTGTGCTCGCTTCATGTTTGCCCCTGCTCTTGTAATGCTCTTTCTTTCTCTCTCCGTTGCTCCGGTCGACTCACCCCGACGCTATCGTCGTCTTTGTGTTGCCAAGTAAGCAAGCTGCGGGAAGGCACGCGGCCATGGTTTTTGGCGGGAGCAAACAACGAAAAGGCGGAGGGGGGCTTCTGAAGGGGCCAGTCATGCATATTTTAAGTTTTTTTCTACTTTTGTTGCTGCGTCGTTTTCTCTGTGTATGTGCATGTCTTCCCTCCTTGCTCCGACACTGCGTGCGACTCTGGTACTCTCGTTTTGTTGGGGTGTCGAACGACGACAGCGACGACGAAGAAAATCAAACGAGGCCATTCTTCCTTTTATGTCGCCATGCGCGTGCTCGACGTCTTGTCGGTGGTGTTGAGTGTGTGTCTGTGCGCATGTGGGGATGCCACGCCTGTGGCGCAAATCGAAACGGAAGAGCAGCGAGAGGAAAACCTACGAAATACATGTCGTGGCTGTCAAGCGCGTCCTTTTTCGTGTCAAGCGCGCGCCCGCTGCGCTTAGACGCGGTTTTCTTTCCTAAGCACCCCCCGTCTCATCGCCATAGATGGTGTGCGCTGTCGTTGCGAGTGCCTTACCTTGTGGTCTCACGCTCCTTGCAACCCTCCTGAAGCCCTCGCATTTGTCTGGTCGCCCTCCCGGTCAATGCCCATCTCTCGCTGCTCGATCTTTGTGAGTGGCTACTCTGGCGAATGAGAATGCATGTAGTGAGCCGGCATGGCACATGGCGCACTGAAAGGCTATACATATATGTATATATATATATATAATGGCTCGGCACGGTATTCCTCTACTTTTTTCTTCGGTGCTCGTTCAGTACGTGCTTGGCTCTCCTTTGCCCTCTGCCTTTTTTTTGTGTGTATGTGCTCAAGGATGGGAGGGGAGCACTGGAAGGAGATGGCTGTGGCGGGAATGACTTGTGAGAGAGGACGGTACGCTGGAAGGTAGGAGTGTGCAGATGGTGCGCGTTTGTAAGGCGCGGGAATTCGTATTGGGCTGTCTAGCGCCTCCCCCTCCTCTTTCCTTTTCGTTCTCTTTCTTTTACCCCGGTCACTCGGTGACGATGACGCGGGCCACGTTTGGCACACATACATACAGGAGCACGCGCTCGAAAGAACATCGTGGTGGCCATACATCAAGAGTCGCAGACTAGGACGCTGCTGCGGCAGCTCCTTTTCTGACTTTGCCCTGGAACTCCTCGACTACTTTCTCTCGCTTCTTCCTCTCTGCTGCGGTTTCTTTCGTCTGTATGTATGTGCGGGTGTGTGGGTGCACTCACGCGCATGGCTGCTCTCTTCAGGGTACGAGGAAGTGTGTCCCACGCAGTACACGTACGCGCTCACGCATACAGGAAGAAGCAGCGCTCACGACGCGGACAAGTTCAAACTCACAGAAACGCACACGTTGACTGACCGACGAAAAGATGGCCAACATCGGCACCCACGATGGCGTCGCGCTCGACAAAACGTTGCGGCCTAGTCAACGACACAGCAATGCCGAAGGGGACGGCAGCAACAGCTCGGTGCTCTCTGACATGCACCTGTCTGACGGCTTCGCTCACGGCGACGCAGAGGGGGAGGATGAGATGGACATCCGCGCTTCCCACGTGCACATGGAGGCACTCTACATCGACTTGCCGGCGAAGCAGCTGCAGGTCATCATGCATAGTGCCCTCCGAGCCTACAACACACACGTTTTCATGCCGACACGCACCACCTGGCGTAAGGAGGAAGGCGCGCGCCGCGAGCTGGAGCGGGACGTTGAGCGAACAGCACTGAGCCGCATTGCTGAATACATCAAGAAAGACATCACCGCCAAGCTAGGTGGTTGCTGGCACGTCATCTACGGCCACGATTTCGCCACGTTTGTGACGCACAAACGCTTATGTTTTTGCCACTTTCAAATAGAGGGCGCGGACGTGGTTGTGTGGCGTCATGGAGGGTAGGTGCAACGCGCCGGAAGTGGCACCTCCTCCTTGCCTTTTCCTTCCCCCAGCCCCTCCTCCTCGCGAAGGTCCTCCTGTTCCCGGCGCCACTCTCCTCCGTGCTGCGCGCCTGCCTCTTCTCTCGGGGTTGGTGCCTCCCTTTTTCGTTTGGTGTGGTTGTGGTTGTTTGCCGAGGCCGCGCGGCGAAGAATGGGTTCGACGTGCTCACGCACGACAGATGTAAACTGCCTCCCCCAAAAAAAATGCAAGATCAGACGACAGCAACAGCAGCAGCATCAATGAAAATCTGCACAGCGCCCACGCGTGTGCGTCCGCTGCCCCGTCACACACGAAAAGAAAAACAGGGGTGCCAAGCAGGACCGTGTTTTTGCGTTCTCCGCTGCGTTAGAGGGGTAGAGGAGGGGAGAGACAGGATGGAAAGGCAGTAAGGTGGTAAAGGAGGGAGATAGCGTCAAGGCGGCTGACAGGCATGTCGCTCTCTTTTCTTCTTGCAGGAGTGCCCCACCAAGGCTCGTATCAACCCATGTGCTCCCTTCCTTTTTGTCCGTGTCCGTTCTCGAGGCCCACCGCACGTACGGTTATGTGCTTGGGTGTAATCTTGCGCGTGTGTGGAGGGGGGGAGAGAGAAAAACGTATCGTGCTGCTCGCGCTCTTTCTGCCTCCCTCCTCCCTCGCCTTGCATGCATGACCGCGTCTGCGTTATCACTACCACCACCGCGTTGTTCTCTTCTGCCCTCTCCATCTCTGACCCTCACATCTAAGCTTTCGTGTGTGTGATGAATAAGGAAACCTCACATATCTTCTGAGGTCTGCTGCAGGCCCGAGGGTAATACTTTCCAGATGCATCCATCGAATGATGTCCTAATGCCACAGTTGGCAATCCTGCTCGGCAACGAAGTATCTCTTGCTACCCTCCAGCGAGAGTGGGCCGCGTTTCCACAAGGGGTCTCCTATACAGAATTCCGACAACTGCTCGAGCCGTATGTCACGCAACACCCCAGCCCTGGTGCATCGATGAACGCTAGCGTTGCTCTCCTGCAGTCATGGACCCAGCCTAGTTGTGGCATCCATCCCTCCTCGCCCTCCGCATCTGTAATCCGACCCGCTCGACCTCAGCGAGCGCAGGCCACTGCTCCAGTGACCCTTACCTCTGCCGCCTTCGATGACGCCGGCACAAATCGGGAGGCCGAACGAACCCGCCGTATCCGCAGTCGGCAGGAGCTAGCTGGGGTCACGACACGCTCCGTCGAACCCATGAAGCATCTCTTCAACCACGTCAACATCCACAATCAACAACGCGTCACGTGGGAGAACTTCGTGAACTACCTGGTCGCCGAGGCGAGCAATGACACACCAGGAACAAGACTCAGCAACTACTCCTTCAATCAGTTTACGTTCTCGCGGCGGCTGCGGAGCCAATCTAAGCCTTCGCAGAAGCTGCGGAAACCAAAGAAGAGCACCTCCGCCGAGAAACTCACATTCAAGCGCTACTGTCGCGGCGTCCAGGAAGTCCCTAAAGCAGCTCGCACGTCGGCCGACCAAGAGGGCGTCACCGGACGCGGGCGCGCTGCAGCGGACGTTCGCGAGGACGAGGATCTCGGCCTCATTCGCTTCCTCGACGGCCTGCCTGGACACAGGTCGCTGTTCTTTGCGTCTACCCGAAGCTGCCCTTTCATGCTTTATTCGAAGAACACCCTCGAGCGTGTCTACTCGGCACCACCGAATATGCTCCCGGGAGTGATCCCCTCGGCTGTTTGTTACCTGGCTGCGCACGACCTGTTCGTGTGCTACTCTCCGGACGATCGACTGTTGCGCGGTTGGGGTGCACTCCTCTCGAACGGCCTCACGGGCACGACGATCACGCCACTGCTGCTGGAGGGTTTAGTGCGTCGCATCCAGGTGATGCCGCGGGAATCGCCCACCTACGCCGATTACATGGAGACGCTCTTCCTCGGCAACAGTCTTGGGCAGGTGCTGCGCGTCACGGCACCTCACGGGCACAGCGGTGGGATGGAGTTCACAGTGGCGCAGACCTATGCCAACCTTCACACACGCACATCCGGCGGCCTTGTCGACTTCTGCGTGTACGGGGTGCACCTGTACTCTTCCGGCTTTGACGGGAGACTCGTGGCGACATCTCTGCTCACAGGGAAGTCGTGCGAGCTTGGCAGGGTCGCCAATGAGCATTTGACGACGCTCGTGTACGTCGCAGGGCACGACTGGGTGGTGGCAGCGACCTCGTGTGGGCGCCAGCTGCTTTGGTGGGAGGCACACTCGCACGGCACTTTGCCTGGCACATTATTCGACGTATCCGGCCACGGCGAACACAATGCATGCATCATTGCACTCGTTCATGTGGCGGCAGCGGACCAGGTGGTGAGCGCCGACTGCGAGGGCGTCGTAAAAGTCTGGGACGCGTCTACGCAGCGGTGTGTGCAGTCGTTCCGAAGCAGTCGCGTACCGCAGCGGCACAAGGGTTCGCTGTGCAGTGTGCCGGCGAATGAGGCGAAGGCGTCATCAGCCAACACGCGCACCGCGGCACACGCCGGCAGCGGCCTGCTCGCCGGCAATCTTGCAGGCCTCTTTGTCAATCTTGGACTGCTTGCCTTGCTGCCGGCTGGTGCGGGACAGGCGGGCCACGTCGGTGGCCCCCAATGCCACAGCTTGATTTACTGTGCGTCGACGCAAGAGCTACTCTGCGGCTTCTCCAACTCCATCGTCTGCTGGGGGCTACATGGTCGCGACAGCCCACTCGTGTGTGACGCGGAGGAGGTGTGCTACGATGTCTTCTATGACATTCGGACCCGCACGTTCTTCGTGCAGGGCGCGACGCGGCTTAGCGTGTGGGATGGCGTACACGGGCACCGTCGCGGTGTGCTGAGTCAGGTGACGGAGTCCGGCGTATCGCAAGTTGGCGCCGATATCAAGGCGGTGTGCATTGACGAGCTCGGCAGCCGCGTGTTTATATCACTAAGCGATGGGAGTGTTGTGTGGCACGCAACACAGAAGCTGGTGTCGGATGCCTCACAATGCACACCCGCCACGGCGGCAGTCTGGTGGCATGCCAAGTCCTCGGGCTCTGGTGCCGACGGGGGTGGGCCGCCGTTCGTGGAGCAGATGCACTACTCGTCGATCTCGCGGACCTGGATCGCCATCACCTCCAATGGGACCCTACTGGTGCGATCGGAGGAGGACAATCAGGAGGTGGGCTTTTCGGCCACCATTTCCGTTTCTGCGTCGCCCTTGGCTCAACTGCGCGTGTCGGAGGAGCTGGGGCTTGTCGCCGTGACGGATGTGCAGCGCACTGTGTACATCTACGACATGCAGGCGTGGACGGACGCGCCGGTTACGAAGAGGCTTACCATGTACGGTAGTCTTGTGGACCTGATTTTCCTCGACAGTGCACCAGCGTTGGTGACGGTGCACGCCGGTGGCGTTTGCCGATGCTGGTCATGCGCGCCAGCGGTGGAGCGGTTCAAGCTGCTGAGCGTTTTTTGCCATCCGCAGCATCCCGCCCCTAAACTCGCTACAGCTGCCACCGTGGAAACAGAGCGTGCGTGGATGCAGGCAATGGGGCGGACGCACCTTGCCAGCGCGGGGACGACGCGAGGACGGCCGCACATGCAGTCACCAGCCACGTCACCATGCTATAACACTATTGCGGCCCCAACCACTGGCATCCACAACACCTTGCAGATGACTGGCGCGAGCGCATCGCCGCTGGGGTTCATGTTGCCTAAGCTCGCCTGTTTCTCTCGCCCTGGCTCTGCATGCGTTGCATCACGACCGGCCACGCCGGCGCTGTGCACATCACAGCGCGGCTCATTGAATCCGCTGCGACTGGGCTCGGTCCTTGAGCGAACCTCACCCGATCAGACGGAGGTTTCATGTGAGGGCGCATCGTCCCTCATGAAGTTATCCATGCTCACGGGAAGGCCGGCCACCGAGGCACTGCAAGACACTAGGGCTGGCGATGGCTGGACTGCGACCGCGGCGACCCCGACCGCATCCGTCGAGTTCACCTCCGCGGCTTACGACGGGCGGCAACATTACTTGTTCCTTGGCGACTCTGAGGGTGTCGTGCACACCTATAGCATGTGTCCCCTTCTCCAAGCGTACACGTTGCCTCGTTGCTCTTATGCGAGCCGGCCAGCGTTCTCGCTGACAGCCGTGACGGACTTCACTGGAGCGGATGCCGACGACGGTTTCGCAGCCCCGAAACTGGTGCGGTCGGTGCAAGTGCACTTGAGCCAGAGTACCACAACAGAGCGAGGTGCAGAAGCCCGCGCAGGTTGCACGTATCGCGGCAATATGTCGACAGCGACCCGGCGCGACAGTGATCGGTGCGGTGTGGTTTGCGTGCGGTGGCTGGACGATCGTGGTGTGCTTGCTACCTCTGGCTACGACCAGGAGGTGTGGTTCCTCGATTGTAATACAGGAGAAAAGGTTGCCTGCTTGTCGACAGAGCAGCGATTTTCTGGAGCCGATCGCGCCCATCAGTCCCTGACGGCTTCGAGGCAGCAGCACGGAGGGCCGACGCAAGAGTCGACGGTCCTAAATGGGGTGTGCAACAGACACAAGGCCGAGGCTGCTAGCACGCTGCCCTCTCACAGTGCCTTTAGTCTGCCCCAGCCGCCGCGCCACAACGATCTGAACGACGACGGCGCCGCTGCCTTCCTCACAGGGACATCGCAGCTGTGCTGCTGCACGCGCGGCAGTAGAAACGAGGAAGCGCCTGTGATAGAGGAGGGCGGAGGGACCGTGTCGCCGGCGCCGTGGAGTCAACAGGAGGGTAGCGCGCTGGCTTCCTTGCCGAATGCACGATACGCACCGGTGAACTCCCACCGGCCGGCGTCTTCTGTACGCCAGAGATGCGCGTCTTCCAGCACCCTCTCTCGCTACTCGGTCCCGGAGTTGATCGCGACCGCTAAGCATGACCGCGCACCGACGGGGCTGAAGGACGGCATACAGGGGCTGAAGGACCAGCGCGGTAGCTTTCTCTTGCGTCCCTCATCGTGCTCACCGACAAAGGAACAAGCGCTTTCCAACGACGCGCCTCGTGGTTGGAGACCCCTCTCACATTACAACACCTCATTGCTCGCCGGCAGCCCGCTCGAGAGGGGCGACAGCCCACGAGACGCCACGTCTGCGGCGCTGAGCGCGTCGCGCACTTCCGACTGCGACGGTGGCACGCAGATTCACATCGCAGACTGGCAGAAGCGTGACTTGATGGCGATGCGCGAGTCGCGGGGGGTGAAGCCGCACGCGCCGGTGCAGCCGGGCTTGCACAACACGCTGGTGCACGTGGAGGAGAGCAAGTGGCACAGTGCGGGAGTGACGGGGCAGCGCGTTCTTTTGGGTGCAGCCGACGGTGTCTCCAGGCATGCGGCGCGAACTGCCACCGCAGCAGCCGCAGCACCGGCACTCACCGGCGCTGCGGTCCCACAAACCGAAACGGCATCTGCGTCGAGCGCCCTGAGCCTGTCGACGAATATGGCGACGTCGAACAGCCTCCGAGGCGAAGCTGCAGCGAGGTCGGCAGAGATAAGCGGCAACATCGGTTCGTTCAGCGTCCAGGAAGTCCCGGCAGTGATCGAGTCCTGCGGCGCTGTGAGCAGGCCTTCGTGCAATAGGACCAGAATCGCGGAAGCGCTAGCGCTGTGCGTCTCCGGATGCGCGCTGACGACCTCCGCTGTTGACGAGGGCAGAAGCGCAGCGGCACATCAACAGCAGCAGAAGCAGCCGTACCTACCACAAGGAGCACGCGGGGGGAGAATCCGACCCGACTCAGAGAGCAACTCCTCTGCGCAGCGTCACGGGAGCTCTTCACGAGTGCCGCTCGCGCAGCCATCGGCGCCCGGACACCGCACACCTTTTGACGCGCTGCCGCCTCCCCAGAAGGCCCTACGGAAAGATGGCAGTGGAGAGATGACTTCTTCCTCGACTGCGTTGGGCGTGACGACGTGTTCCCCTTCCCAGGACACCGCAGCGCGGGCCCAATCGTTCGCCTCTGCGAACGCCCTGCGCCGACCGCCTATGCTGGCCTACAGCAACGAGTGCGAGGGGAGGTCGACGTTGGAGATGTACTCTAGTGAACTCCATTGGTGCCTCCGGCAACCGCGTCGATGACACGAGACGTAAACAGTGTGCGCGCGTGTGTGTGTGTGTTGAGGGATTCAGCTGTGATTTACAGGTGCGTTGCTGCTTGCATTCGCTGCTGCGCACCTTTCCCTTCGTCCCCCCCCCTCCCTTCTCAGAGTTCATTGTCGTCGTTCCCTTTGCGTTTCTTTTCCTTGCTGCTGTCTTGTTGCTTTTCTCTTGGTTTTGCCTTACGTTTTTTTTTTCGGCATCCGGAGCGCACTGTTCCACCCCTCCCCCCTTTTTTCCTCTCTCGCGCTCCAAAACACAATTCGCAGTGAGCGACACAGGTATATGTATGCTTATATATATATATATATATATATATGCGTATATGTTGATGATCATGTACAGTAGCCACCGCATCAGCACCAGTGTTCTGTGTATATGTGACAGACGCGTAACTCTGCTTCCCGTTTTTTTTTTTGGTCCTCCTTGCATCTCTTGTACATCATGTATAGCCCATCCCCACCCCTCCCTCCCTCCCTCCTGCGCCCCCTCTCGCCTTCGTCATTTGGCCTGTACCTCATTCCGGCGTGTGTTTCCCTTGTAGCTTTTCTCTTACCTCGCGCGACTTTCCTCTTCCTCCTCGACGTCGCCGATGCACATGACTTAATCCAATACTAGTGTCTCTTATGTTCGATGTTTATCTTTCATGGTGCGAGGCGCTGCTCAGAAGCTGAGGGGCAGTGGATGAGGAATACGAGTAGTATAGGCTCGATGCATTACAGCAACATACAGACACCGAGATACGAGAAAAAGGAAGCCAGCATCTCCTTGACAGATAAGGGTGTACGGCGGGGGTCCTTCCGCACGCATGGTCGCGTGGGAGTGAAGGAGACATATTCCGTGAGAGCCGTTATCGTGTTTGCAATGGTTCAACAAAGAGGCACTGCACTTTTTCATGTAACCGCTTCAGAGTCGCTTCATGCAATCATCATCAGCTCGTCATCGCGTGCGTCTGGCGCTGCTGCTGCTGTAACTTCTTCGCGTGCCCCCTACGCCGCCACTCGTATCAGTTGTACACCCCTGCCTCTCTCCATTCTTTCTCTGTCTGCACCGCTCCCCTTCTTTGTTTGCTGACCTCATTCGAAACCTAATCATCACCGCAGTCACAACAACAACCACTGATCGACTCCAGCAAAGCGGGCTCTAGCTTGCTTTTCATATTATATTTTCTCTTTTTTCTTTGTGCCTTTCAAATTAGCATAACGTACCCCCTCGTTTTCTTTTGTGTGTGTGTGCCCTTGCGTGGTTGACTGCTTTTCTGGGCGTTGGTGTCTTTCCACATTCTTGTTTTCTTTCTAAGCGACCTCATCGTTCACCCGTGTGCTACACGCGGTGCTGCCCAACGCGCTGCGCAAACCCTCAGCAGAAGAGGAGTACGCCTTGCCGCTGGCGGTCGGTATCAGAGGAGCGATACACTCACACACTCACACACGCACACACACTTCCATCCACACACCGAAAAGCCCTTCTCTGCTCCTTCTGTCCTCCCCCCACACACTCCCACTTTGCTGGTGTGCACGCCTACTATTTGCGTCTCTCTCTCTCTCTCTGTCTGTGTGTGCAGAACTACCTTTGTCATACACGCGTTTCACCTGTTATTTTTTTCTGTTCTTCTCCCTTTGAACTGTTTCAACTCTCTACTGACACAACTCACGCCGGACACCCTCCCCTTTCCCGTCCCCATTCTCTCCCCTCTCTGTATTTCTCTTGTACATGTCGTTCCGTCAATGAACCCTAAACGAAAACAAAGACGAGCCCTTCTCTCCCGCATCTGTATACATAGGCGTGAGCGTGTGTGTGTGTGTGCGTGCGTGGACTTTTCTTGTACACGTGTCTCCTTGAGTGCAGCCAGCCCCCCCCCCCCCCACACACACACCACCTCTGTTTCCCTCGCTCTCTCTCTCTCTCTCTCTCTTTGCATGTCTGTGTGGTGTGCTGACAGCTTTCGCCAGCTGTACGTTTGCCTCATCTTACTCTTGTTTTTTTTTCGTGTTTTGTTTGTGTTCCCTCCCTCCCTCCCTTCTGCGGGTGTTCTTCCGCTGTTTTCGTGTGTCTCGCACTCTTCCTCCCCCGCCTCCCACAAGATATACGCGTTCGCTGTCCACCTCTCGCGGTCGCCGTTTTGGTGTCACCCCTCCCCTTGGACTTACTCGCTGTTCGAAGTCTTTCTGTCGCAGCCTTGTCCCTCATTCAAGAAAGTCTGAGTGCGTGTGTCCGTCCGCACGACGCTTGCACTCGCAGTCCTTTACGTGCCAGGCTATACCCCGACACCCAATCAACTTTACCGCTGATCTGACCACTACTCTGCGTTTCTGTTTCTCTCTGTTCTCTCTGGGCTCTCGCATAATTCTTCTCCAGTGCTGCCATTTCTCTGTTGGCTGGCCCTTCTCGTCGTCTCCTTTAGGCGCGGAGCAACTTTTTGCACGCCAGCTTACTCCCGCACTGCAGAAGACTCACGTCCTTCATCTTTTCTTTTGTTGTTCCTTCTTGGACACTCAAGAGCACCCGTGATTTCGGTGAATCATTGCACCTTGTTGCTGCGTTTGCGACGTCGGCACTGCTGCGTTTCGATTAGTGCGCTGAGAGTCGTCATCAGGTAGCCGGGCAATACCGCAATGGAGTTTAAGCCGAATCACCGCAGGGTCTGGGTCACCAGCGCCGTCGTCTTAACCGCTCTCGTTGCGCTGATGGTACGTCGGCGCCAGCAGAAGCGTCAGCTTGCTCGCCGGACGGTGGGAGACGCTATGCACGAGGAGCTTGCAGAGGCGCTGAAGCACACTCTGCTTCCCGTTCTCGTACGCCCTGAATACCTACCCGCTGGATGGGGGGTGGCGCCTCCGGTCTTCTACCCTCCGTGCTGCGCCGCCATTCCGCTAGTCCTGCCGAGGGAGATGCAGGATTTGGAGACAGATTCTAGTGGCGCGCGTTCAGCGAGCACGTCGCGGTTTGAGCGAGGCGGCGCGGACGGCCTGACCGTGGCGCCGACCGCGTTTCTCTTTTGCAGCTACACCGGGTACGCAGCAGGCCCCTTCGCGACACGGCAAGACGAAGAGGTGTTTCTCGCCGAGGTACTGGCGCACCACCCGGTGCTTCGAGAGCGTCTTGCCGAGAATCCAGGACAGTGGAGTCCGCTGCCGGAGTTCGCGCCGCACGCGGGCACCGATGTCAAGAGCGCCGCTGCCGTGACAAAGGGAAGGCGGCAGAACAGTTTCCCGCGCACCTTCTCTCACGTGCTCGTCAGTGATGACGGCATCTTCCTGGCAGGCATGAACGGCCCTTACACGGTCGTCGCGGTGCTGATCGATTTTGCCGGTGCGTGGCCGCTGTCACGGACAGCGAGAGCGTCCGCAGACGGTGAGGAGAGCGGGCGGAAGAGGACTGGCAGTGCTACGCCGCCCACGATTGCTGAGGAGACGGAGCTCTCTGATGCCATAGAGGGCATCGCATGCGCTACTGTCAATGTACCGCTCGTCGCCCTTGGAAGCGACGCCGCGGCGCTCGCGTCCCGCGCGCCGGGGACATCCTTCGCGGCCCACCAAGGATACTACCGCGTGGTGTGTGCGCGGGAGGGGCGCGAGTTGGAGCTCTGCGTGCCGCCGGAATGGACGGTGCGGAACGAGTGCGTGAGGCCGCCTTTCACGGCTCCCGCTGGGCCCTCGGTCCCAGCTCGCAAGTCCGTCTCCACTGAGGGCGAGTATGCGGAGTCGAAAGGGACTATCTTGATCCTCTCCTTTACACCGTCCTCCTTTATGTTGGAAGGCCGCGTGGATGTGCGTATCTCTGCGGAGATTTTTTCCGCTCTTTTCGAAGACCCGGAGGCGGCTGCGGCGACGCTGTGGGCGGCCTCCGGCGCCACCGACGTCTCCAACCCCGTTGCCAAGGTGACGCTGGGGCCGCTGACAGCGCGACCGCTGCCGGCGTCCTCGCACGCGCGCACAAACGTTGTGACAATGGTATACGTGCAGCCCAAGTTCGGTGTTCTCTTCTCAGTACACCCGCGCTCCGCCGTCGTCTATGAGCCGTGGATGACAGAGCAGCCCACGATCCTGTACTACCCGCTTGGCGACGCGGCGGAGGACGAGGAGTCGCCGCGGATGACGATTGAGTACGTCGTGGAGCTGCCCAAGACCTGGGAGGTCTTCGCCCGCGATGACGAAGAGTTTGTGCACAACGTCCTCTTTCACTTCACCACTGGGGAGGCCGCGGCGATCTCTACAACGTTGACGGAGATCAGTGGCATTCGCTGCGCCATGTTCAACCAGACGCGCGAGAGCCGCCGATGCCGCACCTACGTGCTGCCGCGCGGGGCGACGCTGCTAGTTATTCGATGGGAGACGTTGGCGGAGAGCTGGGACAAGGACCTGCCAGTGTTTCAGCAGACACTCGACACCCTGCACATAGATGCTGCAGCCGTGAGACAGTAGGATGAGTAGAAGCATCTTCCCGCGGCGTGTTTGCCTGAGGACCGTTGGTCCACCGCTTTCCAAGATACGGAAGTGAGACGGCAGGGAGGCGAAGGGTGAGGTGCCGCTACCGCTGTTATCGTTGTGTCCCCCCATCCTCTTTCTTTCAGCACTTTCTGACGACTCGCATCCAGTGATGTATGGTCAACGGGAAGGGGCGTGCCTGAAGGGAACGGCCGAACAAGAAAAAATACCGAACGGCGCCGAAAACGAGGCACGAGATGACCGTGCCAGGGAAAATAATACAGGGAGAGAGGAGGCGGTAGAGACGAGCGCCGCACGGTTGGAGGAAAGGGGCGTGAGCTTAAGGATGGGGGTCGCAACTCGGAATGCGGGTGGTTGGTTTTATCGTCGAATGGACGGCCGCGCGGGGGGGTGCTTGGCCTAATCAAGAAAAACGTGAAATGACGCTGTTGGTCGCGCCACGTTTTTTTTTGCTTTTATCCATGTGTCTTGTGTGGTGGGCGGTGTAGGTGTGCGCATGTGTGTGGCAGAGGACGAGGGTGCCACCTATCCTAGCTGTGACCCCCGCGTACAGACAGCTTGAGCAACCCCCCCCTGTGTTTTCCCCCTTCTCTCCCCCTTATTTCTGACTGACAGGTGTTGGCCGCCGGCGTTGGCGCTGGTGCGTGCCGGTGTGCTTGGTGCTCGTTGAGCAGCGCTTCCCAAAGACTTCTTTTGAACCGCGGAGGAGAAGTGTATTTGAAAGCCAAATGTAGGAGTGACGCATACGCACACGGAAGGGAAGCGCCTTCCTTCTGAACCAACAAGAACACGAAAAAAGATGGCCAGTGGTAGCGGTTGCTGCTCGTGAAAGGCAGCGGTGACGCAAACCAATGGGTGCGGGGAGGCCGTGTCTCTCTTTGCTCTCTGCTTCCCTTCTCCAGCGCCATAATTGTCACCTTTGTGCGCAGAAACGACGCCCTCTCACACACACACACACAAACAAAGCAGAAGGCAGCTGGAAACCACCACCACCACAAAGCAGAAAGTTTCCATCCCTGCGCATGGGCATCGGCTTGCACGTGCCCACACGAGAACAGCCATGTGTGCGCGAGTTTCCAGAGCACATCCACATTTCTTCTTGAAGAAATGGGTATAACAACGGTCAAAGTGGACATGTCTGTGGTGCCGGTTCTGAGCTAGGTGGCAAGGAGACGTAGAACGCAACGCGAGAGGGAAAACGGCGTGGAGAGAGGCGAGCGAATGCGTGTGTCGCTCTCTCTCGTGGCTCTTCAGCTTCAAAGGTTGGAGGTTCTTCTCTCCGTTTGTGGGGTTGCTGTCGTCTCCTCGCCTCCCGCCGCGTGCGAAAGTACCGTGCTGCATTCCCCCTTCCGGCCCGCTCTCTCTACATGTTTATGAGCCTCTTGCTTGTATTCCTCCCCCCCCCCCACACACACACACATCGCTTTCCTCCCCTTTCCGAACCTCTCTAATCGCGTGACTTTGGCGCCGCGCACTTTATCGACTCCCTCGTCATATACGCACATTACACACACACACGCACACATGCTACTTGCTCCCACCTGCCGCGCATCAATTATTCTCTGCTTCACAAACGCCCCAACGCCGCCTGTGCAGATCGAACCCGAGTGCATTTATGGAATATATCAACGATAAGAAAATCTCCGACACTGAGTATCAACGAGATGGCGCCGTGGAAGGTGGTGATGTAAACACCTTCCGTGACGACCGACCCGAATACTCACGTGGTGGGCGCGGCCGCAGGGGCGGGGCTCACCGATCGGACAACTGGCGCTCTGACCCGTCCGGCGGCGGCGGTGGTGGTGGCAACCGCGAGGACAATGAGGAGTACCGTGGCGGACGCGGTGGCTACCGCAGTGGTCGCGGCGGCCGCGGCGGCGGTCGCGGTCGTGGCTCCTACAATGCCTGGACAAACCGTGAAACCTGCGACGAGGACAACGCCAGCCCGGCAGCGTCGGATGCCGCTGGTGACCGCGCCTATGCCAGCAATCCTTCCACAGCGCCGGCTCCCGTCAGCGCTCCTGCGCCGGCTCCTGCTGCTGCGCCGACCCCAGCGAGTGCTCCTGTGAGCGTACCGGAGAAGGCGCCGGCCAGCCTTCCTGCCGAGACTGGCGGTTTCGCCCCTCCTGGGCACGAGAGACGTGAGGCGGCGTCTGAGCCCTGGAACCGCGAGGATGACCGTTGCTACAGCCGCGGCGGACGTGGTGGTTACCGCTCTGGCGGTCGCAGCTACGACGGTGGCTTCGGCGGCCGTGGTGGTCGCGGGGGGCGGCGCTACTACGATGCTGAGGAGGAGGGCGGTGGCGGCTACCGCCGTCGCAACTATGATGACGGTGACGGCGGGGAGGGCGGCTACTCTCGCAACTACGACAGCGGCTATGGCGGTGGCGGCTACCGTCGTGGCGGCTACGGCGGCCGTGGTGGTCGCGGTGGCCGGCGTTACTACGACGACGAGGACGACTACGGCGAGGGCGGCGACCGTGCCGGCGGCACGGGCAACGAGGACGACGACTACGAGGACGGCGGCTACGATGCCTACCGCCGCGGTGGCTCTCGCTGGCGTCGTGGGGGTCAGGGCCGCGACTACGACTATGACCGCCCGCGCGGACGTGGTGAACGTGGTGGTCGCCGTGACTTTCGCTCCTTCCGCAACGAGGACGACGCTATGGAGGAGTCCGGCGGCGCTCAGGGTAACGCGTGGGCCTCTTCGCCTGCGCCGACGGAGGCGGGGACGGCACCGCAGGAATATGCCCCGGCTCCGGCGACTGCCGCTGGCGCGGTTGCGCCGCGCTCAGCCGCCCCTGATCCTGCGAAGGCTGATGAAGGCGTGCCCTCGCCAGCTCCCCAGCAGATGCAGTCGGGCATTCGTCGCGTCACACGTGCCGCGCACCTGCGTCGTAATTGCCACGACGAGGCCAAGGTGATGGAGCTCTTTGAGCACCACCACCGCCAGTCGGGCATTTCGCTGGACAACTACGACAGCATTCCGGTCGAGATGGTGCCGCGCGATGTAAAGCCTGTGGAGGACTTCGCCGATTTGCTTGTCGAGCCGGCGCTGGCCGCTAACATCGAGCGCTGCGGCTACAAGAAGCCGACGCCTGTGCAGCGGTACGGTATCCCGGTCGCACTGTCCGGTAGCGATCTGATGGCGTGTGCGCAGACAGGTTCTGGTAAGACGGCTGCCTTCCTGATCCCTGTTGTGCAGTACATGCTGGTTCACGGTGTGTCGCCGGCGCGCCAGCGCAAGAGCTACCCCATCGCGCTGGTGCTGGCGCCGACGCGCGAGCTGGCCGTGCAGATCTTTGACGAGGTGCGCAAGCTCACCTTCAACACGGATATCTTCTACGACGTCGTGTACGGTGGTACCCGCTACCCGCAGCGCTTCGAGCAGGATATCCTGGTCGCCTGTCCTGGCCGTCTGCGCGATATGTTCAACGAGGAGTACCTCTCTTTCTCCGCTATCAAGTTCCTCATTCTCGATGAGGCGGACCGTATGTTGGAGATGGGATTCGAGGAACAGATCGAGGAGCTCGTCGCGTCGCGCTACACCGATATGCCCACCGTCGATGATCGCCAGACCTTCATGTTCAGTGCCACCTTCCCGCAGCGCATTCTCAACCTCGCCAAGCGCTACCTGCGCCGCAAGTACTACTTGCTTACCGTCGGTCGTGTCGGGTCGACGACGAAGAACATCACCCAGACGATCGAGCACGTGCCGGACAACGAGAAGATGGATCGCCTGCTGCAAATCATCTACGGCCACGAGATGAGCGATATGGTGCTGATCTTCGTGGAGACGAAGAAGATGGCTGAGGACGTAAACCGCCGCCTGCACCGCGAGGGCATCAGCAGCACCACGATCCACGGTGACCGTCGTCAGCAGGATCGCGAGGCGGCCCTCGAGGACTTTAAACAGAAGGTGACGCCCATCCTGGTCGCGACGGACGTGGCTTCTCGTGGTTTGGATATCCCCGATGTGGCGCACGTTGTGCAGTTCGACCTGCCGCAGGAGATGGACGACTACACGCATCGCATCGGCCGTACCGGTCGCGCCGGTAACAAGGGTATCGCGACTGCTTTTTACAACCGCAACAACCGCCGCCTTGCGCTGGACCTGCACAAGTACTTTTCGGAGCATGGCCAGGAGATTCCCAAGTGGTTTCAGCAAGAGGCGGAACTCGTCGAGGGTGAGGCGCTGCTGTCTCGCGACATGGGAGGCGGTGGCCGTCGTCGTGGTGGTGGTGGTGGTGGCGGCGGTGGTCACCGTTCCGGCGGTCCGGGCGGCCGCGGCGGTGGCGGTGGCGGTGGCTCATGGGGTGACAGCCGTCCTTCTGCTCCGTCTGGCGGTGGTCGCCGGGGCGGCGGTGTGGACGACGGTGGCTTCTAAGGTGTCCCCACCTGGTTGGAGCGCTCTCTCTTCCCGCCCTTCCCCTGGCGCGCACTGTGCCGCTTGGTTTGGTGACGAGGACGATTCCAGGCAATGCCTGCACACCCTATCAGATCTGCACAGGCGCGCACACACGCGCACGCATTCGTATCCACCAACACGCAGTGTGTGGCCTTGCGAGAGTCGTTTTGCTGGTGGCTCTGTGCGTGTGTTTTGGTAGTATTTTGTGTGTTTTTGTGTATTCGTGAGGGATCCTTCTCCTGGGCTCCCGCGCAGTGAAGGCGCTGTGTGCCAGGAGTCGGTTCCCAGTCTTCTTGTTCTCACGCCTCGTCTGGGCTTGCTGAGCGTTCTCCTCTCTTTCTGCGCTTGACTTGTTTTCTGATTATTGTACTGTTAATACCACCTGTGGGTGTGCGTGGCGCTCTGCACTAGCACACGTGTGTGTGAGTGTGTGTGCGCGTGTGCGTGTGCAGGTATGTGTGCAAGTGTGTGTGGGTGTTTTCCGTACGCTCGTGTCGGAGTGGGGCTTCTTTGCGGTGTGTTTGTGCTTCCTTCACTTCTTTCGTCTTCCTTTTTGTTGCTGTTGTGGTTGCTCTGGCTCTCTCGAGGACGAGCACGTGTGCGTTGGGTGGGATGGCTTTTCACTTCTCGTGGCTTGAGGCGCCGTGCAAGAAGGCAGCCTACACACGCACATGCACACACATCCACACACACCTGGACCCCCGCACGTACACGTGTTCTTCTCACACTCTCGCTCCGGGCTTGTATGTGTATGTGCATGTGTGTGCATCATTTTTATTGTTAGATTTTTGTTCATTCATTTTCCTTTCCCACAGTTTGCCGCTCTACTTGGAGTAGTGGTGCTTTAGTCTCTCTGTCCTTCGTTTTTTCTTTTCGTTCTCCTGTGTGAAGGAAGAACGATTATTCTCCAGTGGAGGGAACCTCGCAACACCACTACCCTTTCTTTGTCGTTGACGAGAAAAAGGAAAACGCTATATGGAGGCAACCCTCCCTTCTCTCCCCCAGCGAAAAAAAAAAAGAAAACTACAACGACAAACACAAATAACGCTGAAGGAGGGCGCTTATTTATTTGGCGAGGAGAAGAGCAATCCTTAACGGTAACGAAAAAAAAAAAACTTATTTGTATGTGTGTGTGTGTGTGTCCTTGAAGAGGTCCGTTGGGAAAGATGCCCCGCTAAGTAATTGAACAGGAAATCACACGCACACAGCAACGAACTCCCCCGAGAGAAAAAAAGTATAAGCTCAGAAGCCAACAGCAACTCCCTTTTTCTCCCGCTCCCCCTCCCCCCCCCACACACGCACAAACACAAAAAAAAAAAGACGAAACAAAAAATGAAAATAACAAAAAAAAAGAACAATTATCAATTCCAGCTTACATCACGGGTTGTGCCTTTCCCCGTTTCTTTTTGTTTTTGTATGATCTCCTCTGTTCGGCGTCGCTTTCTCTCGCCTTCGCTATGCCACTTGCTTCTTCATCATTTTTTTTTTCCAGTTGTTGTTGTCTTGCTTCGTTTTTTTGTTTTTTTTTTTGTATTGGCTT
Source organism: Leishmania major strain Friedlin (assembly GCF_000002725.2). NCBI lineage: Eukaryota > Euglenozoa > Kinetoplastea > Trypanosomatida > Trypanosomatidae > Leishmania > Leishmania major. The sequence continues at coordinate 1,269,364 of NC_007284.2, read as the reverse complement.
TTGTTTAGCTTTCTCGTTTCATTTTTTTTTCGTGATCTCTCCATTCTCCTCTTTGTTTTCCCTTTTTTCTCGTTTGCAAAAGCAAGCATTCTCATTTACTCTAGTGAAATACACACACACGCACACACACACACACAAACCCATGCGCATCCGCTGAAGCACGGCACACAAACACACAATGGTGGCGTGTTTGCCGTTGTTCCGTTTTGTTTTTTTCGTCGTTGCTGTGCCGTTGATCATCATGTATGTGGCTTGTTTCATTTTTGTTGTGTGCGGGCTTGCGTGTGTTTGGAGAGGAGGTGTGTAAGTGCGTGTGTGTGTGTGTGTCCGGCTCTCCACTGCGTTGTTGTTTCTGTCGTTGTTAAATTGCTCGTTGCTTGTAACGCAAGGCGAAGATCGCTTAGGCGGAATATATCTATCCATATAAAATATCTATGTAAATGTATGTATATATATACATATATGTATATATATATATATATATAGCTATGAAAGACCCAAAGTTCATTGAAGAGCTGCGCGCCGTAAGACAAAAGCCACGAAGCTTTGCTTTTTTTTCATGCCCACAGTCCATAGACACCCCCGCTGTTACTCTTTCTCAGACTTTTCGTTTTGCTGTTGTGGTTGTGGTTGTTCGGTGATTCATAGTCACCGACAGAAAGGCGTGCGTCGACATTCTCACCGTGTGTTACATTTATCTCCGTACTCTCGGTAGCCCTCAGCCTCCTGTGAGCCTTTATACCTGCATGCGTCGCGTCTTGTGGACGAGATTTGAAGTTCGCACACACACAAAAAAACGCTCATACACGTGCATACACGCGCAAGCACCTATACAACTGCGCTTACCCGCGTGTACTCTGATGTGTCTTCCACGGGAGAACAAGGAAAACGAAGTAGCAACGGTGATTGAAAAAGAAACGACGAGCAGGAAGAAATGAAAAGAAAAAGAAGTCGTAGAGAGCGTGTGTGTGGGGGGGGGGCCGGCAGTGAGGAAGGTAGCGAAGTGCGGAGGACGAGGCAGCAGCAATAAAAACAAATACCGGCCCCTTTTCGAGTCACTCAACAGCTTTTTTTTGCATTTCGTTTCTCTCTGTCGTTCCTCTTCTCTTTTTCTAATTGTGTGTACAATGTTGCCGAACATGTAGAAGGGATACACGTGGTTTGGCGTGCACATGCGCTGACGCACACGTCCCAAGTGAGTGTTTGCCTCCCTTCCACTTCCCGCCCTTTTTCTCTGCACATCATTTTCTTGGTGGCTTCCTCTCACGCTCTTTCTTTTTTTTGTCGTCGACGTCGTATTTTCGGGGTCTTGAGCCGTGATTCGAGTGGACGGATAAGTATTAAGGAATGAAGAACATGAAAGAAGAGAGAGAGAGGGCACCGGCACACATGTTATGCGAAAAAGAAAAGGAATGAACGCACTAGCAACGGCGCGCGCGCGAGGGCAAAAACACAGAAAAAAACATCTCAGACAGACAGACACACACACACACACACACACACACACACACACACACAAGCACACATACTTCTGAAGTCGCAGAGAAGTAAAGAAAAAGAAGAGACCAGGAAGAGGTCTGACAAGGACTGCTCAAAAGAAAAAAACGAAGATAAATACAGCCAAGAAGCCGGGCCGCATATCGCCCTGCACACGCCACACTCTCCTCCTTTCAGCTCTGCAGCTAGACGTTTGTCGCTCCTTTTTGTACTCGGTGGGCTTTGTGTGTTTATGTGTGCGAATCTCCCCCCCCCCATTCTTGCGCTCTTTTTTATCTTCTCCACTTTGTCTTTTTTGCTTGTTTGTTCTCTCTCTCTCTGTCTCTCTCTCTCTCTCTTTTTCGGTCTGTCTGTCTGTGTGTGTTTCTTCACTTAAAAGCAACGCAAGGGCATCTAATCCTGTTTCCGATAACCGAAAAGAAAGTGAAGAAAGAAAAATGATATATATATATATTTAGTGAAACAGGGAAACGGCTGGAGAGGGGACCAAGCGAAGTCGAGGGGGCTTCGCAATGAAAAAGAGGCGCTGGCGGTGGTCCCTCTTCGTTTAGATGCCCCCTTCCGGCACAGGCCGACACGCACGCTTCCCATCTCTGCGTTTTCAGGCTGCTCGGCGCGTTGCCCAGCAGCCCTTGCACCCGCCCTCGTTTCGCGCGTTTGTGCAAGTACACGGGTGCTTTGAGCTCTTCATTTCCGATCCCGTCAAGGGCGTCGCATCAAGCGGAACAAGCGCGCTGTGCTTGTTTCGGCGCACTTTCGTGCGCCTCTTTGCTTTTGGTTGTCCGCACAAGCTCTCGCCGGCTCACTTGCTCCTCTCTCCCCTCTTCCGCTTCTCTGCACTAGCTGTACTTTTCACCCGCTCACTTCTACGGATGTGTGCACCTTCTGCCTTCTCGTAGAGGTGCGATCGCTGATTGCCTGTGCCATCTCCTCACTTCGTCGTTTGCGCGGAGATTCACCGGACGCTCTCTCCCTCCCACCACGCACACAAACTCGATTTGGCTCAGTCGCCTCTGCGTGTGAGGCTTCTTGAAGGGGGCTTGCTGCTTCCTGACCGCTCCTCTTTCGCAAAACGTTTTTGTTTCCACCTGTTGCAGTAGTCCCAGAGAAGGCACATCTCTGCCCTCCCCCGCTCCCTCTTCTCCTCCCTGCCCCGTTGGGCAACGTAAATAGTTACCCAGGTGTTTGGTTGTGCACTATATCGTCTGCGCACCCACTGTCGCTGCAGCTTGCCGTTTATCTAGTGTTGTTTGAGTGTAGTCAGTGCCAAGCACAACGTGGCCTCTGTGGCAGCCGCACCCCACGCAATCTCTGCTTCTCACCATTTGCATTCTTGGAAATCGTTTAGGCAGAGGGACTTCGCTCTTCGTTGTTCTCCGAAACGTTTTCGGCTGCAGTTCTTCCGGGGAAAAGGAGGAAGACGAAGGGAGCAGGCCAACCAACGCAGCTGGCTGCCGATCTCGCTAGCGCATGTTGTGGATCAGCGTTGGATCCTGTCGAGCTCGTATTCAGCTGCTTTTTGTTTTCGTTGGATGATGCGTTTCTCCTTTTCTTCGCTCTTTGCTTTGCCGTGAAGAGATCTTCATATTTTTCCCTCTGTTGTTGCCCTTGTGTTTTCTGCGTTTGTGCCGCATTCCTCTACTATTATTTTTTCCCTTGCGATTGATTCGCAGGTGTTCATGGGCCCCTCCCCCTCTTCGTTCCACCTTGCCAGGCACACATAAATGCATACGCACGTACACACCATAGTTAGCAAACGACCAAGAGCCTCAGCACATTGCTTCCTACTATTTTTTTTTGTTTCCTCTCCGCAGACTTCTTTTTTTTTTGCTGCTGTTGGTTTGCCCCCCAAAGCGCCCACTTTGCTCTCTCTCTCTCTCTCCCTTTCGCCTCCACCTCAAGTTCACGCGTCTGCTCGAGCCTTGTGTTTGTTTGGATTCGCGTGCGTACATTTACCGTCCTTGTCGCCGATGCTCCGCCGCACGCTCCGCCGTCTCACCGCGCATAGCGACCACAGCGGGCCGTTGAACGCTCACCAAGTGCTCGGCGTTTCCCCGGGAACGCCCTTCGAGGAGGTTCAGCATCGCTTCTATGAACTCACCAAGAGGTACCATCCAGATGTGGAGAACGGTGACCCCGTCAAGTTCCGAGAGATCAGCGCCGCCTACCACTTGCTGCGCGCGCAGTACCGCGTGTCGTCGACCAGAGGAAGCGCTGCCGGCGAGGCGCGACGCTCGCCTTCCTCGCGATCCCGCCAAAGGGAGAAGCGAGAGACCCCTACCGGCGGCGCCTTCTGGGCGGAACGAAACGAGCAGGTGCGCAAGGCGAATGAGCAACGGGAGCGGGAGCGCTGGGCCGCCGAGGAGCGCGACCGTCGACAGACAGAACATCGTAGTTTTCTTCGCGAGCTGCTCGTGTTCCTCAACGGATCAGAGATCGCCATCTCGATTGGAACGGTAATTCTTGTTCTTCTGTACAGCGTTGAGCGCTATCACACGGTGCACCGCATGCTCGCCGAGAAGCGACGGCGGCTTAAGAACATGGACGAGGGCCTGCCCCCTCCGATGCCGCTGGAGGTGGATAGGACGTTGATTGACAAGTACAGCACACTGCCGGAGGCTAGAGAGCAGCAGATTGATGCGCTGCGCATCCGCGAGGAGTCCTCCTACCGCCGTGCTACACAACGGAAGTTTGAGGACTTTCGGGAGTTCATGTTCGTGTACGACCCAGAGGCGATTGCATCGCGCAAGGTAACCTCGACACGCTTCAGCCACCAATACATGAGGGAAGAGGAGATCCCAAAGCGGTGCCCTATCTTGCGCGAGTTCAACTCGAAGAGCCGCACGCATCATTACGGTGCCATCCAGAAGGAGCTCGAGCAGGCTATTCGTGAGACGCCGTGGTCAGCGCCGGATGCCGGCTACGCTGGCTCACTCGTGGCGAAGGGGCTGAACAGCATCGCGATGAACAGCCCTAACACCACCAAGTGGACGTTTATCGAGTACACAGACATGAACAACGGCTCGAAGAACGCAAAAACAACATGCCTGGCTGCGTTGCGCAACCTGCGCTTTGAGCAGACGGGCATGTGTCAGCGCATCGCCGTCACCGGCAAGTCCAAGCTCCAGCCGATGCTCGTGGCTCAACGGGAGAAGGATTTGAAGGAAGGGGTTTTGAAGAAGCGCGCCATTGTCACGGGTGGTGAACTGCCGGTGAAGGACCTGTCAACACCTCTCGAGTCTATGAAGCTGTAAGGCGTGTTCGCCCTTCGCACACGGCAACTGATGCGCTCTCCGTTTATCTCCACGTGTGCTGTGTGCTACTACGGCACGTGCGCCTGCGGGTGCCTGTTCTCTTTGGGCCGCCCAGCCCACGAGGTGCGCAGATATCCTTCTGCGCAGACACGGTGTGGCCTCTTCTCTCTCAAGGAAATAGATGCGTGTACTGTGTGTGTGTGTGTGTGTGAGCCGTGATGAAAGACCAATGTGAAGGCGGTGCTGTTTCGATGATGGGTATGCGTATATTGGTATTGTTGCGGGTCGCTTCGGTTACGCGTTCGAGAACTCTTGCATTCATCGGCTTCGTTGCTTTTTTCGACTTCCCCTGCTGCCCTTCTCTTCTGCCAGTCTGCCCAGTGCGTGGTGATTGCCGGGGTGGTTAGGTGGGTAGGGTGCTCGCTGTAATCCTCCTCCCAAACAAAAAAAACGACGCAAAGAGGTGCCAAGGTACACACTTTTGTGGCTGTTACACGGAACAGATTGTGCCTGTGCTGTGAGGAAAGCACACTAGACGCGCCTTGTTTTCTGAGAGAGGCAGATGAGGCATGACTCATGTCAGAGTGTCTCTGATGCGTCTCTCTGACTCCGCCTCTGTCTCAGGCTATGCAGATTTCGTCGTGAGTGAGCATAACGATGCAACTGCCACCCTTGCCCTCTGCTGCCGTATGGGTCTATTCGGGAGTCGCTTCTCCCATCCCCGCAGTGATACGCGAATACGTTGTCTTCGCTCTTCTTTTGCTCTCTCTCTCTCTCTCTCCGTATGCGCGTCTCTCTCATCTTCACAGGGTTGTTGAGTGCGGCTATTTTTCTTTTTCGTTGGTGCCATAGTCGCGGGTGTTCCGTGTGTTGCGTTCCAACCCACCCATTGGTATCCGCACGACGATGGGAAAACTGTCCAGCGATTGATGTGAACCGTGGCTTTTTTGCCACTGTCGTCATGCAACAACACGTTGTGCTTTCGCAGAAGAAGTGCGGCATAAGTGTGTGTGTGTGTGTGTGTGTGTGTGTGCTTGGAGTGGTCGTGTGTGGCCACGTGGCTGCGTTGGGCTGCATCTGCATGATTTCATCTTAGCGTCAAGAAACATCGCTGATTGTTCTTTGGATTTAAACGCAAGCCGTAAGCAGTATGATCGCAGAACGCACGAAAAGTGTGCACACGTCCACGCTGAGTTGCCTGCTGAGTTGTGTCTCGTGTTGGAAGAGAAGGAAAGCCGGGAAGGTGCGCGTGTGGAAGCCGAGAAGAAAGTGGCGACACAACTGTCTCGGTGGAAGTGCGAAGGGGGGGGGCAATGGGCTGCGTATGTTGCCGGATGTGCGCAGTGCGCGCCATCAGAGGATGTCGTCATTTCAGTTTCCACCGAAAAAAGCAAACATCACCGGTTGCACATTGCATGTAAACGTGAGCCGAAAGACGTATGGATAGGGGGTGGGGTGGGGGCGCGCCATCAAACGTGTGCGTTGCCCTTGAAAAGGGGGCGTCTTGGTGAGAATGCAGGTGAATGCGTTTGATTGTGACAGCCGGTACTGAATGATGATCCACGTTTAACACAAATTCGACACTGAGTCGGAGCAATACCCATGACGCACCGTGTCCTGACCGTGGAGGCGGCCCTCTGTGTCGCCTCTGCCCCCTCTCTCGCGGATGGGGCGGACGCGCGCAGGGGGTACACTGATGGTGCCGCGTATGCATAGGGCTGCAGGTTGACGAGGCAGGTTTTTAGGGGGAGGAGGGGAGGGGGTAGCAGGCACGAGGCACGTCGTCCCCGCAAGCAGAGATGGCCGCACACGAAGGGTGGTAGAGGTTGTAGAGAGCGCCGTACATGACGGGTCCCGCTGATACTGCTTTGGCTCACAGACTCTCGCTTTTGCCTTTGCTGTCCTTGAGATAAGGCACGACTCTTGTCGAAGACGCTCTTGTCGCTTCCCACTGCTGTCTCATTTTATCATCAGCTGTCCACTTTGGGTTAGTATACTTGAGCAAGATTTTGCTAGCGATGAGGAAGGAGACAGTCGATTTGCAGAGAGGAAGGTACGGTGTACTTCTCTCTGCCGTTGCGTGGTGTGCTACGGGCATGTATTCCGCCTTCTGTGAAGTGTTCTGCCAATCACGATGACGCTGCCAGTGGAGGTTCCCGCGAAGTGTGTGTGTGTGTGCTTGGAGTGGTCGTGTGTGGCCACGTGGCTGCGTGGGGCTGCATCTGCATGATTTCATCTTAGCGTCAAGAAACATCGCTGATTGTTCTTTGGATTTAAACGCAAGCCGTAAGCAGTATGATCGCAGAACGCACGAAAAGTGTGCACACGTCCACGCTGAGTTGCCTGCTGAGTTGTGTCTCGTGTTGGAAGAGAAGGAAAGCCGGGAAGGTGCGCGTGTGGAAGCCGAGAAGAAAGTGGCGACACGACTGTCTCGGTGGAAGTGCGAAGGGGGGGGGCAATGGGCTGCGTATGTTGCCGGATGTGCGCAGTGCGCGCCATCAGAGGATGTCGTCATTTCAGTTTCCACCGAAAAAAAGCAAACATCACCGGTTGCACATTGCATGTAAACGTGAGCCGAAAGACGTATGGATAGGGGGTGGGGTGGGGGCGCGCCATCAAACGTGTGCGTTGCCCTTGAAAAGGGGGCGTCTTGGTGAGAATGCAGGTGAATGCGTTTGATTGTGACAGCCGGTACTGAATGATGATCCACGTTTAACACAAATTCGACACTGAGTCGGAGCAATACCCATGACGCACCGTGTCCTGACCGTGGAGGCGGCCCTCTGTGTCGCCTCTGCCCCCTCTCTCGCGGATGGGGCGGACGCGCGCAGGGGGTACACTGACAGTAGGCCGAGTGGATGGTGGAGGCAGACTCTACTCGACTCGAGAATGCGTGCGAGGTGCTGACTCATCTGCTTTTTTTTGCCTGTATCTGGGCGCATGAGTAGTAGCCGGGTAGGCGATGGCCGCCTTGTCTCTCTCTCTCTCTCTCTCTCTCTCTCTTTGGCACTGCTTCTCGTTTCGAGTTATGGGAGACAGTATGGAGAGTGCAGGTGGCGTAGAGCAAACTCACTTTACTACAATGATTGCGGCTTTCTTTGCGTTCTTGCTTTGCCGCTGATGCGTGGTTGCAGTGCCACGTGTCTCGTGCTCAGCCTCTCGCTTACGCGGTACTGAATGATGATCCACGTTTAACACAAATTCGACACTGAGTCGGAGCAATACCCATGACGCACCGTGTCTTGACCGTGGAGGCGGCCCTCTGTGTCGCCTCTGCCCCCTCTCTCGCGGATGGGGCGGACGCGCGCAGGGGGTACACTGATGGTGCCGCGTATGCATAGGGCTGCAGGTTGACGAGGCAGGTTTTTAGGGGGAGGAGGGGAGGGGGTAGCAGGCACGAGGCACGTCGTCCCCGCAAGCAGAGATGGCCGCACACGAAGGGTGGTAGAGGTTGTAGAGAGCGCCGTACATGACGGGTCCCGCTGATACTGCTTTGGCTCACAGACTCTCGCTTTTGCCTTTGCTGTCCTTGAGATAAGGCACGACTCTTGTCGAAGACGCTCTTGTCGCTTCCCACTGCTGTCTCATTTTATCATCAGCTGTCCACTTTGGGTTAGTATACTTGAGCAAGATTTCGCTAGCGATGAGGAAGGAGACAGTCGATTTGCAGAGAGGAAGGTACGGTGTACTTCTCTCTGCCGTTGCGTGGTGTGCTACGGGCATGTATTCCGCCTTCTGTGAAGTGTTCTGCCAATCACGATGACGCTGCCAGTGGAGGTTCCCGCGAAGTGTGTGTGTGTGCGCGCGCTCGTTTGCATTCACGATTGGCCCATGGAAACTAGATCTCTGTGCTGCGCTGCACCCGATGCACCTTTTCGTCTTGCTCATCTCACGCTCTCCTTGTCCTTTGCTCGTCTGACGTGTACATCATTTCCAGTGCGCACACACCTCTTTGATTTTTGTTTCCTGCGCCCTCCTCCACCTCTCACACACACACACACACACACGCGCGAACTGAAAATCTGACGGAAGGAAATTTTGCTCGTCGCTCTCCGTCTTCTGTTCTCGTCATCTACTGCCTCCCGCATCTCTCCGTCTCCCTCTCTCATATATATATATATATATATATATATGCTAGGAACCCTACTAAAACAGACACAGAAGGGGAAAAAACAGTATGCCGTACATCGCGTCTATTGACCAGGGCACCACCTCCAGTCGGTGCATCATCTTCGACGAAAAGTTCACCATTCTCTCAGCCCACCAGCTGTTCCATAAGCAGATCACGCCGCGTCCTGGGTGGCTGGAGCACGATCCGGAAGAGATCTACAGCAACTGCTGCCTCTGCCTTGCCGAGGCGCTGAAGAAGTTGCGCTCAAAAGACCCCAAGTTCGAGAAAGTGTCAGCGATAGGTATCACGAACCAGCGTGAGACGGGTGTCGCCTGGGACCGTAAGACCGGGAAGCCACTGTGCAACGCCATTGTGTGGAGCGACGCCCGTACCTATGAGGTGAGCAACCGCATCGCAAAGGAATGTGGCGGCGGCGACAGGAACTTTGCCGCCAATATTACCGGCCTGCCCGTAAGCACCTACTTCACTGCCTTCAAGTTCCGCTGGATGCTGGAAAATGTCCCAGCCGTCGCCGCCGCGCGCAAGAGCGGCTCGCTACTCCTCGGCACTATCGAGACGTGGCTGCTGTGGAAGCTGAGCGAGGGCAAGGTGTTTTTGACGGATGTGTCAAACGCCAGCCGCACCTTCCTAATGAACCTGAGGACGCAGCAGTGGTGCGACAAGCTCTGCCAGGAGCTCGACATTCCACTCGCGGCACTGCCGGAGATTCGCAGCAACAGCGAGCGCTACTGCGATGTCGTGGCCAACGATCACGGCATCCGCGATGCTCTCGGCGTTCCGACGCCTGTGACGGGCTGCATTGGTGACCAGCAGAGTGCCCTGTTTGGTCACATAGGCCTCCACAAGGGCGATGCCAAGAACACGTACGGCACAGGCTGCTTCATGCTCATGAACGTGGGCACGGAGCCGCAGTTCTCGAAGCACGGTCTGCTCGGCACCATCGCGTACAAACTGGGTACCGAGCCGACCAAATTTGCCCTGGAAGGCTCCGTTGCCGGCGCTGGCGCCACGGTGGAATGGATGCGGTCCAACCTTGGCTTCTTCGACCACCCCATGCAGATGGAGAGCATCGCCCGCAAAGTGGGCGGCACCGACGGAGTCGTGTTTGTGCCTGCCTTTGGCGGTCTTCTCGCCCCGTACTGGGACCCGACGGCTCGTGGCACCCTTGTGGGCATGACCTACAAAACGAACAAGTCGCACATAATCCGCGCCGCCCTCGAAGCCATCTCCATGCAGGTGAACGCAGTGATGCTTGCTATGAAAGAGGACAGCGGCGTGGAGATGAACTGCCTGCGCGTCGACGGTGGGCTCACGCGCAGTCGCCTACTCATGGAGATGCAGGCCGACATCCTGGGTGTGAACCTTTACGTGCCGCATCTCACCGAGACGACCGCGCTTGGCGCCGCCCTTTGCGCTGGCCTGGCCGTCGGCGTGTGGAAGTCTGTCGAGGAGATGCAGAAGACGGCCAAGGAGCACCTGAGCGGTGAGACCGTGAACCCCATCACGACAGATGAACAGGTGCGCAAGGCTCGCCTGGAGGCCTGGAACGCCGCCGTGAAGCTGTCGCGATGGGCGAAGCTGTAAGCAAGCAGAGCGCCAAAAAGTAAGTTCTTTAGTAGTTTCTCTTGCCCTCGACCTCCATGACTTTCCACACTTGCCTTTCATGTGTACTCGGTCTACTCTCAATGTTGTGCAGTCGCGAAGATGATGGCAGCAGGAACGAGAACGCGTCGCGAAAGGATACCGCGTCAGAGGAGGAAAAGTGCATTAATTCTTTTATGTTTCTTTTTGCGCGTGTGTGTGAGTGTGTGGATGCATGCCCTTTACTGTTCTTGTTTCCGTGCTCTCTGCCTTTTGTTTTTCCTTGTCGATGCTTTGTTCTGTGCTTCTCCCGTCCCTAGCGCCTTGCCTGTTTCGTGTTCACCGAAAAAGGAATGACGGCCTCTCCACGCCTGCGACAACTACAGCGGGCAAGGGCGCTCCCTCCTCCGCCTTTGCTCTTAAGCTGTGTCTACTCTTCCTTGTTGCTTGTAGATGCTTTCTTCCTCTCTTTTTCTTTTCGTCCCTACCCTTCTTCTACGGCTCTGTGTCCTTTTACATGGCTGTCGTATTCGAATTTCATGGGCGGATGTGTGTGTTTGTGTGTGTGTGTCTGCGTGCGTCAGCAGACAGCGTCTTGGGCCCTTCTCCAACCGAGTGAGGACTGTACGCAGCTATCCGGTCATCGACCCGTACTTGGACAGCCACACATGCGAGAAGTCCCCTCCCCAAAAAAAGAAAATCAGGGAAGAAGAGCCTTACTTTGCCGTGTTATCAAGCCTGAAGTTGAGGTGTAAAGGTTGAGAGGTCATTTGTGTGCGTGCCTGTGTACACTTGTTTGATGAGCGCCTCGTATCTTTTTCCTTGAGGCGTGATCACTGCGAGCGCTGCGGCAGCCAGGCACCATCCGCGGCTGTTTCTCCCTCCCTGTGTGAGCTCTTCTGCTTTTGCGCGCCCGCGCAGAAATTAGTCCGAGGGCCCTGCCTCGCCCAGCGGCACAGCTTCCTGTACACGAAAGTTTCTCTCCGATGGCTCACGTGCGCGTTCCGCCGGCAACCGCCCCCCATCTGGCTGGTCGGAGCTCGAAGCCGAGGCAACACATAATCTCGAAACGACGGGGAGGGAGGCATTTTGGACAGTCTGCACCGACGGCGGGGAGAGACGGGTCGGGTGCCTCCCCGCGCGGGGGCAGGAACCTGTCGGGCAGTCTAAATGACTCGCGGGGAAACTGGGAGCGGGGGGCGGCGAAGGCGACCTTTGCAGCGCTGGCGTCGGCAATTCCGTAACGACGCTGTTCTTTTTCCAGACCCGGTAAACACCGCAGACGCTCCGGGGACTCCCTGCAGCAGTGGTCACGCACCCACGGTGCGGCCTTTACAGGATCGTCGACCCCGTTGGACGTGGGTGAGGTGGGCCGTGAGCGGGGCAGGGCCGGTAAAGGTGTTGGTGCATTTCGGGTACTGCACATTTTTGTTTTTTTACATCATTGCACCGCAAAAGAGGCGCCTATTCGGAGAGCGAGCAAGTGGGTGCTGGTGCCCGCGCGTGACCACGAGCAGCGCTGGGGTAGTGCACACATGGAAAGCTACTCAGGCCCCCCCCCCTCTTCCACGCCGCTATCCACGGCCTGTCTGTTGGAACCTACGCCGCACGCGCCCACCTCGAAAGGCAGGTTTGCAGGCGCTTGGCGTCCCCTCTGGCGGGGAACTAAACCGCAGCGTCACCTTGAGGTGACCTGCTTCGCTACTGGTCCACCTTGTTCGAGGCCACATGCGTAAACCTGCACCTGCACGCGCACGCGTTTTTCAATGCACGAGGACAGTGTGCTCATCATAGTCACAGTGGAGAGTGACCTGGATGCTAGTCGAAACGAGTAGGCGTACGCCTGAAGTCGAGCGGGCTGCGTCATGTTTGTTTTGCTGAGTTTTGTTCTCGTTCCTCCGGTATTTCTCTAAGCACGTGTTTCTCAAAGACACGTAACGGCAAGAACGGGATAGAAGTGCCACAGGGCAGCGATCATCTGTGGCGATGGAGGGAAGATTGTCGATATGAGATCCAGCAAAGATGACGGTGGCGGTCCGACCGTTCGCCTCCCCCCTCTTCATACCCTTTTGTTTGCTGTTCTTGCTTTCTTCCTTTGCTTCTCCGTACTCCGTGCCCTTCTCCCTCCCCTATGACTGTGCGGCACTCGGTTCGTCTTTTTTTCATGTTTAACTCTCTCTCTCTTCTTTTTCGTTTCGAATCTCCTCGTTTTCTGTTCCCATGTGCGTGTGTGTGTGTGCTACCTCTACCTTTGGAGGGCAAAAGGGCCACGCAACAAACATAAGCAGCGCCACTGACCGCACGAGGCGCCATGGGTGGTACACCGCACCCATCGATAGCGATCGTGAGCGAAGCAAACGGAAAACGGAAAGCAAAAACGCACCGACACACACACACACACACACACGCACCCCCACCCCCATCCCCACCCCCACACATGTGTTCACTCTCCTTGGCTGTCATGGATGGAGCTGCTGCCTTATATTTTTGCTGCCTCCCGTTCAGTGCTTTGGTTGTCTTCCTCTTTCGGGTTCAGCCCTGCGCCCGATCCCGATGCGTCTGGCAGCCTCTCCGGTTTCTCTCCCCCTTCAATGTCGCGGTGGGTATTCGATAGGTGCCGATGCACCGAAGTGCCGGAGAGCGTTTTTTTCCTCTCTTCGCTTCCTGCTCGCCTGCTAGCTCATTCTAGTCCTTCATTTATGTGAGAACCGCTTTGTTGGGTGTGATCTACGCGCCTCTGTGTTGTTGTTCTCATGTTCTCTTCGCCATTTTCGCGGCTGGACCGAGGAGCGCGATCCCACCTCACCTCATCGCATGTGTGGGGGTGCCACGATGGCCCCTTTCGCCTTTTTATCGTTATTTTGTGTTGCGCGAAACCGATGGAGACGCTCAGTGCAAAGACGGGGAACCGAACGACGCAAGCCTGGCGAGAGGCGGAAGAGACTTGAGCGTCCGCATTCTCTTCTTGGTTCTGTTGGGGCGCATTCTGTGGGTTGCGTTCGCTCAGCTAGAACGAAGAACTGCGGCAAGTGTGTCAGGGAGCCCTCGCGGAGACGAGGACAACGGAAACGAGAACCGGGGCAGAGCCAGTGGTTTCTCCTCGATCACATACTGCGCGCCATGCTACCTCGACCACACTTCCGCATTGACCGACTTCCCCCTTCCCCCATGCGCAAGCGACGCGCACGGCGAACGGAGATGAGTAGTGTCCACTGCGGGCAAACTTCAGAGAAACGGATGCTCCTGCGACTCCCCAGGCCTTCTTATCCCTTCCTATTCTATCTCTTGTCAGCTTCAGGGGCGACCGTTATGAAGGTCATATCGACTGACGGATAGGAAAATGACAACAACAAAATCTCTCCAGCGAACACGTGCTTGAAACGCGAGTGAAAACGCCTGCCGCTCTGTGCTGTGACGTTCTCTCCCTCTCTGTCCCCAAGGCCGCAAGGGTCGCTCTGCTTTCCCTCTCTATTTTCTCGCTAGTTGATCGGTGCTGGTCCTGTCTACCGCACCACACCCCGCCCGCCCCGTGTTAGAGGCGGGTCTCTAACCTATGGCTTCGCGAGTGTACTTCCCCCCCCCCAAAGCAGAGAAGGGTCTGTAGGTTTATATGCATGTGTGTGCGTTACGCCAAACATCCGGGGTATCTCCACGGGCATCCACTTGAGGCGGCATCTCCCAGCTGGGGTGGGTGCGGTGGGCGCCCCTCCGCCAGTCCTGAGAAATCGTTTGCCCCCCTTCCCCCTCCCCCGCAGAAGCTCTCACTACACTTTTATCTCCCTTTCACCATTTCCGCGGAGGCGCCTCTCATCAAAGACGCAAAAATAGTCTCTCTTTTTCGCGTTCATTTCGTTTCGCGTGCAATTTATCTCGCATTTTGTCTTTCGTTAGTTCGGGTGCCATCGTGCTCCACCCCCACCCACCACCTCTTTCCTCTCTCTGTCTTAGTTTCTTGGAAGTGTGATCCGTGTTTGATTGCGAAGGGGCCGAAAAACAACCACAACAGATAATGGAAGTGGGGGTGGGCTGGGAGGCACTCTGTGAGTAGGCTGATGAGGGTGAATACATCCGTTTTTGTGGCAGCTTGTGTGTGTGTGTGTGTGTGTTTTTCGCTCACGCGCATGCATTTGTATGAGTGCATGTTTGATTTCGTTCATGACCAAAACGGCGGTTTGATGGAGAGCGAAAAAGAGCGAGGGATGGCGGAGGGGAGGAGGAGGAGAGAAAGGGCCGTGCATGCTCGTGGACGTTCTGTGGTGTGTCGTCGTACGTCCGGAATCGTGTATGTTCTTTTTTTCTTGTTTTGCCACACTGCTTTGTGTCCTCGAGTGCTTTCCAGCAGCGGATTTTCAGCCGCCCTCCTTCCCAAAAGCCCAGACGGATAGGCTGCCTAATAAAGGACAACAAGAACGCCACTTGACTTTCCAAGTATTCTCCTCCCTCCCCTCCCCTTCTCTCCACCACCACCTTCTTTTGTTCTCTGTGCTTCGGCTTCTTCCTTCCTCGCTCTCCTTCTCGTTTGAAGTATGTCTCGCTCCCACGAGCTGGTGCTGGTGTGTCGTAATGAGCGACAAAGGGCGAAAAAGGTCGTGCCGAAGACGGGGATGGGTATGTGTGTGTGTGCTTGTGCGTCTTAGCCCGTGACCATGCCAAATCTGGCGGAGGCGCATATGCACAGGACTCATTGGTACGAGAGGGAACAGACTGGAGAGCGGGTAGCGTGATGAGAGGCGGGTAATTCGCGCCGTGCTCAAAGACAAGATGGAGACGGAGCAAAATCTTCCTAGGCGGGCAAGTTGGACACAACGGCGGGAAGGACAAGACTTTTGTAGAGCAGCAGAGCGAATGCACGCGCGTCTGCGACTCGCGCCAGCCGCTCTGATGGGAAGTTCCCACATCCCCTTCGATCGAGCGCGAAGAGGCCCCACCCGCGCCAAGGTGGGGAACAGGTCTCGCGCGTACGAGCCAAAGCTGCTTTTAACGATGGAAATGCCACGCCCCGGCAAGTGCGCGTGGCCTGGCGTTGATGTAGCCTCGACTCTGGCCTCTGCGGGAGCATGCTTCACTACTATGTTGGCGGATTCACTCACATCATTGGCCCCACCACTGTCTTCCCTTCACTTTGCTTTGATTTGTAGTTTCTGGAGCGTCATCTCTGCTTAGGTGTTTTCGTGTGTGTGTTTGTGTGTGTGTGTGTGTGCTGCTTCCCGTTTTGCCCGCACCACACAGACGGTGCACGGTAACGAACAGGCACACCATCGCAGGCGGAAGGTAGGTGAAGAACAAGGGCGAACAGTATTCATCACGCGCACTGCACTTGCCTGTGCATCGTTGTGTGCACAGGAACCAAGCCAACAACCGCGGCAGAAGACAACGAACAGAAGGAAGTTGGATTGTTAGAACGAGCGATCACGACAACAAAAAGGAAGCCATCATTATCAATTCACTTACGCGTCTCTTTCTCCACCTCGCTTCTCCCTACGTTTCCTCTCCCCTCCCACCGATATCGCCCACCGACACAACTCGCACACGCTCCTACGTGTGCTAAAAGAAAAGAAGACAACCTCTTCTTATTCGCTGCGGGATTCACCCCTCGCCACTCGTGAGCCACCGACGCTCTTGCATTGTGGCCCTCCCCCACGGCGCTCGAACATCGCCTTGATCTTCGGTACTGCTTAGAAGAGGTATACGGAAAAAGAAGACGCACGCGCTGAAACGACGAGAGGGGGCGTGCCGGCGTGTGTCCTGCGATCTTGGAACTTCTCAGAGACTGGCGCAGAGCCTTCTTGATCCCTCTTGTGGGCATGGAATACGAGGGCACTGTTAGTTGTGTGTTTGGGCGTTAAAGAAGGGTACGACTTCAGCTACGACAGGTGAGTGGGCACTAGTTGCTGGCGCACGATCTTGGCGCACCAGCGAAAGTACAATGCACTTTCCGGCTGCCGAGACTGCTGTTGAGCCGCCTGTGCAGCGGCAGCGTTTCGAGGATGAGTCCGTGGAGGAGAAATCGTTGAAGGAGCGTCTGCGGAACTCGTGGCCGCAATTGAGCGTCGCTGATGACGACGGGAAAGGCCCGTCGGTGTCGGCAAGCGCTCTGTGGTCGATGCTGCTCGACCACGACCGAGCGCACGAGCATTGCCAAACGGAGCGTTGGACGTTGCGCAGTCGCTTCGGTGCGCACAATCGCTTTGCTCTCTGCGTCACCTTCCACTCCGTAGCCGTCGTCAGTGATGTTGACCCGCCAAAGGAAGACTCTCTGCTGACACACGCGTGCGTGGTGAACTGGTCCATCACGGACCACGAGAAGAAAAAGTACTACCGCTTCTGCGCTGCGGATGACCGTGCACCAGCGCTCTTCTCGATGATGGTTGCCAAAAAGACGATACAAAATCAGCCTGCGATGCTTCAGGCGATGCTGGAGCAGTTCAATAACGAGCGCCTGGTGTTGCCAGATCAGCTGCTGGACGAGGCTGCTTCGACACGTTTGACGGAGCTCGACGTCCAATTCGGCAAGAACACACTGAAAGCAGCCGCGTCCGCCGCGAACCGTGTGCATCAACTGCTGGTCCCGAGATACACCCTCCACCTCGAGGGGGTCAGCAGCGAGCACGAGGAGAGCGACTTGTCGAAGGAGGTGCGCGCCGTTGTGGATCTGACGTTCATGCCTCGCAGTATTCCACCAGCTCTCGGTGGCACGCGTGGCATCGTCTCCACTGGCAACTGGGAAGACGACGAGTTTTCCTACTGTCTTCACCACACTCGACTGCTCGGCGGCTCGCTGCGGGTGACACGCGCCTCCGACAATCTCGAGCTGGCGCGTGACTTGGAGATAAATCGTGGCAGTATGTGGATGGAGCACAGCTTCGGTGGTGTGGTGCCTCGCAGCGTGGAAGAGGCGCGCTTCATGCAGGACCTCCGCCGCTGCCGTCTTGCTGAGGAGACGGACCACATGGTACACGACCACTGCCTCATTCGCCTATACGACAAGATGGCGCAGTGTTTCAGCATTACTCGTGTTATGTCAGCGGAGACTGGTGCCGTCAAGAGGTGCGACGCCACCGTGCATTCCGCGGCGAGCAAGGAGGCTTTCCAGCACAACAGCGGCGTCATCATGAGCGACGAGACGGACGAGTCGTATATGAGCAGCGAAACGGGAGTCGTGTACCCGACGCGGTGGCGTGTCGAGTGCCCGGCGAGCGACGGCTGTCGGGTCGAGTTACATCTAGCGGCAACGCTGCCGAATCAGGAGATGATCACGTGCCTTGCCCAGCCCAGCGAGTGGGAGGGTACCGTGACTGTGACAGGCAAGCTGATCATGGCCGACGGCAGCGTTACGGAGGTGAGGGGGGACGGCTTCGTGACGAGCCGCGGACGCGGCAAGCTACGCATGGAAAACGATGTGTTCGGCATGCTGCATGGCTTGGGCTCTGCCGCGATGAAACGGGCAGAGGTGGCGGCAGCGGGGTCGTGGGAGGCGATCGCTGAAGGACCCGGCTTGGTCGCGCTCGCTGGACTGAAGGTGGCCCTCAAGATGCAGCAGTTCCACTTGACGCTCTCTCAACAGATGGTGCTGGCGGCGCTCTTGGGCACGTACGGCTACATCTATCATCACCCTCAGGAGGTGGAGGAGGTGAAGAAGGCGTTGCAGTGGTGCTACAACCGATGGATGACTTTTTACGGCGCGAGCGCGATCAACTACCGGACCCTGACCCTTCGCGCTTTTATCATGCAGGAGCTCTGTGATGTGGCTCACGCGAAGTGCGCCGCCTGGATCCAGAAGCGGGCCCAGGCCTTGGATATCGCGGTGCCGGTGTCGTGCCTGTTCAACTCCGACGTGGCCGACAGCTGCGTCTTCTCGCTGCCGGCGCGCTGTCTACTGCTGCAACCGCCCTCGATGCTCGAGGTGTCACAGATCAAGGCGCTCATGGCCGGCACCTGGGTCATGGACCCGGAGAAGACGGAGGGCAGCATGAACGCCGTCCTCCTAGAGCAGGGCGTCAACGTGTTGCTGCGCAGCGTGAACAGCAAGACGGTGCCCACCTGGGTTGTGCACGTGAACTGCGAAAACAAGATCGTGATTGACGAGGTGACCATGCTGGAGCGACGGCACTTCGTCATCGCGCTCGACGGGACGGAGTGGACGTGGGAGAGTGTCTCGCGCGACCGGGTGAAGTCGCGCTCGTGCGTCTTGTCAGGAGGGCGCGAGCTGTATGTGGAGACGGAGGTGCAAGAGGGAATCGAGCGCGTCTGGTACCAGTTCCAGGACGGTGACAAGACGATGGTGCAGAACATTTTCTACTTTACGAACCCGACGACGTCAACGCCTGTGGCTTCGTGCAAGCGGCATTTTAAGATACAGCTCCCCCCTGGGTCTCCAACATCGGCCAAGAAGTAGATCACTGTGTGTGTGTATGTGTGTGTGCTGGGGGGAGGACGAAGTGAAGGAGCGGTTCCGGCCACAGCGCTTCTCTGCAGGTGGTGGCTCTCCGTCATTGTCCGTGTCGGTCCACGCGGCGCCTACGTTTTTTTTTTTTGGAACAAGGTGTACACACCACTGCCCCCACGCCACTCACGGGTTGCTGCAAGGCGGCCTTAGCGTCGGTCTATGATGCGTTCTCACCGCGGGCACTTTTCCGTGTAGCGATGCTACGTTGTGTGAGAGGCGGTGAAAAAATATCTCGCACATCGCCGTTCTTCTCTCTTCCATGTTGTGTAGAAGACAGTGGGGATTGTGGGGTGTGATTACAGTGTGCTGCTGATGGCCTGCGGAAAAGTGCGCCACTGCACGTGAGGCTCCCTCCGCCCTTCGCCCTTCGCCCAACGGAGGTGCGCGTGTGTAACACACAGAAACGAAAACTCGGGAGCCAGACAACGCAGACGTCTGCCGTGGAGACGGCGAAGAAGGAGTGGGGCATGGGTGGATGGGTTCCATCTTGCGAGTGCAACGGCGCGAAAAGAGCGCGAACGAAAACCAGAACGAAAGAAGCAAGCGAAAGACCCACGCACAAGCACATGCATCCTGAAACGAAAACGGAGGGCGCGTCCAGCATGCGCGCGACAAGAGGCAAGCAGGCGCATGCACCCCACTGGCGCCCGGCCTCGTTCTCCCACTCGATAACACAGCACCACTCCGTTGATCATGAGGGATCTTTCCAAGCAGCTGCTTGTTGTCGTCTACAACGAGGTCTGAAATTTCCAGAGGAAAGGGCAGAGCACGTGTTTTGCTTTTCCAGGTGAAACCTCACTGCGGATTAGCTGCCTCCTGCGGAGCACACACGCAACACAACCAGTTTCTATGCAGACACGATGCTGCTCCTAGGGTGATGACCTTCTTCCATCGTCTCCGGATATCTGTATCTTTATCTGCCTCCTTCTTTTTTCGGCTCTGTTTGATTGCTGTGCATCTTGTCGAGTATGTCACTGTGCAGCCTTTTCTTGTCTCTTTTGTTGAGTCTTGTTCCTCTCCACCCTTTGCACCGCACGTACTAAATACGCGCACGTACAACTGTCAACCCCCCCCCTTCCCCGAGCATACAGACATACTAGCTGTTACGCCCAGCGTCGGTGTCAACTTGCTTACAGACAAGTGGCCCGCGCTTGCCTTGGCTGTTCTGGTTTCGTAGTCGCCAGCTTATTCCCCGCCGGACGAACGAAGAAAACGGAGCTACCGTGCTAGCCTGTGATCCTACCGCCACCTGTCCACTCTACACGACGATCCTCCAGCTCAACCTGTGCACGGATACCGCGCATTTTCCTTCTCTCTACGTGTCTTCTTCACGCCAGGTTTCTCTCCAGAGCCCGCACAACGTTCGCTGAGCTGTTCCTATTTCGGCACACTCCACTGCGCTCTCACGTCGCACGGTGTGCTGGGTGCTTCTACGCCTTTTCTCGCCGGCGTTCTACTCCAGTTTTCGTTTGCATCCCGTGCCCGCCTGTCAGACCCTCTCTACGTCGTCTTCTCGCTCGTTGGGGCTGGTCGTCAAGTCACGGGGCGTCAGCGACACCGCTGGAGAAGAAAGACGCGCGCAGAGCGTAGGTGCTGTTTATGTGACACGAGCGTCGCACGTTGCCTCCCACATTTTCGTCTTGTCTCTCGCCCGTGTCACGCGTGCGTCAAGCACACACATCACCTATTCATTCCTGCCAGCGTACACGAGCACATAGTTTCAAACCACCCAAAACACAGCGCACAGCAAAATGGAGGCGGAGCGCAAGGCGTTGATTGACCAGAGGTATCTGGACAAGCAAAGCCGGACCATCGGCACGTACGGCCTCGAGACCATGGCAAAGCTGATCGCCTTCAAGGTTATTATTGTGGGCTGCGGTGGCGTTGGGATCGAGATCGCGAAGAACCTGGCACTCGCTGGCATTCACACCATCCGCTTCTATGACCCTCGCAAGCCGACGGTTCAGGACATGGGCGTGAATTTTGCCGTCACGCCGCAGTCCATGGCATCCGGCAAGACGATGGCGGAGCTGTCTGCCGCCTATATTTCTGAGCTGAACCCGAACACGCGCGTTGGGGTGCTTGCAGAGCTGACGACGGCCACCGTCGCGGACAACGTCGCCCTCATCTTCACGACCGCCGCGCCGGATCTCCGCCTAACGACGCTGAGCGAATGGAACGCTTTCTGCCACAATCACACGCCGGCCATCTCATTCGTGCTGGCACTTCAAACGGGCACGATGGGGTCCGTGTTCACGGACCACGGCCCTTCCTTCGTCGTCAAGGACGCCGACGGACGACCCATGCTACAGAAGCTGATCACGGAAGTCGTGACGCTGCGTGACAAGACGGGCGAGATGTACACGCGCATCCGCTACGAGACACCAGAGGGGCAGACGCCCGGGGCCTTGCGCGACTATACGCAAATCAAGCTGAGCGAGGTACAGGGGCTCCTGAAACCGGACGGCACCTCCGCGAATGGTCAGGTGTATGACGGCGTCATCTGCCCCTCCGACCCGCGCGATACGGTGCGTGTGTACCCGGCGTTCGAGACGCAGGGGTACAGCCCGTATGAGACAGGCGGCTTTCTTCACGAGTTGAAGGAGGTGAAGGTGCTCCCCTTTCGGCCCCTCAGTGAGGCGCTGGCGGCGCCAGGCCCTTTCGTTTCAGTGAGCCCAATGATGGACAACTCCGAGGAGTCACTGACCCATGTGACGCTGCATGCGCTGCTGCGTTACGCCGACGCGCACGCGGGAAAGCTGCCTGAGCTGCACAACGCAGCACAGGCCACTGCGGTGGTTGAGCTGGCCAAGAAGGTGCTGGAGGAGAATAAGGCGATGCCGGCGCCGCCGGAGCAGCGCACCACTGGCAAGCCCAGCAATGCGGAGTTCCCGTACAAGGTGCCGCCGCCGCCACCGCCGGCGCCGTTGGTCCTCGAAAGCCTGGATGAAAAGGCGGTGATGGCGGAAGCTCTCGTCGCCCGTGCTGAGCTGCAACCCCTCGCCTCCTTCTTTGGTGCCGTTGTAGCGCAGGAGATTGTGAAGATCACCGGTAAGTACTCGCCGATCCACCAGTGGTTCCACCTCTCCTGCGCAGCCGTGCGGCCCGAACGGGCTGACTACAGCAGTGAAGAGTTCCGCCCGATGAACTCGCGCTACGATCACATCATCTCAATCTTTGGCAAAGGCTTCCAGCAGCTGCTGCAGAACCTGCGCCTCTTCATGGTTGGGTGTGGGGCACTCGGCTGCGAGAACGTCAAGAACTTCGCGCTCTGCGGCATCACCTGCGGCACCGGCGGCTCCCTCGTCGTGACCGACAACGACCGCATCGAGGTGTCAAATCTCAGCCGGCAGTTTCTCTTTCGCGAGGAGAACGTCGGGCAGTCCAAGTCGGCGGCTGCGACGGCCCGCATGCGGCAGATGAACCCCGATGCAAACGTGGACGCTCGCCAAGACTTCATCGGCACGACGACCGAGCACCTCTACCCTGACACTTTCTGGCAGTCACTGAACGTCGTCGTCAACGCGCTGGATAACATAGAGGCCCGCCTCTATGTCGACCAGCAATGCGTCCGCTTTCAGAAGGTGCTTGTAGAGGCAGGCACAATGGGCACCGGCGGCAACGTTGACATTATCGTTCCCGGCAGGACGTCGTCGTACGCCGACGGCGGCGCGGCAGATCAGACGGGCGGCATTCCCATGTGCACCCTGCGCAACTTTCCGTACATCTACGACCACTGCATTGAGTGGGCCCGCGCGCAGTTCGACGATCTGTTCGTGTCCCCAATGCAGGCGGCGCAGCAGATCATCGAAGACCCTGCCGCCTTCACCCAGCGCATCCACCACGAGGTTTCTAGTGGCTCAAGCGCTGGCGAGCGGCGTAGCCTCATCGACAAGAACGTGGGCCCGCTCAAGCTGCTGAAGCGGACGCTGACAATTCTTGCCGATGGGCCGACGATGGACAGGTGTGTCGCGCTTGGCTGGGAGCAGCTCTTCAAGATGTTCCGCGACCGCATTCTCGATCTTCAGGCGGCCTTCCCGCGCGGCGCCAAAAAGAAAAACGGCGAGGATTTCTGGTCGGGTCATCGCAAGTATCCAACAGCGCTCCAGGTGACGGCCGCGGACATCGCGACGAATCCAGACGCCAAGAACTTCCTGGTAGCGGCGATCAACCTGTACGCCTGCATGTTCGGGGTGCACCCGCCCAAGCATGAGGCGCGCTTCAACGATGAGAAGAACCGCTGGATGCAGGAGTACCGTACGGACGCGTGGATTCAGGCAGAGGTGAACAAGCTGCCGACGCCGGCGTACGTGGCTGGCTCTGTCGACAACCTCGACGACGACTTGGCAGCCGATGCGCAGGAGGGCAAGCAAGTTTCCATGGAGGAGTCCGAGGCCGAGCTGCAAGGGCTACTGGCGGATGTTGCCGCTCTGGCATCCAAATGCAAGGGTAGCAAGGCGGCCGCGCTGGAGTTCGAGAAAGACGACGATGATAACTTCCAAATCGACTTTGTCGCTGCGGCGAGCAACCTCCGCGCTGAGAATTACGGAATCCCGACGCAGGATCGGCTGAAAGTGAAGCTTGTCGCCGGAAAGATCATTCCTGCCATCGCGACAACAACGTCTGCCGTGACGGGCCTGGGGCTTATCGAGCTCTTCAAGGTCTTGCAGAATAAGGACATATCGGTGCTGCGCAATGGTATGCTGGACGTGGGCACGAACAACTACGTTCTTTTTGAGCGCGATCTGCCCATCAAGAACTTCACGAAAGTGGTGGCCACCTACATCCCGGAGCAGGACTACACGTACAAGAAGAAGATCATCCGCGTGCCGGAGGGGTTCACCAAGTACGACATGATTCGCATCCCTGTCACGCCGGCGACCACGGTGAAGGCGTTTGCGGCGGCGCTCGAGGCTGTGCTGAACAAGACCCTCCCCGAAGGTGCCGACTACGCGTACGAGGTGGACGGGCTCGGTGTCGGCAAGGGTATGCTGTGGAACGGCCGCTCGAGCCACGCAAACACGAATGCGTCGCTCATGAAGGTGATTGAGCAGCAAAAGGCAAGTGAGGCAGGCGGCACGCTACCGGCTCCGTTTTGGCAGAACCGCTTCCAGTTCTGTGACCTGTCCGCGACGGTTTCTATCGATGACGGCGATGACACTGTGGACGAGGTCGATGTGGAGACAGCCACCGTGTGCCTTGAGATTCAGCAGTAGCTGAATCCGGAGCTGATCACTGCAGGGCTCCCTTGCGCACGGGGGGGGAGGAGGGGTAAGGAGAACCGGTTCTTGGCGCACTGAGGTGTGGCCTGTGTAGGCGTTCTCCCGCTCCGCACAGATCACATATCACATAGGGGCTGTTGGGCTTTCTCCACTGCGTGACGTTCTCGCGGGCGCCTGTGCACAGAAAGGCTTCAATTGTGTTCGTGGATGATCGACGTGGAGCACGAGGCGCGCGCCTTGTCTCCTCGTGTGGAAGGAGGGAGAGATGCGCGTTGAGGCAGTCGTGTGCTCTTCGCCGCTATTATTGCTTCACTTTACTTCTTTTGGCACCAGCACCGGCCGAGCTTCTGCACCACTACGCGTGCGCGTGTTCGTTTTTTTGCTTTTTCTGCGCTATCCTTGTGTGCATTGCCGCCCTGGATGACGCCGACCACCTCAGTGTGGGATATCCAAGGGTCTAGTGTCCACATTCGTTGAGGGGGAAGTCGAAAGCCTGCAGCCAACCCTCGGGTACGGCTGTCGGACTCTCGGCGTCGGCGGACAGGACTGGACTGGCGCGGTGCCGAAGAGACGTGCGGTCATGATCACTTTTAGAGCAGCCCACTCGGCATTGTGTCGACAACGCAACAGAGACAAGCTCGCGCCGACAGATGTTCTTCCTTTGCCGCGCTGCGGCGATCATGAGTGGAATCCTGGACGGAGCCTGCGCTGCGCGCAGTGGAGTGGCAATAATCTGCAAGATGCCAGACGGCGTTTGAATGTACCGATGCCCTCGACATAGCCGCGGCGCCGCAGAGATAGGGAGAGAGTGACTGTGTTGTGTATATTCAGTGAAGTGCTCATTGTAGAGTGACTCGTTGAAGAAAAGGACAACTTCAAATCTTTTGAAGAGTGGCATGCATATGTGTACGTGGCGCGCGTCTGTGGCTGTGTAGCCATCTTGAATGGCTAGTCGCCGTTGGACGGTAAGAGCAGCGGTGGCGAGGGCTCCGTCTCTTACAAGTGCGGCAAGAAAGGGCGAAAAACAGCGCGAAAACACGAGAGGAAAGGCGAAGAGCTTGTGCTGTGTCCCAGGCAGTGGATATCCCTAAAGGCTTTCTCTCTGCTCAGTCGAGCGAGAGAGGCTGTGGCGCCTCTTGATGCATGTGGTGTGTTGCTGGTTTCTGTGAAACGTTCTGCCCACGGGCGGTCTGCACTTTTTTTCGTTTTCTTTCTGGCTCTCCAAGAGTCTGCCTCTTGAGCCAGTCTCGCCTTGTGAGAAGGCAGCTTTTTGCTTGCAACGCGTGGCGCCGCGGAGCTGTCCATTCGCTGTGTATTCGCACTCGCCATTCCTCTGCCTGTTACATTATCTGCCCTTTGCTGACCTTGACATCCATGTTCACATGCGCATGCACACAGACAAGCAAACACACACACACACACGCACACACATGCCCTAAAGCTACTGCTGCTTGCATGGAGAAAGTGCGGTGCCCTCTCTTTGACTGAGGCTGTCTTTCTACACCGTGCGTGTACGTGGTGTGTTTTCGTTCCTTTTTTTTTGATGCTGTGCTCGCAACGCTTTCTAGCACATCTTAGCGTGTGTGTGTGCGTGTGCGTGTGTGTGTGTCGTCGCTGTCTACACGGCTGGGTGCAGCGTTGCCGGCTGATGCTGCCGCTTTTATTAGCCGCTGACACGGCGCAAAGGCCGAGCACGCCAGCATAGACCTTCGGCCACGTTTCACTGGCAAAGTTGTGAACACCGTACACAGACGCTTTCAGTGCTGGGTAGCGGTCACAAGGCAACATGCCTGAATCTGCAAAGCCCCCGCGTCACTGAGAGGAAGTGTTCCTCTTCATCTCGTCACTGTCGGCGTGTGGAACGGCGAGCCGTCGTGTTGACGATCCTCTGGGAACTTCCTACCGCGCGTTCCATAATCGGACCGGCGAGGCGGCTCGCTGTTCTCAAGCACACATAACCGCTGATGTCGAAGCTGCGTACACGATCCCCAAGACAGTCGCGTCAGCGCCTGGGAGTCTACAGCGAGGTGCTGTCGAGGCGTCGCATGGCCGCGTCGTGCTCGGAGCTGCAGGAACCCACATGATTAACGAGAGCACATCCTGCGCCACTGCACAGGTGGTCGGTCAAGAGGTTCGAGCCGAGCCCCCCCCCCCAGCCACCTCTGCCTTCTGCGCCCCATTCCCCCTTTCTGAAGGAGCAGACGCCCCCGCACCACAGCATTGGAAGCCGGCGCTACTCTGTCGGAAGCATGGAGATGTCAGAGGAGCAGCAGCCGGATGGCTGGGTTGCGCATCTGGTGGCCCTCGAAGCGACGTGACTGAGCTTTAACCGAGTAAGATAGAGGTTGAAAGATTGACTGCGCGCGAGCCGACTTGCCGAGCGGGCAGAGGAACGTTGTAGGAATGAAAGGAACCGCTTTCCTTCGCTGTGCTGTGATGTCGGCGAGAAACAGACGACGGATGACATGATGCACAACTTGCCTCTGAACAAAGAGGCTGCAGCTGACGCCATCCTGTGAGGTAAGGATTACTGACGCCATGTAACGGCCGGCAAACCTCGCGCGCTGCCATGGCCACCATGTCGGCAACGGCCCGCTCGTGCGGCACCGCGCCTCTTACAGGTGTGGGTGTCGCGTTTGTCCCTCGTAGACCGTTGCTCACTCCCACCATATTGTACCATACGAGCAGGCACGTGCACGGCTCTGGTTGCCGTTCCCCTGTAGCATTTCGTTGAGTTGTGGCCCCTCCTCTCTTACCCCTCTTCTCAGCCGGCACTCTCCAACTACCCCCCTCCTCCCACTGTCTCTTTCTCAGTACCACCGCACCCCACTTCTTCATCCGCACTCGCGCTCCGCAATGCAAAGAGAGCTGACGAGCACATCGACGGTGACGCGAAGTACAACAAAAGTCAACCCCCCCCTCCCCAAAAAAAAAGAACGAACGTGCTCCTTCGTAGACGGCGCTGCATCAACCCAACGAAACACACACACAGTATAATCTGCCCTCTCGCCTGTACACCACAAATTGCAACCCGTTGATAGACGTGCTGGTTTGGGCGTGGCGGCCATTCGCACACGTGCCGGGCGCGTCTTTCTTCCCTTTTTCCCTCTTGGCGAACCCCACGCACAGCCTCGCCTGTGTATTTTTCACCACATCTATTCAAGGGTGCGGGGCCTGCCACCCCTCCCGCTGCCTTTCCTTTTCATACGCTGCCCTAGCGAGTGACGTTGCACCTTCTCCCCTTCCTTGCTGCTCCTTCTTAGTTGTCGCTGTCTGTGGCTCTCCCCACCATCGCTGTACCGCCTCACCACCACAGGGTACCACATATAGACGTCATAATGGTCGCTTCTATTACATTTCGACTCAAGTCCAGCAACCATGTCGGCACCATCGACATGGAGGGCAGCGTCATGTCGTGCCGTGATGCGCAGCAGGCGATTGCCGCAAAGCTGCGCGCGCCGCCGGAAGAGATCAACGTGTTTCTCGCAGGCAGCACGGCGCTGTTGCACCCTGAAGAGGATCTGCCGGCGTACGCGGTGGTGGACGTGGTACGGCAGACGCACAGTGGCAAGCCGCTGTTCCTGACACGTCCCAGGTTTGCGTCGCTGCCTTCCTCTCTAGACAGCATCCCTAGCTCCTCTGGATTTGGCGGCCCACCCGGTTTCGGTGACGGGCACGCGCTGACGGAAGAAGAGCGACTCGCGCAGCTGCAGGCGGAGGCTGCCCTCGAAACCGGCATTGACGAAGTGAGTAGTCGCTTTCGTCGAGGCGGGCGCGGTGGGCGTGGGGGCATGGGCGGTGGTCGTGGCGGCATGGGCGGAAGCGGGGGGAGCAGCGGGAGCGACCTCTTCTTTGGCGGTGGTCGGGGCCGCGGTGACGCGATGCGCGCCAACATGGAGGAGAACTTTCGACCTCCGCCAAAGGGGTACATCTGCCACAACTGCGGCAAGGGCGGCCACCTCATTCAGCACTGCCCGTCGGCAAAAGGTGGCAAGGCGATGAAGGTGCTTTCGTTTCCGGTGGGGATTCCTGAGAGCATGCTGGTGGAGTGCACTATGGACGACCCAGCACCCAAGTTCATCACGCGCGACCACCGCCTCGTGAAGCGCCGCGTAGACCCCTCGGTGTTCACCGCGATTTCGGTCGCCGGCATCGGCGGCGACGTCTCCGGCGACACTGGGCGCGACGACGAGCTGCATGAGATGGCATTCAGTCCAGAGAATGCTACGGAGCCTTCGAAGGTAAACAGTGCTTCGGCCACCACTGCGGAAGCATCGCCGTCAACAAAGCCCACGGATGCGGCGCTGAGCTGCGTCGTGCACAACGGCGTCGCCCGCGAGGCGATGAGGCTGCCGTGCTGTGGTCGCCTCATGTGCCAGAGCTGCTTTACCAAGATGGCCGAGGAGGCATTGGACGAGACACGGAGCCTGGACGACGAGGATGACGGCGGCGTGGTCTGTCCTGGCTGCAAGGAGCCGCTCATCATGGATGAGGTGGTGCCGGCGACGGAGGAGCGAGAGAGGATGAGGCAGCTTCTTCGCGAGCGCAAGCGTGAGCGTGACACGCACTGAAGCGTGGTGTGCCGCTGCTCCCTTTCTTTGTTCGGCTGCAGCCCCCCTCTGGCGGTGTCGCTTCCCTTGATGGGGCTGCCATATGTTGGCAACTTGTGATCGAGCGCCAGTTATTGTCGTCCCTTTGTGTTTTCTTCGCCCGTCCATGTACATCATTTGCCAGGTGGAGAGAACAAGGACGACCCGCCAAGCCACGTGTACTACTACCCTCTCCCCCCTAAACTCGACTAACAGCAGCGACGACGACAACAACAAAAAAACGAAAATATGAGCTGGTGCGTGGACGATGCGCTTCCAACACTTTATCACACGCACTAAAGCCCAGCATCCGTGCACGTCTTGGGATCGGATCGTTATCTCTTCACCCAAAACAGGAGACTGGTTGAAAAAAACATCGGAAGAGAAAGGAGTACGTGCGCCTGCGGGGCGGTCACCTCACCGCAAATGTATCCCTACAGCTGCAAGTTGCTGACGGTTTCACATGGGCTGGTGCGGACGACTCTATCGTTTCTTCGGTCTTGGTGCAGAGATCGTGCCTCCTCGACCCGGTTCTTGGCCTGCTCTCGTAGAGTGTTGCACTTCATACCCTTCATTCTCTGCGTTTCCCTATTTTTTTTCTGCAGGTGTCATTCGCGACCAGAGCCACTCCTCACCCCCCCCGCCCACCACTACCACTTCCTCCTCCTCGGATACCCTTACAGGCCTTCGAACACTCTTCTCGGTGCTTTCTTTTCTTTCATTTTGCCTCCCGTGTCGTTGCGCACATTCGTTGCTCGCACGCGCGTGTGCCAAGCGCATTGGCGAGGCGCCTTCTGACGGGAAGGAAATCTCTTCGTTGTAGTGCTAGTAGTGAACATTGTAAAAGGAGCTTTAGGTTCGGGAGAATACCTTCCCGCCCTCTGCACCTGCTCTTCTCTCTTGTGCGCGAGTGTGAGTCGTTGTGTGTGGGAAGGGTGCAGGCACGATCGCCTGTGTGCGCCGCCCGTCCCAAATCTCTGAGACGCGCTAGGTAGCCACTACACACAGCCGGAGAAACACAGATAGACGCACACACACACACACACACACACACACACAGTCTCACCTCTTTCCATGTTTGTTTTCGTTTTCGAATTTGCGCCCATCGCTTCACTAGGGAACAGATAAACGTAAGAGGCGATGTCTAGCCGTGAGCCTTGAACCGCTGGCACTATCCCCTCCGTTTCGCTTTCGCTTTCGTTATCTCTCTGTTGCTCACCGTGTAGGAACATTGTGTCGGCTTTGTTTTTTTCAAGTAGTCGCCGTTATTTACGTGTACGATTTGCGTGCACTGCTTCTCTCCGTCGCACCCCCTTGAGGTGGGAGAGGGTGTATGTATGTGCATGTATGCGCATGGGTGGTAGCCTCTCTTTGTATCCCTCTCTTTTGTTTGTATCATAGCCTTCTTTCGTTTTTTTTTCTCTCGTCGTGGCCTCGTCGTGTTTGCCCGGTCGCTTTCCTTTTCTTCTCCCGCCGCCACTTTGCCGAAAGCACTGCTCTAAGTTTTCATCTCTGCACAGGGGTTGCTAACTCATTCCGTCGGCTAGTTGCGTCCCTCCGCCGGCTATGTCCAGCGTCTTCACCTATGGCGCCCATGGCGCCAACCCCATGGCGAAGAAGTACGGCGAGATGGCCGTGAAGTCGTCGAAGTGTGGATCGAAGAACTTTGTGTACACCAAGGCGCACGACGATGCGCATAGCTTCCCGCGGCACCACCATCGTCAGGGCGACAACCCCGTGCGGCTCTCCTTCACGTGGGCTCGCTGGCGGTGGATAGTGCATGACTTTCGCATGTTCGGCCTCTTTGGCGCTCTGCGGAAGCACTACTATATTGGTGAGGCCTGGCGCCGCAAGGATGAGAAGATCTTTGTCGGAAAGGACGAGAACGGCAACAAGTACTGGCAGAGCCGTCGTGCACAGGGTACGTACTTTGTACGCATACTCGAGCCGGCTGATCCGCACTGGTTCCGCGGCCAGTCTCCACACGCGGCCAGTCCGATGTGGCTGAAGTGGATGCAGGGCGGCGCCGCGCACACTCCGGCGCAGATGAAGGCGCGTGGTGAGTGGGGTCACAACTCTCGTCTTGGAATTCCCATGCCCTTCAACATCAAGTACAACGAGTGGTCGCCGCTCAACGCCGGCAACATCTACACACGCGATCCGATGTGGGTAGCCACGACGGGTCTCCTCGTCAATCCGGAACGCCGCGCATTGCAGGAGGCGGGCTTCTCGCGTTGGATGTGGCAGAAGGGCCTGCCGGTCTACATGCCCTTTTGCGGTGTGCATGACTACTCGGATGAGCTGGTGGAAGAGTTCTACCGTGGCCAGTGGGCCTTTGGTCACGAGAGCAAAGGTAACGATCATGATGAGTGGCGCAACTAATCGGTACAAGTGGACGGTCACGCAGGTGGTAGTGTGTGTGTGTGTGTGTCTGTTCGGCGTTTTTTTTTGCAGAAGAAAAAGACAAGGTGCAGCTTGCTCGCTATCGTACGTAGGTCCCCCTCCCCCTCCCTCCCTCTTTGCTGTTTCCGTGCTGTAGGAGATGTGCCTCCTGTTCCCGCGTCGCTAGCTCTGCACATCTCGGATGCGGTCTTCTTGTGTTTCTGCTGTAGTTTCTTCGCTTGTTCCTTCCGGCCCAGTGGAGTGACCTCGTGGACAGCGGCGTGCGAGCGTCATTTCGTCTTTCGGGTCGCATCACAAGTGTGTTTTGCTTCTTTCATGGCACTGTGTCCCCCCCCCGTTTCATCCTTTCCTATCCGAGTGCTGCTGCCCGTGTTGGCTATCTCATGGAGCGGGCTATCTGTGTCGTTGTCTCGTGCGTCCAGACGACGAATGAGCACGCGCCGAAGACAAAAAAGCAAAAGAACAAGGGACACGCTCGCTCCAATAAGCGACGCACGATCCAGCAGACGAGAAGCGATCACTGACCATGTTCGGTGTGCTCGGTGGGTTTCTCACCTGCCGCTGCCTACTTGCTGATTAGGGCGGTGACGGCGGCCGTGAACGTGTGTCCTCGTCACGAGCAACAAGAAAACGAGGGGCGCCTGTACCACTTTGGCGGCGCCATGCTCGCCGACTTGCCAAAGTCGACTTCCTGCGACACTACTTCTCACCACCCCACCCCTTTCGGCGACTGGACGCTTTACTCGGGTGTTATTGGCCTCTTCGTGTGTGCCGTGTTCTTTCCACCTTGTTCTCTCTGCGCGCAAGCCAACTTTATCCCTTCGCCACCTTGTTTTGGAAAACCTCGATCCAGCTTTCGATTAGTCGAAAGGTGGAAGTGGCTTCTGCCTTCGAACGGCAATACACCCGCTGTCTTGGCCGTGGTGGGCGCGTATGCCACTCGGTCTTTTCCCTGAATGAGCCCCATCGACTTCAAGGCCCAGGGCCCACTTAGGCAATGAGTCATTCGAGTGCACGGGAGCAAGGGGCGGGCGAGAAGGAAGAGATCAGGCGCATCAATCGTGAGCTGCAGCGCAACCTCATCTTGGAAACGGCCCTAATTGGCTTCGCCCTTGGTGTGCTGGCCTTGGCAGGCGTACTTTTCACTGCATACGGATGGCACACGCACAACGACAACCTGTTCGCTCTTGGACTGTATATTCTTGCTGTGCATGTTGCCTTCCACGTCTTGGAGTTTCTTGTGGCCGCGTTCACTCGCCCTCGGGACACCCACCCGGATGCCTTCATGGTGTTTCACTCGATACCGTACCTCACCGCGAGTGGAACGGCGCTGCTGGAATTTTTTGTGGAGGCGTACGCCGTCCCTGAGAAGTGGAAGCTGGACCCCACCCGTCATGCCCTGCTTGGTTTTTTCTTGCGAGTGAACTACACCTCGGCGCTGTTCTTCACACTTCTTGTCCTTGTTTTCTACGGCATCCGCGTCGTGTCAATGCTGCAGTGCGGCTCCAACTTTTCCCTCATGATTGAGCACGAGCGGCACTCTGGTCATCAGCTTGTGACGCATGGCCTCTACCGCTATCTGCGCCACCCGGCCTACTTTGGATGGTTTTGGCGCACGTGTTGCGCGCAGTGGATTCTGGCGAACCCGGTCTCCGCCGTGGTACACACGGTGGTAACCTGGTACTTCTTCCGGTCCCGCATCGCCTACGAGGAAACTGCACTGCAACGACCAGACTACTTTGGGGAGGCGTACAAGAAGTACAAGGTGCGCACCATCGTCGGGATTCCATTTCTGTAAGCAGCATCTGCTTCCTGAGGCCGTATACTTGCCGTGCATCGCGCCTTGGCGGAGCGTCAGAAAGGAGACATAGGCCTGCGGCGCGCGTGTGTTGTGTGTGCGCGCCTCTACAGCGCTCCTCTTGTGCTCCGCCGTCACAACACTGGCGCGTCGTAGTGCAGAACCAAAACACACACCGATGAAGCCGTAGCGAAACAGGATCAGTAGCAATAAATAACAAAACAAAACAAGATACAGAGTAAACGGGCGTTCATGTGATGTACCACTGCTCATGCAACTTTTTTCACCCGGCGTTTTCACCTTACGTGCGATCATACCAAGTCTGCGGGGCGACCGAAGACATGCAGCTCACTAGTCACGCTATGTGTGCAATCCTCAGTTTCCTCCCGTGTGCCTGCTGCCACATAATGCACGCTTACGAGGTTCACCTGTACCGTGGCGCTTGTCTCGGTGTTTATGTATTTTTGTCCCCACCCACTTTCTTGCTTCTCTTCTCTTTTTGCATGTATTTTGTTGTCCTGCTTTGGTGCGAAGGTTGCTGCGACGCCTTGTCCTTCACTTTTGTTTTTCACTGTCGGTGAGCCACAGATACGCGCGCAAGCCCTCAGCGCGCCCTTTCTGCCGCGGCAAGCTGTGATAGCGCCGCCCCTACCTCACTTACACATTAGGCATAAAAACGCGGAAACGGAACATTATATCTATATCTATACATATTCATTTTTTTATGTACAGGCGCACACACGCATCGCGCACAATGCACCCAATCTTCGACTACATCTTGTCTATTCACTACCTGCCGGCCGGGGCGTCGGTGCTGCTGTCATGCCTTGCGGCGGCGTGGGGGGTGGATTGGAAGGTGTGCATCATGATGACCTGTGTGGGTTCACTTGTGACTTGCGCCGTCTTCTACGTTCAGCCCTTGCAGTGCTTTTCCCCGCTTGGGGGAAGCTTCAACGTGGGCACGCGTGAGGTGTGTGGTGAGCGCGGTGCCATGAAGCCCCCCGTCACCATCGTCTACCCGACCGCTAGCGGCACGCCGCGGAGCGGAATTCAGTACATTCCGTTTGGCGAGCGCAGTTACCTGGTTGGCATAGCTAGTTACAGTAAAGTCCCCTACGCACTGGTGAAGGACCTTTGGCTTCTGCGCAAGAAGATGCGACCTAACGCGGAGCCAGCGCCGCTCTTCCAGCGCGATGGCATGCCACGTCCGATGATCGTGTTCAGCCACGGTCTTGGCGGATTTCCGCACTTGTACAGCACACTGCTGATGGACCTCGCTGTGCGCGGGGCCGTCGTGTTTGCCCTGTCGCACATGGACGGCAGCGCTGCCTTCTGCCGCGACGCCGAGAGGGAGATTCGCATTCCGCTGAACACCCAGGTAGGCTGGACTTCCGAGGATCGCGCTCCGCAGCTAGAGGTTCGCATCCGAGAGACCCTCAACACAATCAAGCGCATCCGCAGCGGCGAGCTACTGCTCGCGCTCGGGTACGACAAGGAGACGGTGGACAAGTACATCGAAAAGGAGCCGCGCATTCACCTTCTTGGGCATTCGTTTGGCGGCGCGACATGCCTGGCGGCTGCCCTGGCTGACACGCAAGCCGCGAGTGAAAGGGGCGGGGTGAGCAGCATCGCCAGCACTGTCGTCTATGACCCTTGGATGATCCCACTACAGAAGACGATGTTCTACGACAAGCTCACGGACAGGAAGCAACCGGTCCACTTCACCACACCAACGCTGCAGATCTTCTCTGAGGAGTGGGTGCGGAGCAAGGAACAGCACGCGTTCTTTGAGGAGGTCAAGGCCATCGTCGACGCACAGCCGCGCACGACTGAGGAGAGCGCTCTTGTGTCAGCAGTCGACGCCAAGCTGAAGGTGATGAAGACGTCGTGGTACACGATAAAGGACTACCGCGGCACTGGACACTTGACGTGCACGGACGTCTCATTGTTCAGTCCGGTATTGTACCGCGCGGCTTACATGACGGCGTCACCGCGAGGCTGCATTGTAGCGTTCGCAGCAGAAACAATGCGGTTCATTGAAAAGGTCTCCGGCCCGTTGCCCCTCGACACCAAACTTCTCAACGACTCGGCGCTCGCCGCTGCGCTGAGGGGGTAAAGGTTGTTTGCCACTTTACACGCCGAGCCACCATGAGCTGCCTCCCTGTCTCCCGCCATGCCAGCAACGAGAGGCATAGATCCGGAGAACCGTAGTCCACGAAGACAGCGATGCGAGTTCTAGCACGTCGGCAAGCGAACTATGTGATGAAAAAAAATGCGACTTCTGCTTTACGAGCAGTTTCTGAAGCGTTGTCAACTCTCTCTCTCTCTCTCTCATATACACACAGAAACAGCGAGCTTTCTCGATATCGCTTGCCACACTCCCGGGGTGGTTTGCCTCTGTCTTTCCTTTGTGAGAGGGTGTCGGGCTGTCGTGCGGCGTCACTGCGCACCGCTGTCTTAACCGCCTGCCTCTTATTTTACCATGTTGTCTCCCCACCCGCTCATACAGCTCATCGGTGCGCAGCACCCCCGTGCGCTGCGCGACCTTTGCCGGCGTATGGCGCCAAACCAAACCAAGAGGAACTCGTCAAGCTCTTTCCTTCTCCCGTTCTCTTTGTTATTTTTTTTTTTTCGATGCTGGAGATAAGAAAATTCTGGCGTGGGTCCGTGATCGCTGCTGCTGGGCCAATAGACCGTTCACCGGCTATTCTGCGTTCTGCAACGTCACTGTAGCGCGACAGAGCAACGATAAAGAATAAGCGAGTGAAACAATGCGCACCAGTCTAGTGTGTATTCCTCCAGGGGCCAGAGCGCGCCTTATCTCTTGTGACACAATGCGCGACAGTCGCTGAGAAGAAAGCAGAAACACAACCGCCTGCTCGCGCCGCTCTCTTAGTATCAACGTCGAAATGCATATTCAGACACCCATGCGACGAGTCACCGCGCCACATCACGGAATAGCGCGACTTGCAGCGGCTCTGGGCGGAGGAGGACGGCACGCAGGCCGGGTCTCAGAGGGCCCCCTGCCCTGCGGCTGTCCCACCTCCTCGTCGAGCTCGTGCGGCGTGCACGGTGGCGCAGCCCCCTGTCCCGCGCGGCGACAGAGACGCCGTCGCCACTGCCCCTGTGGAGCGCAGGACGCTGTACGCGACCCGCTTGGATCGAGGCATGCGGACTCCAGTGGGGTCCGTCTGGCGCCCGAGGCGCGTGGCTCGATTTTGCGGCAGGGCGGTGTGTCCTTGACGACCAGAGTGTAGCCGTGGTGCTGCAGAGGCGGGTGAGCTGTGGTTGTTTGTGTGCGCAATTCCTTGACGTGTGCGTGGTAGAACAACACGCTGACACAATGGAGGATCCCTCTTCAACTGATTACCGTAGCGAAATGCATGCGTTGTTTTGCGACGGTGTCTGGACTCTCTGCTACTGCTCACGTATGCGCTTGCTCTACACCTCACTCTGCCGGCCTTTTTTTTATCTTTCCTTTCTCCCTTCTATCAATCACCACGTCGTCACGCGTGCATCGGGACGGAATCGGATATTGCCCGCACGCCCAGATACCTTGGATTTTTGCACTGCTGACGTATCGCACCTCTGCCTGTGGCTCCCCTGCCTCACATCGCTTCGGTTGCTGTCTTCGACGTGACAGGTTTTCTCTCTTCTCATCCGTTTTGTGTTTTCTTGCACCAAGGAGCTCGACAAAGGCAAGGAATATGCCGTCTCGTCGTATGCTGCACACCATGATTCGCGTCGGCGATCTCGACCGCTCCATCAAGTTCTACACGGAGCGTCTGGGGATGAAGGTGCTACGGAAGTGGGATGTCCCGGAGGACAAGTACACCCTCGTCTTTCTTGGCTACGGACCTGAGATGAGCTCGACGGTTCTGGAGCTGACGTACAACTACGGTGTCACGTCCTACAAACACGACGAAGCGTACGGTCATATTGCCATTGGGGTGGAGGACGTCAAGGAGCTGGTGGCTGATATGCGCAAGCATGACGTGCCGATCGACTACGAAGACGAAAGCGGCTTCATGGCGTTTGTAGTCGACCCGGACGGGTATTACATTGAGCTGCTCAACGAGAAGACGATGATGGAGAAGGCGGAGGCGGATATGAAGGAGCAGGGCACTGCGTAAGGTCCCCGCATTCTTCTTTTTTGTGCTGTATTTCTTCCCTGTCTGCCTCGCTGACCACAATTCGTTCGCTCCGCCCTTCGGGTCCCGTGAATGCCACCGCTCTTGTTGGCCGTGCTCGACCTTTTTGCGGCACGAATGCAAGTATTCCGCCCTATGTGACTGGCCTTCGCACACCCACCCCGCAATGCGTCAGCGCTGTCTCCTGTCGCCGCGACAAGCCTATCTACCACCGTAAGTGGTGAAGTTCGCCCAACTGCTGTTTTCTCTCACGGCAGAGGAGGACTCTCGGCTGGAGGGTGGCGAGGAGGGTAATGGTTGAGGGAGCGTCACTCTTCCTCCGTGACCCTTTCCTGCCCTCACATCCCTCTTTCGCTGATTGGTGCCGTCCTGGGCGTGCGCACAAAGATGGCTTAGCAGACCATCTCGAGTCCTCCACGCAGGCGACCGCGGAGGAAGGGGCGGGAAGCCGGTGACGGAGTGCTTAAACCTTTCGAAAAAAGCACCTGTTGTGCTTCTCCACCTTATCTTTCTTGCCGTCATGGAAAGCTCGCTGCACGCCCCACTGACGCCAGCATTCCTGCAGTACCAGCTACGGCGCAGCACACCACTTCTCGCACTGTTGAGCGAACTTTTTCTCTGCGTTCTCTTTTCCGCACGGGACGGGTTGTGGCTTATGTGCGTGTGCTGCGTAGCCAACCCGGCTGTCCGCAATACAAAGTGGGGGCGTGAGGAGAAGGGGTATCGGCAAGCCACACGAAAGCCACCCCGATGCTTCTGGAGTGGTGAAGCAGAGGCGAAGTCCAGCGAGGGGAATATACCCCTTTTTTGTTGTGCTCGCTGCGGCAGAGCTGAACCTCAAGCGACCAACACAATGCGACACGCCAAGATAGAAGATGCCAGGCGGAAGCCGTCCCGCAGCTAACGATCATACATGTGGAGCTGAAGAGCCGACGTCAGACCCGCCTCGCCCAGATCCGCACCGGCACCTGTCCGCGCCTCGCATCCCTGCAGCGGCGGGTGGCTGGCAGTGGCTTCACGGGGTGCATGTGGCGTGCTCCCAACTGCTGCGCTAGCATTGCAGCACCCCTCCCACTCGCCAGAGTCTGCACTTCCGCCTGTGTCGGCGATGAGAACGCTTGATCCGGCGCGGTGGGCTCGTACGCCATGTGAGATTCACTGACTTCTCGACGCATGCGACGCTGCGGCACATCTCACACACGCTGCACCGGGGCTCCGCCGTCTGGTGTCCATCGCTGCCCCCGGCACCCCCCCCCTCTGTGCATCCTCAGCGCGACAGTCTAGGAGCCGTACGCGGGGCCAGCGCACATGCATATCCGCCGGCCCCCCCGCCTGGACATCGCCTCGCGGCTCCGAAGGGCGCGCGGGCGGAGAAGCGGGTGGGGCGCCGTCTTGAAGCAGGCCGCGGGATGCCGCAACTGCGCGCAGGCGCTGTGGAGCGCAGCTGGCACGGCGTACCACACCCAGGCAAAGCATCCGGCGGTCAGCGGCGCGCGAGGGAGGGGCGCGAAGCGGCGCATGCCGATCACCCCCCGGCGAGCATGCCTGCGAAGCATGCGGCAGCCCCTCTACATCCCGACGGGGTGGGCTGATGAGGCGCAGACGCCGGAAGCATGACGAGAGCACCACCGAGCCCTGCAGACACCCATGCGACGAGTCACCGCGCCACATCACGGAATAGCGCGACTTGCAGCGGCTCTGGGCGGAGGAGGACAACACGCAGGCCGGGTCTCAGAGGGCCCCCTGCCCTGCGGCTGTCCCACCTCCTCGTCGAGCTCGTGCGGCGTGCACGGTGGCGCAGCCCCCTGTCCCGCGCGGCGACAGAGACGCCGTCGCCACTGCCCCTGTGGAGCGCAGGACGCTGTACGCGACCCGCTTGGATCGAGGCATGCGGACCCCAGTGGGGTCCGTCCGGCGCCCGAGGCGCGTGGCTCGATTTTGCGGCAGGGCGGTGTGTCCTTGACGACCAGAGTGTAGCCGTGGTGCCGCAGAGGCGGGTGAGCTGTGGTTGTGTGTGTGCGCAATTCCTTGACGTGTGCGTGGTAGAATAGCCGTTGGAAGCAAGCAACGACAAACTGCACAGCGCCGGGCTGCACTGAGACAGCGATAGTCTGTGTGGGAGGCTGACCTAATGGCAGCCCTCCCTATTCTTGGGAGTGGTGTAGGACGTCTGCTGAAGTGGTCAGACAGGACAGAGGAATGAACGGTATGTGCTCTCACCTGTACTTCCTCCCTTCTGGGGGTCGTTGGGCTCTTTTTAACTCAACCCCCGCGAGGATTAGCATCACTGTGACCTGTAGGCGACTGCGGCCTTCGGAGACAAAGGAGGCGAAAATATCGTATAAAGCACGGAAAAAAAAAGACACAACCTCGTGCAGCTCAAGCAGCGGAGCATGTGTAAACCATTCTGCGCGTAAGAGACGTCGGTCATCGCATGGGTGTGCGCACAAAAGGATCTTCACAGGAAATTGCTTCGCATTAGCGATTCGTCGGAGGCGAGGTGCACACTCGCCGTTCTCGTCAAAGACGCAACTTAGGCTGACGGAGCAGGAATCGTGCTGTCACGTGAACTGCGGCTTCTCCTGCGAGAAGCCCGAGGGAAGGATTTCGCACGCGTGGCGGTTGGTGTGATGTGAAGGCGCTGATAGGGCAGCTGTCTACGGAGGACGTGCCACCGAACCACGGGTGGAAGCACGGCAACATTGTGTTTTTCGTCAACCCAGACAGGCACAAGAGTGAACCACTCAACGAAAAGGCGACGGCAGGAGTGCTCAAGGTGCAGGATGCAGGAGCAGGGGCAACCTCCAGCGCGAAAAAGCAACAAACAAAACACTAGCAGCTGATAAGGTTGAGTGCTGTCAGGGAGTCCCTCAATGTGGAGCGCAGCACGCTGCACCCTCTTTCCTTTCTCTCTTGCGTACTCATCTGATATGTGTCGACGGCTTCTGCTCCAACTGCCTGTATCGCTAGGAGAGCTCTCTCACCGCCGAGCAGAGGGTGCTGGCCAGATTTCTGCGCATCACTCCCTGCACAGCGTTTGTGTGTGTGTGTGTGTGCTGAGGCGCGCGGATCGACAACCAAGGTGGACTGCACAGTTGCTCGCCACCGTTGGAGAGAGGGGTTGAAGAAGAAGTCAGCGCTGATGGGGTGTTCGGTTTTTCTCCCGCTGCCTTTTGCGTTCATCAGGTTCAGCCTATCGTTGAACAAAGGACCACTAAACGCGAAGAACGCATAGAAGCAGCTTACACTCCACGCTTATGTTTTCTTGTCCTCATGGTCATGGGGGAAGGTGTCTCTCTAGCACTGCCAGCACTCCACTCGGCCCCCCCCCCCACTCCTTCTCCATTTTGCAGGATGGGAAAGGGCCTGACAGGTGAAGCAGGCAACCTTCTCGCTCGTGTACATGTACGCGCGCGAGCGGCATCGCCTTCGCGTCTCCTTTTCACGCTGTGCACTTTACGTTGTAAGAGCGATTACTCCGACGTCAAAACTGCACTGCCTCGACTCTGCTTGCCACCCCTCTTCTCCATCTTTCGGCTGCGCTGTTGCCGCCTTTTGTATTGCCCTTCCTTTTCCATTTTCGCCGCCATTCAACTGATGGGTGTGCTCGCCACACATACACAAAACGAGGCATCAGCATCTTTACACTGAACTGGCGGACGCAATGTGCGTGTGCCAACGTTTCAGAACAAGCACCAAGACAACAAGCGTGCATACAGATTCGGTGAGGCCGTTGCCATGCTTGGGATTCAGTCGTGGTACACCGCATTGGCGGTTCCAACCATCGTCATTGGCGGCTTCGTGGCCACTCGCAAGCGCTTGGCGTACCAGTGGAGAGAGGAGCTGATGGACCCGGATGGCGCCGCGTACCCGACCATGACGGATGCCGACATGGAATTTTTTCGCCGCGTCGCACCGGCCAGTGCTGTGGCAGCGGCTGAGGCGGTCGCGGCACCGCTGCAGCGGCAGCGAGCCAAACTACAAAACACACCTGCAGCCCACGCGGCGACAGAGGGGGCACACGGTGTCGCCCTCACGGCAAAGGAGAACATCGGGGTGTGCGTGCGAAGCAATGTTCTGCCGCCGGAGATGCGAAACGTTTTGCTTAACGAGGTTCAGCGCTGGTCGCAGACGCTCGGCAACACCGTGGATCCGCGCAAAATCCGCGCTATCGAACGATCAGTGCAGCTGGCGATCGCGAGGGAGGCGCTGGAAAGCGGTGAGGTGGACGCGCGCGCCTCGTCCAATCCCGGCGCAGCGTCGTCGACGCCGCTTGACTTTGGATTCCTGAAGCATACACGGGTCATCGCGGACCATCCCGAGGACATCCAGCTCATGAAGGCACCGTGGGGCTCGGGAGACCGGATTCGCCTCGCGGAAATGCCGGCCTCTCTGCGCTACCTCGTTGAACGTGCTTGGCAAACGTTCGAGGGCATAGGGCGGTTGAGGCACGTCTACATTGAGTACTCGCCGACAGGCCAGTTCTACCGGGCGCCTCGACCGCCAAAGATGTATGATGGCCACGACTACGTCGTCATCCCACTTCGACGTGACCAGGGTGACACGGTTGTGACGATGAGCCCGGTGCTACGCTCGCGAGTGAGTGATTTGCGCGAGGTTGTGCGGCACTCGTGGACCAATCGCGATGTGGATGTGCTGCTGCCGAGCGGGTGTATGCTGCGTGTGTATGGCACCGCGCGGTACGAGTGGGGATGGGGGATTCGACCAGGGCCCACGTGGTTTGGGAGCCGACTGAATCCGCTCAGTCCTGCAAAGGCGGCTAGATTGGACGTGGACCCTTGCGCTGGACTCTTGTACC
The DNA here is from genome assembly GCF_000002725.2 of Leishmania major strain Friedlin. Lineage (NCBI taxonomy): Eukaryota > Euglenozoa > Kinetoplastea > Trypanosomatida > Trypanosomatidae > Leishmania > Leishmania major. Next base: position 1,227,472 of record NC_007284.2, on the reverse strand, counting down.
GGTTGAAGCACAGACTACGGACGTACCTAGGGATGCCGCAGGGCTCTACAGCCGTCCCCCCACCAAGCTGTAGTGCCGCGACCGACGCGGCGCTGGTCGTGCTGCACTATGAAGGACCTCGCTCGTCCACAAAGCAGCGCTCCCTCTTGCTAGAGCCAGAGATCTGGATCTTTGGCCGCGCACCGTCTGTCGAGTCTTTTGAAACGTGGACCGAAGACCGCCCCACAGCGGACGCCGTTGGTGAGGAGGGTCTCCTATGGTTTATGATGCGCAACTACTTGGACATGCTCACGGTGAGCTAGCCGTACACCCCAAAGGATTTTCAGGACGCTAGTGTACGACCATGATAGCGCGCTAGCGGCGAATATCGAATACCCCCCCCCGTGCGTGGCGGCTGTTGGCTAGGACATATGCGCATGTTGCGTGAGAGCGCGTGTGTGAAGTCTGCAGGGAACTAAGAAAAAAACACACTTTATTCCTGTCGCTCAACTTGTCTTCGAGTCGGTGAAGCCGCTGACGGCTGCCTGCGGCAACAGGGCAGAGAAATGGACCGCACTCCGCCGCGAAGGAGCGGCCGTAAGGCGAAGGTACCACTGCCGCCGCCTCTGAACTGCCTCGTCCATGTCTTTTATGGAGCACGTGCACAGGAAACCAAACAAGGTCGACAGAAACAAAAAAGATGCACGCTGCTCTTCGCGCACTGCCCGAGCACGTTTTTCTTTCGTGTGTGTGTGTGTGTGTGCGTTTTGCGTTGCGGTTATTCTCGTCGCCCTGACTGCTGTCGTGTGTGCTACTTGATATCTCTGTATGCACCTTCTCGCGCTTTCTCCCTTGCCTCAACACCAACCTCGATGCAGGTGGTGCTCGTCGTAGAAAACACATTCATCGCGACCACCCCCACACGCCTAACCCTGAACACACGCACACAAAGGTATTAATACAACGCTTGAGTGTGTGAGAGTGTGTCTAGCAGGTGCACTCGACTGGAGCAACGACCGCATAATCATTCCGTTTGCCCCGGCTTCTTCGTTTGGTTTCTAGTTCAGGTAAAGTCGCACCTTTCCCACCGCTGCCGCAGCGGTAGCTCCAGCATATCCTTTTCTCGCTGGCAGCCGTTCACAACCGACTGAGCTTATGCTGCTCTCAAAAGCATCTTCTGTCCCTCTCACAGTAAACTGCTCTCTTCTCCTTGTCTTTTTGTTGGGCCTTCCTCCGCGCTGTCTGAGCTCTGCACTCGTTCTCTATGCGAAACACTGAAGCGAGCGCGCATACACTGAGGCAGTACACTTTTCAGCTTGAGTTGCACTCACTTTTTTTGTTTTTTTTTTGTTTTGTTTCTGCTCTTCCTCTGTGTCGACCGTCTTCGCATCGGCTTCACAGGAAGAAGTCTCGCGTGACCCTTGGCGGAGAGACAGAGGGTAGAGGGAGGAGTGAAGCCGTCTTTCCTTTTGTTTTATCTCACCTGACATCCCGCCTACTACGACATTTTGTTTTTCTGTGCTTGTGTGTGTTTTCATTGCCGCTGTTGTCGTTGCTGCCGCCGGGTGTCTCTGACGTGCGCGCCTGAATTCGTGCTTCCGCCGTTTTTCGGCCTTTTTTCTTGTGCGCTGTCGTTGTTTCGTGAGACCCTTTGCCGGGCATTCTTTTCCCTTTGCTTCTCCTCTTATTGACCCATCGCCTGCCTCTCTCACTCCCCCTGCATCTTGTGTGTGCGTGCGCGTGGACGTGCACACATCACCTCCCTTTTCGTTCTGTGGTGTGCCTGCGTTTCTTTGCCACGCCCCTTCGAAGCCTATAAGGACTACGGGGATCTCTTTCTTTCCCCTCTCTCGCTCTCCATTACTCCCCCTTACTTGTTTTCCCTGCGCGTGTGTCTCGAACAACACGGTCAGCCTCATCGTCCATCGGAATTCACCTCAGCATCGCTCTGCTTCAGCCCCCAGCTCGCTTCTCCATCTTCCGTTCTCGCCAAGTAAGCGTAACTTCTCTGATCAGAAAGAGTAACGAGAAGGTGTTGTCAAAATTCATAAAGAAAACAAACAAACCAAAAAAGAAGGTAGAAAGAGAAGAGTGCGCGCGCAGTTTGCGAAACGAAGTGGAGACGCGGACATATCCGCTGAAGCTGCTCTTCTTCTCTCGCCGCGTGCTCGCTTGCCCGTCCCTTCCTCTCTCTCCCACTTTTTTCATCTTCTGTTTGGGTGTTTCCACAGTATCTTTCCGCTGACACCTCTGTCGCTTTCCTCTTTAAGGGCGTGCCACAATTGTGTGTGCGTGTGTGTGTGTGTGCTCGCTGTCGTCTTTGCGTTGTGTGTGTCTCTGCGAGACGGTAGATCTATGGAAAGGAGAAGGAAGTGTTGTCTGAAGCACGAGGAGACAACCCTGTGCCAGTTACCATCTGAGACGCGATAAGGACGCCCCTCCTTGACCTTGCCACCGCACTGCTCTCTCTCTCTCTCTCTCTATTTGCCGTTTCTAGGCCGGCTCACGGAAAGATGAGGACTTGTCAGCTTTACGCCTGTGCTGCATTCCGTGGACTTGTGCGGAGTGCTGCGGCTACACCAGCACGCACGATCTCGCAGAGCACGCCTTTGTCGTCGAGCGCGCATGACGTCGATGGAAGCAGCAGCAGCGGTGGTGCCGTTAGTACCGCCCCAGAAAGGACGTCTTGGTCGCACGTGTCGCCACGCTTCTCCTCCTTTCCTGTGAGCGGCGACTGCGCCGCCATTCTGAAGTATCCATACAAGGTAATCAGCACTGAGCAGGAACTGAAAGAAGCCGTTGGGGTGTTGCAGCGCAGTCGGCAAATCGCCATCGATGTCGAGGCTTTCTGCACCCCAGAGGCAATCAAGACGCCTCAGCTCGGTCGTGTCTCACTTGTGCAGACCTGCAGTGACGTGGTACCCGTTGTGTTCTTGTTTGACGTTCTCTCTTTGTCAGTGCCGGTCTTCATGCAGGCTATCCGGCCCCTGTTCCACGACGAGACGATTCGAAAGCTCTTCTTCGACTGCCGACGCGACATCGAAGCACTGAGCACGCAGATGGACTTGACGCCGAGGCGTGTGCTGGATTTGCAGCTCCTTTTTACCTCCGTGCAGTGGAAGCTGCGCAGCGTGAACCGGCGGTCTGGCATGACGTACGTGCTTAAGAGTGTCGCCGGTATCCACCGGCAGGAGGGCGACTCCGCCGTGCAGACAGCCATGATGGTTGGCGACCGCCCCGTTTGGGATACGCGACCGCTGCCGGAGCACTTCCTCGAGTACGCCGCCGACGATGTTCGGCACATTCACCTCCTCTCCACGTACTTTCCGTCTCTGACGCAGCAGGTGTCGGAGGCAGCGGTGGAGCGGCTGACGGCTCAGTACGTCCAGCACTACGGCGTCGGACATGCGGTGACAGAAGAGGCCGACGCCCAGCCGGCTCAGGTGAACACGGCCTGGCTGGAGAGGTACATTGGGCCCGGCGGGGTCTGCAGCTTCTGTGGTAGCAAGGGGCACACGGAGACGGAGTGTTTCCGCAAGCTCAACGGCAACATGCGCTGCTCCTTCTGCGGCGTCACGGGCCACACGGCGCGTAATTGCTTCCAGAAGCACCCCGAGCTGCTCAAGTGCGACCGCTGCGGCCAGCTAGGACACAGTACCGCGAACTGCTTCCGTGCGAACCCGTGCAAGCACTGCGGCGGCAACCACCGAAGTGAGAACTGCCACTACCGCGCGCATATTGCGAATGCCTGAGCTGCCTCCGAGAGGGAGAGTGTCGCATCGTTGCAAGACGCAAGGCAGCAGGGGTGTGTGGGGGCGTGTGCCAGCTTTTTTTACAGAGAGGGTGAGCACGTGCCTCGTCCCGGATGCGTTCTTTTCTGTGTTGCGGCACGATTCTCCTCCCACCATAATGCGATGTCGCAGATGAACTTCGTTCAAGCTGTATCTGCTCGCGATGACTGGTTGTGATCACCACCGCTGACCTGCTTTTTCTTTTTCCCTTGCTTTGTATGCCTTGACTGTGTTTGACCTGTCTTATTCTGGCACAGAGGGAAGTCAACCTGCAACGGGGACAAAGCCCCAAGGGGAAGAGGAAGGAGGGGCGATGGTGGTGGATGGCGGGCGCGCAGACGGGCTTAAGCGGTGCGTGGGCAGCGGTAAGTGCCGTCAAGAGCTTTCTTTGCACCCCATATCGCTTGCCCTCTCGGTTCTTCTTCTCCACGTTTTCCGCTCTCTTAACACGCGCGGGGAGTCGTATACCACTGCGGCAATCTCGAGCATGCACTTTTTTCAGTTTCTCTTTTCCTTACATCTTGCACTTTTGGGCTGAGGGGTGTATGATCATGGTGATGGTACAAAGGGTGCGAGGGTTGGTGTGGTTCCTGTAGAAAAGGGAGACGGACATATATACTCCGACGTCATGCCTGCGCTTCTTTTTCGTGCCCACTTGTCGAACATCCACATAGAGGTTCCAGAAAAACAACGAAGATTAGACTGTTGTCTTCTGCTCAACCCAAACAGCAGCACGACGGTGGAGGGTGATTGTGCCAATGCGTGCCTGTGCGGATTTGTCCCTGTGGTCGGACGGAGGGTAGAAGCATCTCTCTCCCTCCCCCTGTGTCTTTCTCAACCCTTGCGAAGAGGTGAGGCTGCGCAGTGCATTCGCTGGTCTCCATTCCTCTCCTGAAGCTGCGCATCCCTCAGCTTGCTGCTGTTGGTCTGCACAGTATGACCTTCTCCCCCTTCCGACTCCCACTCACACCTCGCACAACTCCTGCGGGCACACTTGTGGTTTGATCGCCGCTAGTGAATTGGTTCGGATAGCGCACGTGGAGGATATGCGCTGACTGTAGATCTCTCTATGGCATGTGAGCAACCAACTCGGTGTGAGCAGCGTCTCTTGCTGGACCGCTGCTGCTCGTGTACTGCTAAAGCTTCACTGTGTACTCACACGGGTGATTGTGCAGTAGCTTACCTGCCGCGATATGCGAAAAAGGGAAACGAAAAATGGTCTACTTTCTTCTGTTATCTGGAAAAGAGGCAGAGGAACGAACATGAAAGCACGCCGAACCGGATGCCCGCTTCACCTTGCATAGGACGTGAAATTGCGCTGCGCCAACTCTGAACCCCTTTAACCCGTGTCTACCACTCTTTATTCGGCTCTCTCCATCTTGCGTCGCCGAGTGTCACTCGATGATTTCGCTGCACGGCACAAAAGAAAACAACCGCAAAAAGGGCTCTTTTTTGTTTGTTGTCAGTTTCCCTTCCCTCCGTCCCTCTCACCCCCAGGTCCTCAGCGATTGAAGCATCTCTCATACGTACGCGCGCACGCATACACACACACACACACACACATAACCACGTTTGGCAACAGATCACACCGCATACGCCCCAGTGGGTTTTTGTGTGTTAGCGTCCCCGTTGCGCCCAACTCGCCAGCACATCAGCAACAGCAGTAGCGGCAGCGGTCTTCACGCCGACATATTAGCCCCCCCCCCCGTGCGTCTTTCACTCGTTTGCTCGTTGGACGAAGTTGCTCCCCCTTCCCCCGTCGCCCCTCCTACACACGCGCACACACCCTCCTCATTTCGCGTCTCCTCTCAATTTTTCCTCCTCCCTTCTTTGTGTGTTTCTCTCTTCCTCTCTGTCTGTCTCGTCTCTCACAGTTCCTTTTTCTTTTCGTTATTGATAGCTGCAATCTAAACGTGTTCTCGTGTTCTTTTTCTCCGTGTGTGTGCGTGTGCGCGCGCGCTGCCGTGGCCACCATCACAGACGTGCACCGCCGTTTGACACGTGTGTGTGTGTATGTGTGTGTGTGTGACGGCTAAGTCTGTTTTTCTTGTTTTTTTTTGTTGCGTTTCTGGTAAGGGGAGGAGCATACGGCAACCCTCTACGGTGCGGATATTGCCGGGGCTGAAAGGCGACACGGTGGTGAGACGCGTGGTGGTTTCATACCAACAGCAACCCAAGGAGACCACCCGAAAAAGGCGGGGAGGAGTGGACAGAACGCGACGCGCTTCTGAGTCGCGGACGCTTCTCGCATCTGGCGCTCGCCCCTTTCACAGGATTCACGTCACCCTCTATTTCACCCCCCCCCCCTTCCTCGCTGTTCGGACCCGTTGTGCGGTCGCTTCCAAACACACCGACGTGTACACTCTCTCGTCGCGAACTCTCTGGATTTCTATAGAGCCTTGCCATTGGCCATGTTCCGCTATCTCTCCGCGTCGACCGCGCGCAGAGCTGGCGCCTGGGGTGCGGGCGCGTCCCTTTCTGCCGCACCTGGCGCCTCCAGCACCTTCTGTTCTTCCACAAACCCTGCTCGTTTGTACTCGAGCGGCAACAAGGACTACTACAAGATGCTCGGCGTCGACCGAAACTCCGACTTGAAGGATATTAAGAAAGCTTACCGGAAGCGCGCGTTGGAGACCCATCCGGACCAGGGCGGTAACAAGGAGGAATTTGCAGAGGTGGCCGAAGCCTACGAGGTGCTTAGTAACCCCGAGAAGAGGAAGGTGTATGACCAGTACGGATCCGAGGCGGCCACGAACCCGAACATGGGCGGCGCAGGTATGGGTGGCTTCGGCACCGGTGGCCGCTCAGCTGAGGACATCTTTGCTGAGTTTTTCCGCGGCGGAATGGGTGGGATGGGCGGATTTGGCGACATGTTTGGCGGCGGCCCCGGTGGCCGTCAGGGGACGCCCACACTCCAGCCGCTGGAGGTGCGGACGCGGTTGACGTTGGAAGACGTGTACAAGGGCGTGACCAAGACGATGCGCGTGAACCGCCCGCAGGTGTGCTCGGATTGCACTGGCTTCGGCACCAAAAGCAAGACCGAGAAACCTAAGTGCACCCAGTGCAACGGCTCCGGGCACGTTGTGCAACAGCACCGGATGGGCCCCGGCATGGTGCAACAGACGATCTCAGAGTGCCCGCGGTGCCGCGGAACCGGTACAGTGGCGAAGCTGGAGGACCAATGCCACAAGTGTCACGGAAAGGGTTACCGCACCGTATCGCAGGACGTCACCATTGAAATCCCAGCCGGGGTGCCGTCGAATGTGACACTTGTAGTGCGCGGCGAGGGCGGCACGATCCCTGGGGCGCCGCCAGCGGACATGCACTTGCACATCGAGCTAACTCCCCACCGTGTCTTTCAGCGTCGCGGCAACGACCTCATTGTTAACAAGGACGTGACGCTGCAGGAGGCGCTTCTGGGGCTGCACATGCCCCTGAGGTTGCTCGACGGCCGCACCGTCAACGTGGAAACATCGGCCGATCAGATTTTGAAGCCAGAAGGGGTGATCAAGGTTACTGGAGAGGGCTTGCCTGGCACTTCCGGAGAGCGCGGTGATGTTTACATCTTCACGCACCTCAAGATGCCCAACAAGCTGAGCGATGAGCAGAAGGCGCACATCAAGAAGGCGTTCGGCACACCCGGGAAAGACGCTGACGCGTCGCCCGGCAACACTGTGAGGGCACGGGTGCTGCGCGAGTCTCGCGAGCAGCTGGAGGAGCAGAAGCGGAGCCTGTGGGCTTCGCAAGAGAGTGGTGGCCACAGCGGAGGTGGCGGTGGCAGCTCTCGCCGCTCGGCGGGAAGCACGCATGGTAGTGGCGCGCAGCAGGTGGAGTGTGCGACGCAGTAGTGACCTTTTTTCCTCCTTGTTTGCACGAGTCTTTCAGAAGGTCCTCCGTCTCGAGACCAGTGACGAAGGGAGGATGGCAGTGAGGGAGTGAGACTGAGAAAAGCAACAGCGTACCCATGGTGCTCTCCACTCAAAGAGTAACAGGCAATAGGCGGAATGGCTTGTCTCTGTGAGTGTCCGAGACACTTGGCTTATGCCTACCGTTCCCGGCCGGTGCTGCCGTGCACTGGGTTCTCTTCTCCGCTTTCATTGACATCTTTGCTGTGCGCGATTCCGTTCCCCTTCGCCATCACTTACACGCCCGCTGCCTATGTGCATGTGCGTGCTTGGCTGCGCGGCCGCTCGGCCGCAATCGTGCCCCCCCCCTGCGTGTCAAGGGGGGGGGGGTCAGCTCTCGTGTCCTCTTTGCTCGTCACGTCTGTGACAGCCAAGGGTGTAATCCATCGCTGCGTTTCCATTTCTGTCATCGCTTTTTCTAACGCGTTGTAGGTGTTGCGTGCATCTGTTTTTTGGTCGCTGTTCTTCTTGACGCCTTTTGTGTGGTTTCTTCTGTTCTCTCCCGTTTCCTTTTCTGTTCTCTCTTCCGGAATCCTCCAAAGGACAAGGCCTGCCATATGCACATCTACCGCTTACTCGCCACTACGACAGACCTTCACATCTATTACCTAAGCCTCTTCTCGTAATGTGCAGAAAAAAAAAGGAGCCCCCCAAAACGAGCAAAGACAGCAAAGCCACGCCAGTGCGCGCGCGCGCGTGTGTGTGTGTGTGTGCGGGTGCAGTTCGCTTACATGTAGCCGAGTCATAGGGAAGGGGAGGGGTATGAGAGAGATAATGACAGACTGAGCGACAGACGATCTGGGTGGTGTCCCGGCCGCCTGCTTCCCTTCCCTCGTCTGCGGTCATGCCCCCCAGCTGAGGTGCGAACTGGAGCTGTGGCTTTCCCTTTCCGAGACCTTGTCTTGATGCGGTTGTGTGCGAAGAGGGAAAATGTTCTGGTACGTCCCCACGCCCCTCGCACTACACACGGCTTTTTTTTTCGTTACTTTTCTCCTCTTTCTTTGACAAGCCCGCCCATCTGCCCGCAATGCTGTAGCGCCGCACTCTGCGGGCGCCATCGAATATCTCTGCCTTATGGACTACTTCCATCCTTTTTCCGGCCCCGCACCTCTTCCCCCTTGCCAAGCTCCCTCGCTGGTTTCCGTCACACCCCGTCCTCTGACAAAGGGGAGAAAGGGGGAGGCGAGGACAAAGGCGCCCATATTCAGGTCTGCGCTGAGTCACTTGGTGCGGTGTGTTGCAGCGTCACGACGGGCGATGGCGTCCACCTGCAGGGTCGACAAAAGCGGTATAGACGCGACACCACCTGCTCGCTCGTGCCGCAGCTCGACGTTTCTCACTCACTAATCATCGTCTGGACGTCTTCTTACTCGGCGTAACGATCTTCTGCGGGTGCACTTCTCGGGTCCCTCTTCTCTCTGTCGATTTCTTTGTCGAGGTGTTTGTGACTGCGAGTGAAAGTGTACGCGGTGGCGCGGAAGCTGCTGAAGGCACTGGCGTGATTCCACGGTGAGCAACGGTGTCGACGGTACAAAAAGCCTCCGAGGCGGTGAGGAAACCGTCCGCAAGCTGTGCCCTTTCGGTCCCCGATGACGACGACTGTGACCTGCAAACGCTTTTCGACGTCTAGCACCGCGGTTCCGAGCAACATGCTCTGGAGTGCCCCTTGCGAGAGATGCTTCCTGGCTTTGTGATCGCCGTTGTGCATGTGCGATGACCCTCCGGCCACGCGGGCGACGGCTCGGTGAACAGCGGTCTTGCTGCGCAGCAAGCCCAAGAGGTCAAGCCTGTATGTGCCGGTGAGTCATGGGATGGGGGCTGCAATCTTCGTCACGCGTGCGAAGCTCCTGCAGCCTCGGCCAGGTGATGAGGGCAAGCCCACAGAAAACCCCGTCGCCACCGGCGGCAGCCAGTGCGGCACCCCTGCGCTGAAGGACGACAAGCGTAAAGGGGCTGAAAAGCGGATCGTCTACAGCGATGGTGCGGTGGCTTTGGATCAGACGGGTGATGCCGGTGCAAGTGACTTTGCTTGATCGCACGACCGTCAGACGTGGCAGGCGCCGCGCATTCATCAGCGGCGGCGACGTCAACAGAGTCGTTCGCACCTGTGCAAGCGACTACGATGCCCGCCACAGTTGCCACCAAACGCCCTTTCGTGTTGGCGGACACATGGAGAAATGACAGAACTCACTGCCGGTGGCGCACCTGGAATAGGCTGTGTGAACCATCGTAAGTGTTTGTGGCCGCCTCTTTGAGTGGGAACGGATCCCCTTGGTGGGGGCGTCCACAACTGCGCCGGGCGGAGTAGCCGAGTCGCCGGCTCAGCGAAAAGAGAAGCACGGTCTCAACACCGCTGGCGGCCATGAGCTGCGCCAAAGCACTGGAATGGCGCTAGCAGGGCCGTGCCGTGCCTGCATGCATCTCCGACCTCATCTGCGTGAGCTATAATGTCCAGTCGCTCGCATGCGACGTGCAAATCTTCAAGGGTGTCATGTGTGTGTCGACTGTATGCACCTTTGACTCTTTGTTATGGTCCGATCGCGTCGCAGCCGTGCTGCACCTTCATTCCCTCGCGCTCTCTGCCCTTGCATGGCTTTCTGATACTTCCTGTCGATCTCTCGGGCACTGGAAAGTCCACGTACGGCCGCGCTCCGCCGTGCTTCTTTGCCACGACGCGTGAGACACAGCACACGGCCGTGATCGGCCTCAAGGGGTCGCCCCTCGCAGAAGAACGTTATGTACGAGGGTGACGCGTTGAGCTGCGTCGCTGCAGGTGTTTTCAGCCCACTTCGTGTGCCGCACACTTTTCTTCGCATTTCCCGCTTGGCAGGTGTCTGGCGCCACGTTGGTCAGGATCAAATCCTCCCTGGCATCCCTGAGACGTTCGGCTTGGAAGCCAGAAAGCAGCAGCCACACGGGGCGCTGCTCGCTGCGCTTGAGACATCGACGGCTGTACCACGAGATGTTTCAGGACGAAAACGTAGCGGCTCGCGTTTCAGTGACCAATTTTGGCGATGCTGTTGTGCCCTTGGTTGTTGTTAACTGCCGATGTTGTGTCTTGCTCTCTTCGTTGCGCCACTCTCCACAGCGGTGGAGCTGCTGGCCCATGCTAAGCAACGCCAAGTTGCGTTCGAGTGTTACCTCACGTTCCTGATGGGGGGAAGCGCGAAATAGCGGCGCGATACTAGCTTTGCGTGCGGAGAAAAATGCGAACGGAAACAGCGAGCAGGACTGGCTTGCTGACAGCGATGACCAGCGCGCATTGTCTGCCCCGGGCGCCAGTGGCCCAGTTGCAAAAGGTGTGGATGCAGCCTTTCCTGATGATACAGAGTGCTAAGTGGGCGGTCGAAGTACTCGCGCAGCTACCGCCTGCACGCATTCCCGCAAACTCGCTCATCGACGGTGTCGTGAGGCGTCTCGTCGAAGCACAGGGAAAGGGCGGTGGCTGAGCTCAGTGAGGCCCCAGGAGACGCAGATGAGAGCCGAGGCCGCTCGCGAAAAAAAAAACGCTGAGTGCACCAGTGAGCTGACGACATGAAGCGCCCTTGAGCGGCGGGCTCCCTGCTAGCGGTGAGTGAGAACAACACACGTGTGCGCCTGCGTCTATGAGGGTGCCTCTACTGCGTGGCGTAGTTAGAGATGGAGGCGCGTTGGCCGTCTCAGTCGCACGGCTGCTCTCCCACTTCACCAAACAAGCAAAACGCATTAAACGACAACAACTGCCAGGCAGTAGCGTCCCTCCCCTCTCCCTCTCCCCCTCTCTCCGTACTCGTGCAAAAAAAAGGAGTGCGTTGTGCGAGAGCGGAAGCAGTCGCAAGAGCGTAACGGATATTGCCTTTTGGTACCCTGCCTCCGCGCAACCACGAATCGGTGTTCTTCACCGCAGTGGTGCAGGCGGATGCGGCTCTCTGTCCATCACCTCCCTCCTGCCACTGCAGCTTTCCCGACAGCGACGCGGAGACCTGGACGGGAGCAAATAGGGGGTACTCGATGGCGTGCAGGTATCAGGCACATGTTGACTCCCCGACCCGAGCGCACCCTTTGCTGAATTTTTGCGTGTTATGCGTCTCCTCTCCCAACACACACATATACACAAACATACATACATGCACAGATAGATAGACGGAGTGTAGCTGTGCACTGGAGGGCCGGAAATCATCATCATGTTCAAAGCTAGCGGGACGCTCGCAGCGCTTCTCCCATCGCTGAATTTCGGCGTGAACAAGACGGACTTTTTCACGAGTCTTTGGAACAAGCCGCAAACACGTGATGAGCGGGTGAAGGAGTACGTGCCAGAGGTGCTGGAGGAGAGTTTCGAGCAGCAGCGCGCGGTGCTGGAAGAGAGCATGTCGCGCGATATTATTGTCGAGCTGGGTAACAAGATCCTGCAGGAGATCGACAGCAAGAGCCCCACTCCGAGTATCGCACCACACCTCAACAAGCTGTTGCTCGAATACGGCGTAAAGGACGTGATTGCGCAGCGGCCTCTGAGCTACCTGTTGTATCCCAACTCCTCCGCGCTATCGGCTGGTGAGCAGGCGCATGAGCTCGTGTCCAGTTTTCCAGACAACTTCCGTGCAATGATCGAAGAGGTGGAGCGCAATGGCTGCTCCGCCAAAGCAGCTACCCCCGCGTCTGCCGCGCCAGGGGTCCATGCGCCCAAGGCAGCGCCTTCGGTAGCAGCAGTAGGGCACGAGGCCACGTCAAGCGTGCAAGTTGTCAGTGGCACGGCTGCGTCGGGAGAGGAGGCGACGTCCACTGTGGCTGGTGGCCAGACCCCTGGCAACGGCGCGGCGTCCTTGCCGTCGCAGCAGCGTGCAGACGGTGTGATTATGGCATCCGAGGATGAATATGAGCCGATGGATATCACAATGTTTGTTAAAGTGGCTGCGGGCATGGCCATGGCGAACCTGCACTGCGGCGACATGCGTAACGCCGTTCGCTGCGTTGATGCTGGAATCGCCCACGCCAAAGAGGCATCGCGACTCGGTGGGCTGCTGGCACTGAAAGCGGGTTTGCTCGTGCGTCAGAAGAAGCTTGCGGAGGCGGCCGAGTGTGCAAAGTTGGCGGTCGAAGCCTCTGGAAATGTACAGGGTTACCTTCACGGCGCCTACGCGCTGCACAAGCTGGGCCGTCCGGAAGAGGCGGTGGCGCTGCTTGAGCGGGGGCGCGAGGACCACCCCATGAACACGCAGCTCGAGGCCCAGATCGAGGCCATTCAAAAGGAGCTCAAGCTCGCGCTCCCGGCATCCCCCTCCTTTTCATCGGCAGGAATGGGGGCAACCCAAGAAGCGCTTCCGGCGAAGTGACCTCCGTCAAGCGTAGCAGGTGCGTCAGCGTTTGTCTGTGCGTGTGTGTGTGTGTGTGGAAAGGTGTGGGGGTAAGAAAGGGAAGACAGGCTCTTGCCAAGAGAAGACCCCCTTCCCTCCTTTCTTCTTGCTCTCCTCCCTCGAGCTAGCGGAAGCGCTTTGAAACGTGCATCTTCCTGTGAGCCTGTTCTCAGGTCCTCTGGCTTGCTTGTCAATGTGGAGACGGCGACACAAGTGCCGCTGTGTTGTTGTGATGGTCTACGTATCACTCCCCCCTGTGCCGAAAACAAAGCGTATGATGCAGAGCTGTCGGCATGGACGATGGTTTCGCGACCACGCCTTTCTCCACTCCCTTCACCCCGCTCCCTTGAGCACCTCGAGTAGAGAGGGAGAAAGTGGTGCGCAACTTCTCCCCTTTATCGGTGCATGCGCTGCCTGCCATTGGTTGCTTCACCTACCAACAGTAACAGAAAAAAAACGCATTCCGTGTAGATGTGACACAAGTCAACCACGATCCTGCGGGCTTGTACCGTTCACGGTGGCTCCCTGTTCGTTCGCCCTTGCCTTTCATTCCCTTCCACCCCCTCCACTTCACCATCTCTGCACGCAAAAAAAAAAACACAAAAATGTGCACGCCCTTGCGCGAGGTGGGCTTGCCTTGATCTTCCTTCGCGAACGACACACAAAAACAGCAAGAGAATCGGTACAGAGGCATCTGCCATCACTGAGAGCACGAGCAAAGAGGGGCTACGTACCAAGAAGGGCACGAGGTGTGAGGGAGGCATAGGCGGCGCGCGCGAATCGCTCACGGCGGAAAAGGGCATCCTCCGCAGCATACGCGTTTCCAGTGGCGACGCGCAACTGCCTTGTCATTACGCCGCTGGCCACTGCATTTTGTCTCTCCGTGTGTCCTCTTCTCGTCTTTACCGCCTTTGTTTTTGCTAGGTTGGCTCGTCACGACAGTGCCGCGCTATAATAGGGGAGCGTTTTTCATTGCGTTCGAGTGCGCACGGGGCTACGACTCCATGAGAAAGGCACACGAACCAGTTCTCCCCCGCCCCCTCACCACTACCACCACCACTACGATCACCACCACCCTGCTTTCGGTTTTTGTTTTCGGCGGCGGGCCGTGCACGTGCGTTCCAAAATTCGCCATCGAGGGGGTTTGTGGAGCGAAACCCCACCCCTGTCAGATGCACTTGTGGTTCTTCTTTTTCGTTTCTCCATTTTGTTTGCTGTTTTGCAGCTGCCACTAATTTTCTAGAAGCAAAGCCATGGGGACCGTTATCGACGAGGGCTCCCAATTCCACGAGGTGAACGAGTCCTTCGTGAGATACCGCAAGAAGGAGACCGCCTTCACCTCCAAGTCAGAAATTTTCTACAACAAGGGCAACGAGCACAGCTGCATCAACTGCTTCCTCGTCATGCGGCTGGAGCGGCACCCGAGCGGGGAAGAGGTGGTAAAGATTTCCTGGTCCTACCCGTACACGCCGGCGACGTCGCTACTGAGGTACCCGAATTTAGGCAAGTTCGCGATGGCAAACGCCGGCACCTCGTACACGGTGGACCAGCTTAGCTACACGTTTGTGCTGACAGATAGCAAAGGCGTTCGCGAGTATGGCCACACGACGGCCTTTGTGAACGGTGAGGCTGTTGTGACCATCTCTCCATACCCGTGGTGCAACTTCTTTTATCGACTCGCCTACCTGTTCGTCACAAATGGGCAGGAGGGCGGACAGAAACTCGTGAAGGCTCTGTGCAAGTGCTCCACGCCGCCGTCGGGAGGCATGTTCAACACCCCGCTCGACCTTGGCTTGACTTTTAATCGCCCCTATGATCGCCTCTGCTCGTTCATCGACACGGCGCCGCTAGACATGCTCTTCATCTTTCCTAACATGGACGATCTCTTCTCCGTTTTGGCGGACCTGATGTTGGAGAAGCACATCATCATCGTGGGCCCGAACTTCTCCATTGTGTCGAATGTTGTCATGTCGCTGCAGGCGTTGGTTGCCCCGTTCGACTGGATGCATATTCTTATTCCAATTCTTCCAACCTCACTGCTCGACGTGCTGGCCGCGCCCCCGCCGTACTTGGTCGGCATCCTCACGTCGCAGCTACCGCATGTGGCGCGTGTACCACTCGACTCGGTCGTGGCGGTCCACCTCGGCCCCGGCGGCGTCTGTGAGCGCGTTGATTACCAGAATGAGACCCGGGATCATCTGCCGCACTCCGGCAAGCTGAGCGCGCTGCGGACAGGGCTGTCTATACTGCGGATGCGGCACCCAAAGGACCAGACGGTGCGCGACCTATGTAGCTTGTTTCTTACTTACTACGCCTCTCTCTTTGGCGAGATCGTGCTGAAGGGGAAGCGCGGATATAAGCGTGACAAGAGGGCGCTCGGCAGCACGAGCGTTTTCTTCGAGAAGCTGCTTTGCACGCAGAGCTTCACAATCTTGAGCGAGGAGGTCAAGAAGGCGCTCGAGTCCCCCAACTCTAATGACTGGATGGACAACGAGTTCATCGTCGCCGCGGTGCGCGGACAGCGGGGCATGTTCCCAGCGCACTACGAGGCCCTTGTTCAGGAGGAGAAGAACGGTGGCGGGTTTATTGAGAAGTACGAGGACTGTTTTGGTAGTAAGGAGAGCTTCAACGGCTTCACAGCCGCCGTGCACGGCTTTGGCGGCCATCCGCTGGGCGTTGGACGCCTCTTCATTAGGTGCTTGTGCTCCCGCTGGTGCGGCTCCGACTTGTCGGAAGAGAACGACGACAGCTACTACCCGGGTCGTCGCATGGGGCAAGCGATTCTGCAGCACCGCTACTATTCCTCCTCAGGCGAGGCCCCTGTAATCACCAACGAGATGATGATCGATATGCCATCGACGCATGCGTCAGCGCCGGAAGGCGCGCGCGAGTTCGAGGTGTCCGTTCATGCCATGACGTCATTGTCCACCTAGACATGGCCTGCCGAGCGCCTCCCTTGTTGAGGGTAACGGTGATCACATCCTTGCGAGCCAGGTGTCCATGCGGATAGGCAGCATTGCCTGCCCATCGACACAAACGGACCACGCGCCGTTCTCATGCCACATGAGTGCGCGCGCGCTCGACGGAGTGGCGATATTTTTTCTTTTGTTGTTAGCTGCCCCCTTGTGTGTGGGTAGTGGTAGGAGAGAGACAGACGTTTTGTGTTCTTCGTCTGCGCTCACCCTGTCGCTATCTTTTCGTTTCCAGTGATGTCCTCTGAGAATATCGATGCCTCTGATGCGTTCACGGGTGCACGTTCGCCTACGCTCACAGGTGAGCTGTGCACAGAATGTAAATGTTCTTTCTTTTCGCGTGTCTTCCGTTCTGCCATGGCTGTTTGCTAGCTTGTTTGGCTCCCCTTTCTTTTTCGGTACGCAGGTGTGGCGCCATGTTGTATACAATACGTCTCTCTCTCTCTACCCCACGTTCCCTCTCCTTTGCTGGAGTGCTGTGACATGCGGGCCCACGTGGAAGGCAGCTCCACCCTCCTCGGGCTGGAAAAAAAAGGTTACTTTCATTGTTGCAGCGTCTCTAATCTTGCGAGGTGTATCATCCCGTCGTCTTAGCGGCTGTTGGGTGTCGTTGTTGGTATGCCTTACGTGTTCCGTCGAGCATCTTTTTCTCTCGCCTCTCTCTCTCTCTCGCTGGCACACGCTCCTCTCCCCCTCCTTCCTCCCTCCATCACCATTTTCCTCTTTTTTGTTGTTCTGCGTCTTTCCTCCTCCTCCCCTCCCCCGTTTTTACCTTCACTCTCTTGCTTTGTCTCCTCACCATCTTGAGTATCTCCGTCCTCTGGATGAACATAGAGGCAACAAAACGAAAGGGCAATCCCCCTCCAACAGCAACAACAAAAGAATTAAGGGCTGGTTCACCACTCCTTTCTATGCTTTGGGCTCTGCGACTCCTCATCTTTTCTAGAGACGACTGCTTGCTCTTCCACGCGCTGTGGGTGTTGCGGAGTGGAATGAGTCACCCAGTCGTTAAAATCGCGTTTGAATCTCACGCAGCCGTTCTTGCAGGTCGACCAAAGTGGCGCCGTAAAAAAAGGGGGGAAGCATTACTGCTTCTCGCAAAGACATGCAACTCGAGGGAGTGTTAACGCTGAGTTCGTGAGGCTGGTCGGCTGCAATGCTTCTTTCCCCCCTTCCCCAGCACACTTTCTGTCTAGTGGGGCGGTCCACGCAGCGACCACGGCATGCAAGCACACACACACCCACACACACCTGTTGCCACGCTGGCTGCATCTTCAGGCTTTGACCTCTTGCGGAGCACCTTCTACCTCCTCGGCCCTCAATCTCTTCCTTTCGCAAACCACGCATTGCAGCCCCTAGTGCACTCCATCATTGACGAGCTGAGTCCGCGCAGCATTGAGGATGCCGCGCGCCGTCTGCTTTGCCGCGCAGGTGTTCCTGACTAGGCGGCTGCGCGGCAGGAGCCCTTTGCGCGCATCCGCACGCTCTCTGCTGAGCTCGTCCAGCACCACCGCTGCTCTCACATCGTCAGGTACAGCAATGGTTGGACTCGAAGGTGCTCGCCACTACGCCATCCTCGCCGCTTCGAGCACTTTGTTGCGCTCCCCGGCCTCTGGATCGGCGTTTCACTACCGACCCTTTTCGAGTGAAGATGAGGCGGCGCTGGCCTCTGTGCTGTCGACCAAGCCGCGCCATGTCGCGCGCCACATCCGACAGTCAATGCTTCACTCGCGGCGCCGCATCGCCCAGTTCCGGAATGCCGTGACGTACCTCATGATTTCGCTTCAATCGAAGCTGCAGCGCAAAGAGATGCGGCCCGAGGACGCCACTGCGATCATGGAAAGCCTTATGCGGGAGTGCGTCGACCTCCGTCAGGGCGACATGGCTCACCTTCTCTTTCGCGCTGCGATTCGGTTTCGCAAGTATGGGCTCAAGATCAGCTTTCCGTTTGTGCGGTACCTGTACGAGTCCTACAAGCGAGAGAGCGCCAAAGAGCTGATGCGTAGCATGGCCGAGGAGCTAAAGACGCAGGAGGAGATGAAGGTGCTGGCGGTGCTGGCGTATCAGTTCAGTGGCCAGCGAGACGAGAGCGTCGCCTTGTGGGAGACGGTGCCGAAAGACAAAGTTACCACAAACGACTACTGCGCCGTGCTGGACGGTATGGGGATGACTGGCTGCTTCAACGACGTCGTCGACTTTGCCGAGCGAGTGGTCAAGGACGTCATCGCAAAGCGGTGGCATGGCATCGACCTGCACGTCGTCGTGTCGCACGCGGCAATCGCAAGCCGCGGCAGCAGTGCCGCACTGCACTCTGTCGTTCGCCTTGCGAAGGACCACCAACTCACTCTCTCCGACAGCGCCGTCGGCGCCCTTGCACGGTCGCGACTGCAGGAGAGGAGCGTGACGTCGATGGCGGATGTGTACAAGGTCGAGGCGGCATTGTGTGCCGAGCTTAACCGCGTGTCGCTGGGTATGGCGGGTGACTCCGCTATCATCGCGAAGTCGAGCGAGCTTATGGCGCGCAGCCACGAAACGGGCGATGACGTGATGCTGCAAAAAGTGGGGCACCTCCGCCGCATGGTGGAGGACGCCATCACGAATGACACAATGGACGACCTCGATCCTCTGTTCGCGTCGTCGCTGCTCCGCGGCTTTGGCGTTTTGGGGCGATTTGAGGAGATGCGCAAGTGCTTTGATCTCCTCGACAAGGCTGGCGCCGTGAAGGACCATAAACTCTACGATGAGATGCTGCGATGGTACGCCCACGCGTACAATCTGAAAGACGTAATCGCCCTGAAGGAAGAAATGACCCGCAAGGAGGTGTACCACACGACGCAAACGTACCAGAACGTCTTTCGTGTCCTGGACCGCTATTATCCCCGACTCGTGGAGAAGTATCTGGCGGAGATGCGCGGCCGAGGCATGCAGGTGGACGGCTCCATGTACCCGACGCTGGTGCGCGTGTTTCACGCGCTCGGCGACCACGCCAAAGTCGAGGAGCTGTTCCGAGAGGCGAAGCGGAAGGCGGAGAAGGGGGCCACGTACAACATGAGTCCGTCGCTCATTGTGCAAATGCTCCGCTGCTACCCAAAGGACATCGTCCGCGGCGACGCCATCGTGCGCGACGCCGAGCAGTACGGCCTCCTCGTCAACGAGATGGTGCAGGCAGAGGTACTGAATTACTACGCAATGAACGACCGGCCCGATGCGATGGAAGCCTTCATGGCGCGGCTACCGTACAAGACGGCGAACGTGTACCGCGTGCTGCTGCGCAATGCGACGCAGCACCGCAACCGCGCGCAGTTCAACGTCGTCTTGAAGGAGATGGAGACAAAGCAGGTGCCGTTGAATGAGCGGCTCTTCAGTGTCATTGTGACCTCGCTGGCCCACTTCCAGGACACGGAAGGGGTCCGCGAATACGTGCACAAGGCGCTAGGGAGCAACCAGATCCACACGCCACTCTTTTTCGCCGACGTCGCGTCGGCGTTCGAGAGACTCGGCGACGCGGACGCGGTGGATCAGTGCTGGGCGGGCCTTCTCGAAAGCAAGATGACTGTGACGATGCCGGTGTACAATCGCTTCCTTGACGTGTATATGACGCTCAACAACATGGCGAAGGTGCAGGAAATTTTGGAGACAATGATGAAGCTGGTGCCGCCGAATCCGGTGACCGCCACGACGGTGGTGGACATGCTGGGTAAGATGGGGCGTCTGACCGAGATGGAGGCGATCCTCGACGAAATGTCCAAGTCTACAAACGCTGTGCCGACGCTGGTTACGTACCACCAGGCCATGAACGCTTACGCAAAGTGCGGGGACGTGGCCAAGATGGAGGCCGTGCGCGAAAAGCTGAAGCTGGAGGGCTTTCAAGAAAACGCTGTGACATACAACATTTTGTTCGAGGGCTACGGCCGGGCAAAGCGGTTTGAGCACCTGCTGGAGCTTGTGGATGAGCGCAAGGAACGTGGGATTCCGATGGAGGAGTTCGGCTACGTTGTGCTGCTGAACACGTACGCCCGGGCCCGCATGCCCGCCGAGGCAGAGGCACTGGTGGATGAAATGGTGAGTGGCGGCACCGTCGTCTTGAGCAGTCGCTTACTAGCCACCGTCGCCTCCACCTTCAGTCACATCGGCAACGTCGAGCAGATGCAGCGGTACATCTCGTTGCTGCTGTCGCACCCCGATTGCCGGGTGCGAGACGTCGAGTCTGTGTACAGCATCTACGCGCGCTTGAGAGACACCGTCAAGTTGCAGGAGCTGCTGGACGCGGCAAAGCTGCCGAAGACCGCCCTCATCTACAATACCTGCGTCAGCGCCTTTGCCCGCGCCGGCGAGCATGCGAAAGTGGCGTTTCTTTTGACCGAGATGGAGAAGCAGGGATTCGCCTTGAGCCGCAACACGAGTATCATTCTGAGTAGTCTGCTGCTCAAGGCGGGCAAGCTGGAGCTGGCACAGACAGTGCTGAAGTGGAAGGGGCTGACCACAGCAGACGTGGAGGCGGGCAGAGCTGCTGCCTCTAACGGCGCAGCGGCGTTTTCGTCGCCCGCGTATGGCGACAGTCCCTCGTGCCCTTCGGCGGAGGGGGACGGAGAAGTGGATGCGGACGAAGCCGACCTATTGCTGCGAGACATGGACGACCGCATGGTTGGCCGCACCCACGAAGTGGAGAGCGACGAGCCCATGTGCAGGTGATGGTGACCGAGGTGTCGCTGTGGAGCGGGGAGGGGGTGGGAATCGGCAAGCGGTGACAACTTGACCGTTTTTTTGTTGTTTTGGAAGAAGCGGCGCGCATTCGTTGTTCAGAAACCGGTGTGGGTCTCCTCGGATGTCCGTCCAGGTTCAACGCAAGCATAGCTTCCGTGCCCTCTAGCGCTCTCCGTTTTTGGTTTCTTGTGGTAAACACGCTCACAGATGCCACTCGCTATTCGATCAGCGGTTCCCTTGCGAAAGCCGGCGGGTATCAGTCGCTTTTGTGCTGTTTGTGCCGAGGCGATCGATGCCATACCGAGGTGACGTTCCGCCGCGCAAGTTGGTCCTTGCGCTTTGAGCTTTCGCGCACTTGCGGACACAACGGGGGCGCCATGGCGCAGCTTGCTCGCACAATGGTCTTCAATTTACAAGCTGAACACACTGATTTCTTTGCTGGTGTTGGTGGGGCCCTCCCGCGGTCTCACGAGCCGGTGATCCTCACACAGCCGCGAAACTACCGACGTCCCTGCTCTCCTCTCTTTTCTCCCTCTTTCAGACCTCCCCCAACCCCTCGACAGCCCGCTCTGTGTGCTGTTATGGATTGCTGCTCGTGTTCTCGCCTTTTCTTCATTAGCCGCTTGCTTGCTTGGTTGCTTTGGAAGACACTGCGCAGATTCAACCCAGTGCAAAGAACCGCCGCGCGGCGCCAGCTGTGACTCCTGTTATTGTGCGCGCGGTCCAGCTGCTGGTGTGCGCCCCTCGCTACGCACAGAACAAACCACGACCGTCAAGTGCAGGTGCTCGCACGGTTCATTTGGTTTGTCTTAGTCAATGAGCAGCGAGCCCAAACCAGCAGAGGCGGCGCCTCCACCGGCGTCGATAGAGGAGCACGAGCCGGCACCTTCAACTTTCTCCGAGTCGACTGCTGACGGGGCAGCGCTGTCGCGTAAGAAGCAAAAGAAAGCGAACAAGGTGATGCAGAGGATCAGAGTGGTCGACGGCAGCGTTGACGTGCGAGTGCAACACACGAACGACGACAGCGTTGTCAGCAAGCGCTCTGCCGTGGCACACGAGTATATCCGCGACAAGTTTCTGCGACATTTTGTGAAGAAGCCGTCACGACGCTCGCCGCTGGTCAACCGCGGCTACTACCTGCGCATGGCGGTGATGACAGATCTTGTAGTTCGACTCGTCCAGAGCTATCTGGAAGCCCCGGAGCGGCGGGCCGCAGTCTACGAGGGCGCACCGTGCCCTCCACCTGTTCAGGTTCTCTCCTTAGGCGCTGGCTATGACACGTTGGCTTTTCGACTCCTGCTGGACTCTGTGGATGTTTTTAATATGGATGAAAAACGTCCTGGCGCGCCAGCGTCTTCGTCGTGCCCGTCGCCGTCCACACCCGTTTCCTTTGCCGGAGGGGAGGTGCTTTTCATCGACGTGGATTTTCCCGCGGTGCTAAAGTCGAAAGCAGCACTCATGGCTGCCGCCCCTCCGAAGACCTTTCCGGCAGACTGGCACATGACGCCGCAGAGCGAGGAATGCCCGATTCGAAGTCCTCACTACGCCGCCGTTGGCGTCGATCTCCGTATCGCCTCGGCGGAGCTGCTGCCGCGCCTCCACCAGCACGGCCCCACCGGGTTCGCGGCGACGAACCCGACCATCATTTATGCGGAGTGTGTCATGCAGTACATGCCACATGAGGATGCGGTGCAGCTGCTCGGGCTCCTGGCCACAAGTTTCCCAAACGCCGTCGTTATGGCGTACGACCAGGTATCGCCTTTCGACAGCTTCGGCCATGTCATGCAATACTCGTTGCGCCAAAAGAGCAGCCCACTGCTGGGCATTCAGGCCTGCCCGGACGGGGCGCACATGACGCGCCGTGCATACGCGGCAGGCATGCGTCGCGCGTGGTGGGGGGACTTCTACCGCATCTCAACTTTTTGCTTAGCTGGTGCGGAGCTGGGGCGGGTGGAGGCCCTGGAGGACTTTGACGAACTCGAGGAGTGGAGCGAGATGTGCGAGCACTACGGCGTCACCATGGCAGTTACGCCAGCGGCGTGGGACTCGGTAATCACGAACTGCTGTGCTGCCCACAGCGCCTTTGTGGAGTACTCGATTGATGGTGTGGCATGCAGCAAGAGTGGTGAGTCTGTGCCACAAAACGTGGGGCGTTTCAAGGTCGAGCTGCACAATTGGCCCTCGGCGCGCTACGGCTTCGAGGGGTGGGGCAACGGCGGCGTGGCAGTCGAGCCTTTAGCAAACGGCGACCGTCTCCTCGTCTCTTTTGGCGGCTTCGTCGCGGGAAAGCAGCACCAGCGCGTCAGTACCGTGTACGCGCACAGCCTGCAAGAGGGGGAGCTGCGTGTCGTTGTCGCCGGCGAGGACAGCGAGGGCGTGGCGACAGCTGAACCAACGGCCCGCGCGGCGCATCCCCCACCGTTGGTGTTTCACACCTTCTCCCGTGTGGCCCCGCGCACGTTCCTCGTTTGGGGCGGCCGCACGAATCCGTCTGCGCCGTCCAACGAAGCCTTTTTGCTCACTCTCGATGTGCCGCGCATGGTTGGTCTAGACACTACCGTTGTGGCGCGCTGGAGGGCGCTGAGCGTACGCTGTGACAACGGACGCCGGTGCTGCCCGTCCCCTCGCTATCGCCACAGCATGGTGAGTCTCGGCAGCACGGGAGATGAGGCGACACTTCTACTGGTGGGCGGCAAAGCTGCGGGCGCCAACGCCGCGGCGGCGCTGGAGTGCTTTCGCGTTACTGTGTGCATGCGCCGCTTCAGCATCTCCTACGAGGCACTGGACTGCGCCGCGGCGAACGGCCTTTCGCCGCCTCCGCTGCACTCGGCCGCAGCCACAGCACTCTCGCACGACACAGTACTTGTCTCTGGCGGGGTCCTGTTGGGGCAGAATGCGTGCAATCCGCATCTGTGGCAGCTGCGGCTTTCCACGAAGGAGTGGTCCCGCGTGCCGGTGCGGCTCGGTGAAGGCCGTTACTCCCACTCGCTAACTCCCGTCACTGTGAACCATCAAGACTACCTCCTCGTGCTGGGGGGCAGCAGCTGGACGGAGAAATCCCGCTTACCGCCAGCTCTGCTAGTCCCACGCTCTCTTCTCAGTAGCAGTACAGGCGGTGAAGCTGCGCCAGCCGTTGCCGTCACGGTGTCGCTCCCAGCAGATGCGCCATGGTGGTCGCGCCATTCGTGCGTTGCCCTCGGCGAAGGTGTGGTAGGTGTCGTTGGTGGCGGCTATACTTGCTTCTCCTTCGGCACGTTCGCCGCAAAGCCGAAGCTGCTCTGCCTCGGGGATGCTGTCGATGAGAGCGCGTGGCGCTCCATCACTGCACTAACTGCCAGCGCGAACGTGGGGCGGGGCATCGGCGCCACAAACTCAACTGCGCAGGAGCCCGCGTACTCGTATGACGAACTCCTTTCGAAGCCGTGGTCCGCTGTGCGTGAGGTGATGCACTACAGCGCAGCCGCGTTTCTGGAGGCAGCTACTGCGTCCGCGCAGCCCGTCGTGTTCCGCAACGTCCCTCTTGGCTCGTGTCTGTCCACCTGGGGCTCCTCAGCGTACTTGAAAGAGGCTGAAGGGAACGCTACGGTGTCGGTGCACGTGAGCGTGGGGTCGCCACAGCTGGACTTTGTGCGCAAGAACTTTGCATTCCGTCACGTGACGCTAGCGCAGCTGGTGCAGCACGTCGAGGACGCGACGCAGCTCTTTCGCACGACCCGTGGCACGCCAAGCGAGACGTGGTACTACCGCTCCGTTGCCGCTCACATGAAGACCGAGCGCTCCAACTTGTGGACGGACTTCCCAGCACTGGGCACGGACTTTGTGCTACCACCTGGCGCGAAGGAGTACATTGAGCCACGACTGCATCAGTCCTGTTTGCGCATGAGCGCCCCGCCGCTGCAGCTTTGGACGCACTATGACGTGCTGGACAACGTCCTCTGCCAAATTGTCGGCACGAAGCGTGTGGTTCTGTTCCCGCCGAGAGAGTATAACAACCTGTACGTGACGGGCAGCTCCTCGGCGGTGCTGAATGTGGACGCCCCGGATCTCGTGCGCTACCCTCGCCTTATTGCAGCTTGCAAAGCGGCGCAGGAGGTCGTCCTGCGACCAGGCGACATGCTCTTCATCCCTGCCATGTGGTTTCACCACATTACGACGCTGTTGCCGGACGCCGAGTCGGCGGAGAGCGCTGAAGGGACGGCGATGGCCCCATACAACATGAGCGTCAACGTCTTCTATCGCCATTTCAGCGACACAGCCGTCTACGATCCGAAGGACCTGTACGGGAACAAGGACATCCTGGCAGTCACGCGCATTCGCGAGGACCTGCAATCAGCTGTGTACGATGTGCTGGGCAAGGTGCGTCTCACACCGGCCAGTGACGCTCCGCACGTGCCGTCCAACTACGTCGAGTTCGCGCTGCGGCATTTTTTGCAGGACCTGGAAAGGACCGTGGCAGCGATGGCAGACGCGCATCACGACACGTGAACGTCCCTTGACACTCAGCCGCCTGCACAGCGGTCGTTGCACAAAAAGAAGAAGGGAGGCACCGCCACCTCGTTGCGCACTGGACCGCACTCCTCCCTGCGTTCCTCTGCCGCATGGCCTCACTTCGTACTTCTCGCGCTGTAGCTCTCTCCGCCGTCCCCTCTCCTTCCTCGGTCTGTTAAATTAAGCAAAGACCAATGACGTCGACGTTTAAGATGGTGCCCTCTCTCTCTCTCTCTATATATATATATATATATTGCGCGGGTGTCGGTGGTGGCTGTTGCTTCATCATGGAGACTCCCTCCCCTCTCCCCCTCTTCCCAGCGCTTTGTCTCTCCCCTCCCTCCCTCCCTCCATCCGAGCATGCCCATTCCTGGGGGGTGGGGCGACGTCCTTCGAAGCGGAAATGAGAATAGAGATGACAAAAGACGTCAATTCACATGTGGCTGTCCATGGGAGGTCAACTGACAGTATAGTAGACGCCTGTCCCAGCCACGTAGATCCCTTCGTCCTCTCCGGCACTGTGCATCTGCGAGTCATCGCTCTCGTCGCTGGTGTGTGCGTCTGCTCAGAGACGGCTTGACCCTCCATCGGCTCCTTCTGCTTACACTTCTAGGTGATGCCTGCAGACGCCGTCGTCTGTAAATGCATACGCGCGGGGGTGCTCGTCGTCGTGTGAGTTTTTCTCCTTACTTTATCCTCTCTCTCTCTCGCTGTTGTTTCACACCCGTCTCTCTGTCTTGATGCTCACTCCAGTTGAGGTGCCATCTTGTGTGCACATCTAGGTGTCGCTGCTCTCCGGCTGCTCCTACTCCCACTCGACGTCTTAGCACCACATGCGCTGTTTTTGCAGTGGCTGTATGTACAGATAAGCACACAAACACACACTTTTGCAGAGGCAGTCGCACCTCCACTTCCACTTGGCACGTCACTCTCTGCCTTGAGAACCAGATCTCTTCTTTTCCCTGGATCGAAGCGCCTCTCCTCTCTGTTTCCAGTGCGGTCGCCAGACCAGTAAGGGCAGCCGCACAGACACACACTGTCTGTCTGTCTGCCTCTTTCATCCGTCCACTTTCCTCGCCGTCTCGGCTTTTCACGATCACGTCGGTGCCGTATGGTTGGCGCGCAGGCCCTTCTGCATTTGATTTGTGGGGGTTTCTCGAGTGTAAAGTCCATCTTGTCGTGCTCCGCATCTGTGAAGCCACTAAAATAAGATGGAAAGAGAAGGGGCGCAACGTCGTTTACCGTGTTACTCGTTCTTCGCCCATGGAATGTTTCACAAGCTTCTGTCGTTGCATCGTCGAGCTGCCCCAATCGTGCGATTGGTTTGTGTGGTTGTCTGGGTGTGGTGTGCCGGCATCCATGTTGGCGTGGGTGGGAGTGTCTGTGGGATTATCTAGCTCCATTGTTTTCGCCTCGTTTTATTCCGCTTTTATCTTGACCCCCTCCCCCCTCTTCCCCGCGTCCCCTTTCCTCTGTCGCTACACACATCCCGCTTTTGTTATTGGTCCCGCACACCTGTTCTTGCTATGGACGCATTGTTCGTCCTTGTCGACGTCTTTTGCCTGAGCAGTGTGTGGCGTCGTCTTCTCACACATAACCTCACCCGCACACGTGCCATCTTCCCCTCGCTTGCTTTATCGTTGCTTCGTTCTGTTTTGCGCTTCTTCACAGTCGCAGCACGCTGCCTGCCACATCTGCTCTGCCCCTCTCTTTCGTGGTGCCCTCTTGCCGCTTGCAGCGACCGCATTGCTTATTGCCTTCTTCGTTTTTCGTATGGCTCTATGGGGTGCCTTGATGTCTGCTGACCTTCTTCTTGGAATCGCCTCTCTTTTCAATCGATTTTGTTCGCGATGGCGCGCAGCAGCACAGACGGTGTACGACTATTGTGGAAACAACGACAGAAGAAAGGAAAAGGGGCGTCAGAAGTGACGCGCATCCAGCTTGGGCAGAGGCGGACGGAGACTTGAGTGGGATCGTACTGTTAGTGAGCGGCACCGTTGGCGACCACGCAGCGCCCCTCACTCCCAGTCTTCCTCTCTCACACCTTCCCTTTTCCTTTGTTACCCAATGACATTCAGGTCTGCTGCATCTTTTTCACAGCTCGAGGTCCACCGATGCCGCACTCGCACACTTCCTCGCGGGTTTTCTACCTCCACTTACGCGTTGTCCTTACCGCCGATCAAGCACTCTCCTCTGCGCTCCGCTGTCCCTGCGTGCTTGAGTGAGTGTGTGTGTTCGCACGTTCCCCTTCTCTGCTCGTACCCCTAGCTTTCGAACGGAGGCCGAGGTACCCTTCTCACAAAGACGCACTGTAGGCTTTGTGCAAGCGCGCCTCTGATGTTTGCTTTTCGAAATCGATTTGAACGTGAAGAAAAGAAGGGGGAGGATGACCGCAAAACAATGTCATGGTGCGGAAGGAGTCAACGTACTCTCCGTCATCCACGTGATATCCTTCAACAGCCGTTTATGCTCTCCGTATCCCCTGTTGTGTTCTTCCGCTCATGGTTGATGTGGACGGATCGAGTCATCGTACATGTTTCGCCTCTCCCTCCCCCCCCCCACACACACACGCCTTCTTGCGTACCCAACATGGCAGGGGATCCCCTCTTGGGGTAAAGAACAGGAAATGGGGAGGGTGAGGGTGATACGTAGGTCTACCTACTCGCGGGTGGTGTTATCCGATGATGCCTTGAAAACAACTGAACTTTCATGGGCCGCGTTGGCAGCGCTATGCAGTATCGAGAGTGTCAGTAGGGAAGAGGATACCAGATTGATGAACTTCTCCACGGAAGCAGGAAGCTCGCCAGATGCGAGGACGAGTTTGGAACCATGTAGTCGAATGCGTTGTGCTTCTCGTTTCAGATTCTTCTCCTTCTCCCCTCCCCATGTATCTCTCTGCGTTTTCGAACTCCGCCAGGGGCGCAATCTGGTTGGGCAGCAGCACTCTCGCCCACCGGCCCGGCCTGTTTTCTAAATTGATCGCCACTTCGCGTGTTCCTTATCTCTCTTGTCATTTTCCGTTCCGTTTTTCTCTTTTTCGCCTTTTCCGTGTTCTCATCTGTACTTTTTGAGTCGAGCGCTGTTGTGTGCGCATCCAAAGGGGCAACCGAACGCAGCGCCCTCACACACGCGCGACAGGCGTCCGGCGTCTTGCGTTGCCCGTGTGTCGGTGCTCGTTGTCTTTGTAGCGCTTCTGCCTGAAACTTGTTGAGTATTTTCTTTTTTTTTTACGTGTTCCGCGTCCATACGCACGCATCTTAGATCGCATTACACACATACCCACCCGCTGACCGACGCCACCATACACACGAACGGTCACACGTATAATTTGAATGAAGTATCCCATGTATTTCCGAAAGTCGCCCGCGGCGGACGCGAAGAATCCTCCGTCGAGTTCGCGTCCTGCGGCGGATGCGGATGCGAACGCAGAGCGTCCCCGGAGGCGAATCGAAATCTCTTACTCATCAACACTGTTGTTGATGTGGGCGTTTTTGCTGGCGCATGTCTCGTGGAAGGCACATTTTCGAATGCAGGCGGGCAGCATTCTTGTTCTCTGTACCGTGGCCCTCACGTCGGAGCACGGTGAAAGTCGGCTGCTAATGCCGCTTATTTTCTTGTCCGAGCGCTGCCTTGATCACGCGATGAATCTCGGACACTCGCCGATTCTGTTCTATGCTTCGACACTCCTTTCCTACCTCTCTTTGGTCGCTGCAAAGGCCGAGAGGCGCGGGAAGTCGCCGCGTGACCGAAACGTAGTCGCCGAGACGGTCCTCTACGCCGTCGTCGGCTTGGCGGTGGTCTTTTTCATTGTGCGGGATAGGGTCATATCCCTCGGCGGCATCGCGTACGTCTTGTCAGGATACATTTTCTTCTTGAAGATGTTGCCCGTGATCGGCGACAACGAGGCGATCCTCATCGGCTCCCTTGTTGGCTTTTACTTCTGCGACATTTGCGTCAACAACAACCTTAGCTTCGACGGTGGTCGGGAGTCGGTGTTATCGCTGAACGCGCCAGGGTACCGGACGTCGTACCCGCACATTGCGAGTCGCGGCATGATTCTGTGCGCCATCTACATCGTCATACTCGTCTCCGTTCTTTCGAGATGGTGCCTCATCCCGACCAACAAAAACTCCAAGTCGTCGCGCCGTCGCGTCAGCCGCAAGCGCATCAGCATCATCTTCTGGGTGTCGAACGCGGTGGTCGGGGTCATCCTGGCCCTTCTCATTAGCTACCAGTTTCGCGACAACGTTCTTCGCTGGCTCTTCGCCTACTTTGTCTCCAGCCGCTTCCGCATGTGGACACTCGTATGCTGGTTTACGCTGCTGCCGTTCGCAGTGTACCTCGTGGACGCGCTATCTATGCAGCTTCGGCCAACGGTGCGTCGTAAGCTGTTCCACTTCATCGGCGTCGTCGCTTTCACTCCGGCGACTATGATTGATCCGCCATTTATGGCGTTCGCGTTCTCCACGGCTATCAGCTTATGCGTCTTGGTGGAGGTGGCGCGATACTACAATGTGTACGGCTCTGAGTGCATATCGCGCTTCATGGCTCGCCACATCGACGACCGCGAGCACATCGATAGCGTCGTGCGCACCCACATTTACCTCCTCGTCGGGTTTGGCATCTCTCTGATGATGCGCTGCAGGCAATTATCGATCGATGGCCCGCCGGTCCCAGCCATCATCGAGCTCTCCGTCAACATAATTCCAGGCATTGTTTCGCTTGGCATCGTTGACGCGTGCGCGGCCATCACCGGGAGCTCGTTGTTTCTGAGCTCCCGACGTACGCTTGGACGATACCTCAAGAACGGGCTCTTCACAGAGCGCGCTAACGCGTCAATCACGCACAAGACAACCACCGGCACCCTGGGGGGACTTGTGTGTGGCTTGGTTTTCTGGGGCGTGATTCTCGCGATCGCTGAAGTCCCCATCACAGGCCCTGCGCTCTATTCGTTCACCATGATTGCCGCGTGCACTCTGACCGAGTGCTTCATCGACGGCGTCGACAACCTGCAGCTGCCTTTGGTCGTGCTAGGGGCTGTGAACAACCTGTTCGCACTACTGCTACCGGTGGAGGATTTGTGGGTAAACCCTGCCATCAGACGGCCTAACCCCACAACGGCGAGGTCGATGGCCAATGCCTTAGCGTCGCCGTGGAAGGGCTTCTCTTCCCCTGTGACGAATTCTTGATAAAGCTGGATGTGACAATACTTCATTGCTTGTGCTGCCTGTTCACCGATTCGTTTTCTCTTGTTCGTTTTTCTTGCCTCTGCTGTATTAGGCCAGTGCAACATGCGCGGCTTTTACAGTTTGTCCGTGAACCGCAATGTCACAAAAACAAAGAGAAAGAAGGAGTGAGGTGCAACTTCAAAAGTTGCAGCGCCGGCGACCGTGGCAGCTGAGCTTGCGGATAGCGTCGGTGAGGCGTGTATGTCGGTGTCTCGCCCCTTGTTGCGTGCTCTGACCTTGACTTTCCAGCGACGTCAGATAGCTGTCCACGTCGCCCCTCCTCTCTCCGTTAGACGGCACTGGCGGACGTGAGTTAAACAGAACGCCACGAGCACACCGTGCCGGTGGCAGGCGCAGCGTCTCGCCAGCTGCACCTCCACAACGACTGCTCACACTGCTTCCATGTCTTCTTCTAGTGCTCTCTTCACCATCACGGATGCCACTGCGAAGTCGGCGACGCTTCTGCACAACTCTTCCGTGTTTGCATACACACAAACACACAGCCGCGACCACGCATTGTCTGTTGTCAGCATGTCGCAGCAACGCAGCACGCGAGCGTTGCCGACGCTGCGGCAAGCGGCCGCCAGCACCTACTCTGTTGGAACAAGGCGGACCTCGAATCTCTACACGAAGAATGCCTTCTCGCTGGATGGGTGCCTCCGACCTCTTCCCACACGCGTTGCTGCACCGCTCGAGAGCGCCTCGAGTTCGGCCGCCGGCGAGGACGCTCTTGCGAACCGTGGAGAGACACTGTCGCCCGCGGAAGCGCTTTTGGCGACGGCTTGCGCCCCTTCCTGCGGGAAGTCAGCGTCGTCGTCGATCTCCGTCTCGCCCAGTGGGCAGTCATGGCGCAGTGAGCTGCTGCGATGTGAGACGGAACTGCGCGAGCTTGTGGCATGCGGGGTGCATGATCCACCCTCGCTCGACCGCACGCTAAAAACGGTGGACCTGTTCGATCAAGTCAGTTGCATTATGCAGGCGCAGCCGAACACCTCCTTCATTGGCGACTTGCTGCGGCTCTTTCGCATCGAGCTCTGTCGCTCCATATTTGTGGCCCAGAACGACGACGGCGCCATAGGTTATAGCGACGACACGGCTCTCTCTGCCACCGGGGTGCGCCCCGATGGAGAAGAGAGCATGGACAGCGACCGGCCGAACAAGTTGAAGGACGGTTCTGCCTTGTGTGCGGGCGGAAACCTGACACGGGCCTACTTTGAAGAGGCGGAATCCCTGCGGCGCGCAAAGGCGTTTTTGACGACTGCCGTGGCGAAGAGCACCTCCGGCGAGTCCCTTCTGCTCCTGCAGCGCAGCATAGAGGACAAAGATGAGCAAATCGTCTGGTATGAGGCGGAGCTTGAGCGAGTTCGGCGACAGTTCGATCAGGTGAGCGACGAGTGCCGACAGCTTCGCCAGAAGCTGGAGGTGGACGCGCAGGAGGCCGCCTCCATACAGCGGCAGCTACAGCGCGAGCTTCAGATCCTCCACGTCGAAAACAAGGATGTGCAGCTACAGCTCTTCCGACTGCGCAAACAGATGGCGGGTGGCAATTCAAACCAACTCAAGGAGGGGTATCGGCAGCTGAAGCTGAGCAAAATCGCGCAGACGCAGAGCTTGTTTGACGAGGGTGATGAGCGGGTGGTGCTGCTGGTGCTGCTTGGGCAGGTAGAGAGTCGCGTGAACGAGATCTTGGACGCTTACGACAACGAATACGTACTCACACCAGAAGCGTTGCGGCGGGACCTGCGGAATAGGATGGCCGAGAATGTTGTGGTCCTCCTGGAGGACATGCACTTTTGCGACACAGCATACCGGCGCCTGGTCGCAGCGCGCTGCAGTGGCGGCAACAATAAGAGCTCGGTGGCGGCTGGCGACAACGTTGATGAACCAGACGTGCACCGAATCCCTCTGGAGCTCGTCCACACTGGTAACGACGAGGAGGCCCCGGATGAGACGGATGGGTTCGTGGCCATTTTGTTTGACCAACGTGTGTATGAGCACTTTCAGGCACGGCACGCGTTGCAGGCGCGTCTGCAGCAGTACCAGGCGATGAGCAATGCTAGTTCAGGGCAGGCGAAGGACACGCAGCCAGCGCCCAGTAGCGAGACGGACCCCGTGTACCCGGATCCATCGACGTTGCGTCAAGAAACGCAGACCACGGTAACACCGGAGACGACGCACGACA
The DNA here is from genome assembly GCF_000002725.2 of Leishmania major strain Friedlin. Classification (NCBI taxonomy): domain Eukaryota; phylum Euglenozoa; class Kinetoplastea; order Trypanosomatida; family Trypanosomatidae; genus Leishmania; species Leishmania major. The sequence goes on along the minus strand of NC_007284.2, from coordinate 1,194,893 downwards.
AACGCGGCTCCTGCTTGCGTGGACGGGCGCATTCGAGGGCCGAGCAAAGCGGCGCGTTGCCGCGGCCGGCCACGGAACACCAAGACACCGTGGGTGGCGGCGACACGGCTGGAGCGCTAGAGCCGCATCCGCTTTGGCCCGCAACGGACCTTCTACCGCTTTCTGCGACTTCTGACGGCTCCCCGTTGTCGTCATCACCGGCGCCCACGCTGCCGACGCATAGCAGCAGGGCTACCCTGACAGCGCTGCCAGGCATGCCTGCTGCCCACCGGGGGCCGTTACTGGAGAGGGCTAGCCGAGCTCAGCGTGCACAATGGGTCGCCAACATTCTCGGACCCTCCGCCACCTCCGTCGCCTTCACCATCCCGCGGCCCAACTCGGAGCAGGCAGATGTGGTGGTGGTGCAGCGGAGGTTACCCGAGGTGGTGCCGGCCGAGGCGGCCATGCAGCGCGTTTTGCGGCACCCCATGGAGGAGCTCAGCAGCGAGCGATTCCTTTCCACTGTTGAGGTGTTCACCGGCGAGGACCCGGTGCAGCAGAAGCTGCTGTGCCGTATGAACTACGTCGACCCCTCGCTGGCCATTCAAGTACCCGACACAACCAACTTTGTGAAGGTCAAGTATGCCCACGCTGAGAACGCGCGCGCGGTGGCCGCGGCTGGGCCGGCTGCGAGGGGCTCAACGGCGTCCCAATCGGCTTCCGAGTCGAGTAATGGCGGAGCTGGAGGCGGCTCTGGCGTTTACGGTGGAAACCCTAGCCTTCGCCTTTTCAAGGAGCTCGGCAGCAAGAGTCTTGTCGAGAACAACCCAGGGCTGCAGTACCGCGCCGGCGCAGTAAGCTCGACGACGGCCTCGACCGTCGCTTTCCAGCGGCTGAACCCGCTCTCGCCCGACCGTGCGCCGGAGTGGCTGCTGTACAAGCAGCTGTTCGGGGCCTACCGCTCCCTCACGCCGCGTATGATTGAGGTGACCACCATCGATCACCTCATGGCCTGCGCCTCGGAGCGCTTTTTCATTCGCATGGAGTATCGCTACGACGAGTGCCTCGCGCGTGCAGCGCAGCAGTGTGCGAACCTGCAGCTGCGCCGAGATATGGCGGAGCGACTCTTCAAGGACATGTACGTGCTCAGCGACTTTCAGGAGGCGTTAGTCGACGAGCTTGAGGCGCGGTACGGTTATCCGGAGCTGGTGGCGAAAACGCTGTACGAAATTCTGTGCTACCTGGATGCTGTGGTCGAGAAGGACAGCGTCCTGGCTGCCTACCTCGACGTGATTCGCGGCTTTGTGTCCCCGACGCAGGTGCACTTCGTGTCGTATATGTTGTACCATCTGAGTTACTGCTGGCCCTCCGCCGACCCTACCGTTGCAGTCGCCGCCGACGAGGTGCGCACCGTCTTCGACTACCTTTACCGCAACGCCTCCCCGATGCTTCTGATTGACCCGGAGAACATCTTTAAGGACTACAATATGGCCTCTCGCTCTGCACCGCTGACTTTCGTCAGCATGCGGCAGTTTCTCGCCTCAGCGATGGTGCACATGGAAGAGCCGCTTCTGCTACTCCTGCACGGCAGCTTCCATGCGTACACGCAGCGAAAGGCAACGGATGAGATTACTTGGGACACGTACGAGGCCGTTATCGCGAAGTGCGGCCGCATGAAGGAGGAACGGCGGAGTCTTGTGCGCTTTCTCGCCAGCGGGCTCGGCGTCAACCGGCGTACGTTTGCCTCTCTACAGCAGCTCACCTTTCTGGCAGCCAGCGCGTGGAGTTCCAATTTCTGGGTCTGAAGCCCACGCTCGATGCCCCTCCTCAGAATCATGGCTGTGCAGATTTCTCGGCGGTTATGCCTCCGTCACGCATCACGGAGTCTTTTTCGTTATTTTCGCCATTTTTACCGTGATCGCCTGTCCGCGCCTCGCATCCCTGCAGCGGCGGGTGGCTGGCAGTGGCTTCATGGGGTGCATGTGACGTGCTCCCAACTGCTGCGCTAGCATTGCAGCACCCCTCCCACTTGCCAGAGTCTGCACTTCCGCCTGTGTCGGCGATGAGAACGCTTGATCCGGCGCGGTGGGCTCGTACGCCATGTGAGATTCACTGACTTCTCGACGCATGCGACGCTGCGGCACATCTCACACACGCTGCACCGGGGCTCCGCCGTCTGGTGTCCATCGCTGCCCCCGGCACCCCCCCCTCTGTGCATCCTCAGCGCGACAGTCTAGGAGCCGTACGCGGGGCCAGCGCACATGCACATCCGCCGGCCCCCCCGCCTGGACATCGCCTCGCGGCTCCGAAGGGCGCGCGGGCGGAGAAGCGGGTGGGGCGCCGTCTTGAAGCAGGCCGCGGGATGCCGCAACTGCGCGCAGGCGCTGTGGAGCGCAGCTGGCACGGCGTACCACACCCAGGCAAAGCATCCGGCGGTCAGCGGCGCGCGAGGGAGGGGCGCGAAGCGGCGCATGCCGATCACCCCCCGGCGAGCATGCCTGCGAAGCATGCGGCAGCCCCTCTACATCCCGACGGGGTGGGCTGATGAGGCGCAGACGCCGGAAGCATGACGAGAGCACCACCGAGCCCTGCAGACACCCATGCGACGAGTCACCGCGCCACATCACGGAATAGCGCGACTTGCAGCGGCTCTGGGCGGAGGAGGACGACACGCAGGCCGGGTCTCAGAGGGCCCCCTGCCCTGAGGCTGTCCCACCTCCTCGTCGAGCTCGTGCGGCGTGCACGGTGACGCCGCCCTCTGTCCCGCGCGGCGACAGAGACGCCGTCGCCACTGCCCCTGTGGAGCGCAGGACGCTGTACGCGACCCGCTTGGATCGAGGCATGCGGACCCCAGTGTGGGGTCCGTCTGGCGCCCGAGGCGCGTGGCTCGATTTTGCGGCAGGGCGGTGTGTCCTTGACGACCAGAGTGTAGCCGTGGTGCCGCAGGGGCGGGTGAGCTGTGGTTGTGCTCGCGACGGTGAACAGATGTGGTGATGGCATGAGGAGTTTGTCAACACCCGGAGTCATCTCAGTGCGTTACGTGGCGTGTTGCATGTGCGCTTTGGTTTCTTCTCTCCTTTTGGAATATCAGATGTACATTAAATGGGTGCGGCGGTGCTTTCCGCTCCATCTCTCCTTTGTCGTTGCCCCTAGGGTTTCTGTTTTTTTTTTCTCCGAGAGCTCCTCGACAACCATGGATAGCTGAGCGTGGCTTCTCCGGGTCCAGCGCTCCACTTGGTGGGGGACAAGGGGGGCACCCTGCCCCTAACTTCTATCGGGGCTCAATGCCGAAGCACTTGCGGAGGTGACAGGGTCAAGAACCCACAGCTGATGGGGCGGGTGGGTGAGAGCCATTGTTCAGGACCGATGCTCGCAACAACGTTCTGGATGGCGTCGCACGGGAGCGACCTGCGGGAGAAATCACGTTGTTCTTTTTCAGATGATCGGCGAAGTGTCGGTGTGTCTCGACGGCATCTCTCACCCAGCCCTCGCACTGCCTGCTTGTGTGCCGAGTCTGCACCAGCCCGAGAGGTGCCCCAGGTGGCGACCGGCATAGTGGGAGCTGCGGAGAGAAGACCTTCGAGGAAGGCAGGCGGATTTCGAGGCAGAGGCCTTGGTCATATAACAGAGCCAGCAGTGCCGCGGCGCGTGCCTACGGCTGCTTCTCGCCACGTGAGAGGCCCGTGACGGGGCGGATGGCGTGTACATGGGCTCATGCAGTCTGTCAGAATGGACACGTCGAAGGACGCAAAGAGAGCACGGCAGTCTGTTGACCTGTTTCGCATGTGGCGTCGTAGGGCGCTAAATCGTATCCGTTCCGACGCTTGGGAAGGAAGAGCATTCTGTTTTTTGTTTGCCTGCTTTTATTATTGGTTCATTTCGTCCGTCGCCTCTCATACAAGGCTCATGCTCACGTGTACGGACATTACTCTCCCGTGAGCACTGCGCGCCCCTACCTACGCATCTACCCAACGCTCCCTTCGCTCCCGCCGAACAAACAAACAAGAATATGTCTTATCTGTGCAAAGCCACTTCTGTTCTCTTCTTCTTTCTACACAATATGGCCGTGTCGACGGGCGGATGTGACAGAAGCTGATAGCAAAGGCATGCACCAACCGACGTCGTCATAGCCCTTGGCGTTTTGGACGGGTCTGTACAGCCACGAAGTGTGTGTCACACAAGAGCGCCTTGATCCCTTTCCATTCGCTCTCTCGTTTTCCGAGCGTGTGAAACTGTTTTTCCTTTTCTCACGTTGTCTTTCTTGCGCTTCGTTGAGTGCCTCTTCCGCAGGACACGAAATGACCATCCAAGCTAATGGGCTGCGCCACCGCAGCAGAGTTGGCCTCACTTCCCGGGAGCCCTCTCATATCAGCAGCATCTCTCTCTCTCTCTCGTGTCTCTGTTTCTCTTTTTTACTATGAGCAACAACCTCCTGCCGCAGCACAGTCTCCACCGCTGCTGCAAGACCTTCACCTTGTTAGAGAGACCACCTGCCTTCGTATGCACGTCGTCAGCTCCGCGGGCGGGGACGCTTGACCGTGTGATGAACCGCATCGCTTGCGCTGCCGATGCCTGCCCCTTTCGCACACAGACTGTCCATGACGATAAGCACTAGTTATGCGGGAGGCACGTGGTTATCCGCTCGTGTCCCCTGCTTAACACGCGCATGGGGAAAAGCTGGCAACGAGGCTTGGCGTGGGACTCGATGCAGCACACTCTGCGAAGACACACAGGCGAATGAAGGAGACACAGGAAAGCGACTTTGTCCGACTTTGCCACGCGCTGGGTAAGGTGGGGGGGAGGGAGGACCGGGAAACGGAGCTACCTTTCGTCCGGTATGTCCCCCTGGACGAGAAAGATGGTTTCGCATGCAGCGACCATATTCCCAGGCAAGGCAGTGCCTGTGCTGGTGGGGTGTGTGGCCCATCGTCTCGTCTTCGTGAACGAAGAAGCCTTGAAATTGGTGTGCTCCTGCTTCTTTTCGCGTTCGCCTCTAAGAATCGAAAGCGCGAGAAGTTACCCAATACCCACGGTCGACAGCGTACGTCACGTCTGTCAGAGGCATCGCCGCCGGCCGCGGCCGCGGAATCGGCAGGGGTAGACCCAAGAACAATACGGTGGCTTCACGCAAGCTACCTTGCTGCATATTCTCGTCACCGTTTAGCTGAACCCTCACAGGCTTCCGCGCGTTCCTTGATTGTAAGACACGCGGTTTCCTGGCGTGCTTCATCAGCTACCATCGCCGCAGTGATCAGCCTGCTGGATCCGCCGTACACACGCGTGACCTCGAGTTGAAGAGACCCCCAAAGGCCCTTTTCACAGTTCATCGGCCCACGCCCTGTGTGCTCTGTGTCAATGCACCGCACCAGTGTCATCGAGGACGACGCGAACGCCCTGCACGTCGGCTTCGCTACATTCTTCGGCTGCGGTCTTCTTGCGGTCCGGCTGCGCACATGAAGAAAATCGCATGACACTTGCGCCGCAGATAGTGGTGTCACGCGTCTGGTGCCAGGGGCTGTCCAATAGGGTGGTGCTTTTTGTGAACGGAGCGCGGGCTTTCTGCCACGCTGGCCGCTACGCTGAGGGATTCCGTTAAAAGGGTGGCTGTGATTCCTGGGCTTCGCCGAATGAAGAGGCGATCGAAGCTGACATTGCTCGGGCAGCGAGTCTAGTACCCGCGCGTGTGTGTGTGTGTGGGGGGGGGGCACCTCCACACATAGGAGCCGATGCTGATACACAACTGCTGCATTCTCGTAATGAACGTTCAAAAATTCCGAGCATGAGGGGATCGCTCAGGCTAACACGGAGGCCCCCTCTCCCCTCCGCAAGATTCGCAAAGCGTGCGTTGGCTTTCGCGGCGCCCTCCAAGGTGATGTGGAGCGGAAGCTGCTCGTTACGTGTTAGGCGACGTCCCCAGATAGGGGATTCAACCCTACAAGACGATGTCCTTGACCGGCCGCAGACGAACTTCAACGACGTTCGCTGGTAGGCGCGCACCGATGGGTGCGTGGTGAGGCAGCTAGTGCGCGCACGTGTGGAATACGGCAAGCATTGCAGAACACAAAAATCACGCTTCTGAGCTAGTGTCACCGCTGCCGCACATTTCACGCCACGCCTGTTGCACGGCAGCCGATTAAGGCCAACCTTGCTGTTTTGTACTCTATCAACGCCACAGGGGTACACAAGTGAAGGTGTGCGGCGATCGTTGGCGCATGGCACCCCTTCATGATGCCTTTATTGTTTTTTCACCGGACTCCGCGGTGTCTTGTTCCTATCCTTTCGTTCTCCTCTTAACATTTGCGTGCTGCAGTGCTGCCCGCCGCATCTGCCGCTGCGATTGTGCGTTCTTTCTTCGTCCGCTCCCTGGGCTTATCCCTACTGCTTTTGAGTCCCGTGGGTCGTTGAGTAGGCAGGGCGCACGCCTACGTGCCCGTATACCGACGAAGGTAGAATGAACGGTCTGTGTGTGCATGCCAAGCAGCTGCAAAGGGAAAGGAGAAAATTCACCGAGAGGACAACATTTTTTGATTTGCCCTGTTTTTCTTCTTCCTGCATGGTGCATGATGCAACTATGCTAATCGATATATATATATATATGCATGTGCACCCCACCCGCTCTTCTTATTGATTTTGCCTTGTTGTTGCCGCTGCCGGCGCCGGCGTTGCTGCGGGGTTGGAGGGGGGCGGGACGCAGTTAGGCAGGCACCCAGACAAATCAGCTCTGTGACGTTCTCCTCCCAGAGCAATTTCCACCGTGGCGCACTCGCCATCATTTTCTCCTTCCCCTCTTTTTTTTTCACGTGTGTGTGTGTGTCTGGCTTCCGGTGTGGACGGAGGTGCCCTGAGACCGGGGGATGGGGATGGCGGGGGCTGCGGCGACACGCGCCTTTTTTATTCATTTGGTCACATCCCCCGCTGTCGGGTGCTGTCATTGTTGTGCTACTTGTAGCGCTTTTGGCGCGTCCGCGATCTTTGTCGGTGCTTCTGTGCTGTTATCCTCTGGTTTTCCGCTGTTTGGGACTATGCGGAGCTGGTGTGCACGTGTGTGTCTGTGTGTCTTGCCTCGTGTGCCTGCTTGTGGCTCTCTTCCTTTCACAGAGTTCCTCCCTCCCCGTTCTATACTGCGGTAGACTCCGAATACGTCTGCGCCACAGGCAAACAACAGCACAAGAAGAAGCGTCGGCACAAGTTGGATGCAGTACTAGTGGCTGGCGGCGCGAGTGCACAGACACCACTACGGTGTCTCGTGTGACCACCAAACAGAAAACATAGACAATCTGGCATGTAGAGCTTCTTCAGTTGATCGGAGGTTCCCGAATCGTCAATGTAGTGCGTCCCGTGCCCTTCAGTCACTACAGAAAGCCATGGACGGTCTGCTTGCTGCTGCCCTCTCTCAGTCCACGACAAAGGAGCCCTTTACCTTGTCATCATTACATTATCTCTTCACCTCTGTATTTCTTCCTTGTGGCGGTACCGAGGCCTGCGACCTCGTTGCTTCGGAACATCGTTTCCTTCCGCTTCTTGGCCCTCATCGTTTTTCGTCACGAATACGCCTTGCCATCAAAGCATAGCCGCTTCGACATCGGCCATATATACATACGTTGGCCTCTGCGAGGAACCGCAAGACGAACTACTAGACAACGCTCCAGGATGCAGGGGGAAGTCGACGCCACTACCTTTTCGCTCCGACCGGACCACCACCACAAGTTCCGCCCGAATGAACTGAAGCCGATTGCGAAGTCGGTGCTCGAGAGTCGCCTGGAAGACCAGGAGTACAACGCCGATGAGATCCAGAGCATTAGCAAGGAGATAGCCGACACTGTGCGGGACAAGATTCGCTCGAAAGACCTGGAGCGCTACAAGATCATTGTGCACTGCATGATTGGCGAGCAGCGTGGCGAGGGTATGCGGACGGGGTGCAAGATGTTCTGGGACTCCGATACGGACAATTACTTTGAGGAGGTGTACGTGAGCAAACACCTGTTTGCGGCGGTGACGGTGTTTGGTGTTTATCAATACTGATGTGGCGCATACACATCTTGGTGCTTGGCCGTGTGCATGCGTGCGACGCGGTAAGAAAACTCTGAGCAGCTACCACCTACAAAGGCGGGGGAACGACACAACGAAAAGTTTTGGCGACGACGCTCTTGCTAGGCAGACGGACCACTCTCCTCAAACTCTCTGCCGTCATGTACATAGGGGCGCACTACCTAAAAGGGTGACGAGGCGCGTGAATCGCAAGAGCCGCCACGACCTGGTACTGAGACTAGGTGTTCGCCGCCATCAAAGGCACAGGTGCACTTCAGAAATAGCCAAGACCGAATGGACAAAGAAAAAAAAACGGCACACAAAGTCAAAAGGAACAGCGCGCCTCCTCGCCCCAACGCCCGCCCGCGGAATTGGGCAGCACGCGAGAGTCTAGCGTTCTCGTTCGCCCTCTCCGTCAGCTGTGTTACTTCTGCGTGTGCGTGGGCAATTCAGGCAAGGGGGCGCACGGCTGACGCGTTCGCTGAAACAGCGGCGCCCAACGAGGGGTTTCACGATCGATGGTGGCCTTTCTGACACTGCCAGTAGGCCGCATCTGCTGCCCATCATGCTCTAACTCGACGTGGCGTGGACGGTTCTCACCTCGTGTGCACCACGCACTCGCACACTCATCTCTGCCTCCCTCTTCTTCAATCTCCTCCCTGTTCTTGTCTCCAACGCGTGCGCGACACACTGCCTGTCACCTGAACCGGTGTCGTCTCAATGTTGCTGCCGTTGCTCCTTAATCGTCCCGCACATGGTCTGGTGGCAACGCGGCAGAGGCAACATAGTTTTGTGTTCTTTTGTTGTTGTTGTTCCGTTACGGTCATCTCCCTCCCCTCCCCCCCCCACCCCCCGTGACCTCCCTCTTCCCCTTTCCACCGTAGCGCATCCGCTGGTAAATGCGCTTTCCAGCGACTTCACGCATCGACAAGGCGACGCTTCACCGTCTGTGGACCTCGTTGCCCCATGAGCAGCTGGACAAGAACTTCTGGGTGGCGCTGGAGGCCTTCTGTGAGCCGTTCCTGGACTCGTGCTCTCCCTTCAATCACCAAACCTTCTTCTCGGTTCCCCGGACGGGCCGCATCTTGCGGGAAGAGCTCACGCTGGTGGACCCAGCTATTGTGAAGGCGTGCAATGAGCAGCGTCCTTTCTATAACGCCTTCACTCTCTGGAACCCGCTCGCGCTGGCGGCGCTGTTCAAAGTGCCGATCGAGGTGGTGACGGCGCAGCTGCTCCTCGCTGTGCAGCAGTCGTGGATGTCCGTCTACTTTGTCATCACATGCCGGTCGTGCGGCTGCGACGTTGCGCGCTTCCGCTCCGTCAACGACATCTCCTTCGTTGGCACATTTCACTCGACGAACGCATTTCGCTGCCCGATGTGCACCGATCGCACGGAGGTGAAGGAGCTGAAGAACGTCGCCGTGTTCTTCCAGATGGAACGGCTGCCTGCGCTCTTTCAGCGTCAGCACCACCGCCTTTACTACACCGAAGAGGCGGGTCGGCGACGTCTGGAGTCTTTCTTCTGCCCAGCGCAGGCCTCTTTCGCGTTCACGGCACATCTGCCAGATGGACGCTACCTCCTGTCAGCACCGTTTTGTGGCGCCTTTGTTGAGTTCTCGGTGGCCCTCTCAGCGCAGGTGATTGGCGAAAAGGTCCCCTATCTGTCGCATATTGTAGACTTGAAGGCCTACATTCGTTCTCAGAACAGCTCTGCGGACCCCTTCGGGCAGCCCATCAAGCGCTGCAGCACCACCACTATCCCCGCGCTGCCGCGTCGCGGGATGAGGGCTAGTCCGGTCAACGATGCGCTGCATTGCGTGTCTAGCGGATGCATCTCGCAGTTTTCCCTCTCGGATGCGATTCAGCCCGAGGAGGCCGCCAGTTCTGTCACTGGCTTCGGGGCCGAGAACACCGAGCAGATCACACCCATCTCAGTGGTCAGCTTAAAGCACGGCAAGGTGCAGTTCCGGGTTTACAATGACACTCCCCATAGCGGGTTTCTCGACTTATTCGTTGCTTTCGACACGCGCATCGAGTTTTCCGCCAACCCGTACCCGCAACTTTTCCACGTTCCACACTTTATGCACTGCCTGCCGCGTGGCATGCGCTCCTCTTTCTTCACCGAGTGCATTCCGAGGCCGCCGTCGACGACACCGACGACCGGCGCATATGTGCGCCACCAGTTTGCCTTGCGCCGCGAGCAGGCCGACGACCCGAACATCATTTCGGTGCTGCGCGAGGTGCACCGGTACTCTCTCGAGGACCACTATGGCCTGCTCATCGGCGTCGGCGACGGTGGCGCCTCTTTTGAGAGTACGTTTCTCTCTACCACAGCTGCATTGGCGAGCAGCATCTGCTTCTTCCAGCGTGTGCTAACGCGCCTAGGCGAACCGGTCGCGCTCGCCATGCGGTGCAGCGTCACAGAGGGCCCGCTGAAGATCGCCGCCTACCAAGGCCAGTACAACGACACTGACAATACCCGATCAAGCTACCCAGGCGCGCAATTTGTCGGCTCCGTCGTCTATGCGAGCAACCACCCGCCCATCACCGGCCCGTACCTGTACTGCTCGGAGGTCGAGCCACCTAAAACCGCAGTCGTTGAGACCACCGACGATGGAACGGGCAAGAAGGTTGTGGCGAGGCGGCTGGGCTTGCTGGACAAGTACCGTAGCCCTGCATGGCTTCACGACGAAGACAGCTCGTACTACGACCTCCGTGGTCCCTACGGCAGCCATGCCACCAACAAGAAGGTAGCCGGCGAGTCTTCGCAGCAGGAGCAGCAGTTTCTAATTCGTTTCGAGGTGCGCTGTGTGCCGTCGATGATCGACGACGAGACGGAGATGTCGCCACGCCGCGCTTCGGCCTGCCCTCGTTTGACGCTACAGGAGGACGGCAGCGACTCGACAGACGTCATATTGCCGTATTTTTTGGAGTTCTTGCGCGAGCACTTCGAGGGGGCATCCGTGAAGGAGGAGGCGCACGCCCTCGTGGTGCAGATACCGCTACCCATGATCTATGCTGCCTTGCAGATATCCAAGATTCTGGACAAGAATGCTTACACCAAGGAGCTACGGGGTCCCTTCTAGAAAAAAAAGCGTGCACAAGCAGGCCCGGGATCTGCGGCATATCTGCCCTTCGGTGCGTGATGTGGGTCGCAGCAGACTCCTCCGTTTAGTATTCGCTCTCTGAGTAACGGTGCGCTGTTTTTTGACGTGAACGAAACCTTGGTGAGGAGCTCTCAGGAAGCTGTTGATGAGCACGCAACGGACGATAAAAAGGCGCATACGAGCGAATTATGTCGAGGGCACAGGACCAACCGACACCTGCGCATCTCGCCCCCTCCTTCCCCCCTCCTTTCCCACTCGCGCGCCTGTGTGATGTTTGTGTAGTTTTTCGTTTTGTCGCCCCCTCCCCTCATGTACACTATGGCTAGGAACACCTGTCGCTTGTATTCTTGTTGTTCCGCCCTTTCTATTTTTTTTTGTGTGTAATTGGTTTGTGGGAGCGCCGTCTTCCACGATTCTTTCCCCTTTGAGAGACGGTCACTCGCATGACACCAGCACACCTTGAAGGTTTCACGGAGACGATGGTGTTTCACCGGTCCGTGGGTCTACATGCATCTCATGTGCTCTCCAGCGTTGCGGCTGATGTGAGTGAGATGCGTTGAAGGCTGAAAAAAGAAAACGAAAGGCAGCAGGCTTTTCGGTGCGGTGCGTATCCCGCTCTTTTCTTCTTTTCACGTGTGCACGCTGAACGCGTGAAGAACGGGCAGGAGCCCGTGAGTTTTACGAAGGCCTTGCTGTGCCGGGAAGGAACTTGCTAGCCTCCCCACTCTCCCATGAACAACCTCACGCCCTTCCCTGTCGCACCTTCTATTTTTTCTATATATTTTGTTTTGTCACCATCATCCTCTCTGGCGCACAAACTTCTTCTTTTTTTTCTTCCGTCGGACGTTTGCTTTCCTGCATCACGTCCCATAGCGGATCAAGTCGTTGAAGCTTGGAGAAGACAAAACGAACAACTTTGGTCTGTCGTCATGAAGCGATACGCACATTCTGTACCGAGCATAATCTCCGCCGATGATCACATCAGGCGCGGTACCTTTGCCGGTGTATCGGCGCTACGCACAGATTGCCGCTTCCAGTCCTCCATGGGAGAGCAGCGCTCCGTCGCCCGGATGAGCAAGTCTGCCTACCGTCACCCGCTCGCACCCAAGGATCCATCGCAGCGCAACGTCACGATACCGATACGAGCGAGCCGGGCCGCCGCTTCTGCGTCTTCCTCATCGGCCTCCGCTGCCCTTTCAGCAGAGGATCTCAAGAAGCAGGCCCAGAAGGTGCTGCTACTCCAAATGCAGCAGAAGGTGCTCTGGGAGGGAACAGTCATCGACGACGTGAATCACGCGTTGGTGCAGCACTTTCTGAAGCTCAGCACTAACGATAAGTACCGGCAGGCACGGCAGATGCTCGTCATCGGTGGACGGGCTATGATCGAGGAGCTGTGCCGCGCCGGGCACCGGCCACGTCACCTGATGGTAGAGTGCGGCAAGCCCATCCCGGAGTTTCTCCACGACCGCCGGAAAACGGACGTCGTACTTGTCGACAGGTCTGTCTCGGTTGCCGTCACGCCGGGCTCAGACGGCTACGTTGGTGACTTTGCGATCCCAACGCCGCCGATGAAGGAGAAGCTCATAGCAAATCATCAGCGGCTGAACCGTGTCCTTGTCCTCGACAACATCGAAGACCCTGGTGTGCTCGGCACCCTCCTCCGCACTGCCTCGGGGTATCAGTACGACGCGATCATCGCGACGAATCACTGCGCTGACCTGTACGACCACCGCGTCGTTCGCGCTGCCCGCGGGGCGCACTTTCAAACCTCCGTCCCAATCTACACGTTGAAGGATGAGGACGGCGATGACGTGTATGGCTTGCTGAATCACATTGTCGAGCGCAACAACCTTCTGCCGCTCTGCTACATCGCACAGGCAGACGCTGCCGGCGTGGATGGCGAGACTGCGGGCACGCAGACAGGGTTTGTCTCCTCACCGGAGGCGCCTGTAGGACGCGTCTTTCGGTCTAGCGTGGTGGGGGCGGCGCCCGTGCCTCTTCCGGCACCGCGGCAGTCGGACTCCTCTTACGCGGCATCGTTGTCGCGCGAACTCGCCAGTGTCTCCCAGGCGAGGGAGGAGCTGCTTTCCGACTTCTGCCTCGACCGTTTCACAGGCGCATCCAGCGCTGAGGACGATGCGCGAAGCGGCTACATTCTCTTTGCCGGCCCGAACCACAAGCGGAACATGCTTCGTCGCCTGGAAAGGAGCCTGTCGCGGCGAAGCACGCGGCTTCTTCTCGACAGCCTCCCTTCCCCGAGCGAGGCGCCGTCGGATCTGCTCATTGCGATGTCAGTCGTGCTCTATACCCTCCGTCCGCGGGGCAACTGGGATTACCTGCCGGTGGACACAAAGCATGAGCACTCCACGCTGGACTTGCAGGCGAAACACGCCTCAGTGGACATTGGCGTCAACCGGCTGCGAGTCAGCGTTGATGACATCAACCTCGATGAGGCGGAGCAGCAAGATCGTGCTCACGAGGCAAATGAGTTCATGCGCTGGCGGCGGCTCGCGCGTCGCCGCGGCAGCGACTACGACCATTGGATGGCAGCGGAGCAGCGACGGGTGCAGGCAATGGTGAGACGTGAGCGGCAGCGTCGTGTGGCGCCATGGATGCCATTACGTGACGCCAAGACAAAGCCGATGCCGGACTGGGTACCAAACATTATCGACGAGTACCGCCAGTCGCTTGATCGAGACGCGCTGGCGCGCGAGCGCGACATCAGCACCAGCTATCAACGGCCACCGAGGTGAGCGCTGTGTGAAAGCCTTGTTTCGGTGGCGCTGCCGTCTACTAACAGGCTCCTTCCCGAGAGTTCCCCCCTTTTTTTTCTGCTCTGTCGGCCGGCGCTAGGGAGCAGACGACCCATCGCACCTGTGCCCGCATGCACAGAGAGAGGTGCATGGGCGCGCACGCGAGACTGCTCCCTGTCCGACGTCCCCGCGCGACTCTGCCTTGCCTTCGGGTGTGTAACCTAAACACTGCGGCTGCTGAGGAAGCAAGCAGCAGCAAAACTAACATCTATGCAATGAAATCATGCGGGCTTCGAGCCTTGCATCCCCCAGCTACTTTCCCGCATTCTGCCTTGAGCGGAGGAAGGATTTGTGCTGCGCACGTGCCTTCATGGGACCCCTCCCGCTCTTTTCGTGCTGCGAAACACTGAGAGCACAGACGGATTCACGTGGAGCCGTATGCGTGGTCCCTCGCTGTCTTTTCCCTGTCGCACTCTCCTCTTTTTGTACGCCGACATGGCCTCACTCGCCGATATCTTTCTTCCGCGCTGTACAGCGTGTGCACCGGTCCGCTTCCCTTCGTGCTGTCTTGCACGGTGCGCTGCCTGCTTTGCCTCCTGATTACGTAACAGAGGGCTGAATTCACATGGCAGGCGCTGCGTACATCCTACGTGCTGCTATCGAGAAGGCAAAGATCTTGCACAAGTGAAGGTCGCCTTAACTGCCATTTCCGACGCTGTGCCTTAAAAACATTTTTGTTGAGGGGTCTTTTTCCTGCGACTTCACCGGGCGCTGCTGACGCGGTTTCTTCTGTATTTGTGGCATTTTTTATACTGTCCGCACCCCGGTGGGGTGCAGCCATGACGCTGTACTCGATCTACGTGTTCAACCGATACGGGGACACCATCTACACAAAGCAGTGGAAGCGTACCAGCGCCGTGCAGCACGGCGAGGACGGTCTCGTCGCTGGCTTTGTCTACACCCTCCAGCACATCAGCTCGCAGTTGTCCTCCACCCAGGCCGGCGGCTTGCGGGCCGTGCACACGCCGCTATACAAAGTGCACTACTTAGAGACAATGACGGGCTACCGCGTTGCACTCTTTACGGACAAAGCAATGAGCACGGCGCTCGTGCAAGTCGCCTTGACGGAGCTCCTCAAAGACGTGTTCATCCGTACCGTGACGAAGAACCCATCGTACAGACACGAGAAGGGCATGCTCATCACCGGAACAGAGTTTGAGGAGGCGATGGAGGCGCTCTTTCGCCAAAAAAAGCTGCTGACGTGAGCACTTGCCGATACCCGACCTTCGAAGGCATTGGTGGTGGCGTATATATATATATATATATATGTGTGTGTGTGTGTGTGTGTGTGTGCATTGCGTGCCTCTGCCAATGCAGCGATGCCCTTGTGGGGATCATGTTGTCGTTCGTGGGGGACATCTCCCCAATCTTGCACTCCTTGCCTTACTCTCGTCCAGGGACGACGGCGTGGAGGAGAGGAGGACGGAAACCACGACGCATCAAGACATCAAGAAAACGCGAAAAAAGAAAGCTGTGTTTGTCTGTCTTCACTGATAGGACGGAAGGCAAACCGTGGACCGGAACGTGCCACACACATGGCGATTCTCGTTGCCGCGATGGCAGTCTGGCCCATCAATCCTGCACGGATGTGCTGTCGTCTCCGCTTTTCTTTTGGTGCGTTTTGGGTTCTGCCGTGGAGAGCTTCACCGGGGACGGTCGATGGGGTGTCGCCCAATCCTCTGCGTGTTTTCGTTTCCCGCCCATTTTCCCTCTTTTGCATGGGGGACACTTCTTTCTTTTTCGCATGCGAGTTATGCGTTACTGCTCACGCCGCCATCTACTCGCTCACGCATCTGCACGCCATCTTCCTCCCTCATCCGCCTGTGCGTCTTCTTCACATGGGCCCAACGCTGCAGCGCCTGGTTGCGTATGTGTGACGATGTAACAGAGCTTGCACGTGCCGGACCTGTTTTTTTTTTTCGTTGTTTCGTCGGTGTTTGTGACCTGCCGGTGCTGCCCCCACACCTACCCCATCTCCCCACACGGGCGCTGATCTTTTCGACTTTCTTCTCTGTTTTGTTGTGCTCTCCGCCTCCTGCACAGTCATGAGCGCCGTACTGGTCGACACCCGTGGTCACGAGTACCGGCTGGAGATGGCCGTGGATCCCGAGCGCGGCTCCTACGGTGCACTTTTTGCACAGGCCACAACGTATCGTGCCCAACGCCTCTTCCGTCCATGTATGGAGGACATACCGGGGCTTGTGGAGGACAATGCTAGTGAGGCGGGCGCCAAGTCGTTGGCGAGCGCAGCACTTGTCACGTACATTCCGCTCACCACCTCTCTTCAGGAGTCGGACACTACATCCGAAGCTGCTTTACTGCACCTTCTCGTGCAGAATATCCGCCTTCGCCGACAAGCTGATCACCCGTACCTGCGCACTCTGATAGATGCCTTCTACACCAACCAGGTGCCGAGCTCTCCAAGCTCCACTAGCGGCGGCGTCGGCAGCGTCGTCGTCATGAAAGGACCAGGCGCCTCCCCGGCGAGCCTGTCACCTCCACGCGAAAATCTCGTGAAGCAGACAGGCACTGCACAAGACAGTGGAGGCACCAACTGGCCTGCTGGCGCAGCCGCACCCGCGCTGGCCTTGTCGCCAGCAATAACGGCGCTGGTGGTCGTGGAGGAGTACATTGAGGGCTGCTCGCTCGCCGACTACGCCGACGCCGTGGCAAAGATGCATCTCAAGCAAGGCAACCTCAAGATTCAGAACGACGCGGCGGCCATTGCGTGCCAACTCGCGCAGGCTCTGCTGCACCTGCACGCTGTCGGGCATGTGCTGTGCCGTGATCTCCCCCTTGACTGCGTGCATATGGACATCAACAAGGGCTGCGTGCAGGTGCGGCTTCCTCTCTCAGCTACAGCGATGCTCGATATGGTGGAGGGGTCGGCCAGCGCTGCTCCGGGAGCGGTCATGGCGTCGCCGCGCACGACGTCTATCGGCGAATCAACAAGCAATGCCTTTCGTGAAGGAAAGTGTTTCGTTGGTGCACCAGAGTTGAGCAAAATGTCAGACTGGAATAAAATCGCGTCACCGCCATGTGGTGCGCTTCCTCTCTACGCTGATGTATGGGCGCTGGGGCTGCTGATGTTGCAGCTGTGTTCCTTGAATCACAAGAACCTCTCCGGGGCTACAGATGCTACTGAACGCCTTCTCGTGATTCGGAGTCATCTGCTCCAACCCGCAGCTCTGCTCCCGGCTGACACGGAAGAAGACATGGCCGAGCTCATTCTCAGCTGCCTGGAGTGCTCTCCCACGAAGCGGCCGACCCTTTCGATGCTGCTTAAGTCTAGTGCCTTTGCGAAGCACCGCTCCTTTACAATGCGCGAGCCAAACCGCGCCGTCATCAGCCTCGCTCAAGCCGTCAAAGCCATCAGGAGACATGAGCGCACATCTGCGTCGGTGCAACCGGCCGCGCTGCACTCGCGAACCATGAGCACGATCGACACAGACCTTCCTAACCAGGTCGTCGACGACTCCTTGATATCCCTATCGCTACAAGATCTGCACTGGACGACTCCGCCCAGCTTTCGCGACGTGTTTGTGCCGATTCTCGTGTCTCCTCCGGGAACAGCTGACCTGTGTGAGGTGCCAGGCGGCATTGCATCACGCGACCTGACCGCCGCAGCCACCACGCAAGGTCGACAGCGTCCACCTCCGTCGTTGGCAGCAGCGACGGAGCAGGCACTGCACGATGTCGCGCTTTTGCATGATCGGTACCGCGACATATGTGTGATGGCCACACAGTCGTCTACATCAGCCGCGCCCTCTGCACAACAGAGCGCGTGCGCAGCGTTGCGGGACCGCGTGCAGAACACTGGGCAGCTGCCACGCGACTTCACCACCACAACGACCATTATGGAGGAGCTCACTGAGCACTTGGCCAAGCTGGAGCAAAACGACCCTAAGCTGTGTTTGCGTTTTATGGAGCTCCTTTTGGAGGGCTTTGCGACCTGTCCGTCGGACATCGCCGCTGTCGCAGACAGCGTTGCCCTGGCAGACACACTGTTCCACGCCTCTGCCACGGATACAGCGGCCACCAGTGGCGCGCAACCGGTGCGTAAAGAGGCCCCCCTCGAGGAAGCGACGCAGCACTCGGTACCTGGGCAAAAGGAAGCGGTTTTCAACGTCGCCGAAACGCTGCGTGTGATGCCCTCCATGCCAGCGCACGTGATCTCGTCTGACCGGGCCGCCAACACGTCTTCTGTCCTCTACAACTCGTGGCTACGGAAGCAGCGGAAAAAGCACCTGAAGATGGACGAATACTGACCCGTGAGAAGAAGAGGGTGGCAAGCGTATGTCTTGTGCGCAGGTCTGCATGTGAGTTTGCTTGCCTCCTGCGACGCAATGGATTTGCTTTTCAAGCTTGCTTTTACTGTTCTGGTAGGAGCGGCGCCACACTCGAAATCTTCTGGGATCTACAAAGACCGTGTACTAGAGGTGCACATGGCCGCTTCGTTTTCTCGATGGAGCGCGTTTACTCACTGGGCGCATATGCGCCAGTCAATGCCTGCTGTGCGTGTCTGCACTCGGTTGGTCCCTGCTTTCGGTGCTGCTAAACCGTCGTTGATGTCGGCAATGCCACATGCCCAGCGATCATTCTCTCGCCTTTATACCGCCTGCCTGATCCTCTGTCTTGCTCTCTTGGCACGCTTAACATCACCACACACACACAATATATATATATATATATTTGCCGCCTCACCAACCACGTATTTTGCGCGGATGCGAGGTGCTCTTGTTACACACGGAGAGTGAGCACAGAAGACCGAATTCACTGCTCTATTAGCCGCGCCTCTTCACAAACATGACGAAGCTAGTGCGAAAGCTGAAGCAGATGGCCAAGAAGCGGGCACATCGCAAGACAGTTCAGAAGCGAAAGGTAGAGCGTGCGCAGCGCGAGCTGGAGCGCCGCAGTGAGCAGCAATCCGAGAAGCTGGAAGACGAAGTTGACCGCGAGATTGCGCGGCTGAATGGAGAACTAGAGAAGGAAGCTGGCGCACGCACTGGTGTGAGCGGCCCTGACATGGATGAGGCGGCGACGAACGTGGTGGTGAAGCGGGCAGTGCGCATTATTGGTGACCTCATCCTTGACGCCCCTGTGACGAAGAAGAAGCAGCTGACGCGCAAGCAGGCGAAGCGCAAGGAGAAGATGGTGGAGCGTGGGCTGGCAGTGAACGACAGCCTCTCCAAAAAGTGGGACCGCAAGAAGCTCTGTGTCAAGCTACGCGCGCAAATCCGAAACGAGGATTTGCACAACTGACGAGGAAAAAGGAGGAGGCAAAGGGGAGTATCAAATCGCACGTGTGTGTGTATCTGTGCGTCGGTGTGGAGCATCTCATCTTTCGGCGGTCGGATTTGGTGAGCGGGGACGGCGGCGCATTGCTGTTCCGTCCGTTTTCTGCGACAACGCAACTGGTGTGGCATGAGAAGGAACGTTCTCGGTAAGCTCTGCTGGCGGTCGTACCCGTTCGTTTCTTGGCGCGAGGCTCTCTCACCTCCATGTCCTCCTCCCGCGACGTATGTAGGAGGGGATGGCTTTTCAACTTGCATGATGTGAGAGTGTTCTTCGTGACACCGATCTTACTCGCGACGAGGCGGCTAAGCTACTTGTAACAAACTTCCCTCGCCACAAAACTATTTGATCGGTGCTCTCTGCCTCGCCCGAATGCACGCGGGGTGCTTGTTGCTCGACCACAAAAATGACCACTGCGGATGACGTCAGCCACCGCTGCCAGCTGCAGAGCGGAGGCGCCGGCGTACTCGGAACGAATACACAACCGGTTCAGTTAAGCTTCTGGAAGCGCGCCGATGACGCGAGATGCTCTCCCTACTCTCACGGCTGTGTCGTGACGACGGGGGCGGGGTTACGTGGCCGCGCCAGCTCTTGTTTTTTTCCCGTGCTGCTTGCCTAGCGAGGCTCTGCTCCTCCGTGTTTCCGGCAACGCCGCAGATATGTCGTGTCGTACTGCTCTTCGCCATCACAAACTCTTTTTTCGGCTGTTTCATTCCTTCTTATTCCTTGTGCTGTCGTTTTGGGCGAGGGGGGCCTCCCAGTGCGTGCAAGTGCCGTTGTAGATTGCACAGACGAATCGTTACCGCCTCAGCCGGCGACTGTCCTTCTGCGGTTGCTTGCGCTTCCTGGGCACGCTGCTCACGTAAGCCGCCAACACTACCCATCCATACCCCGCCAGCTGTGAGGAAGAATTAGGCCTTGCTGTGACGTCCACACAGGCGCGGTAGCATCACTCCCGCGAGAAGACACACTCACCCACCCGCACCAACGCGGTCGCAGCGCATCAACCCTCGCACCACGACGACTTCGGCCTTCCCTTGTTACATGTTTCTTTGTCCCGTTAACTCTTTGAAATCTCTCGCTGCTGCTTTGCTGTCCTCATCGAAGGAGGAGATAACACAAGCAACGCGTGCCGTTTGCCGAAAGGTCGTGGTGCCGCGCCTGCTGTCAGCGCCGTTTCTCGTTTCGCGTGTTGTGTGTATGCGTGTGCGCAAAGGCTGCGCTGCGCTTGTCTGCGGTGGTGGTGGTGGTGTTCAACATCGCATTTTGTTGTTCCCGGCTCACTTTTTTCAATAACCGCTGGACAGCGTGCCGTAATTCATCCTGTACTACGGTCTCTCTCTCTCTCTCTTTAGTCGTGTCTTCCTTTCCCGAATCATCTACGCCGCGTGTTCCTTGAATGGAGTGCTACGCAGCACCAGAGCCGACGGACCTAATGGCTTCTGCACCACATGTGCCTACGGCTACATCTCCCCTAGCAGCGGCTACGGCGACGGGCTTCGACGAGGATGACGTCCTCTCGCAACCTGGAGGTGCCCATGCACCCGCGGCTCTGGAGCTGACGATGCAGGCGCTGTTCGGTCCCATCTTCCAGGTGGAAGAACGTGGCCGAGCCGCAGCGAAGGATCCGGCTCTCATTGATACACAGTCCATCCTGCACGACCTCTTTGGTGGTGCCATCCGCGAAGATGATGTGCACCTCTTTCAAGACGAGCGCCATAGTGTTGAGGTGCTTGCACGAGAGATGAAAATGAACAAAGATGTGCTGGTGTATGAGGAGGGTGCGCGATACTTCGGCAGCGCCGGCGCCGACGTGCTGCGCGCTGATCATAACGTCCCTTTTACGCTTCTCGAGAGCTCGCTGCCAGAGCGCTGGGACGAGAAGCGGGAGAGGGCGGCGGCGCCGTCCTGGCTGCTGGACATGCCGGTCATCTTTCCGAACCGACAGACGCTGCACGCCGACCCGCGCCCTTGCGACCCGTCTACGTGTGCATACTTGGAGAGCAACAAGTTCATGCTCTACACGCCGACCAACGTGCTCCGGTGGAGTGTCAGCGATAAGGGGGTCTCGAGCAATAGCCGCATCGTGCGCTGGAGCGATGGCTCCATGACGATGCACGTCGGCAACGACGTGCTGACGTTGCTGCCCTCGCAAGAGTCCACACTGAATCTACTCGGCGAGACGCTGGAAGTGGGCAAGGCAGGGATGGAAATCGATGCTGTGATTGCCTCCACGGTGCCAGAGAAGCATCTCACCGCGCGCCTCGGGGAGGCGGCCTCTATCGAGGCTGCCCTCGCGCAGGAGCGCCGCCAGCGCAAATTGGAGAACCGCCACCGCAACTTGCCATATGCGGACTTTTCTATGCCGCCAATCGACTGGGCTCGTCCGCGCAAGGGACGCAGCATCCACGAAGAGTTTGTACGCGAGGAATACGAAATGCGCGAGCGGGAAATGAAGCGGCGCATCAAGGACGGCCGGCCGATGACACTGGCGGAGCAGCTGCAGCTAGAGGCACGACTTCAGGATCATGTCACCACTGCCTCGGCGGAGCAGCTGCAGGCGGAGCGCGAGGATCAGCTGCGTCGGGCGGCCCTCAAAGCGGCACAGCGTGCGGAGAACCGCAGTCAGAAGCGGAATCGGTTTGACCGAGATCTCGACCTGCACGGTGCCACCGATAGCGGGCATGGCATGGGGGGTGACCCGTTCCTGCGGGACAAGGAGGACGACGGGCGCGACAGCGATGAGGACGTCAGCGATGTCGACTCATTTGAGCAGCAGTTGGCGGACATGTACGCGCGAAACAACGCAGCCGACGCTACGGCAAAGCCCGTTGAAAAAAAGCTCAAATCCGAGCGAGGTAACTCTCGATATGACGGCTTAGCGGCGGCACTTCGGTCTCTGCTGACGCAAATTCCCATGAACGCCGAGGCGTTCGCCTCTGTGGACGGCACACTCACCTTCATTAGCATGAATGACACCCCAGAAGACGTAGTAAGGTCGGAGGTGCCGAAAATGCTCGCCGAGGTGGCGGCAGAGCTGCCGACGGTGAACACACAGCGAGTGAAAGAGGAGATCGCCGCCCTCTTTCCTGGTGAGCTGTGAGAGGAGTCTGCTGTGCAAGCTGATGAGGCGGCGAGATGAATGATGCAGAACTCTGCATGTCCGGCTCCTTCGTCCCGTCCGCCTTTCGTCTAACGATAATGGTCTTCGGCACTTTGGACATATTTCCTCCCGACATGTTGTGCACCGCTTCTCCGATCTCTTTTCAGCCGTTCTCAACTTTGTTCCCGACCCGCTGGCTTCTCCTTTTCGTGTGTGTGTGTGTGTGTGTTTACGTGTACGTGTACGTGTCTGTGTGTGTCTGTGTGTGTTTGTGAATGGGAGTAGGTGGAGACCCGTCAGCCGCCTACCCTGCTGCTCCGCGCACACGTGCATGGTCTGTGGCGACAATGGTCACAGGCACTCGGCAAACTGTGTCGTCCGAGTGTTTCTGGCTGTGCGTGATGCAAGAGCGCGAGAAAACATGCCTGAGCACCTTCGACGAGATCCGTGGCGTGGAAACGGATACCTCAAGAAGCGCGTATGTAAAGGGCAGCCAAGGATAAGTGTCACTGGCGGCAGCCGTATATATATGTGTGTGTGTGTGTAGTATGTGCATGCGCACGGGCTCTGGCTGGTACCCACTGTTCTCTCTGCTGCATGTTGCATCAGTGCAGGTGCGCCCTATGGAACGGGTGGGTGGGGCCACGCGTGCCCTTCGTTGTTGTTGCTCATCCCCCTCTTTAGCTGGTGTTGTTCAAGGAACAAACAAACAAGAGGTGAGGAAAAGGTGCACTGTTTGAATCAGATGGACTCCGCACTGTTTTCTCCTTTTATATTTTGTGTGTGTGTGTGTGTGTGCAAACATCACCGGAGTCGAGAAGAGGAAACCCCGAAAGTTGGCTCATCTCTCTCTCTGTCTGTCTTTTTCTCCCTTGCCTTGTTTCTTCTTCCATCTGCGGACTCTCGTCTCGTGCTGACAAGCGAAGAGTGTTGCCCAACTCAATGATTATATATATATATATATATATATATTGGTTGTTCTTGTCTCTGCCATACCACCCAGCTAACGAGCTGATAATGTTTGTTTCCAGTGGTGATTTTGTGTCTGTGTGTGTGTGTGTCTAGAGATTGTGTATTGGTGCGTCTTTCATTGTGTGGTGTCTGATCAGGTGCCATTGTTGGATTTTGTCGTCGTCCTCCGTGGCCTGTTCCCCGCACACTTCTCCTTTCTTCTTTTCCCAGGCTCTATGATCTGTTAAGCGGGCGTGCTAGAGAGGAATGCAGATGGAAAAGACCTACAGCGAAGCAGGATCAGGGAGACACATGAGTGTAGAGAGAAGCAGAATGTCGCAGTCGTGTGCATCACGTCTCTTCGAAACGAGCGAGAGCAGCTGAGCAGCTGTTACACGATGCATGCAGACATACGTCAACGAGAGGCGGCGCGACAGGCTGGGTAAAGGCTTCCGTATTTCTTTTTTCCTTTGTTTTTGTTTCTGGCTAGTCACAATCTCGCTAGAGGGTGCGTGGCATCATGCGTGACTGATTTCTTGTCGTGCGCGACCTCATGTCCCCCGTCTGCATTGATGTGTGAGTCAATGGCGGCTCTCTCGCGCGCGAAGCCGGCGTCCTGCACTCCTCGTGTACGTCACGGAAACAGCAACTGCGACACAAGCCGTGACAGAAGTTTCGCTCGTCTGGAGCCTGCTTCATATGTCTTGTCGTGATGTGCGCTCGCTATCTCTCCTTCCTGCTACTCTCTGTGTCTCTGCGCGAACTGCTAATGGCGCAGTGTGTGCGTGACAGTTACAAGGACGTCACACAAGACAGTGGCACAAGTGCAGTACCCAAAGTCCTTACGCGCCTGTCGTTTTTTTTTTTTTGTGTGTGGTGTGTGTGTGTGTGTGGGGGGGGGGGGTTATCCGCACTCATGTGTAACGCTCACGGGCCTCCCCTGAAAAAGCGCAAGCCGCAGCCTCTGCCGCCGACGGCGTCGCTGCCCATCTACCTCGACTACAACGCTACTACCCCGCTCTGCGAGGAGGCTTGGCAGGAAATTTGTCGCGTGCGCAAGGCGTGGGGTAATCCCAGCTCAACGCACCCGTACGGTCTAGCGGCAAAGTACGAGCTAGAAGAGGCACGCAAGAAGGTGCAAAAGGCGCTGCACGCGCTCTCATCGGAGTCCATCATCTTCACTTCTGGCGGAACCGAAAGCAACAACCTCGCCATTATTGGCGGCTTGCTCGCCCTCCGTCAACGGCAGCCCAGCAGACGCTATGTCGTCTCCTCCAACGTGGAGCATCCTGCCGTGGCAGAGGTGCTAAAGTCTATCGCGGGCAGCGACCTAGGGACCGGTGGAGCAGCCAGCATCACCGACGGCGCCGAGGCGGCGTCGGGCACGACAATAGAGACAGTACGCGCCGAAGTGAACCCTCAAACGGGTCGCCTGGATGCATCGACGCTGCGGGCGATCCTGGAAAGTCTCCCTGGCGGTCCCGAGTCCGTCGCCCTCGTTTCCATCATGTTTGCGAACAACGAGATTGGAGCCGTCAACGATATCAAGGAGCTGTGCCGCGTAACGAAGGAGCTCTGCGGGGCGGCGTGTCTTTTTCACAGCGACGGCGCCCAGGCTTTGGGGAAGGTGCCGGTGGATGTGCAGGACACAAACGTCGACCTCCTTTCCGTCTGCGGACACAAATTCCACGGCCCGAAAGGTGTTGGCGCGCTGTACATCAAACCCGGTGTGACGGTCCACAACATCCTCTTCGGCGCTGGTCATGAGCGCAGCATCCGGCCTGGCACGGAGAACGTGCTTCTCGCAGCGGGTATTGCTGAGGCGCTGCTGTTCGCGTGCAATAATATGGACCGCTTTTCAACTGTGATGCGAGACACCCGTGATGAACTGCTGCGCGTGCTCACGGTGGAGCTGGCGGCGTACGACATGGGCCTCGTCGTCAACGGCGCCATCGCTGTTACTCTGCCAAACACGCTCAACTGCGCGCTTTTCAGGCGGGTGCCGAACAGGAAAACGGGCTCGCCCGTCACCTATATATCAGCGCAGCGGCTGATCCTCTCCGCCGCGGATGAGGTGTGCATCTCGGCAGGCTCCGCTTGCCACTCCACGGCTGAGGGAGCCGAGATCCTCGTCTCTGATCCGCTCAAGGCGGTTCAGGCGAATGCGGATCGAGCGATCGGCACCCTGCGCATCTCCACTGGGCGCACCACGACCATGGACGAAGTGCGACGAGCGGGTAGGATAATCGCGCGGCGGGCGGCGCAGCAGTTCGAGGAGTGCTGATAGCACTCTCTCTCTGTCTCCCTCCCACGGCTATTTGTCCTCTGAATCTCCGACGCTGTGTGTAACGCTTCCCACAGAACGGCGGTGGCGATTTGCTAGTGGAGAGAGTGCGCCGGTGAAAAGACACCTCTCGTGTCCGTGGCGCGTAACGAACAAAAAGAACACCTTCTGCAGCTTCAACGACGGAGACGCGCATCCTTACAGGCGACACGCGCCATGGTGTCGTCCAGTTGAGCGCAAAGCGGCTCGCCACTTTCAAGCGCGAGAGGCGGGCTTTGCCCCTTCCGTTTTCCTGAGACGCGTCAGCGCTCCCTATGACGGCGGCCCTCTTTTGCGGCACGTGTACGGGTTGACGTATGGCAAGAATGAGCATGACGCAGAAGAGCTCCACATTCCCCAGATCTGATGCTCTCTTTGTTCGCTTTCCCATTTCTATGGGCAGATGCGCGCGCGCACGTGTGTGTGTGTGTGTATGTGTCCTGCATGAGCTCTGTGTTGTTCTGTGGTATTCCACACAGCCAACCGAACGCGTGGGAGGTGCACCAGGCGCCTCCGGCGACAGCCTTGAAGAGTCATCATGACAGTCCTCATTTCTCTCTCGAGGTGCACGAGCTAAAATTCTACGCAGACATCTACAATGAACACCATACATGCTGCTGGCCGCGGCTAGTGCTCGACGCCCACCTCGGCAAATCTGCGGAGGAGGTAGCTCACGCTCAGGCGGCTGTCACCGCGGCTGAAAACGTGAAGCAGACATTTTTCGGACCAAGCGCGGCGGCCGCAGACGCCGCCAAGGCTTCTTTGTCGCTGTACACGAACCATATGGCTGAGGTAATGGAGCAGTTGTATATGACGCAACAGGAAAAGGTGCCCCGCGCAGCGTATGCGCGTCGCGCGCTATTTCACCAAGGAGTTCCACCCGTGCTGCGCTGCCACGAGCACAGTGACTCCTTCGCCTACGTGCTGAGTGGACAGCTCCGACTGTTTCACAGCTGCCGACTCAGGACCTCGGTAAGTGATCACCAATTTGATGGGCGTGAAAGTCGCTGTTCGCATGGGCCTACCGCTGATGACCTCGCGCGCGATGTGTTTCCTCTGGTGCTTATAATGGCTCCTGGGGATGACTGTGCCCTGTACGTCGACGCCGAGCCGCCCGTGGCCTCCGCAGCGACTCAGTGGCGCGCGAAGCCTCTCGTTCTGGCACTGGAGTCGGTGGAGCCTGTGGGCTCGCCTTCTCTCGATGAAAGTGGGGTGGAACACGAGGTGTGGTGCGGTGCCTATGCACCGTTCACGTGGATCTGCAACCCGTTTGGGAACCAGAAGGTTTCTGTGCTGATCAAGTCCACCGCTGCGATGCGTCGCATGCCGCGGACGCAGAAGCACGATACGGCGAAATCAGCTGCGTCCACGCAAAAAGCAATAGCTCGACAAATCGAGTCGCCAGACACAACGGCACCGGCGTCGCTACAGCCACTGCAGCTTTCTTTCATTGTGCACGCGTCGCAGTACGCGTGTGAGGCTGCGAAGGAGCGAATCGTGCGGGCATTGGCATCCAGCGACGTGTACAATCTTCATGTGACGAAATGCATGCGCTTCGGCCTCGGCGGAGCGGACTTTTACAAGCGTGCTGTGCTGGGTGCGGATGAGGAGGCGCTCTCACATGCGCGAAGCCGGCGACCTGCCCAGCTGATGCGGCTTCTGGACGACAAGCTGGAGCTTGTGGCGGACGCGACGTCGCGGGTGACGAAGCCAGAAGAGAGACTGCATAGCTCCTTCGCCGACGGGGCTTCCAGGGAGTCTGTGGGGTCACCTTCGTTGAAGGTGCCTCGGCACGAAGGTGATGGCGAGCCTCCGTCATCGGCGGCGGATGCAGAGTGCTCGTTGCCTCGCTTGGTTCCTTCCGTGGCAGCGTATCCTATTGCTCAGCTCTGCACGAGGAGGCCGATCGAGCGGGAATGGTGCCGACTTCCGAAGTCGATCACGCTCGCTTCCGTCCTGCCGGGGCCGACAGGCATCACCCCATCGCACAGCGGCTGGCCGCTGCGTGTGCTACCTCACGCGAGCGAGGGCTCCGGTCCTGTTGTGGAGCTGTCTTCACTCGCAACTCTACAGGACCTAGCGGCGGCATTGCGCAGTGTGTCGCCATGATGCACTGTGCACCGCACACCGTTTGTGGCTGTGCTTCGTTGGAGAGCGCAGGACGTCCCTCGTGTTCGCCGCCCCAACTCACCTCCTCGTCTACCCTCCCCGCGTTTGTCAATTTTAGGGCGCTTGCAGCTGTCAAAGCCCATTATCGGCATTCGAAAAAAAAAAGAGCAGCGAGGGAGTCAACTGTGCGCGCGTGGGAGGAGACATCGCGAACGTGTACACGGTGCACTTCCACTGTTGTGAACAGTGTCAAAGAGTG
Source organism: Leishmania major strain Friedlin (assembly GCF_000002725.2). NCBI lineage: Eukaryota > Euglenozoa > Kinetoplastea > Trypanosomatida > Trypanosomatidae > Leishmania > Leishmania major. The sequence continues at coordinate 1,166,926 of NC_007284.2, read as the reverse complement.
GGGGCTGCGCCGCACTGGACGGTGCGTTCGTGCCTCGACTAGGGGATTCCGGTTCTGCGGTGCACTCCAGCGAACGCTGTCGTACAGGCCTTCTCTTTCCCCTCTGTTTTCCCGCGTTGATACATGTACCGCTTCTCTTCTTTTAAATCGAATGCGACCCCCCTTGGAGGTCTGCCGTGCTGAGTCGATTCCATTCGCTCTCATCATCATCGCCATCATTACGAGCATCGCCCTGAAGAACCTAGTAAACGTTCGTGTTGCACGTGAGAGCGTTTTTCGGGTGTAGCGCGCACCTGCGCACCTCTCTCACGTTGGCGTCGCGTTTCTCAATTGCACATCAGACCCCTTTGTCGTCCACGCTTTCGTTTTACTGTGCTGTCGGTGTACAGACGCATACCCACATACACGTGCATATGCCACACTCACTCATCGAGCGCCCACAGATCTTGCATCGCGCACAACAAAAGAACATCAAACATCTCCACAGGCGCATCAAAAGATTCTCGGAATCACGTACACGGTCGAATGCATTCACCCTAAGTGTACGCTGATGCACCTGCAGCCCCTCTCCCGAGAAGGATCGAAACGCTCTGCTCGGCTGGCGCACATCAAGGCGCAGACGAAAGCGTCACACCGTTTCCCTTCACGCAAACAGAGCAAGTGCACGGTTCTCCTTTGCAGTCCCACACATTGTTTTGCTCTCGAGTGGTCGGCGTGATCGTTTTCCTTCGCTGTTCTTTCAGTTGCCGCTCCTCTCTGTGCTCCACCTCTTCCCCCGGTGCCCTTTCGCCCACGTGCACCTGTATACGGTTGTGTGGGCGTGTGTCGCTCTTCGACGCTGCCTTCGTTTTGTTGCTGTTGTGTTCTCCCCTCCCCGATTCGTCTGTTCACTAGTCCGCTTGCTTCGATTTTGGCCGCGTTCTGCTCTGCTCTGCGACACAGCTCTGTTCCGTTCCGTTTCTCTTTGCCTTCTCGGTGAAGGGGAGTGGAGAGGGATCGGGTCTCACCTCTCTGTGTCCCTGCAGCTGAGAGTTGCTTCATTTCTTTGCTCTCGTTTAGTTTTTTTTTTCATTATTGGGGCGGTATGGCAGTGGTGCTCTTCTCAGTTCAACGCCTCTCTTGCACCGCGTATTACCTCGTCTACCATTTCTCTTCACGCTTCCTCTCTCTCTCTCTCTCTCTTCCTCGTTGGTTTCGAAGCCAGTCGTAGTGGACTGCTGCTCCTACTTCTGCTTTTATACCGAGGTGTTGCCCTCCTCTCACCGCCTCTCTTTGTTTGACGCTGAGAGAGAGGACAAGCAGGGCTCAAGCGCCATACAGACGCGCGCCTCATTTGGTTCTCGTGTGGGTACTTCACGTCGCGTCGAGCACGCCTTCTCCGTCATGAAGGGAAAGATGAAAGCAGCTTCCTTCTACACCAGCATGGTCATTCTGTCGACCGTGTTCGTGTCGGAGTCGTTGTCAGCGACGCTCATGATGCCGTTTGTGGGGCTGTTTGTGGCACACTTAGAGAACATTCCGGCTAGTCAGGCGGGCTACGTCTCTGGCCTCTTGATTGCTATATATCAGCTCGGCCAGATGCTGACGGGTAAGCTGTGGGGAACGGCGAGTGACCGGGTCGGGCGGAAGCCAATGATACAGATGGGCCTCCTAGCCAACGTCGTTGCATCGATCTTCTTTGGCCTGAGCCCAAATTTGAAATTCTGCATAATCACACGCTTTATCCAGGGCTGCGCTAACGGAAACGTTCTGGTTGCGAAGACGGTGATTGCAGACATCACCGACAAGGACACCGAGGGTATCGGGTTTGCTGCGATTAGCATTTTCTGGGGTGTCGGCTCTGTGGTCGGGCCGGCGCTGGGCGGATATCTCTACAACCCGAGCCATCACCCCGTACTCGGGCCCTGGCTGTTCACTGACGGGATGGAGGACAACGACAACATCTTTGTGCTGCATCCGGCCCTGCTGCCATGCGTGGTGATCAGCACCTTTTCAGCGATCACGCTCCTCGTGATTTGGCGAGTATTACCAGAGACCAGCCGACACCCAGTCGACCCGTTCATGTCGCTCTTCATGTCTGCATGGCACCGAGGGCGCCGTATGTCCGACTTGGCGAAACAGCGCGGCATGGGTGCTGCCGGCCGCTCCAACGGCGCCGAGTCGATAGCCGTGATCGAAAATGAAGACGATGATGAGAACGGTGTGGCCGAAAATGCATGGCAAAACATCACGGCTGCCAATGGCTTTAGCGGACACCCCAGGCTGGCGGCTTTGCGTCCGCCGCTTTCGAAAAAGACGTTTCCGTGTACAAACGCGCCGTCGACGCAGGAGAGCCTGAACCAGGCAGCTGCTCTTACTTCGTGGACGAGGGACTCTGTCAGTCAGAGCCCTGTGGCAGGCATGGGCGGAAGTGCTGGCCGGTACGGCCTCTCGGAGCGGCACACGTCCCGTGCCGCCTCTCACTCCTCTGCCGTGTGCCTGCTAGAAGGTGCGCGTTGCGGCGAGAGCGACGTTCCTGGTCAGCAGCGGCAACTCAGCGACGATGTGGCTTCGCCCCCACTTCACTGGCTAGAGACGCAGCTCAAGGACAAGACTTGCAGCGATACGCCGCTTCTGTGTCAATCTCGCGAAGCTGCATCCGACAGCGACTTCACAACGCGCACTTTTGAACCGATGGCATTCGGTTACCGCGAGGCGCTTGCGCTGCCAACCTCGCGGACCGTGCTGATCATCTACATGTGCATCGCCTGCACCGAGAGTGCACTGCTGGAGGTGATTCCGCTTTGGGCAATTGCGGAGCGCGAAAAAGGCGGCCTTGGCTTCTCTTCGTCCGACATTGGCGCTCTCCTGTGCATCTCCTCGATTGTTTATATCGCGGTAAGCTTGGCCTTTAGCCGCATCTTGAAGTGCCTCAGCGGCGCCACCCGACCGCTATGGGACTTTTCAGTGCTTCTGTGGTGCACCACCTCCATCCTTACACCGTGCTGTGCGTACCTGGCAGATGACTCCACCATCTTCTACGCCGCCGCCATCATCACCTCGACGCGCGAGATAAGCCTCTCCTGGTGCTACTCGATTGTGTTCATGTACGTGGTGCGCAGCGCGCCAGACGAGTGCGCCGGCTCCATCAACGGAATCGCTCAGTCCTTCTCCTCGTTATCGCGCATGCTGACGATGTCCGCGATTCCGCCGATTTTTGCGTGGTCGCTGAACGGAGTCACGCACCCGTTCCCCTTAAACTATCACTTAGTCTTCTGGATTACGTGTGTGCCGCTGCTGCTGAGTTTTGTCCTGTCCTCTATTCTCCCAGTGCGGGTTTCTGGCTGACCATTTCATGTTCTCGCCACCAAGTCCCATGCCGGTTATGATGAGACGGTGCTATGAGACAGAAAGAGAGGACAACCAGGTACCCCGCTTTCTCGCTTGGAAGTGCTGTAAGTGAGTGCGTGTGTGCCTGTTGTCGTATTTCTGTACCTCCTTCGCTGGTGCGATGCGCCTCCGTCTGGTTGCCAAAGGTCCGACGGCGGCGCACGTGGCACAGCATACATTCTCGACGCTTTGCTGTTTGACGGCGCGCAGATTTGGTGACTCTCTTTACCGAGCTGAAAGTCTGACATGGGCGCACCCGCTCTCAACTCCACCATGGTGCTCTGAGAAGGGGGAGGCGAAGAGCGTGACTCGATGCGCCAGGTGCTGTGCTTTTGTTTTCTTTCTTTTTTTTTGTTGCCGTTTTTTTTTTTTTGGTTTGTGGCTGTGTCGCCTCTCCGTTTCTCCCGGCCAGTCTTGGTTACCCGAGAGATCCGCCCCAACAGTAGAAGCGGAGACACGCGCGGCAAAGCTGCTCTTCTTTTTTCGGTCTTCTTTTTTGTTTTGCTGAGGGGCTCCTGTTTAGTCGGCAAGGAAGAGGTGGTGTTATAACGTGGCACTTCGTTCCTGTTTTATCGCTGTCGGGTTAGTTCCGGTGTAAGGCAAGAACCGCAGGTGGACTCGCATAAAGGACGGAGCAAGTGCACAAGTCTCTACTACCCGTGTTCTGTGCACGCGTATACGTGTGGGTGGGGAGCCCTTTTTCAGTTCCGAGAGCGGCTGCTCGGTAACTGGCGCAGCCACCTGGTGCCATCGGACTTGCACTACTGCGAAACGTGACGCCAACGAGCATGCCGGCGTATATCAAAAAAGTTAAATGTTGTGCGCGCACGGACTGCATAGGAAGCAAACGCAGCCCTGACTCTCTCTCTCGCTCTCTCTCTCTTAAGCTCATCGTCTTCTGTCGAGCGGGGAAATTCCAAGAGGAAGGTGCAATGCGCGTTGTCTCTCTGTAGTGTCCCGGATCACCTTGACATCCAGCTCTATCCACAGGGGAGGCGCAACTGCTACCGTACCGTGGAGGACGCGTCACATACCTTTCCCAGGCGTAGCTTCTTGCTTTCGCTGGCCTCTTTTGCTTTCCACCTTCTTTTTCTGCTTGCGTATGTGCGAGTTTGTGCGGTGGGACTCTTTTTTTTTCTGCTGTCGTTGCTTGCGTTTTTTTTTTTGTTTAGTTGGTGTCTGCACATGCGTGCGTATGTGACACCTGTCTCTCTGTGACCGTCTACAGGACGCAAACGCGCCATTCAAACAGACAGGCACCGCCCCCCTTCCCCCTGTGCATCCATTCTATCCTCCCTGATACTTCCCGTTGCCGCAACGTGTTCTGCCGTTGTGTGTGCGTGTGTTTCTGTTAGCATGTATGTGTCTGAGCGCCTCTTTCGCTGGCTTTCCTACTACTGCTTGAGCTAGATGTTGCGCTCCTCTACCACCGCATTCGTTTGTTTTTCGTTGTTGCTGGTTTCCTTCGCACGCTAGAGCTGTGCTGCGCTCTCAGCCAGAGACAAGAACGTCGTTCCTGTGGTTGTTGCCTCTTCGCTCACTTTCACTGTTATGGTTCGGACACGAGGAGGAAGACCGCTGCTTCTCGTCTTCTTTTCCGTGCACGTGAGCTTGGGCAGCGACGGGACCATCGTTGCGCGCACACCTTGATAGATGCGGTTGCAGCAGAGTGGATGCGCCCGTGGAAGGCGAAGGTGACGTCTCTGCAGGTTCGCCAACTCGTCTCCATGATGTTTGTGGTTTTCAACGAGAGCGTTCCCTTCACCATGTCGGTGCCGCTCGTCGGATCACTGATTGCCTTTCTCCGTGGCGTCCCCATCAAGGATGCAGGATACTTCCTTGGCAAGATGGTAGACATGCGCATGATCGACCGGGTCGCGAGCGCAAAGAATGCGGAGTTACTGGAACGACACGTAGGGCCGTCGCCTCCCCATCATCAGTGGTCTTTTCACAAGCCGGCTTATGATGTTCGGCCTTGGTCTCAGCACGAGTGTGTGGATGTGTGCCTTCTTCGGATTCATGCACGGTCTTTTCAACGGCGACGTCCTCGCCGCCGAGACGACGGTGGCGACATCACCGATCTCGCAAATCATGGTGGCGGCCACCCCTCCATGAGCCCTGTGCAACAGCCTTGGGCTCTCTTTTTGCTCTCTTAGAGGGCGGACTGCTGTACGAACCACAGCGCTGTGAAGGTGTTTGCTGGGCCGGCACTGGACACTGTGGGCTTCTTCGGCACCCGCCCTGCCCTCCTGCACAGTCTTGTGGTGTTCACGGACACAAGCCTTGGCATGCTCGTGTGCACATTCTGTGTGATGGGGCTCGACCCAAAGGCGCAGCCGCTGCTAGGCGTTCTATAGACCATTTAACCGTGTCCCCTGGTACACATCAAAGCCGTTTTGTGCCGCCGTCCACACACTATGAGGCGGATGGAAACGATGCACAGAGGGAGAGCGGACACGACCAACATAGCCTTGAGAAGGTAGCAAAGGCCCCTGACGCAGCGAGCTGTGGAAGCCACCAGCGGCGCGTGGCGGATGGAGGGGCTGCGAGCGATGCACAGACGAAGCAGAGCTCAATCGACATCATAGCTAGTGATGCAGACAAAGCGGCCCATCCTGCGAAGACGAAGGGTGCGATCACGACTTGCGCTTCGAACTCGATCGTGACGGCTCCCTCGGAGTATAGAGAAGAGGAGAAGCCGGTGCCGAAACTTGGCTACCGCGAAGCCTCCTGCGGTCCGTGCCCTCGGCTCAAGCTTATCCTGTTCATGGTTTTTCTCCAGCACGCACATGGCGGCGCGAGATTGCTTTTTTTTTTGTTTGCACGGGTAGAGTGGGCACAGTCGCCGCTGGTGATCTGAGGTTGACGACACGCCAGGTAAGGAACGCTCTCTTGGTGTGCAGTGCACCGTTCTTGGCGGCCAACGTCCTCTTTCGCCTTGTGGAGCACCACTAAGTGAGCAAGATGGGTCTGCTGCATGTTAGTCTCTGTGTGGGCGGCACTGCTGTGAGTTTTTTGCCGTTGATGTCGTGCCTCCACGGCAGGTTGTAAGCGCCCTTACTCGTCTTCCTGTGCACTTCAGCGCTGCAGATATGCATCTCGTGGTGCTACAGCCTCAACAGCATGCTGCTACCCGGTCGGCGCCACAGAGCCATGCTGGGCTGATTATAAGGAGCAGCCATTCCCGCGGTGCGCTGGTGCGCGTCTGCGCGCTCTTGATCGCTGCCCCGTTGTTTTCGTGGATCAGTAATGGTGATGCTTTCTTTTCCCTTGTGCACGTCTTTGTCTTCTTCCTGCCCTCTACGGCCTTTGCTCGGGAAGCTCTTACAGGATTCCTGCTGACGGGGGGGGGGGGTAGAGGATCGACGAAGAGGACACGCCACAGGAGAAACACAAGAAAAAGTGGAACGTGCTGGGCTCGTACAGGGTGGCGGCCGCGGAGGAGAGGGCCGAGCCTGTAGTGCTGATTCCCTTCGAGGGGAGCAGCAACAAAAAAAAGGCTCAATGTTGCGCGTTGCGTTTTTTCTGCATGCTACCCCTATATATATATATTTTTTTTTTTCACCAGGAGCGGGGGGAGTTAGAGGTCTCTGTGCATATCCTCTTTGACCTTTTCCGGTGAGGATGGGTGCCTTGGCAATCTAACAGCGTAGCGCATACTCGCCTCTCTCCCTTTTCCTTAGTCACTTGTGGGGTGCGTGTGCATCGAAGAAGGATGGTGTTGCTTGTGGTTTGCAGCGACGCACGGCCAATGCGAGTCATTAGGCGGTGGGCTTGTAAAGTGTATGGTACCGCAGCCAAAGAGCTAGCTCCAGTTTTCGGAGCACGGCGGCGGCTATGTCTGCGTCTGAAGTCGTTTGCTCTTCTCTCCCCCTTCTCGTTTACCACTCGCTATCTGTGCTTGAAGAGAGGACAGGAATGAGCAACGCGCATAGAGAGGGAGAGAGTCTGGATGAGAAACAGAGGATACTTGGGAGCGAGCTAATGCTCTGCTGCAGAGCTTCTCCTCATCGCTCATATTGCGTCACAAACGCCGGATCAGTGAGACGCTCATCCATAAGTGAAAGAGAATGGTAGGCAAGGATACGCTTGCGGACGTGCGCACGTCCACGCCTGTGCTATGCTTCGTGCGCCCTCGCTTTTCTGATATCTACTTGCCCGTGTTTTTGTGTTGCTGCTGCGAGAGAGCTTGTCTTGAGCGGCGCCTCTCGTGCGAAGCCGAGGTGGGTTTCGGATATGCATGCGTGGACGAGATGAGGTGTCGCCAGCTTTCCTCCCCCATCTCTCTCTCTCTGCGTTCGTTCTCTGCGTGCGCAGCACAATTTGTTTTTCTCTACGTTTGTTTATCGAGGTGATCACCTCTAGCACTGATATTCTTCTTATTCTTGATACCCGCCTCTCCAGTGTTGCACGAACGCGAGGCATTTTATGTGTGTGTGTGTGTGCGTGTTTTCTTGTGTGTCGTGTGCTTTCCTTCGTGTTTTTTTTTGTTGTTTTGGCGCATAGCATTTTCTGCATCTCCCTCCCTCTCCTTGCTCTGCTCTCCCGCGGCGACTCTCAGCTCCTCTGTGTGAGACTCTCTTTTTGGTAAGCTGGCGGCACTTATTTAGTGCCACACGCGCAACGACAGACAGATACGTGCCCGCATTTCTCCCAGTGTGTGTAAGTCTTTGTAAATATTTCTACACCGCCCTTTCGATCTTAGACAGAAACGGTGAGAGAAAAGGACGCAGGGCATCTAGTCCAGCACATACCAACAAACAAAAAGGAAAACGATCTCGTTCCACTGATCTCCCCTACTTGCGTATGCGAGCAGGGGCCGCGCTATCGCGCTGCTCTGCAGAAATGCATACCCCCGGGGCCGGCGCCTCTGACACGGCGGCAGCCACAAATGCAAAAAGTCTTAGCTGCCTCACAGGCTCCCCTCCTCCTCGAGGGTCTCTCTCTTGTTTTTTCGTTGCGGAGGTGCTCCGTATGAGCGGCTACTCGAGCAGCGCCGTTAGGCGAAATGCAATGGGCGACACGGAGCCGCAAGGGCACATGTGTGTTGGACGAGCCGTGTCCCCTCTCTCTCCCTCGCTCTATGTGCCGCACCGTCCCACCCTCTCCCACGTGTCCTTTGCGTCTTTTTCTGCTGCCTTTCAATTCACCACGTCGCCTCGTGCAGCCTCGACATCGCAGCGAAGTAACAAAAGCAAAAAGAGTGCTCTCCCCAAAGCCATCACCACATGGAATTGTCTCGAAACACGGAAAGCAAAGCAATCAGCGAAAGAGAATCAAGGGCATGAGGAGGACGTGTGCCGAACGGATCCGTTCGTGTGCAGCCCGATCTTTTGGTATCAAGCTATCTTTTTTACGCTCAGACACCAGGAGCTGAGAAGACAGCAGTCGGGGAATCACCCGCCCTGCGCGCGCACAACGAAACAGAAGCACACTGCGCCTGACGTTTCCATCTCAGATACGATTTCAACGACCCTCGTGTGCATTCTGTCGATATCTGCCGAGTAGAAGGCGAGGGTGCGCGCGGAAGAACATTGACGCTTCTTTTATTTTTGGTTTCTGATTGCTGCTGTTACTAGGGACACACATCACAGTATACCCTGTTTCTGATTTTTTCACTTACACCTTTTTCACCCACGAGCACGTTGGGAAGCGTCGTCCAGTTGTGTCGCCAGCTCGTGCTCGCGTTGCTTTTCTGCTTTTTTATGGTGTAGCTCAAAAGCAAGCCTGTCTTGTAAGCGTGGTGTGACGGCTATCGTGTTGCCCTAGACGAGCTCCACAGTGAGAAGAAAATTGTGACGAAGAGAATGTATAAGCATTTATATTGGGCTTCGCAGTAGCTTTTGGCCAGTTTTTTTTTGCTTGTTTTCCAACACAAAGCTGAAGAACCATATATCGGCACACCGGCAATCAGCGACTTCGATTTTCCTTTCGTGTGTCGTTGTCTTGCCTTTCTGTTCATTCTTTTTCGGCCCCCTTAGCGGGTTTACGTTGTTTTCTCGCTGTGGTCGTTTCGTTTCCGGCACTGACACACCTAACCTCCCCCCCACACACACACACACACTCGCACGCACACACACACACAAGGAGCCCACTGCGTGTGCGTGTCTGTGCACACTTTTTACTGCTTGATAATTGTGCACGGCTGGTCTTTCTCTTTTGTCTTCGCTGTTTCTTTGTTTTTTAGCTTTGTTGCGGCTGTTTCGCTGTTGCTTCCCCTCTGAAGAACTGAACCGAGAGAGGGAAGTGAGAAGACAGCGGTGGCTTTGTTTCGGTACGCGTTTCTTAGTGCGTGTGTGCAACAGCATTTTCCTCGCGAGCGGCAGGACGGAACGGCCAGAAAAAAAGAGAGAGAGGGGGGGGGGTGAACCGGTGCTTCTTTGCCTACCTTGTTTTTTAGGGTGGCGGTGGTGGTGGTGGTGGTTTTGGTTGTAACACCTGCGTAAGCCCAACACAAAGGGTCAGGCGTGTCTGCGTTGCAACGCTAGAAAGTGTTTTTTGTTGTTGTTGTTTGCTTTTCTCATATCTGCTGACATCAGTGCTTAACTTTTTCCTGACTTCGGTTTCTTTCGTATGATTGCTTTTGCCCTAAAAAGATACGCTCACCCACGAACACTAGCATCTCTCCCGTTCACTTGTTCTCTCTTCAGAGGGCCAACACGCAATCACAACGCCAACAACAGACACCCCCGCGCTATCGAGGTCTTTAACACCCTATACACTCGCAGCTCGTTTACTACGCCTCCTTCACCTTGAGCTTCGTTGTGCGCCTCCTTCCCTCTTCAGCTGTGGTGGGGGTTGAGGGTTGGAAGCTGACGTGCAGCATTTTGCTCCGCCTACGTGTGCCGCGGTACTTCCCCATCCGATTCAACTACTCTCTTTTCACAACCGGCCTCTGCATGCACTCGGTTGAAAATGGCAAGCCGGGCGATCCGCATGTCGTGGTGAACGGGTCAGAGAACCGGCAACAGGGAGGGGCCCGCAAGAAGAAAAGGAAGGCCACGCCACTGCCCATGAACCAGCTCATCCCTATGACCTTCGTCCTCCTCAACGAGAGCATATGCAGCACGATGCTTCTGCCGTTCGTGGGGCTGCTTGTCGCCCACCTGAAAGGCGCCTCCGTCGATGAAGCCGGCTATCATTCAGGTGTGCTGATTGGAGTCTTTATGCTCGGCCAAGTCTTGAGCGCGCGGATGTGGGGGTGGGTGAGCGACAAGTACGGCCGTCGCTTCCCCATCATCAGTGGTCTTTTCACAAGCGGGCTTATGATGTTCGGCTTTGGTCTCAGCACGAGTGTGTGGATGTGTGCCTTCTTCCGATTCATGCACGGTCTTTTCAACGGCAACATTCTGGTTGCCAAGACAATGATGGCCGACATCACCGACAGAACAAACGCGGCCAAGGGTTTTGCCTTCGTGAGCTTGTGCTACGGAATCGGTGTCTTAATCGGCCCCACTCTTGGTGGTATGCTGTACGACCCAGCCAACTCGTCGGCACTGCGATGGGCGCACATTAGCAAGGAGAGCATTTTTAGTCGAAAACCAGCGCTTCTTCCGAGTTTGGTCATCTTCTTCTACACCAACCTTGGCATGCTGATCTGCACATTCTATGTGATGGAGTCGAATGTGAAAGCCCAGCCGCTGCCCATGTTTTTGCGGTACATCTATCCCTGCTTCTTGCGTGAGCCGCAAATGTTTGTTCATCCGAGCGTGCGTTCTACGGAGCAGCTAGAGGCGACCACCGCATCCACCAACAGCGAGGACACCAACGATTTCCGCAGCGAGGACGAGGATGGCGACTGCGTTGTTATGAAGTCTGGCAGGCCGTTGGTCGGTAACGTCGCGATGACACAGGTGGTGGACTTTGTGACAGCTACCTCACCGGTGCTGAGCGAGGACCCTCGGTTTGATCAGCTTGTCCTCGCTGAAACACTGTCGAACGCGTCAGAGCTGGATTTGAGGGTGGTGCCGGACTGCGTTCAAGACTCCATGTTTCTTACCCGCGCCGATGCTGAAGATGAGGGCGCCTCTTGCCAGCTCAAATGCGGTTTGTTTTCAGCACCGCTTTTGAACATTCTCGTCAGTGGTGGCGAAACGGATGACCTGCAGAGGACCTCGGGTAAGTGTCGGGCTGCCGATGATGCATCAGACGAAGACAACCGCACCTTCTTCGTGGAGGCAGAGCGAGGAGGCAGAGGTGCCGCAGCGATCAACAGCGGTGCCGACACCTCTGACGGCAAAGTCGAGAAACAGCAGCAGCACGGGGACAGCATCGAGCTCAAACGATTCGGATACAGACAAGCGTTTGAGCGTCCTGTAACCCGCACCGTGCTGATTCTCTACGGCCTCGTGAGCGCGGCAGACATGACGGTGCAGGAGATTCTGCCTCTGTGGGGCATCGCCCACACCGACAAGGGTGGCCTTGGCTTCAAGGCGGACAAGATCGGCTACATCGTCCTCACCAACAGCCTGCCCTGCCTTGCGTCAAATCTGCTCTTCTCCAAAGCGTGCTGCCGTTACGTAAATAAACTATCGCTGTTCCGAATCGCCTCCCTATGGTGCGGCGTCTCCATCATGCTGTTGCCGTTCACGTCTTACATCAAGTCCAATTACTTCCTTATTCCGGCGGTGTTGCTGTGCACAAGCGTGCGCCAGTTCTTTTCCTCGTGGTGCTACGGACTGACGACCATGTTGACCGCCCACTCGGCACCACCAACGCACGTCGGGTCCATCATGGGCATCAGCCAGTCCTGTGGTGCCTTTGTGCGAGCAGTCATTCCCTTCTTTGTCACGCCGATTTTTGCTTGGTCTATCACGAGCGGCCACTCTTTCCCGCTAAATCACGTGCTCGTTTTTCTTCTTTCGGCCCTGACGTTTGCCTCCGGGTACGTGTACTCCAAGCGTGTGCGAACAAACGAGGAGGACGTGCTGGAGATGATGGAGCGTAGCTGGGAATGGACGGTGTCGGTGAAAAACAGCGTGCAGAACGCCTACCGAAGGTTTCGCGGCACCTCTTGAAGTTCCGGACGCACATAGATGTCGCGGCAGTGGTACGGTGCACGAGAAAAGCCAAGGCGAGGCGACAAGAGATCGAGAGGCAAGCCATGAGCGCTGACAGGCAGCGGTGTCTACAAGGGCCGATAAAGGGCGAGGGCTGGCCGCTGGGAACTCTGGACACCCTCTTTTCTAGGTTATCGCCAGTGTGTGTGTGTGTGTGCGTGTGTGCGTGTGTTCGTGTGTTCGTGTGTGTGTGTGTGTGTGTCTTTACTGCCCAATATGGTGTTGCCCTCGCCCCCATCTGCTTCTCGGGTCTACATGTTGAGTATCGGATTGTAGTCTTTTTTTTTCGTTTTTTCTGTGCTTCTCATTTTTCACCTTTCTATCGAGCTCGCATGCATGTGCACTGGACTCATTGTACACGCGTGACTGGACTGGAGGCCTCCTTTATTCACCAGTGTATCACGTCGTAAGCTACGGTCGCGGAGTTCCAGTGTCGGCGGCAACGCCTGAGCCAGCGCCGTGCCGAAGAGGCCCGCGATGGCCACTGCGTTTGAGCCACCACACTACGGAATCGTGTCGATAATTCCGCGAATAGCCGCATCCGCCCGCTAGCCCCCCACGGCTGCCCAGCGCGCCGAGCCGGGAGCTCTACGCGGGGCCGGCGCACATGCATATCCGCCGGCCCCCCCCCCCTCCCCGCCTGGACTCCGCCTCGCGGCTCTGAAGGGCGCGCAGGCGCTGTGGAGCGCAGCTGGCATGGCGTACCACACCCAGGCAAAGCATCCGGCGGTCAGCGGTGCGCGAGGGAGGGGCGCGAAGCGGCGCATGCCGATCACCCCCCCCCCGGCGAGCATGCCTGCGAAGCATGCGGCAGCCCCTCTACCTCCCGACGGGGTGGGCTGATGAGGCGCAGACGCCGGAAGCATGACGAGAGCACCACCGAGCCCTGCAGACACCCATGCGACGAGTCACCGCGCCACATCACGGAATAGCGCGACTTGCAGCGGCTCTGGGCGGAGGAGGACGGCACGCAGGCCGGGTCTCAGAGGGCCCCCTGCCCTGCGGCTGTCCCGCCTCCTCGTCGAGCTCGTGCGGCGTGCACGGTGGCGCCGCCCCCTGTCCCGCGCGGCGACAGAGACGCCGTCGCCACTGCCCCTGTGGAGCGCAGGACGCTGTACGCGACCCGCTTGGATCGAGGCATGCGGACCCCAGTGGGGTCCGTCTGGCGCCCGAGGCGCGTGGCTCGATTTTGCGGCAGGGCGGTGTGTCCTTGACGACCAGAGTGTAGCCGTGGTGCCGCAGAGGCGGGTGAGCTGTGGTTGTGTGCGCGCTTACGTTTGTGGTGTAGTTCTTGAGAAAGTATGCACGGCCAAAAGGAAATGATTCGTATTGATAGTGAGCAAAGGAGGTGCGAAAGGCCGTCGGTGGTGTGTTCTCGCTCAACAAGAGCGTTGCTTTGTGGTATGGGAGAGCCACACACGGGCGTATCACGGACAGACGCCCTTTTCATTCCGTGATGCATTGACGGAGGGTGGGAAAAAAAAGGAGAGCGCGTGATTCGGCGACGCATGCGCGACGGTATTTGCTCCGAGTGCGCAGCACTCCCTTTCCGTGTCCCTCACCTGCTTCTTCCACTCCGTACTCGCACTGCGCTCTCACTTCGTTTTCGTCGGTGACACTCCACCTTACCTCTTCCTCTCCTCGTCTCATGCCTTTTTCTCCGGGCCCCTCCTCCCCCCCCCCCAAACAAAAAATGGCGCACCCACCCGCTATCCATCCCATAATCGTCGTCTCTCGCCGGCTGGTTGTCGGCTTGTGTGTGACTGAGCCCCGTCCTCCCTCCCCTGCCCGAGTGCTCACATGGTTTTCGTGTGTGTTGGCTTGTTCATTTCGTGAATCGGAGTGAAAAACAAGCGGAAAAAAAGGGGTGCTCAAGCCCGCGCGTGTGCCGCCTTTACTTTGCTGCTGTCTTCAGTGTACTCGAGGCATCTTCGGTGTGCCTCCTGTCCTCTCTCTCTCTCTCTCTGCATCACACACCTTTTCTATGTCTTGTGTTCTTCTGTGTCTACTTTGTTTTGGTGTTTTTATCGCTTCCCCTTGAGCTGCGCTGACTTGCGAATGATTCGTGTGTCTGCGCTCTTTGCCTCTCCTCTCGATCCTCTCTGTGCGCGTGCGCGGTTGCCGGGCCTCTGTGTCTGCCCTCTTCTGTCGGCTCCGGTCTAGTGGAACAGGCGCCTGGTCGTGCCCAGCTCTGTGGCGCCTTCGCTTGGTGGTGGACCGGACTCATTTGTGTTCGTTGTTGTTCCCCTTCGCAAAGACTCGCGTCTTTTCTTTTGTGCCTTTTGGATTGTCAGCTCTCTATTTCTTTACTTCGTTGTGGTTGTTCTTCGGCAACCGCCTCTGCGGCAGTCATCCTTCAGGTCCCCGCTTGTTTGTCCCTCCCCCGTGCTTCATCAACACGTTTTTCTTTTTGTTGTTTACGGCCGCCTCGTTGAGCACCGCCGCGGGAGTGTGCTCTTCCACCCTCCCCCTCGCCCTGGTTTTCCATCTCTCTTTGTTTCGCAACCCGCACAGGCAGGGAAGCAAAAGTAGTAACGAAGATGATCTTCGGTTCAGCGCTGGTGCTCGTGGTGGCAGCCATCAACAGCTCCGCCAACCGCTATCTTCCTGCCAAGTTGAAGCTGTTCGCGCCCTCAGTGGGGTGGTTCATCATGAATCTGTTCATCGCCCGAGGCCCTCTCGTGTGGTATGTGTGCTCGTTGGCGATTCAAGGACTTTTTGCCACGCTGCTCTTCATGGCTCTCGGCTTCAAGAGCGACCTTGTTTTGCGTGCAGTCATCCTTCCGTTTCTGGTCACCGCGATGGCGGCCTGGGCAAAGGAGGTTCTGCCCTCGGTTGGGGGATGGACTACTGTCGCGGTCACCCTCACGCAGCTCTGGAGCATCCTTGGGGGCATCATAATCCACGCCTGCTATCCGGCCAACATTCTACAGGTCCTTGAACAACAGGATGCGCGCAACCGCCGCGTCCGTGCGACTGCCAGCACGCTGGTTCGAAAGAAAGACAAGTCTGTCGATGTGCGCATGGTGCCATCGCTGGATGGAAAGACGGAGCTGCAGACGCTGGTGGTAAAGCAGGGGTATGAGACGTCGCGCTGGATTGTGTACTGCGGCGGCAACGCGGAGTTCCTGGAGAACAGCCTCAACGACATCCACGTCATCAGCGACGCTCTCAAGGCACACGCCATCCTGTATAACCCACGCGGCATCGGCTTCAGCACCGGCTATCTCTCGCAGCTCGGTGAATTAGTCGAGGACGTCGCCGCAGTGGCGCGGGCGTACATTGAGAAGGAGAGGATCGACGAGCACAACTTGCTTTTCTTTGGTCATAGCATCGGCGGCGGTACTGCGGCGCAGGTGGTGGCGGAATGCTACCCGCATGCCTCCCTCGTGCTGGATCGGACCTTCTCGTCCATGTCGGACGCAGCTGTAGCCTTTTCCTATCTCACCCCCAAGGTCACACGCAAGGTTTTTCCCTGGTTTGTCGGCGACCTTCATACTCTGGCCGGCTGGGACAGTGTTAGGCACAACCGTAAGCTCGTCCTCTACTCGAAGCAGGATGAGGTGATCAAGTTCGACATCTCCTCCATCGCTCGCCTGCCGCAGTTTCAGAAGGATGGCGCGGACGCCGACAAGGCTGTTGCGCTTTGTGGCGCCCCGCCGTCTTACCACAACAGCCTCTTGAGCGCCTTTGACAACTACGAGGAGGTATGTGTCCGCATGAGTAAGATGTTCTCCATGTAAGCCGGCAACACCTGGTGCTTGGAAAGGAAGACTCTCTCAGAACCCAGGCATGACGCCTGGGAAGGTGAGATAATAACTGTCCGATGAGTTGGCTTAGTACTGTGTGTGTGTGTAGTTTCTGTTCGTGTCGGAGGAGGCAACTGGTTGTGGTGGTGCTATCCCGTCCCTTTTTGCTGTTGTTCTTTGTCGTACGAAGCCCCTCCCCTTCCCCCTCCTCCTCCTTCCACGTAGACTTCACCTGTGCGGGGGCCGATCATTATCTCACACGCCCTCATCTCGACCCTTATTTATCTCTGTTTGTGTTGAGTTGTTTTGTCTCACGTCTCCTTTGTCGTTTGATATCTATGCCTTCCTCTGGTTCTCGTGCCCCTTGTCCTTGGACTTCTTCGTTGCCCCCCACCCCCACCCCCACGAGTGAAGTGTTTGTGTCTTGTTCTCGTTGCTGTGCATTTGACTGTCGGGTACTTGTGCTGCTTTCTTCTGTGTCCCTTTATGATTGATGTCATCTACAGGGGACGCGTGTGCTCACCTTTGTTGGGCTATGTCTCTCACTCTCTTGGCGCGTCGGTGTGTCCGTGTCTCTCTTTGTCTGTGGCTTTTGTGCAGTGGGCGAGGGCTCTTGGTGTGTGTGTGTGTGTGTGTTGGGGAGGGGGAGGGGGCGGTGTGTTGCGTACAACGTGATAGTCGGTGAAAGGCCGAGGCGAGCAAGCGAAAAGCACCTCTTCGAACGGCGACGAGAGCAGATTCGCGGTGCTGCTCGGATGTACGTGCAACTAGCTCGATAGCCGCGGCAATGCGGCCGTGTTTTTCCTCTCTCCGTAGAAAAGAAGCGCGTGTGAAGCGCGGCTTCCCGGCTTTTCCGTGAGCTGCCAATGACCCTTGCCATACACACAGCCCCCTCTTGATAGGCCGACGCACGAGAATCTCTACTCAGCGATGTTGACGTGTTTGCGCTGTGCAAAAAGAACCTTTGAAATACAAACCTGTGCACCGAACGGCGGGGCTTCGCATTCCGCTCACTGTGAATCGCGCTGCTCGCGCTTCTCCCTCCGGCATCGCTGCTGTGCGCCTCTCGACATGAATCACCATGATGCCCCTCTTTCACGCATCCGCCTCTTTTGTTTCCTCATCTGGCTCCCTGCCGCCACGCAGACGACCGCGCCCACCTCGCTGTTCCATCTGCCCTACCCCCACAGGAAATTTCGACGGGAAAAGCGAAGCCCTCTTTTTCTCCGTACGGTTTTCTATCGATTAGTGCCCAGCGACCTCATCTCATCGTCGCACCCCTTGCCCGCCCCCCCCCCGCTTCCACTATCCGCCTGCCGATGCTGAACCACCTGTGGTAGTGGCGGGGTCAAGCACCTAAGGCTTAGGGGAGGTCGGAGCGGCGCATCGCTTCCGATGTCGGTGGTGGGGCCCTCGATGGCGCTGCGTCGGACCGACCTGCGACTGTGAAGACGCTTGTGCCATCCATATGGTAGGCAACGTGTCAGCGTGACTCAAGCGAATCTTACCCTCCTCCCCCTGCCTACTGTTGCGGCCTGCGTGATGGGAAGAGCTGCTGCGAGGCGACCGGCAGAGCGGGTGGTGGGTGGGTAGAGCTTGAGCCAGAGCCCGTGCTCTCAAATAACTGAGTCGGCGCATGGCTGTAAGGCGTGTGCGGCCACGGCTGTCTCGCACCACGCGATGGGGTCTGTGACAGGGGGCGATGCAGCGATCTCGTGTTCTGTGGGCAGAATGGCGACAGCAAAAAAAAAAACGTAATGACAAGCACCTCAGTTCCTCTTACAGACATACATACACGCAAATCTCAGGTGACGCAGCAATGATTCACACACCTCTGCTTCGATAATGCTTTAGTGTTACTCTGCGTGCGTGTGTGGTTGTCAGCGATATGCGGTGCCTCTCGTCTGTCTTTTCGTCGTTTTTATCTGTCGTCTCTCGCCGCACTGCTCCTCACAAGGACGGACGAAACGGCGCGGAAGAGCAAAGCGGCTCCTGTTCGAGATCACAGGCTTAAGAGGGCGATAGCTGGAGGGCCATTTTCGCCGGACTGCGATGCCCTCGTCAGCGTGATCGAGAAAAGATCACCCACCGCAGAAGATAAGTGCCCGTCCCTTGAGAGATGCGAATGGCGGCACTGAGCATCGCGCGAATATCAGAGACCGTCTGCGGCACCAAGCTACTTTCCTTTCGGTTTCGCCCTATTGATGATATCAAGCAGATTACAGTGAGGTAGGGTGTTTGTTACGAGAAGCGTGCTTGTTGAGCCGGAAATGCTAGAACAGGTAGTGGGCAGCACGCTTGTGAAGTGCATGAGTGCCACGTAAGGCCGCACGCCACCAGTTTCCACAGAGCTGCGTGCCGCTGTGCTGGCGATGGTGTTTTTGTTGGTGTTCAGGCTACACGCAGAATATTCGCGTGTGCTGCATCCTCCGCATCTTGGGTGGCTTCTTCAACAGCCGCGCCTCAGTGGTGAAGATGTCTGCGGTTACGACGGGCCGTTTGAAGGAGACGGAGGGTTTTGCACGCCGCCGCGTGGTCTCATGGGCGGCCACTCTCTTTGGCTCTTGTGTCGTCAACTTGATCAATGTCCCGTCTCCAGAGGCGTCTGTGCCATGGCTCTTGGGAAGAGGGGTGTCGCTCCGGGACTTATGAAGCTCTCCGGCGCTTCTGCCCAGCTTCGCCCTCTTCCTCAACACTCTCGTTGCCCTCACAGCGTGTGCCTGCCTGTCTTGAAGGAAACAAACAAGCAGCGCATTGTCTTCCGCGACACCCGTCCCGGTCGAAAGCTGCAAGCCCTGACCTTTGGACTCGATCACGGACGTGCGCTGTCACCGTCGTACACGGAGGTGGGACGTTATGAATTATTGTCGGCGCCGCAGGGGAAACGAGAGGGCGACCCCCTACACTGCGAAGACAACGGGCAATGTATCACCAGAGAGTAGATTGCCTGCTGTTCCCCAGCAGACAAGCATCACGACGGCATCACTGTGACGTATACTGAGCTGTGTGGAAGACATGCGCTTTGGTGCCCTTCTTAACGTTCTTTTTTTTTTCGCATGATTCTCTCGGCGTCGGGCATGACATACAGCATGGTTGTGCCTCGGTGGGTCGACGCGCTGTAGGCTGCAAAGGGCGCAGAACTCACTGAAAACTCCGTGGCGGTGCTGCCGCAGCCCTACTGTGCTCCGTCTGTAATGGTGAATCTCTACTGTTACAGTGTCTCAGCCTACTTTAGTGACCTCCACCGCATGCGTCGGCAGTGGTTGCTCGTTGGCCATGCGCGCCGCATGCACACTGGTGATTCCGCCACGCCAGCAGATAGGCGTGACTCGCTGCTGCAACGTGGTGAAGCTCAGTGTGGCAGGGCACATTGCGCTTTCGTGCTGCTATCACTCCATCCACATTTTCGCTGCGCGAAGTCAGCGCCGCTCGGATTGGTCGGTGCGGTGTAAGACATCAGGCAGTCAATTGTTGCGGCAAAGCAGTTTGTCGTTCGGTTTATTGCGTTGCCGCTTGTGGCATGGTCACTGCTCGAGTGTCGTGTGCTTCAGCTACGATAAGCACCTCGTGCTTATCGTGTCGGCCATTACGGCGGGTGTCTCCGTGTGCGTGCTGCGTTGCGTGCACATGACGCACAGTGAGGGCCGTGAAGTGAGCGCCGAGGTGGTCGTTTTGGAGGACTCGGGTGACTGCCTCTGTTCTCGACGCAGCGATGGCGGCCGAGTTGACGGTAACTGCAAGGCAGACATCGGAAAGAACGAAAACCGCAGAAGCACGTCGACGTTGCTGGTGGCTTCTTTCTGCACAAATCGTCTGCACGACTCGTTTGTAAACACGCCGGGGGCGAAGCGGGATAATGGGGAGGCAGTGCGCGACCTACAGTGGCGAAGCGCTCGTGCAGCGGCAACGGCGACGTCCTTCGTCCCGGCAAATTGTCGGTTTCTGATAGACGAGCAGGGGCACTAGACAGTGAAGCCATCCGTGGAGCTGCTTCACGCACCCAGAACGTCATTGCTGCCATGCAAAACACCCTTTTTATCAGGTCTCTCGGAGCTGATATAAAGTACTGCTCTGGGGTCCGCAGGAAAGAGTCAAGAACCGATCCCGCTTCCTTGTCGCTTGCTGCTGCTCTCGTTGGAGAGGTAGACGTTCCTTCCTTCGTGCGCGTGTCCGCGGATGCCGCGCTTGAGATGAGCGCAGTAGCCTCTTGAACAGCTGCTTGCACACAATACTCTTGAGGGGGGTTTCCGTATCGACGTCCGTCTCTTACTGGACGCTCAGGTGTCCCTGCCCATCGCGGGCGCACGTACAAGTCGCAATACACAGACGAAACAAGAGCAACAGAATTTTTGTCTGTTGTCGTTGCCTACTCAAGGTGGTGACCAACGCGCTGCGCTTGCCTGAGAACGGGCGGCTGCCTTTCCCGCGCATAGGCGTTGCGTGCGTTTCGTGCCGTTGACCTGCCCGTTTTGGTTCCTCTGCCGTACTCCTCTTTCCTTTCCTGCTCGTGCGTCACCTCCACCGTCGTCTGTATCTACCTTCTTCGTCTTTCTGATGGCGCCAACACGTCTGCTCGGTGGATCTCCCTCACAACAACAATGGTCACTGGGGACACATGCAGAAATACGTGTGCCCTCAAGCTAAGACAGGCCATACACGCACCTTTCGGCCTCTCGTTCTCCTCATTTTGTTTCGTTTACTGCGCCCGGCAGTCGTCGCACCCCACCCCATCCCTACCGTGCCCTGTTTTACGACACGTACCACCACAAACCTCAAGAGAAAGGAGCGAGAAAAAAAGGGTTTTGAAAGCATTGCCTTGCGGTTCCGGCGTTGTTCTCCAACCCTTACTACCTTCTCTGACCTATACCCCTCCCCTTCCCCCCGTTTGCTCCTGCGTTTTCCCACGAGCGTGCGCTAAGGAGTCCACTTTCACATCAGGGGGCTCCTCTCGTGCGCGAGAAGATGAATAAGGGTGCCGTGACCACTTGCAGAATGAGCGTCGTGCGCAACTGCCTAGCCTGGGTGGGTGTTTTTGCCCTCCTTTCACTTCTGTTCGCGGGCACTGTAGACGCTCAAGTTACCGCGCCGTGGTACAGAATCAACTACAACACGCCAGCGTACGTTCTGTACAAGCCGCAGGACGTAGCGCAGTACGCTACGTCCCGAGCCGCCGCTAACGGGTACTGCGTGCAGAATGGCATGAGTATCTTTTCTGCCGAGTTACCCGCTAAGGATAATAATTTCGCATCGGATACGGCGAAGGAGCTCGGGGGCACGGGCTACTTCACCTACACAGGCTCCAGCGCGGAGCCGGTTCCAAGCTTCGCCCGCTTTTGCACGCAGCTGCAGCCCAATCCAAGCTCTACTCCCAACTCGATAAAGTGCGGGTTCACCTTTAGATTCGGTCTGCTGACTATAATTGATACCATGCTGCTAGGGAATCAACCTGGTGTTGCCCAGTACTATTCACTATACCCAAATGTGTGGGGCGCAGGGAATGCGAACACTGGCTACGCAGTTGAGTGGGACACAACGAGGTTGAATCCCCGCGGCTACTATTTCATGGCCGTGACGGGGTTAACGGACACGGTTGGCCGACACGTTAACGTGGATGCGACGGTGTCGGCGAGCGATAGCTACGTCACGGCATCCAAGTTCGCAATCTACTGCGAGTCGCAGAGCTTCCTGGGCTACGTTCCTGTTCCTACTGTATTAGTGCAGCCCACCTTCGTCAAGGGCTACAAGGACCTGACATGGGCCCAAGAGCACTGGTGGGTCGTTTTCCTCATCATTGCCATTTTCATTCTGATCGTGCTGCTCACCATCCTGATCTACTGCTGCCTCACCAGGACACCGCCGAAGGAGCAGCCCCCGATTGCGCCGATGGTGCTGCGTGAGCACAACGGATCTGCGTACGTGAACGTGTTGGATGATGGATCCTCGAAGCCGCACAACGCAGCTGACGCGCCCCATCAGCGTGGTTTAATGCCAGAAACTTATCAGCAAGGCGCTGATATCTTGATGGGCCCCAAGCCGGCGGTAGATCCCGAAGCCCTCATTCAGGCAAAGCCGTCCATTTTTGTCCGCGAAGAAACGCTGCAAACCGCCGATGGGGACAGCGTGGCCTTGGAGAACGAAGACGAAGAGCTCAACGAGAAGGAGACGAGCTAGGGGGCGGTGCGAGGCGATGAAAGGAGGATATTGTGATCATACCCAGGCGGTGATACATAACTGGGGCGGATCCGCTGACGTCACACACGCGCGCAACACGTGGAGAGACACGCAAGATGCGTGCAAGGCCCATCGCAGATATCGACATCAACTCATCCATTCACGCATAAGCAGGCAGGGATGGGAATAGTCTCTCTCTCTCTTTCTCTCTTCCCTCTCTCGGATTCTCCCGCAGTTTGCGCGTGTGCCGTATGCACTAATTACATGTGTGATGCCGTTTCGTCTTTTGGAGAGTTCCCCTCCCATTTTCAGCGCACCTCTACCTCTACGTGTAGAAAGGTTTCACTCCTTCAAGACGTGGATGTGTGTGTGTTGCGTTGTTTATCCACCCCCACTGTCTCTCCCTTGTTGCCGCATTTTCTTGTTCCGGGCGCCGCTCTGGTTGACGTCTGTGTCTCTGCGTGGGTGTGTGTCCGCATTTTATTCTTTCGTTGCGTTCTTGTATTTTCTGATTAAGCATCCTGCTTGCTGCATCCTCCGCATAGCCCTCGTCTCTTTTTGTTTAAGTTGTACGGGCGTTTCTTCCCGATCCTTCCCAGAAGCCCCTGTTCTTTCGCAACATGGAGTTTCCTCTCTCCCGCATACGTCGCCCTTCTCAGACGCGACTTTACAGAACGTTTCTGTGGCGCTGTTGCTGTGTTATTTGTCTCGCCCTCTTCATCATCACCAGTACCACCCCACCCCACCCCTCACCCTTTTTCTGCTCCCTTCCTCTCTTGTGCTGTCTTGGCTGATGGTTGACGGGGATTTGTGCTTGGCATGTGCATACGGTTGTGGTTCTGCTGTGTCGTCTACGCAGGCTGCGCGTTCCTTTTTCTTTTTTGTTTTACTGTCATTCCTTGGCGCTCCCTGCTCCCATTTTTCTTCTGTTGGTTTATTCGGCGAGTATTTTGTTGTAGGACTCTAATCTTCTTTCCACCCACGCCCACGCCCATTGATTCATGTCCACCGTGAGTGCGGAGAGGATCACCATCAGCATGAACGGGACAGCTAAAGATGTTAAACGCAATGCTCAAGAACGTGAGAAGCACCAGAAGGTTTTTCGTTGAACCAGCTCTCGCTGGTCTTCCCTGTTCTCTCCCGTCGCTTTCCTGAAGCTCACTCTCGCGTGACGTGCACCCCTGTCCATCGCATTACGTGTGTGCATGGAGGTGTGTACTTCAGCACCGAAGAAGGAAGGAGGGTGTCACTGAAGTGGGAGCCCATTGCACGTTTTGTTTGGACCCCCCCTCCCGGCTAACACTCCGTTGGTGTCCTTCGCAGTGGACGATTTCGTTTACCTCATAGTACTTCTTTCGTTTATCTGCTCTTTGTTAGTGGCGATGATGCACTTGGTGGATGTTTTGCTTTTTTTCGCACTTCCTGTATGATGGTTAAGTTTCTATGCGTGTGTGTTTGTTGGTTTGAGGCGTGGGTTACGTGGCAGGGGGTCTCATTCTCTCGTACTGCCCTCGCAAGCCCGTCGTCACAGCGGTTGCAGGCGTCGGGTGAGTTGTACGCATGTCTCTCTCACTTTTCCCGGGTATTTCCTGTGCTCGCTCCTCAACCTGTTGCGCACATTAGCGACATCGAGGATGTCCTCTGTGTTCCGGCGCCGTGGTCCAGTCCGATTCGCATCATGCGGGGGAAACGCAAGCAGTTTGGAGCGGAACCCTGTGGAGAGGAGAATGTGGGAACAGCGAAGGCTTCTGTTGTCGACAACAGCGAGAAGCCCGATGCCGCCCCTCGATTCCATGCGCTTCCGTATGTGTCTCTTGTGCGACGAGCACACAGTTTTGGTGCTGCGAAGCACCTTTTCTCCCCCGCTGGAGCACGGCGTGTGTGGTATGTGTGTCGGATGGCGATGGCGGACAGATGCACGCCGTGCTGTGGTACTGCCTCAGGCAAGGCACCCCTGCCTCCTTCCAAAGCCGCACATGTTTTCCAATCAACTTTGAGGTGCACTGTAAGGGGTGGTTGTGCTCCTTCGTCTGCTCCCACCTTTCCTGCTTACCCGTCTCCGTGCGTTTCTTTTACACGGACTTCTTTTGTTTTTGCGAAGGGGGAGGGGTCTAGCACATTTTCGTCTTGCCGCCGTGCTCGCCGCCCTCCCCCTCCCCCTGACACACGCACACTGCAGTTTCTTCACGCACAATCGTTTGAAGGGCGTGCTGCTGGAGTGGATGAAGCGCGTGCTGTCTTTGTTGATTATTTTCTCGTGACATGATGTGCAACGAAGGAATAGCGGATGATGACACTCCCTCAGGGACCGAAAGAAGGAAAGTGCATACTGCCGCGTTAACATGCGTGACACTGCACGCCCTTCTTGGCACGCTTGCGGTTACGGCGTGACGCTCGAACGCAAGCACATACTACGTTTCTGGCATCTCGCCAAGCACGGGGTCGGGAAAGAGCATGGTGTAGTGTGTCAAGGAGGCCAGTTTGAGTCGCCTCTCGTTTTCAGGAACGCCAAACGAAGATGAAACTCGGAGGCGAAGCAGCAGCAGCAGCAAGAAAAAGAGTACAACGGAAACGAAATCAGCACCTGTGCTTGGTGTAGCTGACTGAGGAGAGTGGCCTCCAGATGTCACGCAGGGGAATTCCTTTGTATGCTCTTTGCTCTCTCTCTATGTTTTGTGTCTGGACTTTTTTTTTCAGATAGGTTCGAAGTAGATGGCTGCTTTTCCCCTTCCTCCTGCTCCTGCTCCTGCTCCTCTCTCTGTCTGTCTGTCTGTCTGTCTGTCTGTCTGTCTATCGGTCTGTCTCGTGTGTTGGGTTCGTTCTTGTCTTTCACTTTGGCTGTTTCCTTCGAGGCCTATTTGTTGTTTCGTCTGTTTCCACTCGTTCTCGCTTTCGTTAGCGGTATCTCTTTGTTTTTCCAGCTGTTGTTACCTTTCTGCTGCTGAAGAGGCGATTTCGTCCGCGCTGCATGCTTTGTTTCTGGCCCTCTTCTTCTACTGCTTGTGCTGTCGGTACTCTTCTTCGTCTCACCTGTGCGTCCGCAGCTGCGTTTGACCGTCTGCGTGCGTCTGTGTGGTCACCGACTAGATGGCGGTTCCTTAATCGCCAAGAACACATGGCTTTCTTTGCCTAATACTGCTTGCTGCGTACACACGCTGTGTGTGTGTGTGTGTTACCACACCTTAATCCCACTCCAGCCTTCTTCTGCAGCCATCTTCAGCCACTCTTCTCAACAGGAGAGCGGCAACGAAAAGTCCTCTTCATGTATCGACTAATGAAGAGCGGGAGCACAGAAGGAATACAAAGAAAATCGAAAAAAAAATCGACTTTGCGGGAAAGGTGTAGAAAAGAGCGGTGAACCTCACGTTCTTTTCAGTGCGGCGTGCAAGTGTGGCCTACGGTTTTCGTGGAGATTTGCAGCAGACACGAAAAAAAAGGAAAAACAAGAGAAACCATGACGACGCGACGCTGTTGGGGCTTTCCTCGCTCTCTTTGTTTCATTGTTG
The DNA here is from genome assembly GCF_000002725.2 of Leishmania major strain Friedlin. NCBI lineage: Eukaryota > Euglenozoa > Kinetoplastea > Trypanosomatida > Trypanosomatidae > Leishmania > Leishmania major. Next base: position 1,141,072 of record NC_007284.2, on the reverse strand, counting down.
TCCATTCGTTGGTGCACGCGTATTCGCTTTGTTTTGTTTCCGGTGTGTTGTACCCGATGTGAATACACTATAACAGCATAGACAAAAGAAAACACATAACGTGGAACGGGCAGAGCAGTGGCCTTCCCTCCCCTTTCCATCCACCGTTTATCCCTTGCGCACTGCTGGATCGATCGTTTCTGTAGGAAAGGGACCATTATGAGGCAAGAGTAGCGTCTCACAGGGGTGCACGCAAACATGTCCTGAGCATGAGGAAGCAAGAGTCTGCGCACCTCCTCATCACACGACATCAGCCATGACAGCGGCAACAGGGTGTACCGAAAGCTTACCACGGGTAGCGCTGATATCAACTTTTGCCTCATACATGTGTGTCTGCATTCTTCTGTTTCCGCGTCCGCGTTCTTCTCTCCCCTTTTGTCACTCCTTTGTACTCTTCATGCCCTCTCGTTTTTGTTGTGTATGTCTGTGTGTGTGTGTGTGTGTGTGTGTGTGTGTGTGTGCGGTAGCTTTGTCTGTCTCTGTATGTGTGTCTTCTCGCCAACACCCGCACCTTTTCTTTCTTTTCCTTACTGCCTTTATCCTTTCTCTTTTTATTGTCTTCGCTTCACGTTGTCCTCTGTGTTGTTGCGCTGCCACGCTTTTGTTTTCCTATTGGCCCTCGTTGTGGGCTTTCTTTTTGAAGTCGTTCTGACCATCATCGGCCAGAATACGAAAACAAAACAGCTTCCTTTGTCTTGCAACCCCGCGTACTTACGGAGCAACGCATGCGCGCAAGCAGAGTTGAATCCGTATCCGCGGAATGGACGTTCGCTGTGTGGAAAAGTAGACGCATTGCCACTAGAACGCCGCCCGAGTGGTGGTTGGAGGAGCTTGTGAGTGTGGCGTCGCGGTGTATACGTGCCACCGCTGTCAATGGCGGCCTGTCCTCTCCACAGTGCACTGTCGGGGCTTACGGTGTGAGCCACAGTGGGCAGAGACCCCCGCGGAAGGGAGAACAGGGGATTGAAAACAGAATACGGTGCTCAATGGTTTCTGTGAGTCTGCGTAGTGCAGCAGCACGGCCAGTCCAACACTGTGCCTGCGTCAGCAGACACGATGCGCTTCATCGCGTCTCAGTGGTTCTTGACAACGAAAAGAGAAATCAGCCTCTCTCTCCTCGCCCCCTCCTCTTAAACAGACACAGACCCTTCACTTTTCTTTCCAATCTCGTAAGGACTCGTCTTCTAGAGAGCGTCCCAATTCTCACCGCACCGCGCTGGTTCAACGTAACAAAGCGTTCAAGCTCGACCTCGGCGTTCGTTTCTGTGTTCTAATCACCGCGAGTGCGGGGGGGGGGAAGAGAGCAACAAGCGGTATTTTTTCGATGCGCACACCTCGCGGCACAAAGACTTCACCGTACACCCACGGACTGTCGCTTCGTTCTCCAGCGGACACACCAGGACCTCCGTCACAGTGAAAGAGAGCACAAAAAGCAAACCGCCGCTACCAACAGCGAGCTTCTCACGCGAAGCTCTGCTTTCTGAGGAACGTGAAGACAGTCATTGTCGTTCTCTCTCTATTTTGTGTACTCTCGTTTTTTTGTGTGCATTGACGCGGCGGCTGTACTTCATTTCACTGTCAGCATGGCCATCTGTGCTGCGAACACCTTTAAGGACTTCCTGTCCGACTGCGCTGATGTCGTCTGCGCTGATCATTTTCTTGTGCACCATTTTTTAGCTACGATTGCTCCAGGCGGTGGCAAGGGCGATGAACCACGTCCGCTCTTCTCGCGCGTTTTTGCGAGAGGCGATACCGCTTCGCCGCTTACCTGTGGTGCGGTTAATCTGACTCCGTGGGTTTTCTCAGCATCGACGTTGGCGAGCGAGACCGTTCTTATCGCGGATGGATTGGGTCTGCACGAAAGTGCACCGCATGCCCCGGCTTCCAACTCATCTAAGCCCACTTCTCGGATGACTCCGAGGTATCAGTGGCGGCTCACAACACTTATTGTGCTTGTGGCTGCCATATTTGTGGTTCTGTGCATTGATGCCGCCTTGCTGTGTCGGGCTTTGCCAAAGTGGCGTCGCCTACAACAGCAGGCGCGTGAAACCGCGTGCCGCGAGCAGCAGCATGCGCCAGGGTGACAGACGCAACTTTTCTGCTCCTCTCCGCACTCGACCGTCTCCTCAGAAGCGGTCGCAACAACTTTTCCAATGTGCCGTACCCCAAAGCATCTATTCATTCTCCCCCTTCGCTTTCCCCCAAGTTTATCTTTTTCTTTGTGCTCACTTCACTGCTGCCGCCTCTCTTCATCGTATCTCCACTGCTGCGTCTGCCTTTTCTGGTGTGGATTCCTTTTTCTTCTTCTTCGCCTTTTGTGTTCGTTTTGTACCTCGCACATGGCCAATTATGGCGTATCCTTTTTTCTTTTTGCTTTTGTTTGTTCTGGCTACTCTCTCTCTCTCTCTCCTCCCATACGGTTTTACCGTTCACGGCTTGTACCCCCCTCCCCCTCTCCCCCTCCCCTCCCCTCCCCAGCCAGCCCGTCCGCTCTCCCGCATACGTCACGCCTGTGGGACACACGAAAAAAAAAAGAAAAGAAAACAAAGACATAACAGTGACGCAACAAACGGCACAACGAAAAAAAAACGGGAAATATGTCCCGTCTCTTCTACTGCTGTCGTTGCCCCGCATTCTTTGTTTGTCTTTTGCAGCCCCTGCGGCCTTTTTTTTACGGTCTCCCTTCGGCCCCTCCCCCCTCCCCCTCTTGTCCTCGGGCAGCAGCCGCGCGTCTGCGCCATGCGCTCTGCCTTCTTCCCCGCTTATGTGAGTTTCACGAAGGAAAGAGGGGGGGGACAGGACACAGGGACTGCGTGGTGGACCTTCAAGCAGCATAAAAGGGCTCCGAAGACGGGCACTTACCCAGCCGCAGTTGAATCTTGAGCTGCTCACTCTGGTTGTACAGTGCTCCGCGTCTCGAGCACTTGCACGTCTGCTGGCCAACAACCTTGACAAGCATGCGGAAATTTGCGTGGCTGCAAGAGGAAACAGGCAATACACGGAACGGAATGTCCCCGTGCAGTGCGTGAGGGGAAGCACCAGCTACACATACATGTGATACCGGTTGGGGGTAGACATTAGGCTAACCGTTTCGAAGGTCCGTCTCTTTATGGCAGTCATGCGTACCACACGCGGATGCGCGCCTTCTCTTACTGTTATTTTGTCTTGCGCTTCCTCTTTCTATCCCTACGTGTTTCTTCTCAGCCCGGAATCGCATCACGCGCATAGCTATGACGATGCGCGTCACCAAAGTACTGTGCATCCGCTCACATGCGCACTAGCCCACAGGTGCTCACAAGAGCATCGCTGCTACTTGCTTCTCCACAGCCAACCATTCGCCTGTGATCCTGCCGGTTTCTTTCGTTTTACGTTGCTCTAACATTCATTCATGACTTCTACTGACACCCGCCATCCCAGCCTGCGATCCTGCTTCACTACACGCTACGTTGCCAACGCTTGAGCCAGCGCCGTGCCGAAGAGGCCCGCGATGGCCACTGCGTTTGAGCCACCACACTACGGAATCGTGTCGATAATTCCGCGAATAGCCGCATCCGCCCGCTAGCCCCCCACGGCTGCCCAGCGCGCCGAGCCGGGAGCTCTACGCGGGGCCGGCGCACATGCATATCCGCCCCCCCCCCCCCGCCTGGACTCCGCCTCGCGGCTCTGAAGGGCGCGCAGGCGCTGTGGAGCGCAGCTGGCACGGCGTACCACACCCAGGCAAAGCATCCGGCGGTCAGCGGTGCGCGAGGGAGGGGCGCGAAGCGGCGCATGCCGATCACCCCCCGGCGAGCATGCCTGCGAGGCATGCGGCAGCCCCTCTACATCCCGACGGGGTGGGCTGATGAGGCGCAGACGCCGGAAGCATGACGAGAGCACCACCGAGCCCTGCAGACACCCATGCGACGAGTCACCGCGCCACATCACGGAATAGCGCAACTTGCAGCGGCTCTGGGCGGAGGAGGACGACACGCAGGCCGGGTCTCAGAGGGCCCCCTGCCCTGCGGCTGTCCCGCCTCCTCGTCGAGCTCGTGCGGCGTGCACGGTGACGCCGCCCTCTGTCCCGCGCGGCGACAGAGACGCCGTCGCCACTGCCCCTGTGGAGCGCAGGACGCTGTACGCGACCCGCTTGGATCGAGGCATGCGGACCCCAGTGGGGTCCGTCCGGCGCCCGAGGCGCGTGGCTCGATTTTGCGGCAGGGCGGTGTGTCCTTGACGACCAGAGTGTAGCCGTGGTGCCGCAGGGGCGGGTGAGCTGTGGTTGTGTGTGCGCTCATTTGTCGAGTTGTTCAGAGGAGACGGAAAGTGGTGCAGGATGCAAGCTGGGCTTTCGCGTAGGTGCGTGTGTGACGGTCTGTGTGTTTCTGGTGCTTTTTGCTGTCGCCTCATGGATAAGTTGATGAGCACCGTGCCGGCTCCCACGTTCTTGCTTTGATTTTTAGTAGGTAAGCATGCTTGCGAGAAGTTCGGGAGCCACATGTAGCAATGAGTGCGGGGACATACGCGGAGCAGGCATGGCCTCGAGAGTGGCTGTAATGTGTTTTATGTTTGCTTGTTTGCTGTTCGTGCTTTTCCCTGTGTTTGTCATTAGCCGCTCGCCTGCGCTGCAGGTGTCGTTTCACGTACGCGCAGAAAGGGCGGGTGGCGTGAAAGGATTCACAGCAAACGAGCTCGATGAGCACTAAAGAGCGAGGGTCATCGCCACAGAAACAGTGAAGACCCGTCATGGGCTCTCCTCGTTCGGCAACCCAACCCCTTCTCCTCATCAGTGGCACTCCTGTTCTGCTTTCGGTAGCTTGCCGGAGAGAGATCAGAGGAAACTGCAGTTTTCGGGAAAAAGTACGTGGTGGCTGCTGTGCCAGTCCCCCTTTGCGCGAGCACAAGTGTACAGCTTGTGTTGTTTCGGCTCTCCGCTTACTTATCGGTCTCACTTTCATCGCCCCACGCCGCTTCTAGGCGGGCCTTGCCACCGATCGAATGAGCTAGCCTCGAGCGTGTGTGTGTGTGTCTGCAGTTGCTGTGCCGCTGCTCTGTCGCTTTGTGTGCGCGCATCCTTCCTCTACTTCTTGTTCCCAATCCTTGCCTGTATTGTCCACAGAAATAACAACAACAGCGGCAAATGACCCAGCGAGGGAGAGGCACTTCCGACACAACGCGAACCTTGGCGGCGTCATGTGAGGGATCGGGGAACAGTCATGAACGCGTCGAGTGCACACCGCTCCCACGGGGTCAGCTGTTTATTCTCTGCGTCGTCCTGCTTACAGAGAGTGTTTGCTGGAGTGTGTTGATTCCGTTTGTACCTTCCTTTATTGCGTATATCAAGGGCTGGGACATAGACAGCTCTGGCTATGCGTCAGGCTTTCCTGTCGGTCTCTTCATGCTCGGGCAAGTCCTGAGTGGCAAAATATGGGGCGCGTTCAGTAACAAGGTCGGCCGCAAAGTAGCCATCAATATCGGCGTGTTCTGTTGTGCTATTTGCATGTTTTTTGTCGGACTCAGCGGCAGCTTGTGGATGTTGTGCGTCTGGCGCTTTTTGCATGGCTTGTTGGCCGGCTGCTCGATCGTGGCCAAAACGATGATCAGTGAGTTGACGGATACGACGAACCGTGCGAAGGGCTTGGCGATGGTCAGTCTCACCTGGGGTGTGGGAACCCTGTTCGGCCCAGCTATCGGTGGCTTTCTCTACAATCCCGCTTCGAGTTCCAATCTTGCATTCCTGCACATATCTCCAACTAGCTTCATGGGCAGGCATCCCGCCTTTCTTCCCGGTACTGTCGTGGCAGCGTACAACTTGTTTGCCGTAGTAATCAGTGGCGTGTTCTTACGGGAGAGCAACCAGAGTGCTCGGCCTCTACGAGAAGTGCTGCCGCGCTCTGTTGTGAAATTTCTTGGCCCCGTGCTGAGGTTCCTGCAGCCGCGGCCTCCGTGCGACAAGGCCACGGAGGTGACAGTCATATACGCGGACGACCACACTGAACCCAACGGAGCTGGACCCGATAAGTCGCCTAGCTCAGCAGCCCATCCGGTGGGTACCTGCGTTTCTGAACCGCATACCCATTTCGGCTTCAAGCAAGCCTTTCTGAACCCCTTGCTGCGGCGTGTCTGCTTCATCTCGATGCTCATCTGCACATCCGACATGATGTTCGCGGAGATTTTCCCGCTCTGGATGGCCGCAGAGTCTCAGAACGGCGGCCTGCAGCTGTCACCGCACCAGATGGCGATCCTGTTGCTGGTGAACGGCGCCCCGACAGTGCTCGCCAACATAATCTTTGCTTCAGTGATCAAGTGTGCTGGGGGGCCAATCCGGTTATCGATTGCGTCTCAGCTCATATACGCCGTTTTCACAGCCGTAGTGCCGACTGCGACCGCGTTCAGCACGACAAGTAGGTTCTGGTTTACAATGGCGATAGGCATGCTGCGCAAGGTGGTGGAGAGCTGGAACTTTGCACTCATCATGCTGTTCGTGTCACTGACGGCACCGCAAGGCAAGATAGCCATCATGTTTGGCATTCAGCAGTCTGCAGGATGCATGGTTCGCTGCGTCGTGCCTTTCATCTTTGCACCGCTCTTCGCGTGGTCCATCTCGACACCGCGCCCGTTTCCGTTCAATCACTACCTAGTGTTTCTCCTGAGCGTCATACCGTTGGCAATTGGCGCCTACCTCGCAGCCTTCGTGTACATTCCGTCCGAAAATAGCGGCGACGGAGTAGACGTGGTGGAACACGGTAGCTCATCGGACATGGAGGACAACAATGGCAGTGAACGGCGCTCCGGAGCCGACTCGGGACGGGGATCGGTGCGGTCACGCTACAGCCTCTTGGGCTCTGTCACTGGCGAAGTCCAGGAATGCGAGTCTCTCCTTCACTGCTCCTTCGCCACTGTGGCCATCGCGACTGCTCTAAACCCTATTTCTGGAGTAGTTCAGAACGCCCTTTTCACCCTCTCGGAAGGCTCTCCGGTACAAATGCCCGGCGAGCATGGCGCTGGTACTGCGAGGCGGCCGCCTGACGAGAGCGACGATTCCCGTGAGAACTCCAGTCAAGAGGGCGACGAAGTCGACGATAATGCCGAATACACGACGTTGACGGACGAGATGGAAGTAATGCCACCACTGATTTCAGATGGAATCCTCGAACATGAGGATGTGCGCGTTGTACAGGTCGACGAACTCCTTGAGGACGAGGAACTGCCACCTTCCGCGCCGCCTTCGGTCTAACGACAAATACGCTTCACCATCTTCCTTGGGTGCCGCCGCCACCCCGAATTCAGCTTTTTTCTCTTTCTGCTTTTGCCCTTTATGTGTGAGCCCGTATCCTTCTTCAGCTTTTTGTCCGCACATACCACCTCCTCTTTTTTTACTGACATAAGCCTTCCCTGACAACGGGAGAAACACCTCAGCGCGTCGCATCACGGCCCAGTGCCCCCACCTACCCCGTTCTCTGTGTTTCCGGAAGCCGGGCAGCAGCCCCCCCCCCCCGCTTCCACTATCCGCCTGCCGATGCTGAACCACCTGTGGTAGTGGCGGGGTCAAGCACCTAAGGCTTAGGGGAGGTCGGAGCGGCGCATCGCTTCCGATGTCGGTGGTGGGGCCCTCGATGGCGCTGCGTCGGACCGACCTGCGACTGTGAAGACGCTTGTGCCATCCATATGGTAGGCAACGTGTCAGCGTGACTCAAGCGAATCTTACCCTCCTCCCCCTGCCTGCTGTTACGGCCTGCGTGATGGGAAGAGCTGCTGCGAGGCGACCGGCAGAGCGGGTGGTGGGTGGGTAGAGCTTGAGCCAGAGCCCGTGCTCTCAAATAACTGAGTCGGCGCATGGCTGTAAGGCGTGTGCGGCCACGGCTGTCTCGCACCACGCGATGGGGTCTGTGACAGGTGGCGATGCAGCGATCTCGTGTTCTGTGGGCAGAATGGCGACAGCAAAGAAAAACAGCACTTCTTTTCATCATCAAAACGCGGCGTGGGCCTGCGCGGAGCTGGCCGGGAGGCGCAGTTTGCGTGTTGGCATCTCTGTCGGTAGACAAGGCCGTGAGAGGTCGAACAGGAATGAAAGGCGAAGCGGCCGCGATTTCATCGCCCGGCAGGCACACGCATGAGAGCTGTGGTCCGCGGACAGAGCATGAGCTGCAACGTGTTGGTGGTGACTGCTGTATCCCCATCAAAAGACTCTGTACGCCACGTTCCCACGCGCTTTTTCCTCTTTTTTGTTGGGTGCTTCGGATCCTCCTCGGCGGTGACGGATACGTGTGTGATGCACGCGAGGAAGGGTGCTGCAAGTGATAGAAATTCCAAGAATGTCCGCAATCTTTTTTATTTTCATTTGCTTTATTGCTGCTGCAGGGTTTTTCATGGGGCCTGTGTCACTCATATCCGTGTGGTTCGTTTTCCTGTTTTGCCCGTATCGTTATTTGGCCAGCATCATGAACGCTGTTTTCGAACTGAACAAGCATCTTTTGATCATCGTTGTGTGAGTATGTGGGTTGATGCAGAGTAGAGACAAGCGGCGCGGGTGTTCATCTGTCTCTCAAGCTGTGCTCGTGTGTATCTCTATGTGCTTGCAGTCGCTCACTATACAAGTGGAGGTCAACCACGATGTGTATGTGCACTTCTCGAAACAGCGATGATGATGCGGTAAAGAGAGGCGTCGAATGTGGACCAGGCGCGATGCTTTATGACGGCTGCGTACCCATGTACGTACAACCACAAGAGACGGTGACCCCTTTGCTGCAGCCACCGCGCCTAGTGCAAAGCAGTGCTGCTGGCGCTTGACTTGCTGCGAGGACAGCCTGATCAGCTGAGACACAGAAGTGCAAGTGTGGCTAGCGTTACGCACTCGCTGTCGCTCCTCATGACGCCCAGCACGGGACCTACAAGAGCGAGGAATGGTATATGACGACGTATCTGGGCTCAACTGCTGGCCACACCAACCCATCGCGTGCGCCTCTCACTTCCGTTTTTTTTTTCGTCTTCATTGTGCATGAGAACTCAACGACACAGCTGCGGAGCTCGAGAAATGAGCAATGGTAGGAGGCGTCCGCGCCAACTGCACGGGTCGCGGGCCTGGTCACTGGCATCATGCGCCAGGCTGCGTTCCTCCGCAGCCGCCCTGCACGATGCGGCACGCTGAGACAAGAAGATCGTGGCCGCAGCCGGCCAACACTCGAGGAACACTGCTGTTGAGCCCACGCGACGGCAGGCGGCCCTCCTCGCCCAGGTCCGCACCGGTACCTGCTCTGCTTCGGGCGCCTCCAGCGGCGGGCGATTCGTGGTGACAGCATGGGTTGCAGATGGTGTGCCGCCTGCTACACCGCTACCGGTGTGGTGCCACCCGCCCCCCTCCCCCTGTGTTTCGCTCAGAGGACGTTCGGCCCTGCGTTGTGCGCGATATGCTATGCAACATTTTTGCGCCTCTCGCGCTCGAACCAGACTCCGTTTCACGCGACCAGTTCGCTCCGAGTGACCTTAAGCGTCTCGCTAGCGCTGCATTGGGTCTCCCTCGTCTGGTGTTCATCCCTGCCATCGGCACCCCCTCTGCGTATCCTCAGCGCGCCGAGCCGGGAGCTCTACGCGGGGCCGGCACACATGCATATCCGCCCCCCCCCCCCGCCTGGACTCCGCCTCGCGGCTCTGAAGGGCGCGCAGGCGCTGTGGAGCGCAGCTGGCACGGCGTACCACACCCAGGCAAAGCATCCGGCGGTCAGCGGTGCGCGAGGGAGGGGCGCGAAGCGGCGCATGCCGATCACCCCCCGGCGAGCATGCCTGCGAGGCATGCGGCAGCCCCTCTACATCCCGACGGGGTGGGCTGATGAGGCGCAGACGCCGGAAGCATGACGAGAGCACCACCGAGCCCTGCAGACACCCATGCGACGAGTCACCGCGCCACATCACGGAATAGCGCAACTTGCAGCGGCTCTGGGCGGAGGAGGACGACACGCAGGCCGGGTCTCAGAGGGCCCCCTGCCCTGCGGCTGTCCCGCCTCCTCGTCGAGCTCGTGCGGCGTGCACGGTGGCGCCGCCCTCTGTCCCGCGCGGCGACAGAGACGCCGTCGCCACTGCCCCTGTGGAGCGCAGGACGCTGTACGCGACCCGCTTGGATCGAGGCATGCGGACCCCAGTGGGGTCCGTCCGGCGCCCGAGGCGCGTGGCTCGATTTTGCGGCAGGGCGGTGTGTCCTTGACGACCAGAGTGTAGCCGTGGTGCCGCAGAGGCGGGTGAGCTGTGGTTGTGTGTGTGTTCATTGCTAGACTCTCTTGACGCTTAATAGGGCGTTGATCACAGAAAAGGAGGACCTTTAAAGTGACGATTTTCAGCCGAAGTTGACGAGCCGGTCGAAAGAGCTCTTGAGTTTCGGCACCGGTCGTCATGTTGGAGCGACTCTCTCTCTTTCACACAAAAAGACACAAGAAAACGATACAACTTTATGTTTGTCACTTTTTATCACCAGTACTACGAATATTGTGGAGCGGTCTCTGAGGGTGTTGTCAGGATCGCGTTTGTGGACAGTGGCACACACGCCCGTTTGAACAACAAAACAAAAGACACAGACACGGAGGTGTGCGCGTCGATTCAGGTGACTAGAGAGCCACCTCCCATGGAGAGATAATCTGTCCCTCTTTGCATTTCTTGTCGAGCAGGAAGTGCCGACGTTGCGAAGTAAGTGAACGAGTATCTCTCATCTGCGACAATGGCTGACTCTTGCGGTACCTGCAGGAGAGCTTTGGGTGAAGCTGAGGAGCAGAGTAAGCACGACAACGTACACGGAGATCAGGAGCTTCAAAGGAAAAGGCTGTGGCGAATGGCCTACTACTCTGGCGTATCATCTTGATGTCTTCCCTGCTTCTCCTCTGTCTGCCCCCCTCCCTCCCCGACGGCTCTGTTTTGTTCGCTACGCATGCTGTGTTGTTCGAACTACTCTTTCTGAGCCGTAGTTCTCTGGGTGTTCTGATCTGAGGCGTCGCTCGCCCCCTCTCTCTCTCTCTTGGTTTTTGTTTCCACGCTCTCGCTTGCACTCATGCGGGGGGATCCCTCGCCAGCTGGCGTGATGCAACACTCATCATCGCCGCCTATGACAGGCACAGCCGCAGAAGCAGCCATCTACATGGATCGCCACCTCGGGGAGAAAGTGCGCCTCACCCTCGAGAAGTGCCTCCAAGACAAGCCATGCGACCCTATTAAGTTTTTCGCGCACTCTCTTCGGCAGTTGGCTGAACAGGATGCCTCCAACAATCAGAAGCCGGTGCGCACTGAAGCACAGGCTAAGCAACTGCAAGGTGAACCGTCGAAACACCTTCAGTTGACAGCCTCCCCTTCAGTCCGTCTGGGGAATGGCGTGAAGTATGAACTGCGTCCACTGGCACACGACTTCCGCTGCGCCGCAGGCATGCCGCCGGCGGCAGAGGCTACAGCGCCGCCGCCCGTTTTTCCAGCCGTACAGTATCGAGAGGCCATTCCGTCCTATGAGGTATCTTCGTGTCTGCGGCAGCTTCACATGATAGATCCAGCGGCGCCACTGCTACTTTTCATCGAGTGCCCTGCTCCGAATACCGGCGCGTTTTTCTACCAAGGTGTCGCGTACCGCTGCGGGAGCGCTACCGGGAAGCCTGTCAACCAGACGGCGCTGCCACTCATCACAGCCTTGCAGGAAGCTCTGGGAGCTGAGAATGTACGTGACTTCGACAGTGAGATTCGCGCAGCCGCCGCTGAGGCAGCGTCTGCGGTGCGAGTGAGCTTCCTCCCCTCCTTTCAGGGAGATTACCTCTCCATCTTCGACACGCTCGATGGCGCGCTGAAAACGGCGACGCAGGCGACAGACGCCTCCACATCCGACAGCCCCACACATCCGCCTCGCTGGAGGCTTCCATCCGTCCTTTTCGTGTCCTACAAGCCGGAGTCAGCGCACCTCACATACGCACGGTTGCTCGCCAGCTACGGCCCTCTCTACGAAGCCGCGCAGCGAGCATCCTTGCAGGCTTACCGCGCCGCCCAGATGAAGCGGAAACGGACGTACACTTTCGCGTACGCGAGGGAGTACTGGGCAAAGGTGCAGCGGCAGCGCCACACATCCTCCGGTGCACCGCGCACGGTGAACTCAGTGCCTAAGTGGTCCTCCTCCGTCGACTCCAAGACACGCTCTGACCAGCCCACCGGGCCTTTCTCTCTCGTCGACGGCGCGACGCCAACCACCGCCGCAGAAAAATTTCCTGCTGCAAAACCTGCCAAGCGCGGGTTGTTAGCCTACACCGCAGCGCATCAGGCGGAGGATGACGTGTTCCTCGTCGTCGTGCGCCGTCTCGAGCATGCGGCGGCAACACTCATTCAGTCCGTCTATCGCGGCTACCGCAGGCGCCGCAGCTACGCGGAGGCGCGCGAGGCGCTTCATAGCGCCTCTGGTGCAGTCGTCACCAAGTCACCTCTGAAAACGAGCTGGAAAGGTCCCAGGATGTCAGAGTCGCCCGAGGACCACATCCTGCCGCCCCTTTTGCGCGCCTGCCTCGAGCGTCTTTTCCGCGAAGGTGACGCCTTCGGCTCTCTTTGGGGTGACTATGCCATCTCTCCCGCTCCGGAGAGCCGCCGCTGCTGGATCTATCGGCCAGTCCAGCATCGCGAAGGCGGTGGAGACACGGAGCAGTCGGGCAACGGCAGCGCCATGGGCGGCGAGTACGTTAGAGAAGGCTGGGTGCAGGAGGAGTTGCTACTCCCGCCATGGAGGGCGACACAGCCGCGGCTGCACTTGAACTTGCTTCAGCGCTTGAGAGACTATCTCGCCCTCGCGCAGTGCACTTCGCTTCATGAAAACGTGCAGCTGCTCATGGACAGCCCTGGCATGTCAGTGTTGCAACGTCGAGCCTATGATGGAATCAAGTCAGTGTGCCTCAACCTGTTTCACGTGGCTTACGCAGAGCTGCGACAACGTCACCCGAAAGGGTTGCCAACATCGTTCTCTGCCTACATGCGTCAGATGCACGGCGCCGTACTTGGGTGGCTCTCTACCCCACACAGGTGCTCCCTGATTCTTCGGGCGGTGCAAATGACGGCCACCGATGCAGTCCAGGATGCACAGCAGGGCAACACCCGTAGCCCTGGAGTGAGCAGTAGCCACAGCGCAACAGAGAGCTCGATGAGCCGTGTTGTGCGCGACCAGCTCGCTGCAAACGAGGCCTTGTTGATTGCCCCGCGCTTTCTCTCAGCGAGCGACACTGCCGCGCCCGCGGCACCGCCGGCGGAGCCGACGGTGTTCAGCGTCGCGCCTCAACTCTACATTTCACAGCAGCCGCTACTCCCCCGAAAAGAGTGGGTACAGGAGGTGACGGTGCTGCTTCAAAGCACGCGTGACCGCGCCGCTGACGCCCCGTCACCGCTCGTTGAGTGGATGACCACCGCCAGTTTTCCGCTTTGCTGCGTGGACGATACACCGGTGGCCGCGGTGCTACGCCTCGACACGCAGCAGGTCGAGGGTGTACCGCCTTACGACTCCTTTGTACCTCGCCTAGGTATTGCCACACAACAGCTGACCGGCACGCGCGCTGCGGAAGGTGCCGCCGTCGGCGACAGCGTGACACCGGCCTCGCTGGCTGTGCAAGCCGCCGCAGCGGTGCAGAAGTGGATGCAGGGGGATCTTGCCCGCGCCGCAGACGCCGGCCTGAAACACCACATTCAGGAAAGCCTCTCCACAGAGAGTGGCATGGTGTACTACAGGGCACGAGTGCGCACGGGCGGCACGGCCACCGAGGCCTTCACAACACTGTCGCCGTCGGCCACGTTGGTAAGGGAGGTACTGCGCCAAAGTCACAGGGACAGTGCTGCAGATCCGTGCAAGGGGAAGACTGGTCACGAGGCTAGCACCCCACGCTCAGAGCTCAGCGGGAGTGTCTCTGCTTCCGCCAACCCGTGGCACCGCTCTGTTCTAAGCAGTGAGGAATGGGACCCGGTGATGGGGGCGGTGGCGCAGGAACGCTCCTCGGCGGCGCGGCGTAGCTGTTCGCGCACTGCCTCCATCGTCACCGCATCACGCGCCAGCGCAGGCGCATTCAACTCTAGCCGCACGACGGCGGCACGCGTTTCCATCAACGCCAGACCTGAGGTGCGCTCTTTGGCGGTCCTGCCGAACGTCGAGTGGGAAGCAACTGACGCGCTTTCGAAGCATGTGTTTCGAGTTCTCACAGCAGACGACGTCGCTAAGGAGGTGAGTGCCGCACTCTCAGGGAGTCCATTTAAGCACACGCGCGTCTCGATGCGCTTCTTCGCCGGGCCCACAGTCCTCGAACATCTCGATGCATTTCTTGACCGCATTGCCACAGCTCTGCAGAAGGCGACCCACTCGCCCTTGCTGGTGCTGGCCATGGACTTACCGTCGCAGGGCTTCTACGCGCTTGCCGCTGCGCTCCTCGCGTTCCGGCTGCACGACATGCGTGAGATCCCCGTCAGGCCTCATAAAAAGTCAAGAGCAGCATCTGAAGGCTCCCCCGGCGCACAGCTCGATGGCGTGCCGAGTGACGCACATGTTCCGTTTCTCTCAGAGTTTCACAAGGTGCTAGAGACGGCGCTGCCCACCCCTTCCGGTTCACGGACGACGATGCAGAGCACAGGAGTGCAAGCTGCTGTACAACACGTTTCACACGTTATGAACTGCGCGCCGCTCCCGCAGCTAAACCTCGTGGCGCTTCTTCGCTCCGCGGTACAGGAGGCGGAAGCGGCAATCAAGCCGTCACCCGCCATCGTTCGCGCAACCCAATTAGCGGAGCAGTATGCGCTGCTGGTGCTCCTCGACTACTATCTGTGGTCCTCCCAGTCCAGCTTTACACCGGCGGAGCCATCGCTAGGCAGCCGCAGTGCCATGCTGCGTATGGTGGGCAACTGCGCTTTCGCCGCCTTTGTGAACAGAGTGCCAGCCGCGCTCGAGTGGATGGCGCACGTTGATCCGTGGAAAATGTCAAGCCCGGACCCGCTGCACCTGCAATACTCGAATGCGCTGCGCCGCTGGGATGACAAGCACTACGTGTGCTTCGGCGCATTCTGAGTTGCTGTCGCGGGGGAGATGCGACGGGGGGGGGCGTGGCACGCGTCAAGTCATGTTGTGGTAGCGCACGCCCTGCGTGCAAACGACAAGGAAAGAAGAAAAAAAAAACGATGTAAACAAGACAGATGGAAACGCTCATTTTTGGTTCCCTTTCGATGACGGGGCATGTCAGTTGCTTGCTGCATTGCGCTCGCCAGCTCTTCCTGGTTTTGCCTTCCGACGTGTTCTATCGATGCGCATGTTTTGTTTTTTGTGTGTGACGCAGTACATCCATATTGTTTCACCGTTCTCTGTGCATGCAGAGGCGGCAGATGTCCCCTTGATGTTTACTAGGTTCAATGCGGTAGAGTGGGCTTTCTCTCTCTCTCTCTCATCTTGGGTGCGTCTCTGCAAGCCCGACTGTCGAGTACGCCCATGCGCGTGCGCGTCTGCTGAAACGGGCTTCGTGGTGCTGTCAATCCTGTACCCAGACAGACGGGTTGCAGCGCCACCCGAGGCACCGCGTCGTGGATGCAAGCATAAGCAGGGTGAAAAACAGCGATCCACGCCTGTCTTCTCTGTGTGTGTGTGTGTGTGTTTGGGTGTGTGCCACAATAGAACGTGAATGTGCACGACTGCTTTTCTGCATTGCTCACCCCCTAATAAGAGCTGGCGAAAACGGCAGCACAAGTAGAAGAGCACACAGCATTGCTTACGGTGGCTAAGTAAGAGGTGATACACACTGTCACTGCCCTCTCTCTTCCTTTCTGTACGAGCTATCACGACGGTGATGAAAAGCAATGTAGGTCTTGTGTGTGTGCGTGTGTGTTGGGGGAGGTGCGACCCGCATGCCCTCCCGATCCCTTCCCACTGATCTTACCTTGTCTCATCACCAGGCTTCCATCATGCCCTGTCGCACCGCAACTTGTCGCACTGTTCGCTCTCTTTTTCCCCTCCTTACATGCGTGGTCCAACCACAACAACTACCTCGTCCCAGTTCCTCTTTCCATGCCCTTTACCGTCTCACATACCAGCAAGGCCGCGCTTGGCAACAGTGACAAGGACGAGGCTGAGTGAAGCCCAGCAAACCAGAACACACACACACACACACACACTACATTACACCACTACACGGCACCTCTACACCATGTATTCGTGTTCTCTTTTGCGCCTGTGCAGCACCGCGCTGACCAACTCGGTCGCAACACACAGCGCTGGGAGTCGGTACATGCACAAGCCGACAGAGGCAACGCGACAGCAGTGGAAGCATCGCCTGCGAGAACGCACTCTTCAGCGGCGTCGCAACATTGCAAGCAAGGAGGCCGAGGTTCAACGTTCTTTGAAGGAGGTCACCAGTAGCCGTGATTTGATTATAGCGCAGCTAGCTGATCAGATCTTCTCCAAAGGTCACCGTCACGTGGCGAGCGCCATGAACATCGGCTTCGTCCCCGACGGCAACCCCGCCACACCCCTCGTCGCCCTCGCTGGCCGAGAAAAGTGTGGCAAGACGTCCTTGCTGCGCTCACTCTTCCGCTCCGCGCGCGAGGTGGGCCGCTCCAATCGGCACCTTCGCCGAGACGCCATGAACTTCTTTAATGTGGGCGGCGTTTTCAACGTTGTTGATCTGCCGGGGTGCGGCGGTACATCTGTGCCGTGGTCGACGGTGCTGCAGCACGCCGTGCTCCTGCGCAACTTTGCTCGGTGCCAGCCCAGTTTGAAGATGCTTTACTACTGCATGGACACTCACTACAAACATGGACTCTACATTCAGGACATCGACCTGCTACAGTTTCTCGCACGCGAGGTGCCCAACTTCACCATTGTCCTTACCAAGGCGGACCAGATCAATGACCGGGCCATTCGGACAGTGCACATGGAGGACATACGCAAGGAGCTCATCTACCACGGCATCCACCATCCGGTGCTGGTCACCAGCGCCTTCCACATGGGTGGCATCGACACGCTGCGGTATGATATGGTCATGAGCTCGGTGCACACGCTGCCGACGGAGCGACTCACGCTGACTGAAGCGCAGCGGCTGTCGGCTCGGTTGTTTTCCCAAAAAGAGCTGAGCACGATTCGCCCCCTCGCCATCGCGCCGTCGCAGGTCGATGATGAAACACGAGAGTGGAATGAAGAGGTTCGCCTGAGAGAGCGCGCCGGCGACAGCTCGGTGGGTGCGAGCGTCGCTGACGCAGCGATGGGGACGGCAGAGGATGCCAGCTTAGTGACCGAGGCGACAGAGGAGGAGCTACGGTACAGCGAGGCAGAGTCGGCGGAGTTTGCGGCGGCGGACGACGGCACTAGCGCGGCTGTCGCGCCGGCGCCTGCCCGTGCAAGCACGGCGGAATCGTTGCTTGTCGAACTCGCACTTCCGCCAGAGGAAGTACCTCTTCCCGTCGATGCTTCGCGAGACGCGTCATCATCCTCGACACATATCCCTGTCGTGTTCAAAGATCACGTGACACAGATGGCGTACGAGCGGGTCGTGAGGACGCTCCGCAATCGTCCGCTTCTCCAGTATGTGGATGCGACCAGCCCCTGGCGCAATCCGCTGCGGTGGCCGCGTCACGTCGTCCCTACAAAGCACCCCAAGGCAAACATTATGCGGTGCCCAGAGGCGCCGGAAAACCCTTATCTGTTCCAATCCCAATTCGTTGCCCCACGCGCCGATATGTACTTCCGCCGCCCCAACGTCGGCGCTCGCAAGTCTTCGCAGAAGGGCAGGTACGAGGCAGACAAGCCGCTCGCCTTTCTTGTGAAGGCTTACACGATTCCGTACTTTCCCGACATTCTTGACACAGCCATGCAGCCAACGCCGTGGGCTTTCCTCGGAAGTCGCGAGGCTTACTACGAGTGCAATGGCGGTCGCCAGCTGGGCGTTCGGCTCGCCAACTACGCCACTGCCGGGTCCGTGAATCCTCTTTCTGACAACCCCGCTCCTCAGGAGCCAGAGCTGGCGAACGAGCTGCAGGCACTGGAGACGAAGCGATACGGTGCCCCCATCGCGATGCTGCGGCCCCCGGACGCGAAGCTAGCGCCCTCTGCATTTCCTTTGGACGCACCCAGTTCACCGACGCTCAGCACGTAGCATTACCCTTCCGGCTTTGGAAGGTCCTTCCAGTTTTTGCCTTACATTCTCTCTGCCTCTGCTGATGTCTTTTCTCTCTGTGTCGCTGCGCCGCCGGGGTGAGGGGAATAAGACCAGAGACAGAGAAGTAGGGTGACGTTCACTGGATGTGGTGCGGTGTCGTGATCTGCCTCTTTGTTGGTCGTGGTGGTGCTGCTTGCGCTGTTCACAGTTAACGGTACAGTGTTCCCTGACGAGAAAAAAAAAGACACAAAAATTACATCGCTGTTGCAGCCCCGTCCTTGCACCATTTCTGCAATGCTAGCGTTCTTTGTCGAAATGCAGCGGTGATGCCGTACGGGAATACGCACCTGCGAGGCTGTGGGGTGGTCGAACGTGAAGCAGCTCTTGTTTTCACCCTGATGTTGGAGGAGCGCACCAACTCGGCGTTCTCTGCTGCGAAGTGCGGACGGCCCATACGCACTACCACTGAGGAAGAAAAACTGGATTACGTTCTCCCGCCCTCCTCCATTTCTTTGTTCTCCTCTTCTCTCCAGCGAACACACCTGGGGCTCTCCTCCCCCGCTCCATCTCTCTCTCTGGCTGAGTGTTTGTGTGTGCCCACGTCGTCGCTGAATTCAAGCTTTGTGGTCTACTGCGCAACCCGCACATACAAACGAAGCGCCACAGCAAGGAGGGCGATCGAGCCTTGGAGTGAGAACTGTTTAAAAATCTGCATCACTCTCCTGTGACTGATTTTTGTTGGTGCTCCGTGCCGTGGCGGCGCGTGTTGGAGCAGCAGCTGCGCAGCCCATGGAGCTGGGCAAACTTGTCACCGCGGAGTCTCGTGGGTGTATCTACTACTTTATCATCGATGACGTGCACCCCGATGAGCCGCAGCACGATGCACTGAAGCACTACTACGTGGTCACTGCCACGTCTTCGCGCTTCTCGTATCGAGAGGCCTACGGCGTGCTCTGTCGTGCCCTTTGCAGCTTGGATAATCGCACCTTTCTTCATCGGTGGCACTCGCTGTATGAGCAAATTTTTGGCACGACACCATATGTGCAGTTCATGTACGCCGTACGGAATAGCCCGCTGGTGTGCCTGGACACCTTTGAACCCCAAGACGGTGGTGGCGGCATCCTTGGTAATGGCCACGCCACCGCTGCGAGGCTACTTTCGGCAGCTTGTGCGGCTGGCCCCGGCAGTCCCGGCTCCTCCTCTTCCCCCACTTATCCCTCTGGCACGGTGGCCCTCTTCTCAAACGAGGCGACTGCGCGGCTCGCACTGCGGAGGATGCTGGACGTCGAGCAGGAGCAACCACACTGCTCACCTAACGCGAGCGGGGCCCGCAGCCTTCATCATCAGCACGGATGTTGCACCCCTATACACGCGCAGTCCGCATCCATTAACGGTGACGCGAATCATGACCTTCCGGCTCCTCAGCAGCCGGTGTCGAACGGAGGGACCGCCGGCATCGGCTGCGCCCACCAAGTTCAGAACAAGGCTGGCCCTCTCGTCAATGGCAATCGCACGGAACCGCAACAGGAAGCGAACGGCTTGCTCGGCTTGGCCTCTCGCTGGAGGCTAGATGCGTGCTGTTCCGCCACCGACGCCGAGGGTGCAATGCACGAGCTTCAGCGCCAGCTGCAGCAGGAGCACAAGCGTCGCATGGAGGCAGAGCAACACCGTCACCTTCTCTCGAGACTGCTGGACGAGGTGTCATGCCCCCAAAGCAGAGAAAAGCAGACAGCCGCCGCTGCCGCTCTCTCTACTCCAGAACAGGACGGCGCATTGGAAGAGCTACGGCAGCAGTTGCACGCACTACAACGAAAGCTCTCGGAGGAGCGAACGAGGCACTCGAAGCAGCGTGAGGAACTCCTTTCAGAGAATGAGCAGCTCAAGAAGCGGTTGGGACAGCAGCATCGAGAGCAGAGTGCTCGAATCGAGAAGTTCCTGAAGGACAACGAAGATGCCGCTAAGCGGATGGAGGATGCGCTGCATAAACGAGAAGAAGAGGTGCGGGCCGTCTATGCTCAAGCGCTGCAGGAGCGTGACGTGCGTATAGCCCAACTCTCGCAGGAGGTCCTTCAGCACACACACGAGGCTCGTCAGCTGGCCGCGGTGCGCAGCGACGAAGAACGGCTTCACGCCCAGCGCGCAGCACACCTCGAAGACATGGCAGTGCAGCTGCGCGAGTGGAACCTATCCTTGCAGCGACAGCTAGCGGACGCCAATGACGAGGTGCGCCGACTGCGTCAGCGACTCGAGGTGATGGATGTTGCCTCTGTGCACGATGCCAAAGGCTATGCGCCTGTGTCGGGGTCTGCGGGCAGCGAGCTGGCCGGATTCTGCTTCCCCTGTGGTGGGCTGTCTCATGCGCACGCAGTTCAGCTCGCGACGCAACTCTATCATTCCCAGCAGCTGCTGGAGAAGTGCAGGGAAGAGAACCAGACGAAGTCAAAAGAGCTAATGCGAGCAGCTCAGCTCATAGATGCGTTGAAGGAGGGACTTCGCCGAGTCAAGGTGGACCTCGGCGCGGGCTCCACGGCTGCTGCTCCAGCCACTGCGATGCCGTCATCATAGCATGCCGCTGGACAGGCAATTCTCTCTCTCGGCTGCAGCGCGCAGCAGAGTTTGTCATCCGTGCAGAGCCTAGATGCGCATCCCCCGAACAAGAGGATCAAGCATGAACCCAGGCACACACCATAGACTGTAAGCATAGAACAAGAGCGACTGCGACCGTTGCGCACTCGCCGACCGGATGGCGGTCTGTTTTGTTGGTGAACTTTTACATCTCTTTCCGTCCACTGCGGGGAAAAGCATGGGTTGCCGTGTTGCTGCTCAGCACACACCGCTGAAGCGAGAAAACGGTACGGATTGGATGCAGCTGCTGCTGTGCGCGCGTAATATCGGTTCCGTGCTCTGAATGGGCGGTGCCGTGCGCAAGGACCGTCAGGAAAGGGTTCTGGAACGGCTCCCCTTTGTGTAGAGGTGAGTATTGCGACTTGTGATCCTCGGAGTTGCATAGACGACCCTTCGACGCCTCTTTGGACCCCTGAAGCATGACACAGGTGAAAATTGTTGGCTGCAGGAGTTGTTGTATGACCTCTCTTCCTGAGACACTTGCAGGGATGCGAGGCAACATGCCAGTGGAAGAGGACCCCCCCCACACACACACACACATACGCTAACCCACAGGGTGGAAAGCAAGGGGGAAGTACGGGGGAGTTTCTCTACTCTCACCACATGTGCCACCTGGAGATGTCGGACTCTGTCACCCTATGAACGTGCTTTATCTCTACCCATCCTCCCCATACTGCTCGGCAAATATTTTTTGTTTTGCCCGGGTCCGTTCGTTGTTGCTGTTCGCCCTGTCACACTGCTCATCCAGCTCTCTCTCTCTCTCTCTGTGTGTGTGTGTGTGTGTGTACCACTGAAACAAGCACACATACACACACCTACACAAACACAAGGTACTCCGTTAGCACGTCGACGGCAAGCTCACCATCGTTCTTCCCCCTCCCTTTTCTCTCTCTCTCTCTCTCTCGTTCTGTTCTGCTTCACGTGTGCACGACTCAATAAAAAAAAAACGCACCTTTTCGCCCGCATTCCTTCCGTTCTTTGCCTTTTGTGTTTTTATCGTTGGTTTTGCTGTTTCGCGTGACCGTTGCGCTCCTCCGCCTACTAGGTTTCCGACACCAACTCTATTACCCTGTAGCGTCCTCTCCTGGTCTCACGCAGCCATGCCCGCAGAGAGCTACCCGGACGAGCGGCTTGACAGCATGCTTGCGACCTTGACGCCCATCTTCTGCGAGAAGTTCAAAGTCGAGAATGCCGCGGATGTAGAGTGGCGAGTCTTCACCTTCGCTCCTGGCCGCGTAAACCTGATTGGTGAACACGTTGACTATATGGAGGGGTGGACTTGCCCGGCGGCGGTGCTGGAGGGCACGCACATTCTTGTTGGGCGCGTGAAGCACTTCCAGAAGGAGGCGAAGCCGAAGGTTCGCTTCTACGCGACGCACACGAAGGAGCACTTCGACATGGACCACCTTGGCGGGTGCGTACACAATAAGGCGTGGACAACGTTTGTGCGCGGCGCCATGACGCTGCGACTCAACCGCCTCGGCGTCGCCATTGATGACGCGTCCCTCAACGGGGTATGCATGGTAGTGCACAGCACGCTCGCCATGGGAGCCGGTATGAGCGCGTCGGCTGCCTTCGGCGTCGCGCTCATTCACGCTATTAACTCTGTTGTCACGAAGAGCTACAAGGATTGTCCCACCTCGAGCGGCCGCCGCTATTCTATTGTACCGGCGATGCCCAAGGACGAACTGATGGAACTGGCCAAGGAGGCGCGCCTTATCGAGACGGAATACTGCGGCGTGAATGTTGGCATCATGGATCAGTTCATCTCTGCCTTCGCGGAGGTGGACAAGTTCATGTTCCTGGATTGCAAGCACCTCACTTTCGAGCCCGTTGACATGACACCTCTCCTGGGCCACGGCGAGTACTCGTGGATGCTGATCGACTCGATGATCAAGCACGATCTGCTCGGTGGCACGGCTCAGATGTACAACTCGGTTCGCATCGATCAGGAGAACGCGCAGAAGAAGATCGGTGAGCACCGCTACCGTGGCAAGCCGTACTCCTTCTCCCTGATGGTGCGCAACCCAGAGCAGTACGGCTTCGACGGTGACGTGCAACAGTTCATGGCGGAGTTCAAACCTCTCATGACACCCGGAGAGTTCGAGCGCGGCACCTACCAGGTCATGGAGCAGCTGCGCACGTTGGAGTTCCGCAAGTTGAACGACCCGGCGTTGCCGCTTTCACGTGAGGAGCGCGTCAAAAAGGCCGGCGACATTTTGAACGCCGGTCACGCGGGTATGCGCGAACTCATGAAGATCACCACCCCCGAGCTCGACTACATCCAGGAGCTCATCAACGAGGACAAGGACGTCGCCGGTGGTCGTATGATGGGTGGTGGCTTTGGCGGCTGTATCATTATGCTGCTTCGCCGCAGCGCTGAGGACCGTGTCTTGGCGCACGTTCGCAAACATTTCAAGGCCCGCTTCAGCATCGAGAACTCCTGCTACAAGGTGAAGCGCGCCGGCAGCGGCAGCTTCGTCGTTTCCTTGGAGGGAAAGAAGATGAGTGGTGCTGGCAGCAAGCTCTGAAGCACTGCATCCTATTACTGTGATCCCCCCAATCACCTGATGCTCCTCTGTGCATCCGCGCGTGTCTCGCTGCTGTTAAAAAGAGCGATTGGGTGATTTACGTCTTACATGTCATAACGTTTTCTATCTCTCACGTCGCCTAGCACCGATGGCAGCGAGCAAAAGAGGCGGGGGATGCGAGAGAGGATGAAGTTGCCTGCGCACACGCCTGCATTTCTGGCGAGCGCGACCAAAACAAAAAACTGATACTGCACTTCCACTCTTTGCACTCTCCCACACGCGTAGGTGTGGTGATGGTGGCTGTGGTGGTGGTGGTCGTCGTGATCGTCGTCGTGGATGTCGCTGTCGCTCGCTTTGCCGCCTTCCGTGCTCTCTTCTCCTTCTTGATTTGGTTCAATGGTGAAAAACGTCCGTTGGTCGTTCTCAATCTGCGGGCTTTTTTTTAGTTGGCTAGTTGGTTTCGTTGTTTCATTATATATATATATATATATATATGTATATAGAGATATAGATATCTTCATGGTGCTTTCGTTTTTGTCGTTTTGCCCAGTCTTCTCCTCTCCCCGCCTCGCCTTGAGGGTTCTTCCTCGTTTGTTTTTGCTCCCCTCTATCGCCGTCGCCGTGAAAGGCGGGTCAGAGCATTCTCCTTCCTTCCTTAGAGCACGTTTGTAGGTAGCTCTTGGGTCCGCACCTGCTTGGGGGTGTGCAATAAGGTGGGGTCGAGGGGCTCTTCACCTGTGCTAGGTAGCGGACGGCCGCTTTGTTCTCTCCTTTTTTTTTCGGGGAGTGCAGTCGTGACTTGATCCCTTGTCTCTCGTTCTCGTATTCATATCAACTCAACAGCGCTGCTGTGCCTGGCGCATGGTTTAGCGCAGAGCATCCATTTCACGCGCTTGCTCTGCAACCGCCGATAAAAAACGTCTTCCCAACAGATAACTCATTTCCTCCTTCTCTTTTCGCCAGTAAACGCACAAAAATAGAAGACAGCAACAGAAAACGTTTTATTATTAGTTTTCTATGTTTTACCCCGCATGTTTGATGGTCAAGGTTGTTTCCTTGCTCATTCAAACTCACCAGCTCTCCATCTCCACTGCATATCGGTGCGCCTCGGCTTTTGGTTTTGCCTGTCATTCTGTTATTTTTCGCTTTATTGTTTTCGAGTTTTCGCTCCTCAGTCAACCATGATTGTTGCACGAAACAAATAAACGAGTTTACGGTCAGGACGTGCCAGATGCTTCCCACCCCCCGCCCCTCCGCTCCTCTTTTCCTTGTTTTTGAGCATCTCTTCGGCATGAAAAGTAAGCGGCCTGGTTGAAGCGAAGAAGAGAGGTGGGTAAGAGACGCGTGTCGTGAGCGCGTGGTCACGTGCGAGTCTGCGTGAGGTGCCTTCACTTTCCTAGCTCTGCTCTGTGGGCTATGTGCGTAATGGTTGGCTCTCCATGTCCTCACTCGTCCCTTGGTGTCTATTCTTTGCTGAGACTCCACCGCTAAGATAGACGGGAGTCTCGCGCGCCTTCCCACTCAAAAGCCCTTCGGCTCGTTTTTCTTTCATCCTCGTTGTTGGATGTTGTTTCGTCCATGACTCGTTTCACTCCCTCTTTTGTCGTCTGCGCCACAGCACCTCAAGCAATGCCATCCACCCTCCCTCCCTCCCTCCCCCACACTTGTCTGTTTAGCCATCCGTTTCGGACATACCCATCAGCTTTCTCGATGGCGCGGATTCTTCCAGCTGTTTCAGCTGCAACCGATTTCGTCTTCTCATGCGTGTTACGTGTCTACTAGTGGGGTGCATCTTTATGGATGAAATGGCGCTCGTTTGGTTGAATATGTGCATGCGTCGTGGTGCTTGACGCTGTCATCCCTTCATTCCTTCGCTTTATTACGTGAGGAACACTTGCCCCGGCATGGTAACCACAACATAAAAGGGTTGCACATAGCGGAGCTGCTTCTAAATAGGTGAGTCCCAGCGCATGGTTTTTGGTGCATCAGACATGGATACTGTCGTACTGTTTAGCGCTCGAGGTGCAGCACGGACAACAACAACGGAGGAACTACGGCGAGCATGTATGGCAATCTGAACTTACAAGTAGACACATTTCGTTATCTCTTTTGGCCCTTTCGCTCTCGACTCTCGCAGCCCCAACGCGGTACTCTGTGTTTTACAGCATAGCTATGTAGCTACCACTATTGTCACCTTCATGGTTGGTGGCTCTCACGCGCCCGCGCGTGGATGCTGACGGGGCACTGCAAGTGCGCAACCACCACACATTTGATCACCTCAAAAAACCTCATGAGCTCCGCATCTTCACGCATATTACGCATGCGCGCGGTCGAAACGAAAAAAAAAAACAAAGAGGAAGAGCAAATCATCTACTTCAGTGCTGCAGATAGAACCCCTCCCCATTCTCCCGCCCGCCCTCTACAGACCGTGTTTCTTAAGCAGCTGTCGTGCTGGCGCCTTTGTTTTGTCCGGCCCCACCCCCATCGAATCCGTCCTCTTTTTCTGCGTTGTTTTTTCTCGCTCAGCTCAGACTGCGGCACTGCACGCTAGTAAAAGGACGTCTCAACTTATTCCCGCATCACCAAGTATGCTGGTCATGCGCATTGCCTTCACAACACCGACAGACAAAAAAGCACGCAGACACACAGGTAGGCTGCTGGTTAGTGACGACTGTCACTTTCGGCGCGTAGGGTGACCTATTCGGAACGCAGCTCCTCATCAGCATATTTTTTCATCGGCTCTGCCAGTCGACCGAGGCCTTTCTCCTCTTATCCGTGCACTCTCCTTTGCCTTTCGCAAGCTCTCAGCCCTTTCCCGCTTGAATCTTGTTCTTTTGCTGAGAGGGGCGTGCATCACCGCGACCCCGTACGCCGTGTTGCTCGCACTCGCACGCTGTGGGGGCGCCGCGGGTCGCAGCTACAAAATCTTGCAGTAGTGCCGCGGGCGCACATCACGCGTGACACGGACACGGCGCTTAGTCCATTGTGACTGGGACGTCTCATGAGCATCACCGCCGTCTTTGTTGATGGCGGCCTTCTTTTCGGCTTGATCCGCCTCTTAGCGCGGAGGTGAGTGTGCGCGTGGCAGTGCTTTCTCTGTGTCATTGACCCTTCTCATCAGGGGGCTACGAGAATAGCTCTTCATGCTCTTTGCACGCTCAGCCACCAGCTTCCTCGCATACCTCTGCGATGTCGTGCGCGACACAGCGCTTGTGCGGATGTACGACTACCTCAGTGGCAGCTTTTGTGCGTGGAACTTGGCATTTATCGTTTTGCGCGCTGTGGTGGATGGGCTCGTCTCGGGGACTGCCTCTCGTCTCTTGACCATCCCCCGTTGCTGGTGTCGCTCTGTTTCCGGCGCTGTTTTCGCCGCCGCCGCCGCCGCCGCCACTGATGGTCGAGATGCGGCAGGAGCGTGTCCAAGAGACTCAGCTGCGTGGGAAACCGAACAAGGCGAGTCGAGTCGAAGCTCTATCTTTCGGTGCGCGTCATCCTCGCAGGCCCCTACCCTGTGCTGGTCTACATCGTGTGCTCCGCAACGCGCTTAGCGAGCATGCTTAAAATATCCCATACTCGTCTGGTCTCTTACCTTCCGCACCGCTGCCGGCCTCTCCGTCGTCAGCTACGCCTTGAGGGTCGTGGTGTTTCGTGATGTCGGTGAGCCAGCTTGTCTTGCCGCTCATGCCGGTGCGCTCCATCGATCGCTCTCTCCGGTGCCGATTGTCACGCTCACTGGAATGAAAGTGTGTGTTAAGTGGTTTTCACTTTGCATTGAACTGCCGCACCTCCACCTGACCAGCTTCGTGCTCGGCTGCTGCTGTCTGGTGGTGCTCTCTGAGTGTGCGAAGCCCGCCACCTCCGCCGTCGCCTCCATGACGGGTACCTCGGGCATCACGCTCGGTGTCGTGATGTGCTCGGAGGCGGCATTGTAGAGGTGCAGCTAGAGAACTTGGAACCTTTCTTTTTTTTTGGGGGGGGGAGGGGGCGGGAGCTGTTCTCTCGTCTTGTGTCGCAGTTGCTTCTGCAACAGTGTAGTCCTGTGCTGGTGCCAGTCGATTGCATCATACAGTCATGGGAAGACGTGGAACAAGAGAATGCGTGCGGAAGGTGAAGAAGAGTGGAAGGCCAGCAGTGCACCCGTCATGATTCCGTAGTGCACTGCGCCTCCCTCAAAGACGTTTTGCCGTTTTTGTTTCTCTTTAGGCTTCATTCTCACCTCCTCCCTTTTCCGCCTTTCCAAAGTGGTTGTGACGCCTCTAATTGACGTTGTGGTGTGTTGCCAGCTCTTGCCATTATAGTTGTCTGGACATTGTTCATCTCCCCCGTGTTCACTGCCTCCTTCTTCCTTGCTCCTTGAGTTCGTCTGCTTTAAAAAACAATGCTTCTCCCCGCTGCTGCCGCCGCCTGTTGTCAGCTGTGCACAGCGCTCTGATGACCCCCCCCCCTCTTCGTCGAATCGTTCAAGGGAAAAGGCACCCCGGTGGAAGCGAAAACATGCGTTCACACGCACACAACTGTGCCGTGAAGAGAAGACGGCTCCACTTTTCGCCCCGCTCGCAGCGTGTGGCCAAGGTAAGCCATCGCATACCTTGGCCGGCACTTTCCGTCGACATCCAGCATTCTACTTCTCGAGCATGGCGTGAGCAGGAAGAGGCGGTGAGGCACGCAGCTGCGCGAACGTGAGAAGGGATACTGGAAGTGTTGGAGACGTGCTTTGTACCTTGTGCTGTCCTTCTGCTGCACCAGCCTTGTGTGTGTGTGTGTGTGTGTGTGTGTGTGTGTGTGTCAGTCATAGTCGCACGTGGCTATCACGTGCTGCGCAGAAGGCACCCCGAACACGGTGTCTCCACTCTTCGCATTCGTTTTCGCTCTTAGTCCAACCTTTGTTCGCATGCCGTGTTTTGCCCTACCTTCACCTTCTCTTTTCCTCGTCGCGTGCTGCATCCGAGTCGTCGGGCTTTGCTATTCTCTCTCCTTCTCGTTCTGGACACCCACCCACCAATTCACCCACCAAACACACTCTCAGAAGCATCAGCGAAAGCACGTCGTGAAACAACCAGTGAGAGAGAGAAAGCCCCCCCCCCTTCCATCCCCCTCTCCCCCGCCCCAAACACACACACACACACACACACAGGCGCTCACCTCTGTCAAACGCGAGGCTTTGGCAGTGTTGTTTGTGCGTGCTATCGATTACTTCTCTGCCTCTCTATACACCACTGCCCACCGCCACCGCCCTTCCCCCCTGTCTTCCCTCTACGCATACAGGTACACGTCCACAAGTCAGTCTTCCAATGTTCCGCCTTGGGTGCAAATCGTTGATGCGGCGCACTGCCGTGGCGCTCTCTAGCGTGGCAGCCGCCGGTGAGGCGGCGCCGAACCCAGTCACCTACCTCACCGATGATGAGAAAATGCTTGTCGAGACGGTACGTGCCTTTAGCCTGACACATGTGGTGCCGAGGTCTCGCCAGATGGATGAGGTGGGCAAGATGGACCCTGTTGTGCTCAAGGAAGCGTTTGCTGCTGGTCTCATGGGCATTGAGACCCCCGCCGACCTCGAGGGTGGAGGCATGAGCTTCTTTTCGAGTATTCTCGCTATCGAGGAGCTGGCGCGTCACGATCCCGCCGTCTCGGTCACGGTGGACGTACAGAACACGCTGGTCAACAACATCTTCTTCAACTTCGCGAACGACGCGCAGCGCAGAAAGTACCTGCCCAAGCTCGCCAAGGATACGGTAGGCTGCTTCTGCCTCACCGAGGCGGGCAGCGGCAGCGACGCCTTCGCGCTGAATACGAAGGCGGAGAAGAAGGGCTCGAAGTGGGTCATCAACGGCTCGAAGCTGTACATCACGAATGGCGGGTGGGCAGGCATCTTTCTTGTCATGGCAACGGTGGACCCATCGAAGGGATACAAAGGAATCACCTGCTTCGTAGTGGACTCTTCTGAGACCTCAGGAGTCTCTGTGGTGCGGACAGAGAACAAACTAGGTATTCGCGCCAGCTCGACGGCCGAGCTCCGATTCGAAAACGTGGAGGTGTCGGAGGAGAACGTCATTGGAGAGGTCGGCAAGGGCTACAAGATTGCTATTAACATCCTCAACGAGGGACGCATCGGCATCGGCGCGCAGATGCTCGGTATTGCACAGGGCTCCCTAGACATCGTCATGCCCTACCTCTTTCAGCGCAAGCAGTTTGGGAAGCTCATCGGCGATTTCCAGGGTATGCAGATGCAGTACGCCGAGTGCGCCATGGAGCTACACGCCGCTCGGCTCATGGTCTACAATGCGTCTCGCAAGAAGCAGAACAACGAAATGTTCATCCAGGACGCGGCGATGGCCAAGTATTTCGCCTCTGTGGTGGCAGAGAAAACGGCCAGCCGTGCGGTGGAGTGGGCTGGTGGCGTCGGCTTCATGAAGGACTTCGGTCTCGAGCGTTTCTACCGCGATGCCAAGATCGGCGCCATCTACGAAGGTACGTCCATCATTCAGCTGCAGACCATCGCCAAGATGATCAAAGCCCAGTACGACGAGTCTTCCTCCCCTTCAGGCGCCTCATCTTAAAGATACAGTCTCCCTGTCAGCAGCCTGTTCACTGAGAACTGCGGATCTACTCATGTTGCGGGGCGAGGACTGGCAGAGGCTATCGCGTGCGCGCCAGTTGCAACTGCTCGTTTCCATAGAGAGAGTATCCTTGTTTTTTCAAGATGACGTTCTCCTGGCCGACAAAGGGAGATATTTCAGGGCGTGACATCTCGATGGCCACTACCCACGCTCTGGGCGTTGAAAAGCCGAGCAGCCCTCTCAGTGTCCCTTTGCCAATCCACAACGACTTTCTCGTGTTGACAGGGTCAGGTACCTATGAGTAAGTGAAGCCAGCGCAATGTATCGCTGCTGATGTCGGCAGTCAATCCGTGAATGGTGCTGCGTTGGAGTGGCCTGCGGCGGTTGACACACTTGTGGCACTCATAGGAGTAGACAAAGTGTCCACGTGACTCAAACACATCTCTCACCCGGCCCTCGCTGCCTGCTGGTACGGGGATCCTGAGCCCCACACCCCAGAGAGAGATGCCCCATGGATAGTGGCCTGTAGAACGGGTGGTGAGTGGGTAGGGGCTGAGTCAGAGGCAGTGCACAGGTGACTGAGTCGGCGTATTGACTGTAAGGTGTGTGCCTAGGCCGGCTTCGCACCACAGGATGCGTGCCTGTGACAGACCAGGGAGGGCAGAGAGAAGTTGCGTTTCTCCTGTATGGCAGAACGGACTCGTGAGAAAAGGGTATTCCTCGATCGCGGAACTTCTCTACATCAGCCTCTTCTGCTCCCCCACTCTTCTCCGCGCTGTTCTGCGTTTTTTGCATGTGAGTGAAGTCGACTGTTTGATTTTGTTTTTTTTTCTGGTTTTTGTTCATGTATGCCTGTGTGCGTGAGAGAACGCATGCAGTTTTGTTTTCGTCTGTTCTCTTTCCCGTGATGCTGTCCCACCACGTGAGGAATCATAGGGGAGGGAGTAGGGCCCGCCGCCGCTGCCTTCTCCGCACCCTCGTGCGCTGCCCATACATGTCCCCGCCGTGTTTTTGAAGCATATGGTGAAGAGGAAAAAAAAAAACGCACGAAAAGGCGACGAGCAAACAGCGAACGAACGCCTCCGGGGGAATCGTTTTGAAGGCGTATCAGCAAGGGTAGAGCGAGACACCAGACAATGTGAGCCGCGGCGTCACCGTGTTGTGCCCTCCGCCACCCCGCCTCGATCGGTTGCTGTTTGCTTCCTCACACCCATTTCTCTTTTTTTTTTCGCCCCGCTCCGCCTCCCTCTTTCTCTTCAGAGGCCTGCACTGCTGGCATGATCCCCAAAACGCTGCCTTGACTTTCCTTTCTTTTCCGCTGTTCTTGCAGATGTGTCTGCGGGTTTGAGGTGTATCTTTTCTTTGTTGTTTGCTCTCTTCAACCGATCGAGCACCGGCGTCGCAGCCCGTTGCTCTTCTTTGTCTGCACTGTTTTTCTCCAGCTCTAGCGAGATGGACATCGTTGCCTCTACCGCGTGCCACGCGCCCTACACCGCATCAGCGTGTACCGGTGCAGGGGACTGAAGTTTGCTGTTCTCCTTTTTGTTTTGTTTACTTCTCTCACTTCTCGACAGACACTTTTTCTCTTTCTTTGCGCGACGCTGCGTACGCTTGGCGCTTTGTGGCTGCCGTGAGGCAGCGTGCAGCTGAGCGGAGGTGCTGTGCAGCAGCAGCAGCAGCCATGCACCCATCAAACAACGCAAGGCAGAGGGGTGGAGCAGCGGCGTCAGCAAAACATGGCATACCAGTGGCCATGGTAAGTGCGGTGGGGTGCAAGACGATACAAAAAACGCACGCAAATGCTCCTCCTCGAGCGCACGGCGATTCCATGGCGAAAACGAACGCGACAGCGCCCTCGATGGCTTTTCGGAGCAGCAGCACACGTTTGGTCGTCTATGTGGTTGTGGACACTCACAGACCTATCTGACTCCAAGGTGTTGTGAATGCATCACAGGAATGGCACCGCTTTCTTCTCGCGTGGTGTGTTCTGTCTCCGTCAACATTCTCGCCTCTCCTCGCCCCCACATCCTTCACTTCACAAACCTTCTTCTCCTCGTGGTATCGTTTTTTTTTGTCTTCGCTATCCCTTCCCTCACTCATGTTTTCACCGTTGTCTGCCCCAACACAATACTGCTAGGCGTTACCATCATAAGAAGCAAGCAAGCGGCGGCGGGACGGCAGAGGTGCTGGTGTGTGTGTGTGTGTGTGTGTCGGTGTGTTACCGTTATTTCTCGTCTGCATCAGCTCTGCAAGTCTGCCATATCGGTCGCAGTCGCTCTCGATCTGTGTGTGTGTGTGTGTCCCGGTCTCGCTCACGCTTCACCGTCCCCGTGTATTCATGGAGCGCGGCTCCGGTCTGCAGCTTTTTCTTGTCGCCTCCACACTCGTTGTTTAGAACTGCACCAACATATCGAAATTAGTGGGCTCTATTCTGTGAAGAGAGACGTTGGAATCGAAGAGCTGCCCTCTGTTCCGCTCCTCTCGTGTGTAGCACGGTGTTGTCCAGCTTCTCTGACAGGGCCACCGCCCAGCACAGGTGGGTTCACTCTGGTCTCTCGCTTTGTAGTTTCACTTGACTGCGTGCAGCTTACTGCCGACTTCTCGTGTGCCATAATGATCCTCTTGCTCCACATCGCGGATAGTGCTGGTTGCAAGCACCGCTTTTTGGCTGTCGGCAGGCCCTCCACAACCGCCGTCGGTGCCATCAACAAGCTTCGCTTCAAGCTTTCCATTCCTACAGAGGTAGGTGTAAAGTTGCATCTCACCAATGATCTTCCCATTCGCCACCTCGCAGCACCCTTGACAAGTCTGCGGAAGCAGCGCAGTGGCAGCGCGCGGGTCTTGTGCATGCCGCTGTGGGCCGTGCTGAGTGGTCCGGAAACCGCCGTCAACGAGATCGACTACAGTGCAGCTGATGTCAAAGATGAGAGCGACGGGGAAAGAGAGATCCAGGGGGAAGAGGCCTCGAGGAGCTTATCACACACGTCCCCGCGACCCAGCAGTAGCACGGTGGAGAGGGCCACCAACGGTAGTCAGTCCATGCGTATTGTTTTTCCGGCACCTCCGTCAAAAACGCCACCTGTGCCCGTGCAGGCCAAGCTGCCGGCAGCCGCCGCCAGTCCTCGACCATATCGCAAGCCAACGACCGGCGTGCACGAGACGCCACAAAAAGACGGACGACATGAAGATCGCTTCACTAGAAACCGGCGACGCAAAGGAGAATGCTTGCTCTACACCCAGCCTTGCCACCACCTCAACCGCTGCAGGGCCGGTGCTTCGTCCGCCAAGGAGAATGGCTCCTCCGTCGCAGGACATGCCGCAGACAGCTCGTGCCGTGCCGCAGCAGCTGGCTGTTAGCGCTTTGGCCAGCTGCTGCGGTGCTGACCCAGTCGATCGGCCTGGTGGGCTCTACAAGACCGGCTACGCCCGCCGTGACACCGTCGTCGGGCACATTATGCTGCGTGAGTATCCAAAGGTGATCTCCGGCCATCAAAAACAAATCGTGCTGGCCGTGAAGGATGAGGAGCGGTTGGCGTCGCGCCCCACAATCGTGACTTTTTCTGTGCGTCCGACATTGACGGCATCGATGACACAACCTATGCACAGTGCCTCTCCATCGGCCTCACCCACGGACAGGAATTCCGCACCAGCACCTCTCCTGCCGAACCTCGGCTGGCCCTCTATGGCGAACTCGGCACGCTTCGGCATAGCTGCTGGCCAAACGCGGCTGTCCAGTACGATCTCCTCACTGCACCGTACGCTGGCATCTGCCGATGCGCCCGATTGGAGGGCATTCGCCGCGGAGAGGAGATCAAGTATCTCTACAAGCACGCCGACTCTCTCGCCTTCCTACTGCTTTCTCGTGAAAGACGCCGCAACATCCTCCAACGGAAATACTTCCTGGACTGTGCCTGCTGTCGCTGCACTGAGACTCTGGAGAACACCGCGTCTACCACCGTCACCGGCTCTACCACTGCTGCCGCTGGGGCCGCCTCGATACGCACCCTACATGAAAAGGGATGCGCGGCCAATGTGAAGCCGTTGAAGAGCGCGACGAGGATCAAGGCGCAGCTCGAAGCGGAGTTGACCTTGACCGGGGCCTTCTTCACAGACTCGGGCGTCGACCGTGATGCTGCGAAGCAGAGGGACCTGAGGCAGGAAATGCACGAAGACTTCGAGGCTCTCCACATCATGGATGACACCGGCGTTGAGATCAATCGCGCCCTTGTCGGCAACGTCCCTCTCATTCATCGAAGGAAACAGTGCAACCGGCTTCTCGGATTTTTGCGCAAGTACAGCAGCTCAGAGTCGGTTCTGCGCCTTCATGATCACCACTGGCGGCTGAACCTCGCGCGTGCGGCCTGCGTGCACGAAACGGTGCGACTGTGCGCCGTGAAGGGCGCCATGCCACATGCTCGGCAACTGGACCCGTGCAGCAAGACACTCTTCGTCCCCACCAAGACGGTCTACGACATCTCTCTGAAGCAGCTCGCCGCGGAGGCACTCTTTATCCCTCCTGGGCACCCCCACAGCCTCACCACGTACGAGTCCTACCTCTACCTACTCGCGATTCTGCCCCGGCGATCGCCCAGACGGCGGCGGATTCCGCGCAGAGCGAGTCAGACATGAAATGGAAGCAGCTGCAGGAAACGAAGGAGGCGTAGGGCGTCCTGAAACGCGCCGCGCTGCCGCCGAACATTGAGAAGCTTGTGCAGTCTCAGGAGCCGCCGCAGCTGCCTTCGCCGCAAGAGTGCGCACCACCACCCGCAGCGGAACCACGTGCGCTGGTTGAGGAGGGGCCAGTGCGGAAGGAAACCTCCACGAAGGCGCCGCAAGTGTCGGCCAAGTGAATACGCGGGAACGCCTCCGAATGGGAAAGAAGTGCCAGCTTGCGCATTGGTGTGTTGCGGTTCTCGCTTTTTTTTTCTCGAGAACGATTCTCTATTAGTGCAATCTCGTTGAGGCGAGCCTGAGGTGGCAGGGGGATCGAAAAAAAAGTGTGTCTGTGTGTGTTTCACGCGTCTCCACTACTTACCAGTACCAGAATAGAAGCGGCTATGTGTGGCAAAACAGTGGTGGTGGGAACGGTAACGCGCTCCTTCACGTCTCAGCGTGTCGCAGCTAGCAATGACCTCCCACATGGAGGTGCATTCGCACCTTTCAATTAGCCACTGCGTTCCTTTATGTGCATTTCCGTCTCCGTATGTATATATATGCATATATATGTGAATCACTTGCTCTGTGTGTGTGTGTGTGTGCGTGTGTGTGCGTGTGTGTGTGGGGGGGGGGGGGTAGCGCACCTGTGATCGAGAGAATGTCAGCCCTTGCGCCCCTTTTGCTTGTCTTGATGCATGAGGCTCTCCTGCTTTATTGCTGATGGGATCGTTTCGCTTTCACGCTGGTACACTCTCTCTCGCGCGGTGCCCCATGCGATGCACTGGTCCGGGTTTGTTATCGAGGTGCCGCACTGAATGCTCACCACGTTCCCGCGGACCTTTTCTTTCGTGTTCGCCCTTGCCTCTCACGTGGCAGGAACCTTTTCACTCTCGCATACATGACACATTAGCCTCTGGCAACCGCGCTCAGGAGCTCCCCCCAGCCCCGACTCCGCGAGCTGTCGCTACGCTTTATGACGGTAAGCTATCTTCTCTCTTGTTCCCATCCTCTCCATTACAGTGAGCAGAATGCGAGAATGGAAGCGTGCCCACTTTCCCTTTTGTTTGCAGCATGTGGCGGTGCATACGCGGTGCTGGTGCCTGGGTACCCAAGACGACTGGATGCACTTCTTGCACTAGTACACTGGCCAGGTATCTATATCGAGTGTGTAGGTGCGTGCTGTCATGTTCGTATGTGTGCATATGCGGTGTTTGGGGGGGGGTCGCACGAGTCGGGGCGACGGCTACGCCGCCTCCGTTAAGCAGAACGCACTCTTTGAGTTTCAGCTGCCCACCTTTTTGTGGCGTTGTCGTTTCCGTGTTGCTGCTAGCTGTGCGCTCCCCACCCCCCTCTCACCTCCCTCTGCGTCGTCTTTGTTGCCTTCTTCCTTTTCGGTTCCGTCGCCCACCGTGTAGATCCCTTCTTCTCAGTGTGTGTGGCCGTGCCTTTAGCGCACGCATCTGCGTCCTGTGCCTTCTTTTCCCCCTTCGTGAGGACGCGACAGTGCTGCAGCAGCGTTCATTGTGACGTCGACGTCGTACTCATGATGGCTAGGCCCATCACCCATGAATACATGTAGTCAACGAATGAGAGAATGCGGAAAGTCGGCTGTGAAACAGAGACTACGCATGACTTAGATGCACTCGACTGCAAGACCCGCGGGAAAGAGTCGACGGGTAAAGCAAGCCACCACACCACCCATCTATAACAGTGCCGGCGTCATGATTTGCCTAGTTCTTTCTTTCCCTGCTTTCAAGATAGAGGCTCTACGACGACTCTCAAATGATGCGCACCAGATCACTAGCGGGGAAGTGTGTACTACTCTCAAATTCGTGTCTCATATATATATATATATATATATCGTTTGTTTGTTGGGCACTCCCCCACCCACCCACGTCACCGCACACGCACGGACCGACATAGACGGACAGACACAGCCGCGTCTTGGCGTTGGCAAGCGTTGCAGTGATAAAACGCATCACGAGAAACGGAAACAAGAAAGAAACGGTAAAGTGCGCCTTTGAATCCCGTCTTCGGCCTTCCTCGCTCTGTAGATCACAGTGGTTGTGGCAGGAGAAGCAAAACCAAAAGAGGCCGCTCGGAGAGTCATGGTGTGTATGTGTGTGTGTGTGTGTGAGTGTGTGTCTGCTTTCCAGAGGAAATGAGAACAATCGAAAACAAACAAAAGAAAGCAAAAGCGACTGCGTGAGACGTTGAGGCGTATACGTATCCGCGCTGGTGGTCGTGCCGATGTCGCCACTAGCTGTGTTAAAGTTTTTTTCCATCTCTCTCTCTCTCTCTATTCTTTCCTACACCGTTGACTGCGCACTTTCAACAACAACAAAAAAGAAGCGCAGTTACGTGCACGTCGAAAATATGGCGACTCGCGACCGCACGGGCGAGTTCTTGCAGTACCGTGCGATCCGCCCTCGCCGGCATGAGACGGAGCAGCTGCTTGCCGAAGAGGAGAACATGAATCGTGTCTATGTGACGCCGCTTTGGGTGAAAAAGATGGCTGATGTCCGCCGCATT
The DNA here is from genome assembly GCF_000002725.2 of Leishmania major strain Friedlin. Lineage (NCBI taxonomy): Eukaryota > Euglenozoa > Kinetoplastea > Trypanosomatida > Trypanosomatidae > Leishmania > Leishmania major. Next base: position 1,104,046 of record NC_007284.2, on the reverse strand, counting down.
GAAGACCAAATCAAGGAGCAGATGGCGGCGCTCGAGAAGCTGCGCAAGGACCACCTCAAAGTGGAGTTCAGTTCCACGCGTGATGAAGGCCGCGAGGAGGCCGAGATCGAGGATGCTCAGAGCACCATTGATCGCCTCTTCAAGCAGAGCGAGAAGGGTGTGAAGGACTTGGAAGTCTCATACACGCGCGACCTCCCTGACGGGGGCACGGATGCCGAGCTGAGCATTTTGCGCAATGTCAAGATGTGTCTGGTGAACGAGATCAACAACATCAGCAAGATCTACCGTGAGAGCCAACGCCGTTACATGATGGATGTGAAGAAACAGCAGCTCGTCTCGCAGCGGTGGGCTGGTGGCGATCGGCAGAAGGCAGTGGAGCAGCAGCTGGAGAACGACGCTCTTATGGATCAGTACCTCCAGAAGGGTATGACGCAGGAGCAGGTCGAGACGATCATGCTAAATCAGCAGATGGCAGATGAGCGGGTGAAGGAGTTTGAGCGCATCTACAGCTCTATCAAGTCGCTGCACGAGATGTTCAAGGACATGAACACCCTCGTCATTGAGCAAGGCGCCTTGCTCGATCGCATTGATTACAACATGACCATCACCCATACCCGTGTGCAGAAGGCGCGCACAGAGCTGCAGAGAGCTGCGGAGTATCAGTCCGCCGGCACATTCAAACTGTGCGTTCTCTTCATGATTATACTCATTATTGGCTTGATGATAGCCCTCGTCTTCAAGGCCATTACCTGAGGTGAATCTGAGGGTGTGTGCACCGCATGAATCTGTCTTTTCCATCTTTCGCACGATGGCGTGAGCGCGCACCCCGCGCAATGCATCGGTCGAAATGATATACGCCTCGGGTCACCTTTGGGGGGAGTCGTGAATCGGCACAAGGGGCTGTCTCTCTTTGACCCGGTCGCTCTCTCTCTTCCCCCCCCCAGCTCATCCTCGTTGCGTCTTTGTGTTTTCCCCCCTTTGAGTGTCCCGTTGCCACATGTGATGTGATTCTCTATCTTTGTGTGCGTGCGTTGGTTTGTCGTTCTGCGGGCGAGCGCACTGGTGTCGAAGTCCATCGGCGTCGAAGAGGCCCCTTCACGTCACCGTTCAAGGTATGCGCTGCGCCTTGCGGAATCGGTGTTACAGGGTGCGTTAAAAGACAAGTGAGGGTGTCGTATGCCGAACAGGACGGGTGTGTTTGCCGTACCGCGAATGCATGAGGTGATGTGTTCTCGTTTTCTTGTGTTGCCGCTCATCACCTTAGCGCCCTCTCGTGTTGTTGGTCCGTGAGCGCACCAAAAAACAAAAGGGGGCGCACGTGCACCGCGCCTATCGAGCGCACGCGCTGTCGTCGTTCGCCCTTTGCTCCTGTCGTTGTGGCTTTCTTGCTCATGCTTCCCGGTCCTTCGATTGTGCTCCTCATCTCTTCTATAGTCGTGGCGGAGTTGTGTGTGTGTGTGTGTGTGTGTGCGCCCTGTCTAGTGCTTCCGTTATTGGGGCATCGCTGCTGCCTGTAGCACTTGCATGCGTTGGTATCGCCGCCGCCTCCGCCTCCACCCCACCCCCATCTCTCTCTCTCCGTTTTCTCCCGCTTCTCTCCGGTGCCCTCTTGATGCCCCTGCACGTCGCATCGCTGTGGCGCAAACATACAAACGACAGCAAAAAGAGAGAACGAAGGAAAGTACAATGACTGCGTCGCCACTCAGTCGTACGGTGGTGGGATAGTGTTTTGCGATCGCGTATTCCGTGCCATCCGTCATGTGAAGCAAGTGGCTGCATCAGAGAAGTGGTACAGTCGAACGGGCACGTATGTTGCGTTTTCGCGTATGTGTACATGTCTGCTGGAGTATTGGTGTCTTCTACACGTAGACGCAACCACCCACACTGAGAGACACCTCGAATCTCGCCTTGTCTTTCTTTTCGCTGGTCACCGCCACTCTCTGCGAACTCGCCACCCCTACCGGACGCTGTCTCTCCCGCGTAACCCCCCTCCCCCTACTCTGCTCCCATGCCTCTGAATTGGCATTCGTTTTTCTTACTGAGTTCTCTTGACGAATGAAACACCCGCCCTCCATGAGAAGCACCTCTCCCCACCGAGGAAACCAAGCAGAAGCCTCTCCTCCTTGAAGTGGGTGGCGACACCGTTCTTGTGCCGCGCACAGGCATTGCCCGCTTAGTGGACCATGCAAGCAAACCCAACGCACTCGCTAAACCCCTGTTTCGACGATGAAGGTGGCGCCGGTGTACCGAAAGGTACTGAAGCAGCTGCACAAGGCGTGCTACACCCGTCCACACTATGTGCAGGACATCCGGTTCCTTCTCTCTTTCCCTCTTCACACAACAGGCAGTGAAGCGAGCACAGCGGTGCCAGGCACAACGTCCTCCTCGCGAACGGTGAACTCAGCAGCGGCTCCGGCCACGACCCCAGCTGATGTGTCGAAATCGCCAAAGTCGTCTTCGAGGAAGACGACGAGCCGCGATCCTGTCGCGGAGCACCTCCTGCGGCCGAGTTCCGAATGCTACCCTATTGACACAAGCATGCTCTTTGCGATGTGTTATACCGACTTACACAACGCGGTGCGCGAATCGGCGCCGGTGGTAGCCGGCATGAACCCGGTAGCCATGCAGATTGTGCGGTACCGCAACCTTCTGTGGCTTCAGGAACGGCTCGGGCGCGTCCTTAGTAGCAAGACCCAGCAACTGCTAGCCACCTCACTGAGCATCTCCAGGGGGCCAGCCGAACATGACTTCATTCCAGACGAATACTTTGAGAGCAAGTCGCAGAACACCGGGAGTGCCCCCCTCTCCGCGACGACGGCTTCTCAGCGGGCAGAGGCGGCAGTCACGGCCGCAATGTCGACACGTTCTACTTCGGGTAAGGCATCCCAGGAGGCTACGGAATCGTTCGCACTCGCCGTCGCTGGCGGTGGCTTGGCGGAGGTGGTGGAGGAGAGCGACCCAGACATCGTCTACTCCGCCGGCGCCATTGGCCAACAGCAAGAAATGTTTGTCCTTCGCCACCGCGAGCCCTTCCCAATGGCGGAGCAGTTTTTGGCCGGGTTTCCCACCGTCACAGCGGCCGAACTGGCTACATGCGCGTATCAGCGAGCGGCATTGACGCAGCTGGTGCGGCAGAAGTTCCCGACAAAGCTGACGTGTCAGGACGCGAATGTGAGTCTCTCCATCTCTCTAGAGCCGTACGATCTGCAGTACACGAGCAAGGAGCACGCTGGCATGGGATACTTCGCAGCCGCACATCGACAGTTTCGCGTCCGGTTTTTGCTTGCGCCTCTGTCGCCGGAGTTGTCCGGGGCGGAGCGAACCGATGTGCTCGTCGTAAACTCGTACTTTGTGCGACTGGACATGGAGCTGATGCAGCTGGTCGAGGAGGTGGGCTATCTCCACAGCAGCGACGTCCTTCGCATGCTGCGCGAGCGCGATTACGGCGATCATTTTAGCGAGCTCATCGGCAGCGGAGTTGCTGAGGTGCTCGGTGAGGGAGTCTTTGCGGGGCCAAACGAAGGAAAAGTTGCGGTTGCAGCGACCTCGGTCGACAAGCGCACCGGCATCGAGACCTCAGCAACCTCCCCCGCGCCGGCGACCGTCGCCGAGGGCTCTCGAGTGTTCTCGCTGTACTTTGTGAATCACAGCGACGCACCCATGGTACTGAAGGGGTTGCTGTACTACAAGCTGGGCAAGCGTCGCCACTTGGCCCACGCACCCATTCAGTGCATTCCGTTCGGTTTTCTCCTGATGGAGGCGTAAACCGGTGGAGAGTAGAGAACGACAGCCGCGGTGAAGGGAGCTCGTGTTCGCGAGCGAGGACGGGAGTGCTTCGGCTCGCCACGTGGCGCAACGAACGAAGCCCAGACGCGAGGGAGGAACAGTGGGCGGAGAAGCGCATGACTGCTGAACGTCCCTCATGCACTTTGCACACCACCACGAGCACTGGAGCACACCGTTTGGCGTCGAACAGCACTGCTCGAGTGCCTGTTTCCTCGTCCCTTTCCCTACTAGATTGGAACAGTTTATAGCTACACAAAGTGGGACATCTCATATAAAGACTCCGCGGTGAGCTCAAGTGGAACGAGCGAGCGCAACAAGCACCAAGTTCTCGGCCAACTGCGGTGTTTTCGCTTGTCCGTTTCCTTCTTGACGCCTTGCCGCATCTAAGTGTAGGAGCGTGACGTCCGTTACGGGAACGTGGATCGCTGCCATGCTTTCTCGCTTCACCTCCTGTGCCTGTCACAGGTGCCCCTGCATGCGAACAAAAAGCGAAAGGAGCAGTGAAAATTGCGGACACGTCTCCATCGTCTCGCTGATCCGTTCCCTCGCTCTCCCACTGAATGATGGCCGCACACCCTGTGTCACCTCTTGAGCACTCCCTCTGCACCCATACACGCACACACACCTGATCCCCTGCCCTCGTGCATCCCTAGGAGTACTGAAGCAGCATGCAATGCGCCCCGAGGAGGCGCCCTCGCTTGCTTTTATTTGGAGTGCGCCTTACTTGTCATAGCGAAAGGGAGAGAGAAAGAGAGGCGGGGCGCGGGACCGTGGGCGTTCGCCTATCCGTGCTGCTTTGCCACGCAGTGGGCCCTCTCGACTTGGGTGAGGTCTTTCTGTGCATGTTCGAGGCATTGAACCGGCGGAGACCCTCTTCACACCGGCCCCACCCCCACCCCCTCGCCACATATCGTCTGCCGGTGCTTGAGAGCGAGCAGAAAAATAGATCGGCCTTTCATGCGACTGAGCTTCGCGCCTGAACCGTGTTTCCATATTCGATTGCGCCCCTGTTGTGTCCCTTTTTGCGCACGTTCTCCATCATGCGCGCTAGACTAAATCCCTCTCTCCTTTCCGAGTACTACCCGACGAGTAGCAGCTCCCTGGAGCAGCACACGCACCTGCGCATCCTATGGCTTCCGCTTTCAGTGTGCTTTCTGTGGAGCGGTGAAACGCTTTACGCCAAGTCAGTGACAGGTGTAGCGGCGACGACGACGGCGGCAGCAGCAGCAGCAGACTCTTTGCAAGCGCCGCCGACTAGGGGCTCCTCTCTAACCGCAAGCAATAAAGGCTTGCCAACGCCGTCGAACGCGAGCGTTGGCTGCGGTTCCTTTTTGAGAGGCCGAAACACAGAAGCTTTTGTGGGCGTCGATGAAACCGTGAGCGGGTACGAGGTGGCCCTACGGCGTAGTCTTACCCTGCACCCACCTGTTTCAGCCTCGGAGCTCTCCTGGACCTCGTTCCCCGCAGTGTCCAGCATCGTTGCATCGCCTAACACGTCTGGCGAGGAAAACGGCCGCGGAAAGGGACTCTCGCTTGTCGACCCATCCGCATCGTTGCCGTTCTCCCTCACCAGCGACCTCGGCACTTCCCATTGGGAGAATATGGACAGCCATCGCGCCACCATGGCTGTAGTGGTTGTGGTCAACGCCGCCGTTCTCACCGTCTCTGTCGAGCACGCGGTGCAGGTTGTCAGCATCATATTCGCTTCGCAGTTCAAGGATAAGGTGTGCCGCTGCGTCGTCGTGGATCCTCCCGAAGGGCTCGCCGAGAAGCTCTCGAAATCATCCCTGTACCTGTGCGTCTCCGACTCCATACCAGTGAGTCAGACCGTGCGGAAGCTACTCCTGTGTGTGGCGCAGGCGGTGGTCGATGCCCAAGGCGCTGCGCTGCGGCTTTACAGTCAGCCCGACAAGGCAGATAGCACGGCCGTGCGGACGCCCATGGACAAGCTCACCACGTTCACGACAGCGCGCAACGCGAGCACGTTGATTGCCTCCCGCTTCAAGAAGAAAGCGGCGGATGTACTCCTGCAGTTTGGCGCCGTGGCCGCCGCTGTGGCCGTGTACGGGGAAACTCAGTTTAATTCGAATGTCGACTGTCTCTGGTGCTCAGCAACGTTAGAGAGCATCGCTGCCGCTCGGTATCGCTACCTGCAGACGACGCTACTCTGCCACCGCGACGCGCTTAACGCCACGGTCTTGCAGCTTCAGAGTGACAACCCCACCTGGGGACCGGACCTGGCCGCCTCCGTGAACCAGCTCGACTCTTGTGTGGCGCAGTACAGTGAGAGTCTGACGCTGACGATAGCGAGCTTCAGGAGCGCGTCCGTGCCCAACTCGATGCGGGCGCGGCTGACGCGCGAAGTGGAGGAGAACGTGGCGGTGCAGGTCGCGCTACTGAAGGAGCTACTTGTGCGAGTGCACGTGTGCTTGAACGCTGGTACGTGGGAGGTGCCGTCCGACCCGCAGTCGTATCGCCTGGGCAGCGATGTTAAGGGCTGCGTCGAGAACGTGTTGCGTCTGGCTTTCAGTGAAATCGACGTGTATTTGAGCGAGTCGCTGCGGCAGCTGAGAAGGTATGCAGCAGCGGGTACGCTGACGTTCTACCCCTCAGCCATGGCGGCAACCGCCTCGCTGCTCGGCAGCGGAGGCACGAGTAACGCGATGGTGAATACGACTCTCGCCATGCTGCGAAAGCGGGAGTTGGAGGCGCGCTTCAAGCGGCTCGAGCTGCTCGCCGCGCGGGAAGCGCGGCAGCCCTTCCTCGAGGAGCTGAGCACATTGCGGAGTCTCTTCCCTGGCATCTACGGGGCCGAGTGGACGGAGCGCAGCCTACCCTTCTTTGCGTACTTGTGCATGATCAACGGCGCTGAGCGTCGCGCGCGGGCGCTGCTGGTGGAATTCGCCTCCATCAAGGCACGTCTGCAGCACACGGAAGAGGCTGCCGAGGTGCTCCTGCGCGTGTGCGCACTGGCTGGCGTTGGACTTCCGCTTGTCGGGCTTCAGGCCTCGAGCAGCACTGCGAGCGACGACGGGGTCACCCTAGATAGTGCCACCTCGGCGGACCCGCTGTATCAACTTAGCCGCGCAGCGACCGCCACACAAGTCGCGCAGCAGGTGAAAGACAGCGATGCTGCCGAACCGGCGGCGAACGGGAACACGTCAATCGGCGCATCCTTTAGTATGTTCAGCTCCGTGGAAGAAAAGGCTCCCGATCGCGGCGTCGTACGGCTGAATCAGTCGATCACCAACGCGGCACTGCTGAACGTGCCACTGCTGCTCGAGCTCATCAACGTCTTCGACCGGGTGGCCCCTGCGACGGCCACGGCGGCGCTGCGTTGTCAGCTGGCGACATTCCTCCTCTTTAAGTTTCCGCATCTCCTCGAGAAAGCAACGCAGCAGACCCTCAAGTCCGTTCTGCGTGAAGCGTCCGCGCTGCTGGAGCCGCAGATGAACACCGCCATTGTGCCGTCCCCGTTCTTTCTGGGGTGGCAAGCTTTCCCGCTGCCGCCGCATCTCGCACCCAAGACGGTGCCTGTTGGGGGTGCTTTCTTCACCTTCATTGACACACAGCGGCTGAAGCTGACCATCCTCTGCCTGAATGGCAGGAAACTGAGTAGTCGGACCGTGTGGACGGTCGGCGACGTCGCGTCCGTTCTCGTGACGTTGTACAACCCCTTTCAGGAACCCCTCACGTTTGACGCGCTGGCCTTGCGCTGCCGCTCCTGCGCATCTCTCGTTGCGGACGACGGCGATGCCGCCTCTGGTGAAGGTGCGGTGTCGGCGTCTTCGTCGCACACGCTGAGCGCGCCCATCTCGTATGTGCTGTCCAATGTAGAGGTACCCCCGCTCGCGAAGCGCAAGGTCTTGCTGAAGGTGCAACCAACCGAAGAAGGTACTCTGCTTATCGACGGCGTGACGCTGCGGCTGGCAGACACACGCTCGTCGCAGCCGATGACCGGGCAGCTTCCGGCCCCCATGTACATCCCGGTACTGGAGCGATTACCGCAGGTGTCCTGCACCCTGAACACCAGCGAGCTGGAGGTGTTCGGTACCCAACGGATCAACTTCACGGTGCGGGTGGTCAACTGCGGTCGAGTGCCCATCAGCTGCATCTCCCTGACGGCGCACAGCGAGCAGTGCCAACTGGAGGGCTGCGAAGGCTGCAAGGAGCGCCGCAACGAGACAGACACAACGGTGAAGCTGAACAAGCGCGCCCTCGACGCGGCGGCGCGCACACCGCTGCAGCCTGGTGACGTTGTCATGATTCCAGGAACCCTGGAGGCGCCCCCGACAATAAGCAAGTTCGGCGCGCACTACGTTATCTTCCGCACTGATCTCTCACTGCCCCACCCTGAGCCGCAAAAACCGCGCGACGTGCCGGACGCCGTGCCCGTGTATGCGGTCATCCCGCGGCGCGTGACGGAGACGCGGCTGCGCCTGTTTCACTCTCCCGGCCTTGTTGTCACGTCTGTGGCGCTAACGAAGGACCGCCGTGCCGTGGAGGTGCGTGTCGCAAATCGGAGTCGCCTCTACAGCATGGAGCTGCAGCTGAGCGCCCTGACATTTGCAGAGCTGCCGGCCGCCTTCATCGTCGCCGGTGCCGAGTACGTGGTTCCGCCGATAAAGCTGACGCGCATTCCGCCGACGAAGGAGAAGGACGGCCTGCGCTTCCATGTACCGTGGGTCGCGCGCGAACTACCTAACTGCACTGGCACGCTGGAGCTGAACTTGTCGCTCACTGGCACTGAGGTGGTGAGCGCGGAGCCGCTGGACGAGTGTGCGGTGACGCTCGAAGCCAGGGTGCCTCAGGCGGTGCTGCCGCCACAGCCTTCCGATGCCTGGTCATCGCCGGTGCTCCCTGACGAAAGCAGAGACTACGTCGTCGCCGAAGACCCGCAGACAGATCCGTTGGGCGACGGAGCGGTGCTGATCTACCGCTGGGAGTACGACGGAGACGCCTCCTACGGCGGAGCGGAGACAAGCCCTGTCATCTCGCGTGCCAAAGTAGTCTGCCGCGGCGCCCGCCTCTGCGACGCCACAGGCGCTGTCACGGCGACAGCCGTGTACGACAGCCCTTCGCAATCGCCGCCGACAGCAGGCCAGCACCTGGCGCACCCGAGGGCAGCGCAGGCGTCCGAATCCCTCTTGGATTCGCCAGCCTCGATCTCCGCTTTGTTGTCTCGTCACACAGATTCGATGGATTCGGGGGCAAAAGCGAGCGCCAGTGCACCGCAGGCTTTGCATCGAGCCAGGACTGCGCTACCGCGACTCGGCGGCTGTGAGAGTGGCACGCTCAGCACTGGCGGCGAAGGCACCCCAGTACCGATCGTCATCCCTGCCTTGAGACCGATTCGTCTGTGCCTGCGTGTTGCAGCTCCGCGGTGGCGCCGCGCCATCCCCCTTCACGTGCACGTGTCCATTGACTCGCACTTTGACGTGGCGGTGCTAACGGGTGCTGTGCAGGCCGATGCAATAGTCGGCGAGGAGGGTCGAGCGGTGCACGAGGGTGAGTTTGAGCTGTTCGCCTTCAAGACCGGCGAGCATCTCCTGCATGTCACCATTACGGACGACGCCGAGCGGGAGCTGACGCACACGATCCGGCTGCTTGTTGAACACTGACGCATATCCTGACCAGCGGCACAATGACATAGACGCACATGCAAGCACACGCGACGGGTCATTCCAAGAGCGCGCGCTGTCGAGCGATTTGCGGACGCACGCGCGACGAGAGACGAGGAGGCTCGTGGTCAGTGGGAAAAGGGGGTGGGGATCACGCGACGCGCTCTCTTTGACCCAGAGAGGCAGCGGCGAGAGTGCGTGGCGTGAAAGCCGTCAACGGTGCGCTCAATGTTCTGCTCTTGAGTTGGCGATATCGTGGAGCAAGATCGCCTTTTTTGTTTGCTTGTTTGTGTTTGCCTGTGTCCGTGTATCGCCTTGCTTTAGTCGCCACAATGGATGTCCAGGTTGTCAGGTGTGTGTGCGCACCGTTTGCGGAAAAAAGAGTATAGGAAAGGCGACGCATGGAGAGGACGAGGCGTGAGGGAAGCAGGCGCTGTGTGCCCCGTTCTCTGGGAGCGGCGAGCGACGGCGTTCGTGTGTCGCTCAGGGCAACCCAACACACACTCGCGCTTTTATGTTTCTTTGCTGGGGATTCTCCCTTCCTCATCCCTCCGTGAGGTTCGGTGACGCGCAAGTCACACGAGCGGAACTCCCCTCCGCCAATATGTATATATATATGCTTTTTGGACGGGGTCCTCTTCAGGTGGAGTAGTTGCTGGTTATGAGCGCCGACGCTTCCTGTGCTCATTGCCACCTCAGTTGCTGTTTCCCCGTCATTCCCCTCTCTCTATCTCTTTTCCGAACCCTTACCGCTCCTGTTGCAACCATCCCCTACCCTCACAACGGTTATCTGTGCTCCTCTCGCGCACGCACTCCTGCATGCCGAAAAAAAAAATAAAACACATCCGCTAACATGTCCGTAAACTCGACATCGACAGCTGTGCATGCAGTTTTCGTTTTTCTGAGTCCATTGAGCCAGACACACAAGCATCTACATACATACTCGTTGTACACGCGTGCGCATTCGTGTGCTACACGTATTGGGGGCATTTCAAGCCCACTTGAGGGAGTGTGTGCGTGTGTGTGTGTGTTTGTTTGTGTGTGTGCGCGCGCGGGTGTGTGCTTTGTTGTCGTCGCTGTCTCGATCAGCTCACACTCCCGCGCCTGCCCCTTTTCCCAGTCTTTTATACGTTGTGAGGGTCGCTGTTACGCCGCGTGTACTGCGCTGTCACCACTAGAACACTACCCACACACTTTTCCGAGCGCACCTTCGAGTGTGGTTCCTGTTTACCTCTGCATCTTGCGCGTTTGCGTGCGTGTGTGTGTGTGTGTCACACCATCAGTGACGTAACAACGTTTTGCTCATCGACGTGTTGTCACGCCTTCGCTTCTCGTCTATCGGGGTGCCCCCTCTGTGATGCCGCCAACCGCCGTCGAAAAGGGTAATGGCGAGCGAGGCGCGCAGCGAGCTGTGAGCGGTCGGCGCCAGCAGCGTGGGGGACGTAAGCGCACCCGCGACGCCACCTCCATCACCCCCGCCTCGCTTCTCGTAGAACCCGGTGATGCCCCGGCTGATCATGCGTTGACGATGGCGGCGTCTGTGGCGGCGCCGGAGAATGACGGCGTAGATCACCCTCCAGACCACTCCTCCGCGTCCGCCACCCCTGCTGGGCGCGACTCTGTGCGTGACCCACACTCCGCCACGTCGTCCTTTGCCGACGGAGGGGAGGAAGACAATATGAACGACGACGGTGATCCAAGCGGGCTGGTGCACTCCATCACATCACCGACGTTTTCCCCTAGTGACGCTGCCGGGAACATGACCGAGGAGGAAACGGCGGCTCGACTACTGCAACAGTCGCGCGGCGCCGCCCAGTCGATTCAAGCGCAGGTGGAGAGCTGCGTGTCTCGCTTCAAGGTAATGGAGACGCGCCTAGACACACTCTTGAAAGAGCGGCAAGAGGTGAAGCCGAAGCTGGAGGAGGTTGCCCAGTCGCGTCATCTTGAGCGCTACATGGAAGTGGTGTCACTCAACGTCGGTGGTGAGCGCTTCACAGTGCCGCTGTCGACGCTGTTAAGCAAGGATGCCCCCAACTACTTCCACATCCTCCTCGGCTCCGAGGAGACAGGGTGGGTCGCACCGGTCTTCAAGGATGAGCACGACACCATCTTCATCGACCGCGATCCCTCCTGCTTTAAGTACATAGTCGACTACCTTCGCGGCTACCATTACTTCAACCTACTCAAAGAGGACTCGCTGCGGCGTCTCAAGGTGGACGCGGCGTACTATCAACTGCCTGGCTTACTGGCGATGCTGGGGGATGTCGATCGTGATGCTGAGCTGCAGTTCAGCCCCGGCCCGGGCGTCAGCCCCGAACGTAACCGGTTGCGCGTCGTATATGGCGTGGCTGTTGTCGGTGACGTGTCGCTTGTCACGGGGAGACACACAATCACGTATGAAGTCAAGGTAGCCGACTATGTCGGGTTTGGCCTCATCTCCGAGTCCTGCGTCAACACCGACCAGGAGTTCCACAAGATACCGGACTGCTGTGTCTACTACATGTCCGGCGTGTTCTACACCAACTACCCGTACCACCGCAAGGAGGAGAACCTGGAGCGCATCGAGAACGGGGACTTCGTGACGGTGAAGGTAGACCTGGAGAAGGGCTACGTTGAGTATGTGCTGAAAAACTCGCGCAAGATGGTCTCCCTCGGCCGCGCTCGTCGCCTGCGCTTCGCAACCACGATGAAGCTTGCCTCACGCGTGCGAATTGTCCCGCCAGAGGAGGTGCGACGTCGCTTGTCACCCATCCACTACAGCTTTGAGGAATAAGAGGCCGTGCCGGCGAAGAGAAGGTGACAACGATGAAAAGTGTGGCGTCATCGTGAAGAACGGTGCGTGGCCAAGAAGAGTTGCATCCGCTGCAAAGGCGAAGAGTGGTGGGGGCGTAACGGCGAATGTTAATGTATACAATGGCAGGCCGTTCCTAGGTAGGTTAGGGTACTTCACCTCCCTGGATGGCAGCATCTGTGTTTCTCCTCGGCGTCATCAGTCTCTCTGGCGGCCGATTGCGCCGCACGCATGTGCGAAGGCGAGACGAGAAGAGCTCCTGAGGCGCGTGGCTCGATTTTTGGGCAGGGCAGTCTGCACTAGACGATTCGAGTGTAGCCGTTGTACGGCAGAGGCTGGTGAGCTGTGCTTGTGTATGCGTTTACTTTTGTGGATGTGTTCGTGGGTAGACTAGACACCCGGGAAAAGAAATGAGTCTTTTCTTCGTCTTGTACGTTATGCTACATTGCTTATCACTGCTACGCGAGGGCTACTGCTGAGGCAAGGCAATCCTGCACTCTGCCTTTTTTTTCGTGCTCCCCCCCCCCTCACCCTCACAGAACAGAGCATTCCCTCCGTCATCCCCTGCTTGCACCCCTTCTCCTTCACGCTATGGTGTTCGTCGGTTTGCACGCGTCGGTGTGCGACGATGCTGTTTTGAACCTCGCCTGTGGCCGCAGCGGTGGTGGCGCTCTGCAGCTCACTCACAACTCGCGCACGCACACGCACACGCATCCCTAAAAAGTGCACGAAACGGCCATGCGGCGTCGTATTGCTGCAGCCCTCTCGCTCAGGCCTTCGTCCTTGTTTTGCTGCTGCTCTTCTTTGTGAGGGTGCGTCGGTCCCGGCAGTTGTTTGTTGGGTTGTTTTCTTCGTGTCGGTGGCCCTCCTTTTGGGGTCTCTCGCTCGCTCGCTCTTTTTCTCGCTGCCACTATGCTTTCTGCTTTTCCTTTGATCCCATTCCTCTCGCCTCTGTTCGTTCTTTATATGTGATGTTGGCGTGTATCTTGTTCCCTCTCTCCCTCCCTGTCGCCATGAGCGAGCCTGCGGTGCATGCTGACTTGATATGTAGGCATGTATGTGCCCTGATGAGACTCCGTATTTAAGTGCGTGACTGTACTTTCTTTTTTCTTCGGGCGATGGTGATTTGCTCTTGTAAGGGGGGAGGGCGGTGCGTTTCCCCAAAAGAAAGGGCGCAGCCAGCGTACATCTCTGACCTTTCCAGACTGGCAAAGGCACCACAATGTGTGCGGGTGCTTCGGTGTGAGTGTGTGTGTGTGTGTGTGTGTGTGTCGGCTGGACAGAGGGAGGGAGGCTCCCAAGGTGGCTACACAACAGCAAGCGGTAGGGTGTAGGAGGTGTGGGCAGTCGAGCTGTCGGGACTTGTGCAATGAACAGAGGGCAACGCAATCTACTATCTGTTGCTTGCTTTCCCTTTTTCGCACTTCAAAACGCTTCAGTGTCCTCTCACTTGACCTCTTCGCGTTTTCTTCACCCCTTCTGTGTCAGTATCTTACCCCCCCCCGGACTAGTGTCGGTACGAAAAGTAGCTTTGGGGTGTTGTACGGCTTGTCGCGAGTCTTTTTGCTTACTGTCTCCGTGGATTGATATGCTTTGCTCGGAGGTGTGTAGAGATGTGCATGGCGCGCGCACCGAAAACAAAACACGGAAACAAGTAGTCTTCTGCAATGTAATCAAATCCGAACGTGACGAGCCAACCCAAGTCAGTGCACACGAAACATAAGAGTTGAAGCAGCTGACAATCATGTCAGTCTGAGAGACGCTCAATCGAAAAAAAGCGGTGCCGGTGCCCTTGCTCCAGCACCGCAAATACAATCTGTCACCACAATGAAGCAGGATGCCCATCACGCAACAGCAGTTGTGGCGATTGCCAGCACCTCTTGGGCAAGAGGCAACTTGCATGCATGCATCTTTTCGCGCACGTGTGCCATCGCTCTACGTTGGCCCTCTTTTCCCTCTCTTGTGCTTCTTCGACGGCTGTAAGTGTAAGATTCGCATTCTTTTTCAGGCACACCACGTTTCAGCACCACATTCGACGCTTCAGTTTCACTGCTCACCCCCCCCCCAGCTGCACTCGTGACGCCTGCGGTCGAGATAGGTCTCTCGTTCACTGTATCGACGAAAGATCACTTGAAGAGGACGCGCGCACGCCAAGAGCAGCACGGGCTTGCCATACACATCTACACTGTCAGTAGCCGCATCGATCCTCTTACCCTCCTCACCACTTCCCGTTTTTTGCACACAGACGTCCGACCCTTCAAGGTACGTCGGCGCTAAAGCCGTTTATTTTCTTCTCGCTTCCACTCGTCTTTACGCCATCGTCGACATTCTACACGGCTCTGTCCCCCTCTTTGTTTTTTTTTGGTCCTAAGAAACGACTTTGGCTCTCTTCCGCGAGCAAGTTTTCATTTTCTTGTCATCTTGTGGCTCCTTGACTTTCCGTTGATCTCTCACTCCATCGTTCTCCAGCGCCTCTTGTAGTTTTTTTTTTCGTCTTATCACTAGGGACCACTATTGTAATATCGACTATGCCGCCGAAGGCCACCGGCTCTCGCAGCAAGAGTGTCACCAGCGTGACACCCACCACTCCCGCTTCTGCTGCCGCACCGGCCGCGATGGTGGCCAGCTCTGTGCCCCAGGGTGGCACACAAGAGGTGACATCGCATGTGCAGGGGCTGATGCAGCAGATGCAAGCCCGCTTCGACGAAATGTCGAAGTGCATCATCAGTCGCATCGATGAGATGAGCCTCCGCATCGATGATCTCGAGCACTCGATTGATGATCTGATGCAACAATCTGGCGCAGAGCAAAGTCAGAAGCCCGCGGCGCGGCCGAAAAAGTGAAGGCCGCGTCGGGGAGAGGCCCAAGTGTGCATGTGCCGTAGCGCCTCCGTTCCTCGCTGCCCGTTCCCTTGCTTGATCGCTCCGCAGATGCGCATTCCGCTCACAAGAGCGAGACTTTGCAGAAGTGTGGTTGCCAACAAAAAAGGTATTGGTACCTTTGTTTTTTCTTTCCTGTTTTACCTGCCCTTGAGGTCGCGTTTGTGTTGCCACTCGGTTTCGTTTCGTCTGACTTTGTATACGTGCTGCGGGTCGAGTCGTTCTCTCTTTCCTTCGATCATTACATTGTGGCGTCCTCGCTTTCGATGTCTGCACTCCCCCTCTCACAAACACACACACACACACACACATCTTCCCAGGCTGCAGCTTGCAGCGATTTCACTGTCCATGTCTAGGAGTTTCTCGGAGGCGACCGAGAAGAGATTCATGCGCGATAAGAGCGAGAAGTGCCGCACCCTCTCCTCTCCTCCTCCAGCCATAGCGTCGGTGTATCTGGACGCATTAGATAAGGCAGATCACGGGAGCGAGACGAGGAGGAGGCAGCAGCGTCTTGTGCCACTCGTCTACCTCCTTGGTACTGGGTCCGATATGCAAATATGTCGCCGGTTGTGTGGTGGATAGATTCGCGCTGTGTCTGTGTCTCTTCGTGGTTGTGTTGCTGTCATGCGGGCGTCTGTCGGCTCTCTCGACTGGTTGAGTGGTATTCGTTTTTTCTTTTCTTTGATGACTTCCTCTCTGCATGCGCGTCTTTTCCGCTTCCTCGTGCATGTGCGCTGTGCTGTTTTCGTTTCTATGATCATTTTTTGGGGCGACTGTTGTCTACTCCCCTGTTGTGCTGTCGTGAGCACAGGTGCGGCGGCTCTTCGTCCTTTTCGTTGCTTTTTTGTTGTTGGTGAGTCGGTTGGTTTTGCACTGTGGTGTCTGGTTCATCGAGATCTCGTTGGGTGTGTTCTTTTTCAGAGCGGATGTGTGTGCGCGTGCTGCTCTGTGGCGGCCAGAGGGGCGAGTGCGTATGTGCCCCGTTCGCTCACAGACGTTGTTGCCTTTGACGTTGTCGGGAAAGCCGTCTGCAGACTGAACAAGTCATATCTTCTCGTCTCTGAACACTCTCATTCGCTGCCAGACAACGTGAGCGCAACTCCACTAGAGCCCCGGCCACCCACAGGCCCCATTTGCGTGGTACGAGGAAACCGTAAACACACACGCCGCGCAGCAATGCACCGCCTCCGCCATCCGAGCACGGCTCCTGCCTCCAACGCTACCCACCCACCCCGCCACACAGCCGCCTCCATCATGCCGGTCGCCACCCTTCGTGCATCCCCCTCGGAGTGACAGACCCAGGCTGCCCTACCCAACAGTAGGCAATGCGAGGGCCGGGTAGGAGACACGTTCGAGTCACGCTGACGAGTTGCCTATTATATTGATGGTACAAGCGTACTGACGGCCGCGCGCTGCTTGGCTTTCAAACAGAGTATATGTACTGCACTCTGAGATGACACGCATGGCGGCGTCCCCTCCGCCGTCAGCGCGAAAGAGGGCGTGCAGAGTGAAAAAATAAAACAAGGGTAGAGGGCGTGTTCGTGGTGAGGTACTTTTCTCTCTTCCCTCTATTTCAGCCTCTTCTCTTGCCGCTGTCCGCACGAATACACAAAAAAACGCACTCATGATTTCATCCTACGCTCTCTCGTTATGCGCCCGTTGCCATGGTATTTTTGTTTTGTTTTCTTCGAGGTTGGGGGTTGTTTTCTCGTGACAACGTACACCCCACCCCCGCCCCTACCTCCCTGTGAAGCGTCGTTGAATGCTTGTGTACATGTGTATCCGTGCACGGTATCTCTCTCTCTCTGTCGATCTCCCTGTATGGTTCCGGTCACGTATCGTGTCGTCTCTCACCCCTTCTTGTCGGTGTTCCACCCGCCTTGTACCCGCCTCACACCACCACCACCCCTACTTCCTTGCTTTTGGTGTGTTTTCCAATGCTCTCTGCGAGCCTCTCTACGTGTGTGTGTGTGTGTGTTTGTGTGTGTTCTCTTGCCTGTACTCCCTCCTCCTGTTCGCGTCACACAGTAGAGCCGTTTTTGTCACCTCCACCCCACCTTTCGAAGTTCCTGCGCGGTGCGCAGGACTGTTGGCATCACGCGGTGTCGACTGCGGAGGGGCGCGCAGCTTTGGTGGTTCCGCGGCACACAAAGCCCGCTCTTTTTTTGTGGCCGTCTCCGAATCAAGGGCATGTCCGGCGATGTGCACGCCTTTCAGTGGGGCACGCACAGTGAAGAATCCGTGCAATCCGGTCTCTTCCGCGAAAAAAAAAACACTCCCGACCTCACCAAGGCTCTTGCAGCTCACAACTTCGAGAACGCTGCCTGTCTCACTCGACAAGTGAACCCATTTTTCATCCCGGCTTCGCTTCCCATCTGCTCTTCGCCGTGCACAAAGCCTCCGCTTTCGAACAAAACGAAACAAAGGAAGCAACGACACCTTTCAGCAGCCGCTCTACAATGTCAAGCACTCGCTCCCCCCGCGACACCACGTCACGGCGGGAACCCCCTGCGGAGACGATCTACGACGCTTGTCGTCGCGGTAATGCCGAGCGCTTTATGGCGTACGTGCAGAAGGGTGGATGCCTCAGTGAATGCGATGATCAGAAGCTCACCCTGCTCCACCACGCCGCCTTTTCGGGGAACAACGCCTTTGTGAAAGCCATTCTCGACGGCAGCGACGCGCAGCAGGTCAACATCGACGCTGCCGACAGTGAAGGGTGGACGCCGCTGCACTACGCCGCAGACCGTGGGCATGTACGTGTCGTGGAAGCGCTGCTCGACGAAGGCGCCAACGTGAACGCGCGTGATGCCGCAAAGCGCACGCCCATGCACCTCGCCGCTCTCTCTGGCAGGGCAGAGGTGGTGGCGGTGCTGCTTCGGAATGGTGCCTCGAAGGCGGCAAAGAATGTTGCGGGCATGAGCCCGATGGATTGCGCCCAGCAGACGGGCCAAGCAGCCGTCGTTGCTCAGCTCGAGTAACAACCGAGGTCAGTGTATGTGTGCGTCCATTGAAGCTGCAGGTGCAGATGTGCTCATGGTGGACGCTGCCTCCACGTCAACCAACAGTGACGTTGGTGGCGGGACACTTGTATGTTTGGAGCGCTTTTGACGTGCGTGTGAGTGTATGTGCTCACAAGCGAGCTCAACTGCACCGTGGCCTTGACACGTTTGTCGGGAGTGACGATGCATGAAGGGCAGCCGCCTTGTCAGCGGCCGAGCATAACCCGTTATTGATGCTGACACGGCGCCGGGGAAAGGCCTCGTGGCTCGCAGCCACGGAAAAGGTATACATATATATATATATATATGTGGGCAGATGCAGAAGAGGTGCACATCTCTCAACGGGTTTCCCTCTCCGCAGTGCTGCTGCTGCTGCACTTTTTTCCCCCTCGCTCAGCTGCACGTTTCTGTCTTTCTGTTTCTCTCTCTCCTGGTGTGGCGCTGCAGGGTGAGCGTATCGTTCTGTACCGATCCCTCCCTCTGTCTGTTTCTGTTCTTTGCTTGTTCTTGTGCCATGCACTGTTTTTTCTTGCTGATGCGCGTGCAATCGGCTTCAAGGTGTGGATAGGCACACGGCAAGCAGGCAAGCAAAACGCGCATAGGCACACATAGACACACATAGACACACACACATCTCTTCATAGATAGTTCTCAGCATCCACGTAGCCGCAACGCCTGCTTTTCGCCCAACACCCCCCGGCCGCCCCGCCACGAGACTGCCCTTATCCCCGCGCAGCCGGCGCCTTTGCTCAGTGCGGACCAGAGTCACATCCGCAGTCGAGAATGCGCCCAACAGAGACGCTATCGCCAGACATGTGCGAGACGTCGCCGTCTGCCCCGTCGCCGGAGGTTGCCACCGTCACACAGCCACCCCGGCCTGCCGTTGGTGATGGAAAGGATGAAGTCACCATTCTCTCCGCTTGTTCTCCAGCCATCACCGCCCTCGGCGCCTCCGCTCTCGTGGGGTGCACAGAGGAGGACAAACTCACGAGAAACTTCGTTGAGGCGGCGGTCGTGGCTGACGAAGGTGCGAACGCTCCCTTTTCCGTGGATGACGCTGCCCAGTCCAGGATAAGCGGGAGGACGCTATTTCTGGTGGACACGGAGGGCAGCGACGTGATCCTTGGTGACACCTCGCAAAACATCTTGCCCTCACCACCGCTGTCTTTCAGGGAGGCCGGCGAGCATCACGGCGCTCCGCAGCACAACTCCCACGCTGGAGGCGTGGGAGACGAGGAAGAGCAGAAAGCGGACGGCGAAGATGGCGCTGATGTGGCGCGAGGCAATGCGATACAGAGCAAGTACAGCGTCACATCGGAGTGGGTCGAAAGCTTTCCGCGAGCCGACTCGTCTGTCTTCCTTGACGAGTCCATGCAGGCGACTGCTTGTGCAGAGGCGACGCAGGTCTTATCAGCGGTACTGGACAAGAAGCGAAGGCGACGAGAAGACGACGGCAAAGATGGGCATGCGAAGGGTGGCAAGGGTGATCGCAAGCGGCGCGCGCAGGAGAAGGCCAAGGCTGCCGAAGTGCAAGCAGCTTTCAAGCACTCCCAGCGAGCGCTGCGGAAGCAGGCGAAAACTTTGAACATGAGGGACGTCTTCTCTCGTACGCTTTCCCTGCCGTCGCCGCTGCAAGCCGCTACCGATGCGCTTGTTAGCCCCCTCTCCTTTCCTCCGAACAGGTTACTTGTGGACACCAGCATCAAGAGCAACGCTGCGAATGACGGTGGCACTTCTCCTGCCGAGACGGGTGTCTGCTCGCCCTCGTCGCTTCGACCCCACTCGCCTGCCTTCTCACCAGCGTCGCTTGTGTCGCCGTCTTCGCCGTCCAGCAGCAGCGCGTGGTCCCCAGACGTTGTAGGGGAGCTGACGAACCGGTTTCTCGCCCATGTGCAACAGCAGAAGCGGCAGAAGTTTGAGCAGATGGTATCACGCGAGCTCACACAGTCCCAGGCGCTGAGCCAGACGCGGAGCCTTGCACAGCACCCACGCGAGCATGGCGGTGCTGAGGATGGTCAGCGCGGTGACGACGACGAGTACAACCCGCGTACGCGCACGGACAGCGCGATGGCGAATGACTTCAGAACACCGGTTGACGAGCTCGTTATTGGAGAGGAAGACAATGAGGCGGCGAACTGGATGCCAGCCGATTCGTCCTCGCCCACCTCACAGCACGCGCGGCGCATGATGCAGCGCGACCCAGTTACAGGCAACGAGATGATGCTACTGGGAGCTAGCTCGAGCGAGGAGGGGCGACTTCCGTCCTTCTCCACGACGCCGGCCGAAAGTCGGAAGGCTGAGGAGGATGAGGAGGCGTCGCAAGAGCAAGATCAGGTGATGAGGTCGCTCGCCCGCAAGCATGAGATCTGGAAGCTGAAGCAGCGACATCTACGGGCGCAGGAGCAGGTCGAGCTGGACGAGCGCGCCAAGGCACTGCAGCAGCAAAAGTCGGCCAAACCCCTCGCGGCCGTCACGTCGGCGTCGTTTTCCGTCAACGTCCCCTTAGCCCGCGGTGATGCCGATTCGGCCCCGGCGACGTCTGCGACTGAGGCCAGCGCGGCGTCCGCGCCGTTTTTCACTGGCATCTTCCGGAACTACGCGGCCGCCGCAGCAGGCGTAGAGCGCAGTGGCCGTAGGGGCGGTGACAGTGCTACAGCCGCCGTGGGCTGTGGGCAGGTGGCAACGCTGTCTCCAGATGACATTTCCATGATTCGCCGCATCAACAGCTTCGACAACACCTCGACCCAGCGCGTGGTCGTCTTTGGCACGGCGGCGTCGAAGCAAACGCGGTATGAGAGCATGCAGCGCTGACGGGCGCCCTCGAAAAGGAAAGGACCAGCGTGGGTGCATCCTCGGCTGCCGTTGGCGATGCCTAGAGTGTCTAAGGGTATGTGCGGCGATTCATCGGCCTCGCTCTTCGCTTGTTCTTCTCTTTAGCCCGTGATTCAATGCATAGTCCCTCATCTAAGGAGGATCTAAGAAGACGTCGGTGCTGGGGTGCGCGCATAGCCAGCTGCCCTGCCCCCCCCCTCCCCAACCTACCACCTCACTCCGCCCCGATGAGGTTTGCGCAACATCCTTTTCACGCATAAGTGCCTCGCTCACGTCGATTTGACTGGAGGATGTGAATCTCCACGGCAGGTATCAGCTCTGCCGATCTCCCTTGACACCTCTCCACCACGCATCAGCTGTCGTGGGCTGTGAAGGCACACATGGGAAGGAGTGGAGGCTGTGGCTCCTGCGCATGGTTGTTCTTCTTTCTCTTTTGTTTTCTTGTGTGTGTGTGTGTAGTTTGCATCTCTTTCGCACTGTTTCGGTGTGTGCCAAAAAGTATGAGGGCAACCTAATCCGCGGGGTGGTGGTGGGGTCGAGACCACCTCGTGTTGTCTCCATGGCTGTCGGCGTGGTGACTGCTGTGTGGTATCGTGAGGTGTGTGCGCGCGCGTTACCACTCGTGTACGCATGCGGAAGCGGGCTGCCGCGTGCCCTCTGTCGGCAAGGCGCCAGCTTAGAGCTTGCGTATCATACACGTCTATTTCTTCCCCGTTCCCCCCTCCCCCCCCTCTCTCTCCCTTTCCTTTCGTTTTGACTGTACACCTCTTCGCCACTCGCATTCTCCTACCACCGGTTCGCCGTTAAATCAAAGTGTAGGGGCGCGCGAGCAGCGTGCTCGGTAGCCCAAACAAAACGCAGTTGTCTCTTGTGCGGTGCATTAAAACGAATGGCGTTGGACAAGAGCCGCATTTCGATTCTCAGCGCCACCAAGGTGGACGGCGAGAAGCTCAGCAGCGTAGGGGACACAATGGATTCCTTGATCCCCGCTAGTCGTCGGCTGCAGCTGGAGAGTGAGAAGTGCTGCCCACTCTGCTGTGTTGCGTACGGTGTTCTCATCTCCAGCGTCGCCGTCTTCTGCATCACGGCATTCGGCACCGCGGTATCCATTTTTGCGGAATCGCGCATCAACTACACGGTGAATGGTGCAATGAGGCAGACGGCATGGATCGCTTTCCCTGGTATTCTGGCGGGTGCGACGCTGCACTACTTCATGGCGGAGGCCATGTGGAGCAGCAAGCATAACTCCTGGGGTCAAGCATGGACGAAGGCGATTATTGCGAACGCGGGGCTGTGGACCGGGGCAATCTGCATCGGCACTCTCGGATGGCGAAAGGGGCTACCACTCACTTCGACAGGCCGTCGCCTCTATCACCGCTACCCGATCCCCTCTGAACCGCTGGAGGCACGATTGCTGCGCTCCAGTCGTGAGTTCTTTACCGGAATGGGCGCCACGTACTGGCTGAGCGGGGTGGCAAGCGGTCACTTGGGCTTTGTTACGTGTGTTTCGTTTTGCGTGTCGGCGAATCGGCCGTACTTCATGATGGCACCTCATGGCGGATATGCGTACCGGTGTATGCCGCCGTGGCGACGACAGCAGCTCCAGGCAATGGCCCTGGGCAGTGACTCGACGAACCAGCCTACCAAGCCGCAGCCGCAGGAGCAAATACGCAAGCAGCCGTCCATCAAGTGATTGTAGTCATCTTTGACGTGTAGCTTCTGCTCAAGCGCCCGATCGACGCGAAGGTGCACGTATTTCTCGTGGATGGACTTTAGCAAGCCTGTGATGTGCGGGGTGTTCGTCTTCGTGTCTCACCGCGTGCGCATGGGCGGCCTGGTGTGTGTACGCGTATGTGTGTGTGTGTGTGTTCCTCTGGGAAGTAGGTCGGAAGCGTTCGTGCGACTCCGTACTCTGAGTTTGCACAGAAGACTCTGTAAGGAGAGGTCATAGTGAAACGGACCTGCAGGCATCACTCGCAGAGGCGACTTGCTGCCGCGATATGCCGGTGAAGTTGTTCCTCCCTCCCTCGCTGCCGTGCTTATATATATATATATATATAGTTCAAGCAAAGAGCGCGGATTTCCTGTAGCCCTGCGTGGTTGCGTGTCTTATCGCATGCCACGTTGCTCACCCTGTAGCGCATCTACTGATGCTTTCTTCGTTCACCGCGCGAACCCCCTCCCTCCTGTCGCTGTTGTCCATACACTTCTTCGCCTGCTCTCGGGTCTCCTCATCACCGCATGCCCAACAGTGTGTGCAACCCGCTTCCCGTCTCCCCTCCGTCGGTGCGGCGAGACGCGCCGTCGCCAGTGCGGCTTCCCCCCCCCTCGTGACAGGGCACGGATCACCTAACCCTCGCTCTCGCTTTCTCGCATGACGAAAGACCGCCTCCATTACCGCCTGTCGAGGAAGCACGCCCATGGCGCGGAGGAGGTGGAGCGGTCTATCGGCATCACCTGCTCACGCTATGCGCCAGCAGCCCGGACAGCGGACGCGCGCCGGCCCGTGGCGCTCATGAAGTGGGCCTTCGATGACTATATCATGGAGGAGGAGCTACCGAGCGACGCCTTCGTTTCATCTACACCAGCGGATGCCAAGCCTCGCACAAGCCTCGTCGTGCGCCTCCTCAGCGAAGGGGTGCCAGACACGGTGGTGGAGCGGCAGCTGCGTGAGCGACTGCCAAAGCACATGCAGTTTCACTTCCTCTCTCCCGTTGACTTTGTCAGCTGCGCGTCGCGCTACGTTTGGCTGCGTTGTGATGGCGCCCAGGCAGCCCAACTACTGAGCAACTCCTTTCAGCGAGAGCAGCTGTGGCACACAGGGGCCGGAGACGTTTACGTCAGTCCGATGCAGGAGGTGTGTGTCGACTCCAGCGCTGACCATTTCCCTCCGCACTTGCTTCCCAGCACCCGGTACACTATCACCCTGCGCAACGTGCAAGGCAGCCTGGGTGATGTGCTCCCGCAGCTTCGAAGTATTGCCCAGAATGGGTTTCTAAACTACTCCCACGCAGCCCGGCACGGTGTTGGGCTCTACTACGTCTACAAAGACGCGAAGCTGCTGCTGCGTCGCGAGTACGGCGAATTCCTCCAAAGCTACATGAGGCGCCTCACCGAGGGCACCACCCACGTCCAGCGGGAGATGCCTGTGCTGCAGGAGGTCCTCGCCTCGCCGCGCAGTTCGCGACGTGATTGGGTCAGCGTGGTTGAAGGGATGGAAGCTGCCGTCAAGGGTGACATGCAGGTGTACGCGCGTACGCGACAGACCGGCTTGTACCCGCCGCATCACGACCTGCTTCTGGACTTTGTGCGGCGGGCAGCCGATGTCGCCCCGCGTCACCATGACTCGGCGCAGATCATTCGCGAAGCGGTGCGTCCGCTCGTACTGCAGGAGGCGCTGCACGCTATCACAGATGTGCACTTCAACGCACTGGCCTCCCTCCGCTGGCAACGCGGTGGTGACACCGTCGTAGTCGGTGACGTTGTTCGCGTACGAGACTTGACCCGCCAGCACGCCGCTGAGCCGGATAACGCGCGAGATGTCTTCGCCGGTGCGGCAGATCACGTCAACGGCGCGATGCTCTCTTCGGCACATCAAGACTGGTCAGCGTTCACAGCTGAGGGAATCGGAGCCGCGCAAACGGCGGTTGCCTACCGGCGTGTTGCCACGAAAGCGGAAGCTTCCCAGTACCGCCTCACGGATGTTGTGCTGCCGACGTTTGGCAGAGATGTGGCTCACCTTCCCCTCCTGTCGGAGGAGAGCAGCGACGCGCTCTTTGCCGCCCTCGCACAAGAGCTTCGGGTCGAGGGCCTGGCAGACATGCGCCTCGCCCCACGCGCAGCTTTCCGCCCGCTCGTGCAGCTGCCCGTGAGCATGTCGTTTTACCTGGTGGATGAAAAGCGCGGCTGGGACTGGGAGGAGGATGCCGGTGCGACGCGCATCAAGGCGTCGCTCTACCACGATCAGGATGGCGTTCTGCG
Organism: Leishmania major strain Friedlin; assembly: GCF_000002725.2. Classification (NCBI taxonomy): domain Eukaryota; phylum Euglenozoa; class Kinetoplastea; order Trypanosomatida; family Trypanosomatidae; genus Leishmania; species Leishmania major. The sequence goes on along the minus strand of NC_007284.2, from coordinate 1,079,154 downwards.
CTGCCACTCGCCCATGTCGCGGCGGACGGGCAAGAACATGGTTGCACGCCTTGGCATTCGTGGCGATGCGGCCCGCAAGTTTTTCCTCAAACCGGCACGGAAGCTTGGCATGACGTGTGTAATGCAGTTCACGCTCCCGGCAGGAAGTCACGCGACATCGGCGATTCGAGAGGCGTTTATGATGGCTACCGTCTCACCCTCCGCCATCTTCCGCCTTCTTGCCGCGAAGTAGAGGTGATGGCGGGCGAGTCTTGTGGCTCGGGACCGCTGCTCGCATGCGCATGTCAACGCACTCCCCTCCCCCTCTCGGTACATTCCCGCTATGCCATCCGCCGTTGCACTACCGCCTTCCTGTTCTTTATCTGTGTGTGTGTGTGTGTACGCGCGTGCACATTCCCCCCCCCCTTGTTAATCGTCCCAGCAAGGCTCGTTTGACGTCAGCAAGCCCCTATTCGTGTAAAGTGGTGCAGTTGAATCGAACTCGGTAGGTGCAGGTACGACGACTCCCCGTCATCACGAATGTGTGCGTGCACGTGTGTGCCCGCATGCCTCCGGTGTCCGTACTTCCCCTCCTCCCTTCCCCCTCCCGCTCAAAGCCCATCCCCGTGCAACGCGTCCTCCTATCCTGCACGTCCATTCCGCAATCACTTCTCACCTCTAGTCTCCAGTGCGCATACCTACAGACGCGCGCGACACAGGCAGGCGTCCTCACCCTTGTAACCTCAGGACGTTGCATTTCTCTCTCTCGCTTCGTGGGAGGTGTTCTGAGGCACCCAAGTGACACACAAACGGCGGAGCAACAGCGAAACAGACGTGACACAGTGCCACAGCAGCGGTAAAGAACGCCGCCGTATCGCGCGCGGTCTTCGTCGAGACGCTTGCCGGTTGCCACCTCGTGCTCGCATACCGCGCCAACGCACCCATAGATGCACTCGCGTGGACATAACCCATACACATGATTGTAGCAAACGACCATTTTTCACAACAACTCCACCCATTCCCCCACCCCTCCACCTGGCACAGTGGGAGGTGCGCTTTCAACGATGCCGCGCGTCCGCGTCGGCCTCCGACTGCGATTCGTGAAGCTGCCGCACATAGACGGCGAGCGCGTGTTTCGCGACGTCATCAGCTTCGTAGAGCCGGAAGATAGAAGCTATGACGATCTTCGCGCGTTGGTGGAGGCAAAGATGCGCTTCATGGAGCTCAGCCACTCCGACTTCACCGCCTTCCACATCGAGGAGCACACCGGTGACCGTGTTGTCGTAGACACTGCCTACTTTAGTGCGCTGCTCCGGCAATGGGCGCGCAGAGCGGCGAAGGAGCGTCCGCCGCCGAAGCGGCCCACCGCACTGGAGATGGCGGGGCTGGCGGTTCTCGGTGAATCGCCCTCGCCATTTGGCAACCCCGAGTATGAAGGCCACGTCGGCAGCGGCGGTATGCTCACTATGCCCACGAGCAACACGAGCAGCGATGACGACGTGGAGGACGATGAGCGTCCACCGGACATGTTGGAGCGCTTTGAAATTGAGCTGCAGAGTAGTAAGTCTGTCGCTGTAGCTACAGCCGCCGCAATCCCAAACCTGGTGTCGTCCGTGTCTGGTGCGATGCCGTCACCGGTGCAGTTTGCCGCTCTCACGCGCGAGAACCTAGCGCGCCTGTGCGATGGGGATGTTGCGAAGTCGGGCGCCTCAGCGTTGCTGTCTGCATCCGGGGCTGCATCACCTGGCAAACAGGTTGCTGGGATAGACCCCTGCAAAGCCGCATCGAACTCCCATCTGCCTGACCCTAATGCCGAGGTCCTGATGCGTGTTCGCGACCTGACGTATCCGCTAGGGCACGTCAAGTTCTACCTTCGCTGCATCATTCTTGCCGTGCGCTTTAAAATACCTAAGCCGGGACTGACGGTCGCCGAGCTCGACCTGGGCGACGCCGAGGACGTCACACAGGCAATCACGGCAGTCACGTTTGACGAGGTTGTTCACAAAGCCATACGAGACCGCCTGCGCGGGGACCGTCGACAAGTTCTGGAGCTGCGCCAGGTGTACGTGCGGCGTAAGAACGACGTGGACGTACGCTACCAGACCAACGCGCACCCACTCCTGCTTCGCCTCGATCGGTCGTCGAAAATGGAAGTGGTGCGCATCCTCGCAACGCCGGCGCCGCAGCCAGGTAGCGGCGCCATCGTCACGGTGCGCGAGCAGCTAGGCTCGGCAGGGGTGGTGGACGTGACCCAGCTCATGGGGCAGCCGCAGCGGTTGCGTCACGTCTCCGGTGGTGCTAGTGGCGCTTCATCGTCAGAGAACGGCGTCTGTCTCAGCGGCGTCGGCAGCGGCGCGTACCCGCCTGTGTGCTCGTCCTCATCTTCCTCCTCGGGTCCGCGACGAACGACCTTCACCATGTGCACCTCCAGCGGCAATGCCGGCACGAGCACGGCGCTCGTGAGTGGTGTCGTTCCGTCGAGCTTCGGACAGGAGTTGCGCAGTCGGCAAGAGATGCTGCTGCGCCAGCAAAGGCCGGCGGGTTCGACGCCGATCGAACCCGGGGTCGCGATCGTCACTGCACGCGATGTTCGAGAGCGCGAGCCGCTGATAGAGCAGTACGCCAACCGCGAGGAACAACGAAAGATGCGCATTCGCCGCAAGGTGGAGGTATCAACACAGTGTCTGCTCTGTGGGCTGGATTGCAGCGACGAGTCCGCGTGCATGGCGATCGTCCGGCAGCAACTCATGCGAAGCTCGCGCAACCGCGGCGCACACGTGCCTCAGTTCGAGCAGGTGAAGCGCGACCTCTCGGACCGTCGGCGGGTGCCAGAAGGGAAAGTGCCTACGCGGCTCTTGTGCGCACATACCTTCGTGAACAGCGCCACTCGCACGGTCCACGTCGTTCATCCGCGCTGCGCACACTTGTGCTCCGCCTACCAAAGCGGGAGCGAGTTGGAAGATATCGTGGCGTGCGATCTGAGCATGAACGTGTGCACACTTTGCGGAATGCCCGGCGCGTGCGTGGCTTGCTATCACCCCCGATGCACGGAGATGTTCCACGTGGTGTGTGCCCTCTACAGCGGTGGCTACGTGAACCTCGGCCAGCGAGACCCCTTCTGGCCCTGCCCCGCCTGCCCACGTCACACACAGGTGATGGTTGTACCGAAGAAGGGGCGGGAGGGAAGCAACGTCTTGCACGTTGATCACAGCTGTTGGGAGGATGGAGTCGCCTTCGACTCGCGTGTGGTGGAGTCCACTGACCTCCGCGACCCGGACGAGAACGACGGACAGTGAGCGTTCAGCCACACGTAATCCCGCAGCGGAAATGCAACCAAAGCAGCACTGGAGAGAGCGGCTTCCTCGGTCCTGCTCGCTTCTGACGTCGTCTCCCGTTCCTCCGTACACAAGACACGTTCTGTTTGGTTCGTTTTGCCGACGCCAGTTCTCATAGATGCACCCCCACCCTACCGAACAAAACGCAAGCGATGCCCCGTGCTGCGAAATGCCGCTCACAACTGCCGCTCCTTCAGTATGATTCCTTCTACGAATGGAACGTCGGTCGCACGCGACGGGCCGTTGCCATTCTGACACGCTCTCCCCTTTTCGTGCCACCGTTGTGCTTGTCTTTCTCTCCTTCGGACTCCTTTATCACACACGCACATCCACAGTCACCACAGCTGCCTGCGGAAGCCGCGCACGGGAACTGCCAAACCAGCGCTCGTGGTTCTTTATGCCGCCGTGCATCAGGCAGCGTTCGTTCGCGATTGTACAAGTGCTTCCGCAGATACGCAAGACATGACGGATTCACCACCAAAGCTGACCCCGCCGCCAAACGGGAGCGCGCTGCTGCGGGAGAACCTCTTCGAGGAGAAGACGGATGACGACGATGGCGAGCTGCTGAAGCGGCGCGAGCCGACGATGCTGCTGAAGGGAACAAAGCTCATTGCCCCTCCCTCGGACGGCACGAAACGCTACACTGTCGTCTTCGACCTCGATGAAACCGTCGTGTACGCGAGGGACGGCCCCCTCTACGCACGCGCGTACCTGAAAGACCTTTTCCGCTTCATGAAGGACGACTTCGAGGTGATTGTCTGGACCGCAGGCGAGCGCGACTACGCCAAGTGCATTCTCGAAGAGATCAATGAGGACCACATCATTCAGCACCTCGTCTACCGGCACAAGAAGTGGTTCCGCGAGGAGGACTACACAAAGGACCTGCGACAGCTCGGCCGCGACCTGAACTACACCCTCATGATCGAGAACACACCCGACTGCGTGCGGGCAAATCCGGAGAACGGCATCATCGTGGAGGACTTCGAGGTGCTGCCAGAGACGACCGAGGAAGAAGGCTCGATGCCGGCGACGCCGGTGCCTACGCCCCCGCCGGCACAAGCAGCGGAGGCGACCGCGACAGCGGGGGAAGCTAAGGACAGCGCCACGCCGCAAGCCAGCACAACCGCCGCACCGAGGCCGGCACTGGAGAGCGGAGGCGGCGGCAGCTCCCAATCACCACTGCGGCGGCGCCGCACAACCGATCGCACGCTGTTTCTGTTGCGCGAGCTGTTGCAATCGCTTGTGAAGAGCGGGGAGACGGTGCCTCGCTTTCTTGCCTCGTGCGAGCTGCTCTCACGGCAGACGGTAACTGGTTCGGATGGCAATGACATCCCCATTTACCACCTCGGCACACGGCGGCGACGCAAGGATGCGGGGGTGCAGCGGAAACAAGTGCGAGTAAACCGGGACAGGGCGCCGCCAGCTGCTGCCCCGGGTGGGGTCCCTTTGCCTCCCTCGGACGCGTCGGCGGAGAGCTCAATGAACGAGAAGAACGTGTCTAGCGAGGACCGCGACGACTGCAACGACGTGGCGCACTCGAGCGGCTCGTCAGGGGACACACCACAGCTCTCCCCCGCAGGCGCACCGCGGCAGGGCGCGGACGGCCAAGTCGAGTGCGGACGTGCTGGAGGCGCAGACAATGAGGACAAAGGAAAACCGCATCCCTGATGCGTCGTCGCACACAAACACGCATTGTACGGTGCCCATGTTGCATGTCACGGCGTACTAATCTGCTTCTGTTTGGTTTGTCTCCGTCACACGCCACTTTTCGTCGTGCGCTTACGCAACTGCTGCCGCGCGCTCGGTTGCGCGTCAGACACGACAACTTCCCAAAGAACGATGAGAAAAAGAACCAGACACAGGTATATCTGAATGTCAACATGCGTTGAGACAATGAAGGTGTCGAGGCTGGCCCAGTCACACTGCTCGGTAGGCCCACCGTCTTTTGCGTCACTATCGTGCACGCATGTAACCTTCTAGCTTCTGGCTCTGTCCGTCACGCCTCTTCGTGTTCCTCCCCCTCCACGTTAGCGGCCTTCGCAGGCTCGCACCTCCGCATCAAGGCCCATCTCCTCGGGGTGCCTCCGTTCACAATCTAGTAGTTACACCTCGCGTGGCTGCCGCATGCAGCACTGTGATGTGTGGTCACACGTCTCATCCGTATATGGAACTTTCTCCCCACCATCCCCCTCAGCACCACCCATTTCCCTCCACACCCCAACAACAGCCGCCTCCGCTCAGCTGTAAAACAAAAAAAAAAACACGCGCGAAAACAATGAAGCTGGAGCCGCGCGAGCGTCGGCCGCGGTCGGACTACATTCTAGACAACGCAGCTGCGTTGCAGCTGGGCAAGCTCTACCTCGGCTGGGGCCGCAGCAAAAGACGCTCGAAGCCCAAACTCGCAACACCCGCCGCTGTGTCGAAGCCGAAGACGGCGCCGGTAAAGGCTTCCACGAAGACGACAAACAAGGCAGCGGCGGCAGAATCGTCGCAAGTGTCGGAGAAGGCAGCGACGGTAGCGCCACGCACGCCAGCAAAGCAAGTACCCGCGAAGCACGCCACAAGTGCAACCCCAGTAGCAAAACGTCCTCGTGGAAGGCCGCGCAAAACGACATCACCGGCTGCGGTCGTCAAGAGCATGCCGCCCAAAACCAGAACCCGCGGACGTCCCGCGACGACACCAGCGAAGGCACCGCGAAAGGCGGCCACTCGGGATCGGGTGCCATCCCGCAAGAACCCGAACCCGGTGGTGAAGTCGATCTCCTCGAAGGTGGTGGCTGCGGCGACGGCCGCGGCGGCGGCCGTGAGTGCCAGCGCCAAGGTACCAGCCACGCCGCTGCCGCACACTCCTCGCAAGACCGCCAGGGTGCTCGCCACGAAGACTGTCGTGCAGCAGTACCACCGTCGAAGGGCAAACAGCAAGGTACCACCAGTGATCCCCAACCCGGTGCCTACACCGGCACTCTTGCTTGGCGCAGCAGAGCAGTGGGTCGGCAGCGACGACGTAACCGTGCTCGTGCGCACCATGAACGGGACAAGCTTCCGCCTGGCTTGCACCTCCGAGTCGACCCTGTGGGAACTCAAGCGTCGTATCCTGGAGGTCATTATGCCATGGACTGCATCGGCGTCTCCAGGCTCGATGGTGCGCTTACCGATGCTGGTCATGAACGGACGTGCGCTGGGGCCAGAGACTGCCACGCTAGCCGCGCTGCGCTTCTCGGCGGAGTCGACGGTCTACTGCTTTCCCGAGCCGAACTGAGCCGTGTCCGCCGATAGCGGCTCACCACCTAAACTTGCACCTTTCCCCGTTCGCCCCACCCCCCACGCCGTGAGCAACGATGCCTCCGCCCCGCACTCCCGCCTGCGCGCCCCCTCCCGGGGGGACGCCGTCCTTGGGGCGAAAAAAAAAAAACTGCGGGCGCGCGGTTCCCGCTGGCCGCCTGGGCACCCCTTCCCCGCGCCGCGATAACTCGCCCGCCCTGGCCCCGTGGCGGCCGCGCCTAGGGGGCACTGCCCCCGCCCGCAGGCCCCAGGGGCGGCGGGGGGCGGGGCCTGCGGCTGGCGGCACGCCGAGGGGGCCGGGGTGCACGCGCAACCACCGCCACCCCCCCCCCACCACCACCACCAGGACACCGCCCCGCAGCCCTGAAGGGCACGCGTGTGGAGCGCCTCCTGCCTCCACATGCTCACGGCCGTGTCCGGACTGTCGCGGCAACATGCGGGCAAGCCATCCGGGCACGCCACCCTCCTCCCCCAGGCCAGAGCGCCGTCTTGAAGCAGGCCGCGGGATGCCGCAACTGCGAGCACTGCGCGCAGGCGCTGTGGAGCGCAGCTGGCACGGCGTACCACACCCAGGCAAAGCATCCGGCGGTCAGCGGTGCGCGAGGGAGGGGCGCGAAGCGGCGCATGCCGATCACCCCCCGGCGAGCATGCCTGCGAAGCATGCGGCAGCCCCTCTACATCCCGACGGGGTGGGCTGATGAGGCGCAGACGCCGGAAGCATGACGAGAGCACCACCGAGCCCTGCAGACACCCATGCGACGAGTCACCGCGCCACATCACGGAATAGCGCGACTTGCAGCGGCTCTGGGCGGAGGAGGACAACACGCAGGCCGGGTCTCAGAGGGCCCCCTGCCCTGCGGCTGTCCCACCTCCTCGTCGAGCTCGTGCGGCGTGCACGGTGGCGCCGCCCTCTGTCCCGCGCGGCGACAGAGACGCCGTCGCCACTGCCCCTGTGGAGCGCAGGACGCTGTACGCGACCCGCTTGGATCGAGGCATGCGGACCCCAGTGTGGGGTCCGTCTGGCGCCCGAGGCGCGTGGCTCGATTTTGCGGCAGGGCGGTGTGTCCTTGACGACCAGAGTGTAGCCGTGGTGCCGCAGAGGCGGGTGAGCTGTGGTTGTGCGTGCACTTCCGTTTGTGGAGTAGTTCCCGGTAGGTTGGACACGTTGATGAATAAAAGAATAGCCGAGGAGGTCGTCTTGTGTATATATAAGCAAGGGGGTGAGGCGCGGAGGCGCTGCGCTGAGTCTGAATCAATATGCAGCTTCGTCGTCACGTATGCGTCCACGCTGCGTAGCGCTGTTGCATGTGGCCGGTCGCCGTGCTGAGGTAGGCCGAGTCGATGCCCCAGACAATGCGGATAGCAGAGCCGGTAATCTTTGTGGCGTCGTCGTACGAGTGCGCTTCCGTCGTCGGCTTTGGGCTGACGCTGGTGAGCATGTAGTGGTGCAGTGGGGTGTCGTGCGGCACGCCCACGATCTGAAGGATGGTGGCCGCCATCAGGTCTGTGGGGTCCTTGCCGGCGGTGCCGTAGAACAGGATGGATTGCTGCCGCCCGTCTGCACGGAAAGGGGTGCTCGTCAGCAACTGCAACAGCTGCGCCAGCTAGTGGCTTCAGTTGCCGATATGGTGGCGGTGCGTGGGGTGGACGAGGTCACGCATGCACTCTGGCGTGGCCTCCGTTTCGGGCTCCCACAGGCTCCGCCCATCGACCCCTCCCACAATCAGCTGGAGCACGTGCTCAGTGTTCCGAAATGAGCACGACGTGTGAAAAACCTTGTCTCAACTGCGGAAATCAAAGGTGTAGGTGAGGTGCCGCCGCTCTGCGAGGACCTACTGTGCGACAACGTTGTGGTAAGGTGTGCAGGCTGTCGCTTCGGAACCCAAACCCTTCGCAAACTCAACGCCCGCAGGTGGTTGCGTAGCCTCCGAGACCGCGCAGGTTCGTGAGGCCGGGCAGGTTTGAGAGCGCGTTTCATGGGTGCGTACGAAGAGGCAGATGCTATGGTCGATCCCGCACAGCAATGGAGGACGCGATGACGACGAAGCACGAGCAGCAAAAGAGCGGCCAAGTGAAAGCATCAAGGTAAACAGTGTCGGTGAACGAACCGCGAGAAGGGCGCAAGAAATAGGCAAGCGGAGGCAACAGGCATGACCAGTATTGCGAAAACGAAAAGACGCAAACGTGCGCGTAAGCACCATCATCCGAGCCGTTCGCGGAGATGCTTAGTAGAGCAGCACCGCAGTATCCGCAACGGCGCTGTATCGCTCACCCCTTTTTCTTTTCCATGCCCGTTTCTTCAAGCGATCGAGACCGGCAAGAGCAACCGCCATCTGCACCAACCACACACATGTGTCACACCACCACACACAGGCAGATCACATGGCGGGGACTGTCGACAAGAACAAAAAGAGAGGGGAGAGAAAAAAAAAGGAGCACGAAACAGCGGCAGCAGTAGAAGCACGCGGCGTCAGAGAAAGTTGCTCTGTGCACGCAAGCTCCACACACACACACACACACCGTCGTCCTCGTGGGTCCGTGTGAATCTTTTCCTCAAGGAACGCCACCGACTAGACATAGTAGTCGAAAGGGATGCGGCTGCGTCCGATGGGGCTAAACAGGCGGCGAAGAAGATTGACACAGTATTTGCCGCTCCTCGCCTCCGCTACAGGAACGACACCAGGTGGCTGCTCCCCCGACTGCGTCTGCTGCCGCTGGGTGCGCATCGTCTCCTTCACGGTGGAATTGGAGGCGCTTAGCATAATGTAGCGACCGGCACACGGCATCACCAGAATCGCACCTATGACCGCGGCCACAATGCAGAGGGTGCACGAGGCAGCCAGCCAGATCAAGTGCGGCCGTTCGTTCGCTGGCTTGAAGTCCGTCGATACGAGGATGATAAAGGAACGGATAAGGATATAGAGCACCAGGAAACTCGTAATGACAAAAAAGCCGCCGAAAAAACGGAACGTCCGCTTCCCCACGCAGCTGCCGATGATACCGCAGTGGTGGTCAAACTCCTCCACGCAGACGTCGCAGAACCGGCAGTGTGTACTGCGTGGTGGCCGAATGATGTGGCACGTTGTGCACACCTTGCACAGCACAGGCTGCCCGCCCACCGTGACGGCTGTCGACTGCGTTGGCTGCTGCGACTGCGGGGCTGGCGGGATGACGCCGGGGTCGAGGGTAACCGACAGTGTCAGGCACGTAACTGATATAGTGGTGAAGAGGGCCGTGAAGACGTAAGTGAGCCACTCCCCGCGCGGCACGACGACCGTAACGAAGAGGGTCGTGAAGAACAGAATCGGCAAACCGACGAAAAGGGCATGCCAGCTCTCGGCGGTCACCACGCAGCACCACACAATGCGCAGCCGGCCGAGCGCTCGTTTCGTCGTGCCGGGCGGCAGGTGCATGGTTCCATCGTACACGTTTTTAAGCCTCCGTGCAGGTACGGCAGAGGGTGGCACATCAACGAAGGCGCACGAGGGCGGCGCCTGGAGGCACGGCACGGGGGCAGGCGCAAGCGCACCCACCTGCGGCACCGCATCCGGGGACGCCAAGGCAGCAGAGGCAACAGATGAAAAGCAGCAGCTGTCATAGGCAGGTTCCTGGGCACTCGCACACGGCGGTGCATTTGCGTCGGTGCTCTCGCCGGTTTCGAGGAAAGCGCAGCGGTCACGACTGCCATCGTCCGTGACGTTGATGGGAGCAGCGATTTCCTCTGCGCCGTGTGGCGAAGAGGTGAGGTGCGCGGTGGTGGAGCGCTCATGGGCCGCGCTAACCTGCACAGGAGACGATGTGCGCCTCAGCATATGGCCAGCTAGGCAGGAAGGCGAGGCGAGAAGAGCTGCAGAAGGTGCGGAGTGTGATCGCTTGAGAGGCACCGCGGTAGCGCGCTTGAGAAGAAGGTGCGCTCGAATACCCGCTTTCCTCGCCCACCGCACAGCAAAGGTGAGAGGGTACGAAAGGCGCGCGCGCTGTTGGGCGAAGTAGATGGATGCACGCAAAACGCCATGCCCACCCCAATCGAAAGACAGGAAAAAAAAAAGGGTGGGTCATACGAAGGAGAGGCAGAGTCGGCATAGGGAAAAGTGGGGCACCAACTTGCGTGTGAGTGAGCACCGTAATGCCGTACAAGCGATCCAGTGGGAAGCGACGAAAGTCTGATAGGTCTACAGAGAACGTCGTGTGCCCTTCCGGTAGCAACGACGACGACCACCACCACCGCCCCCTCCTCAGCCCTTTCTCTTGGCGAGGAGAGGGTAGTCGCAAATGCCGCTCCTCTTGTATCGCGCATTTGTGCGCCTGTTTTCACGTTGTGCGCCGCCGCCTAAGCGTCGGACGATGACGAGCCCCGCACTTCATTACCGCTACCTAAGGTGCACCGCGCCACACACATCCGTCACATCATTACGACAACCGTCCCGCGAGCTTCTGAGAAGCAGTGGCCTTGGCGACTCGCTCATGCTCCAGCTCCTCCTCCAGCGTCTCCACATCAAAGCCGAGCCCGCGCATCTCCTGCAAATACCGCTGCGTCGGGTCGTCATGCCCCTCAGCGTGCGCGGCGCGGGGAGCCTCAACACCTGGCAGCGCGTCCGCCTGGCGTTCCTGCTTTTTCTTCTTCATCGCCCACATGAAGGCGGCGACACCGACAGCACACATGACGAAGGCGCGCAGCCCGCGAAACGCTACTTTCTTCAGGATCTCCGTGTTCTCACTGAAGGCCTGCTCGCCCAACTCCTGCGCGAGCCGCACCTGCTCTGCCGCCTTTGCGTCCAACTCGGGTGCAGCCTGTGTCTCGCCAGCTGCAGACGGCTTTGCTGGCGAGCGACTGGCCTCTGCAGATCCAGTCGCAGCTGCTCGTAACGACGAAGCCTCTCGGCGCGGCACCACAAGCGCGGGGCTCGCGTGCGAGAAGGGTACAGCGAGGCGCGCCACACCGCCCGCAGAGCAGCGCCGCAGCGCGCTCGAGCAGAATCGTTGCATTTTTTCACGATACAGCCAATCAAAACACACACAAAAACAAACAAAACGGCAAGCTGCGCGTCTTCTCTGCTCAGCGGCGAGTGGCACCGAGCCAGCCCGAACTCCTCGACACACGAAAAGGAAAAGAGCCCGGGAACAGAGCGCAGAACCGGTAAGGATGACAAGGAGTGAAGCCCACCACGCACCGTGGCACTTATGAACAAAACAGCTCTTTGATCAGCTCTGCAAGGCGTCGTGGCGAGTAGCACCAGTGATGGGTCGGAGGGAGAGGGAGCGATCACCAACGCGCCCAAAGAGAAAAACAGAAGGACGAAGCCCCTGCAGAAGTACCAGGTCCATCAGAGCCATGGGGGCGGCAGGAGAACGAGACGCAAGGGAGGCAAAGAAGTACATGATAAGGGACGGGAGGGAGGTGCCGCACGGTGTTCTCTGCAGAGGCCTAAGCCAGTATGAAGCGCACCGTCGGTGAGCTCTCGGTCGTGTCCACAACGGGTATGAGGCAAAGGTCGTCAGAGGCCCTCCGCCACTTTTTGCTCACGCATGCACGTGCGTGTTGTTGAACGACGTGCATTCGGAGGAGATCGCGCTCTGCCATCTCTCTTGCGTGCTCCGCTTCTCATCGGTTGCGTGTAGGTTGTTAGAACGGTAGGGAAACCTCCGCAGCGACGCCACATGCGTACGGTGCAGAAGAACATCACAATTACAGAGAGGGTACGGCCCTCGCCGTAGCATAGGTGGGCGGGTGCCTCGCCAATCCAAGAAGCCGCCCCGAGCTCGGTCTACGTCTATGTGAAGCACACGCAAAGAAAAGGATATGGCAACACAACCTCTAGCCGACAACACAAGGGACAGAGTAAAGTGATAACACTCTACAGGGCGGAGCGAAGAGAGGGAAAGCGAGAGAGGAAGCAAACTTGGCCTGGGCGCTGAGGCCTGTGCCAATCGATGAAGAAAACAAAACAGAAAACGGGGAGGCAGACGCGCATGTGTAACAGCGGTAGCCACCATCACCACCACCTTGCAGCGTGCTTCGGCTCGCGAATGCCACAAGCCGCACCTACCAGGAGAGAGGGATGGGTATCCGTGTTCTCACCTGTCCACGCGCGAGGTCATCCTACATGCTGCTCCCTGCGAGGGTGCCCGTTTCTTTGACTGTATGTGCAAGAGAAGAGAACAAGCACCGATGAGGTAGAGGCGCACGACGCAACCACAGAGGAAAGAAAAGGTTTACCAAGTCCCCAATGGCTGCTGCCACACGCCTCGCCACACACACACACACACACACACAGCAGCAGCATCAAACTCAACCCACTTGGGCTCTTCGGCAGCTGCAGGGCACGCAATCCACACGTTTCGAGCCGCGAACAAGAAAGACAGGGAAAACCAGTACGGATCCGTCCCACTGCGGCCAGTGCTGAGGCGGGCCATTCGCCTTCACATTGCTTACCAGTCATCTGTAGACCTGAGGCCCGCGAGGTGACTTACGCTGCTCGTGCGCCGCTTCGACACAGCGCGGTGCCGCAGCGCACGCTTTTCACTGTTGCTATTCCCCTCGCTCGTCACGGTAGCGGACGTGTTTGTCCTGAGAAGCGGACGGGCAGCGTGTCCATGCACGTGCGGGCTGCTTGTACGGCTGAGGGCACTAATAGACGCAACCCGGGTGATGGGCATGCCCGAGCGCCGCACAAACGCCGGGGGGGCGTTGAGGGACGGCGAGGGCCGGCGCGAGCTGCTCTTCTTCACCGAGGTGGCGCGCTCGTGTTCTTGCGCATCACCGTTGCTACTCGGGGGCGGCACGAGAGCGGAGGTCTCACGACGGAACGGGCTCTCATGTATGCTGGGCTGGCGCGTTGGTGTAGGTGGACGGTGAACTACGGCAATGTACTGACGCTGCTCCGCGATGGCGTCCACTTTGCGGCCGAGGATGGTGATGACCGACTGAAGATTGCGGCAATCTGCCTCGCGATCCGCCAGCTCATTGGTGATGAGTGAAAGCCGCTCCTCAAACGTCTCACGCTGGCGGCGCAGCTCCGCCTCGAATATAATCTTCTGCCGAAGCAGCTCTGAACGGAGGGCGTCTATGTCGTCTGAGCTCATTGAGATCTCTAAAATCGCTGGCGAGAGTTGTGAAGTCTGTCACGAGCACAGCTCTTCCGTCCTGTGCTGGCGGTATGCGTGGGTGCTGTAGAGTAGAAGGGTGAGGACGGGGGTGGGGGGAGTATCGCTGTGGGGAGGGGAAGGGGGCTTTCAATGTATAGACCAGCGAAAGACGCAGACACACACACGCACATCACCATCAACGTATCAGCGGGAATTGCAGCGCAAGCGCACTTTGTGTACACAGTAGATCACGATAGACACAAGATCGCGTGTATCTCTCTGGGTCCGTGTGTGTCCGTGCCGATAAGCGCTGTCGGTTGCACAGATCAGAAGCAAGCACAGGGCAGTCTGAAGTGGACCCGCCAGGAATGGGACAGGCGCAGTGCAGTGGAGGAAAGAGGTGGCGTAGAGGAGAGTGAAGCATACGTGCCAGCAGGAGCAAGAGAGAGAAAGAGAGCACGCGGGCAGCCTGTGGTCTGTGCTATTTCGCAAGGCTGATGACCGTCTTTTCAGCCCGCCATTTGCCTCGATGCGCGCGCATGCGTAAGGAAGGGGGGGGGAGGGTAAGCGATGCTCAGAACACTCCGAAATGAGAGCGTGCTGATATGCGTAGGGTGTGCATGCGACTACATTAGCTTTCCTTGTGATTTTACGCCTGCCTAGAGTCTTGCGTGGCCAACGTGGCGGTTAAGGACACTGTGGAACAACCAGTCCCCGACTCTCTCCTTCTCGTGGTGAAGCGACTGGGCCGAGAAAGTGCTGGGGGACGGAGAGGCAGGCAGTGGCGACAAGAGAGAGATCAGAAAGGAAAAACAGGGAGATCGCGTAGACAACGATACACGCACGCGCGCACACACATATACAAACAACAGCCTTACGAACAACGAGGCAGCACGGTGCCAAAGAAACAGAAAAGGACATGAAGACATGATCATCAGTATATGATACTCAAATTCGAACAGCAGCGAAGAAAATAGAGGGAGAAGGAAGAGCAATGAAAAGAAGCAGAACATACGGTCAGATTTACCGCGGCTATCGTCGTTGGATGGTGTGCCACAGAGAGCGAGCGAGGGAGAGAGAGAGAGAGACAGCGTGACGTTCGCGCTCTATCAGAAATCCAGTCACGTGCTGCGACGTGTGGTCGTCGAGGTGCAAATTTGCTGGGTTTCTGCTGTCAGCTGACTCAGGCATAAAGGAGACAAAGGAGGGTGGTGGTGGGGGGGGGCTAAAAGCACACCTACACCCCAGCTACGGAGGTGCTCCGCAAGTCTGTCCACGATGCGTCAGACGACGCTCTCCTACAGCCTTCGCTGACAGCTTCTCAGCAAGCTGTCGGATGACCATTCGAGAACAAATGGAGAAGAGGAAAAGAACACCCGAGCTGCGGATATGCCCGGCGAGGCACCGGCGCCAACAGTACCGCAAACACAGGTGCACAGATCGATGATGCTGTTCGCATGTCCTCTGAGCGACCAACATTGTCCTTCTTGGTGCTGTGTGTGTACATGTTACTTGTTTGAACTCACTGCCATTGCTCAGAGCAGATTGCATGACTGCCGCCGCCAGCATCATCATGATCGTCGCTGCTGAAGGGGAAAGTCACAAGCGCAAAGAAGACGGGAGTAACAAGAGGCAAGAGAACGGAGGCGATTGCACCACGGAGCAGCCGATGGGTTCCCATGGCCGATGACACCAACAACAGTCTCCGCGCGACACAAGCCATGAGTAGAACGATCTCAGAGAAGACTAAGCACATACACTCGATTTCCTACTTATGCTATTGCGCTTTGGTGGACCTCTGCCAACACCTCTCGCAGCATCCCGTTGTTCATGGACACACGAGCTGCCGCTGGCGTTTGCCTCTCGTCGTCTGCTGAGCGAAAGGGGGGAACACAAGAGTTCAGTCACAGAGAAGGGGAGTCGTGAGAAGAGGCAACGGCACCTGCACACACGGAAAAACACACGCGCACAGTAACGAACGCAAACGCAAAAAAATAAAAAATAAAAAGAGAGACAAAGCCACGAGGAGGACGATCGTGACCGCCCCATAAGCGACACGGTCGCGGAGGAAGACGGCCGAAGAGAAGGAAGAGGGGTTCGCTTGACTGCTGCCTCGAAGCAGCGGAAGAGCGCGTGCGCACACACACGCATACGCATACGCACATACACACAGGAAAGGAAATCACTCGGAAAAGCAAACCCGGAAGACAGAATGTGGCAGACGAGGAAGAGGGGGCAAGATACAAAGAGAAGTGGAGTTTAACAACGCCAGTGCGTGGTGAGGGAAGAGGCAAAGAAGATGAGTGAGCGGGTGGCGGAACGTAGGCGCCGACGCACATTAGCAGCCACACATGCGCACATCCACTTGCAGGGAGAGTGGGAGTACTGCAACAAGCACGGGGCCTGTGTGAGAAGAGCTAACGTGACCACTCGTCGTAGGAAAAGGAAAGGAGAATGCAAGGGAAAAGACGACACGCGACGAGGTGCAAAATCGGTGTTCCTTCCATTGTCGCGCACAGGCGCAGATGAAACAGCGACCAAGAGGGTCACACAGTCATCGCAGGACGCACACCACCACACAACAGCATAAAAAAACAGAAACGGATGAAACAAAAGGAAAAGGAGCACACATCATATGGAAAGATGACGCCGCCGCAGGGAGGGAGGGAGGGGCCGCGCGACACACAGAGGTGGGCGAGAAACATCCAACAAACATGGAAGTGGAGGCCCAATAAAACAAGCAAGCGCTGGGGCGACAGAACACGCAAACGAGGCGAGGTGATGGGGGTTTCAGAACGCGCGCCCCAGCTGCGCAACCTTCATCCGCACACGGGCACAGACAGAGACAGGAAAGCACTGAATGGGGAGGCAGAAGCCGACTGGGTCGATGCCTAGTACACATCCTTGAGATAGCGGTGGTCGCTCTCTAGGCGCCGGAGAAACTCAAGCGCCGCCAGGCGCGTCATGCCTCCACGGTCCTGCAGCAGCGCCACCAGTGCCCGGTCCACGTCCTTCGCCATGACAGATGCTTCACCGGACAAGAAGACAAGGCATCCGCCGCCGGCGGTGCTCGTGAGCATCTCGTAGATGAGATCCTTGTGCTTGTCAATGAGAGAGGTGACGTACCTCTTCTCCTCTTGATCTCTACTGAAGGCGCAATCAACGGTGGTGATGACAGAGGTGGGCAGTGGCTCCCACGAGTGTGTCTTGCTGCGGCGCGCCGCCAGCCCCGCGTGGGAGGTCGGGTGATCGGCGTCCCATTGCTTCATCTCGGCCGGCGCCATAGCCCAGCGCTGGACCTCCTCCTTTACAAAGTACTCCGTTTCGCGACGCTGCGCGCCGAAGAGGAAAACGGTCGGGCCGTAATGGGCCGCCGGTTGCTTTCGCATGATGGCCTCCTTCCTGTAGCAAAACCCTACCATCGCGGCAGCACCGGTGCCCGGGCCGATCATGAGCACCGGTCGCTTCTCTCCAATGCGCTGCGGCAGATGGAAGGTGGTGATGCGGACGTACGCAAATACCTCGTCTCCTTCCTCGACGCGATGGGCGAGGTAGGAGCTGGCCAGCCCGTCCGTGAGTACTCGCACGATGATCTCGACCTTGGTGCCGTGGGACATCCGGTCCGACGCGATCGAGTAGTAGCGCGGCTGCGTGCGTGGCATGACCTCGATGAAGTGGCCAAGCGGAATGCAGCAGCAGCTAGGGAACTTCTCGAGATAGTCCACGACTGTGCGCAGCTTCTTCGGTTTCCACGCAGCACAGCTGCCGGCAGCCGCCTCCTCCGCCTCCTCGGCGGGGAGGCGGAGAAGCTCAAGGAAAGCCTCCTGCTGGACCGGGTCAGCGCAGTACTTGGCGAGAACGCGCAGGGCCGACTTCTTTGGACGGCCGCACAGGTCCACGTAGCGTTGCAGCACAACGCGCAAAGGTACACGGGCCGGCAGTACGTTTCGGAGAATGCCGCGCGATGGCACCATCTCGCACAGCTCCACCGGTGTCTCCAGCTCGCCTGCTGGGATGGAGAGGGCCTTGGCGCACCGCGCCACCATCTCCGGCGGGTTCGTGGGAAAGATGCCAAGATGGTCACCGGCCTGGAACGAGATGCCTGTGCCGTCCGTCTCGAAGCAGAAACGGTAGACGCTGCTGCCGTCGCTGTCGCGCGGCGGCGACAGCTGCGTCTTCGTTACGAGGTGGATCCTTGTCGGGTTCAGTAGCGATGGCTCCAGCAGCACCGGTGGCGGCGGAAACGGGAGCGAGATGGGCGGAGCGCTCGTGCTCTCCGCCGCCACGGCGCTGCTCGGTGTTGCGGTTCTCAGGAGAACGCTACGATTCGGGTCCGCGTTGTTCGTGATGGCGGTCGCGCTCGGCGCTGCGGTGCCCTCGGCGGCTCCGCAGGGTCCCGCCTGAGGGACGGTGGACGTGGTCGCTGCCGTCGTCGCTGCGGTGGAAGACAGGAAGCGGAACTGGAGCTCGGGCTTTGGCGGCGCACGCGTGCCCGTTGTCATCTCCAGCCCACACTTCTCCTCCAGCGCAAGCATCACCTTCTCCTGCCAATCATCGAAGACGTCTTCCTGCATGCCGTAGCGGGCGTCGCCGAAGCCGACACGATGCACGTTGATGCCGCCACCCTTTTTGAGAAGAGTGTTCGTGTCGGTGGCGGAGCGGCAGTAGTACTTGTAGGAGCTGTCACCGAGCCCGAACACTGCGTAGTAGATGTTTTTGAATGGTGCCTCCTCGGTAGCTGACGACGGCGCCGCACCTGCGGTGACGGCACTGGACTGGGCAGGTACCTTGGCTGTGGTAGCTCGCCGCACCGCCGACTGCATTTCCTGGAAGAGAGCCATGAAGTTACCGGTCGGTTCGCCCTCACCAGCAGTTGCAACAATGAAGATGTACACCAGCGGCGGACGTGGTGTGTTCGCTTCCTCTGGAGTCTTGCGACTCTCCTTCTTGGCGGCCCTGGTGCTGGCGGACGCTACCTTGATGGGGTGAAACAGCGGCACGTTTCGCTTGTTGTGGTACAAGTAGTCCTCCATGTACGCCCACCGGCTAGGATCGATGAGCGCGGCCTGGACGCCGCGGTCGCGCAGTGTCATGACAAAGCCCTTCGCCAGTCCCTCGGCATTGCCAGACTCGCTGCCGTAGATAACCTTCACGGCCGCGGCCTCGTCGTCGAAGTCGGCGTCGCTAATGTCCGCTGAGTCCGGCGAAGCACTGCCACCGTTCAAGAACTGGGCATGCGCCTCCCGGGCCGCCTTTATTTGCTTCGCGTAGCGCTCCGCAAACTCGCTGCGCTCGCGCTGCACTCTCCACTGTCGCATCAGAAGCACCGCGGAGGTGGCGCCAAGCACCAACGCTCCTGCCAGGGCCACGTACCGCTTTTGCACCATTATGCTCGTTTAGTCGCGTGACGTGCAGATAAAGAGAACGAAAAGATCAACAAAACAAAAGACGACAACTTCGGTGGCGCTCGTTGCGGCGTCGCCGCCTCTTGTGAGGCTCTGTGTGTGCGTAACCGCTGGAAAGAGAACACGGCGTTGACGAGGGGGACAAAGACAAACGCAGCAGAGAGCCCGCCGCAGGACTACACAAGAGAAGCAGCGCGGTGAATGCCCTCGTTATTCTTTCACCTGTTTGCTCTGACTTGGGTCAGACACCTCAAAACAACGCCCTCCCCCTCCCCCACCACCCGCGCGCCAAAACAAAAACGACAGAGCAACACCCACAAGAAATCTTTAGAACAACCCGTCGCACGTACGGGGGATCCGGGAGAGCCTTCACCTCGTAAAAAAAAAACGACGTGTATAGAAGCCGAACAGGAGGCGCAAATCTTGTCCACGAGAAACGAAAAAAAGAACAAGGAAATCGAGAACAGCCAAGCAGCTGTCGGCCAGAGAGGGAGCGTGAACGCCACACACAGAAACACAGGGCAGGGTCGGCGCAAACGAACCAAACAAACGAAGCGAAATATGCGACGCTGGTTGCTCCTCCCCACTCCCCGTCCAGCAGCGAAGTAGATCTCAAAGGTATTGGCAGAGCGACGGCGCGTCGACGGAGTTAAAGGGCGGTGCCCGACTGGGGAAAGCGAACAAGAAAAAAAGAAACAAAGAGCGTCTTAGCTTAACAACAACAACAAAACAACAGAAAGAGCCGATTCGCAGCGCGGCAAATTCACCGCCGCTGACGCCACGCGAGAAACACCGATAAAAATGAAATCGATGTGAAAGACAATGATGGCAGGTGCTCGGTCGCGAGGAGTGGTGGGGAGGGGAGGGGGGAGGAGAGGGGGAGTAGGCGAGTTGGAAAGATAGAAAGCGCCGCACACACCAAGAGAACAAGAAATTGGTACACCCCCCCCCTCTGAACAACAAAAAGGAAAAACAGAGAGAAGAGAGAAGGGACGAGTTAGGAAACGACAAAATCAAAGGAAAGCCAAGGAGAAGTGATGATGAAGAAGGACACCTAATTTTAGACGTCAATCTTTTTTTTTCTTGTTTCTGTTCACATGCAAACCGTTAAACGCCAAAACAAAAGGAGAACACGCACACGCACACACACAAGAGTGGTCGGGCGGGATGGGCGTGAGCAAAATCGACAACAGAGAAAACAGCAACGACAAGGAAAAAAACGAAAAGAGGGCTGGTGTGAGAGAGCAGCGTCTCTCGTGGTGAGTCGTGCGGGAGTGAGTAGTGAGAAGGACAGAGGCAGAGACGCAGAGCCGGAGATAATCTTTTGAAGAGAAACCACACAAACAAAACGATCTATTTAGGTTATAATCTCCGGTCGAACAACAACGAACAAAAAAGAGGAACAAGACAAGCAGATATGACCCCGTTCGCGCGTCTCTCCTTGTATACATGTATATATATAGAGAGAGAGAGAGATGTATTACGTAGACTGGGTGCTTCGCGAGGAGGAGCGGTTTACAGTGGAGATGTAAGTGGGGAGAACGAGTGCTTCTGTGCAAGGAGGCAATAACGACACTCTGCGGCTCCTCCTAGTGGTGGTCGTCGAGTGCGATACCGCTGCTGCGTGTTCGCAGGGTTGTTAGTGCTCTTGTCGTGTGGCAGAGAGAGAGAGAGACACGGGAGGCCGAATGCAGGGGAGAGAAAGGCAGCAGTAGCGGTAGCGGATGCGCCCGAGAGCCGACAAGCGCTCACAAATGACTTACAAGAGGGCAGAGATGAAAGATTGGGGGAGTGAGGCGGGGTGGGGGAGCCGACGACCCAAGCAAAGAAGATAGACAACGAGGCAACGAACAAGGCTGGTTCAACAAAAAGGGAAAGACAGTTTGTCAGGCGCTTCCTCGTCATAGTGTTGAGAGGTGAGTCATGGAAAGAGGAGAGAGACGGTAGATGAGGTGGGCACAGGCACACACAAACAAACAAACAAACAAAAAAAAGAGGAGGAAAGCGCCGGAGGAGTTGAAGAGGCATAAAGTCGAAGTCCAGAGAGGACGGAGTCTTCGAAGCAGTTTGTGTGCGTGTGCGTGTGCGTGTGCGTGTGGGGGGGGAGGGGGGGGGAAGGTGTCTTGTAGCCCCTGTGTTTCTCAACAGCAGCCGAAGAAGGTACTATACGCCATGCGCATCAATCGCGTGGCGGCGATGAGGTCTGTCTCGTATGCGGCTTGAGAACGAAGGGGCAGCAGCTACGGCGTCCAAACGCACACGGCTCTCCATAAACTCTAGATCCGCCTGGTGCTCCCCTTGTTCACACCACGAGCAGCAAGCCGCTGACGGATCGTGAAGAAGAAGTGCACACGTAGGACACGAGAGAAATTCGTCATGCTGCTGTCACCACAGGTTTTGCTTCTTGCTTCTTTATATCGTAATTAGTTGCACTCCTTTAACCGAGGTCAAGACGCATGATTTCTTAACAGAAGCAACGCAGGATACCACCATAGATGACCTGCTTTACACGTTACACGGACGGCCGCGCTTCGCACCTCTTCTCACGCCGGGTGATGGCCTCTGTCATTCGTAGGATATACATACCGCGCATCTCAAAGCCTGTCCCTCTTCCTTTTTTTCGGCTATCAAAGCATGACTGTTCAAGTCATCTGTCGTTCCTATCTCGCCGAGCTCACTCGGTGCATTGGCGGCCAGCCACCACAGTTCAGCTCCAGCTCGTCTGCGCGCGGGGGGTGCCCTTACTTCTCTGGATTGCGCGTTTTGCGCTTCACTGGCGCGCGTGGGCCGCGCGGCTTGAACTCTACCTTGCCCTCTACCAGCGGCCGCAGGTCCTTCGGCATCTTGCGCCGCGGGTTTGTCGTTAAACCTGCCCACGAAGGAAGGTCGGAGTCGGTGCGCGGTTTCTTGAAGTTGGAGTAGCCTGCGCTGCCTCTACTGCCACCGTCACCGTCGCCTCCGCTGCGAGATCGTTTGCACGCCTCTGCACCACCACGGCCGCCGGCGTGCTCACTGCGTCGCTTCTCGCGTCGGCTCTTCGTCGCCACCTTCACCTCCTTTGACTTGTTAACGTGCACAATGCGCAGTTCGCGCCCGTTGAGCTTGTCGCCGCGGGTCTCTATGGCAGGTTGGACAGATGAGGCGTGCATGAACTCAACGTACCCGAAGCCCTTGCAGTCGCCTGTCTCGCGATCCCGCACCAGGCGGACTCGCTTCACATCTGCGATGCCGTGCTCCTGAAAGAAGCTCCACACATCCTCCTCCGTCGTGTTGTAGGCCACGTTGCCCAGGAAGATGGACGTCTCCGGCGGGTACGCACGACTCTCAACGTCCATCGTTGTCACGACTATGTGGCGGTTGTGGAAGATTAGCCCGTTCTTTTCCAGGGCCGATGCGATAGATTTGGCTGAGTCGAAGAGGACGTACGCCGTTGCACTGTATTTGGCATCCTTCTTGATTTCGCCGCGCAGTACACGCACGGCGCGACCCATATTTTGGTGCTGCTCGTCGAGCTCCTCTAGCGCCTGGCAGCGGATGCGGACCGCCGTGATGCTGCCGCACGACTTGAAAATCTTCTCCACATCGCGCTTGTGGATGGTGTTGGGCAGATTGCCCACGAAGACAGTGCGTGCGTCCTCCTCTTCGTTGGAGTGCAATGCGTGCCGGAGCACCTGCTTCTTCGAGCGCTTCCGGCTGCGGCGATCCTCCTGGGCGGCGAGCTCTTTTTCCACCTCCTTTGTGTCGAAAACGGTCTCGAAGAGACTTTTCTTTTTCTCACCCTTATTTCCGATACCGCTGGCGTCATCGGACGAGGACGAGATAGTGGCGGACCGTACCACCTCCGCCACCGCGGCGCTCCTGTCGCTCTGCCTCGGCTGCCCCTTCCGACCCTTGCCGGCCGCGCCACTGGAGTCGTCGACGGCGCGGGGTTTGGCTCGTTTCACCTCCAGCTCGCGCAGCATCTTGTCTTTCTCACGCCGAGTGAGCTTCTTCACCTGCGGCGCCGTAGCGAAGAGGTCGACATTGCTCTTCTGGAGGGGCTTGAAATCAAAGGCGGGGGCAGCGGTCGCCACCGAAGCAGCAGCAGACGTGCACGAAGAGTCCGCCATGTTCCTTGATTGAGCTTGCCGTTTGGCGATAGGCCTGGTGTGCTAGAGGGTCCTGAGCGTGGATAAGTGAAACGTGTAGCGATTACACAGCTGCACGCGCAAAGCAGAGGTGTCAGAGAGAACGAGAGGCGTGGCGTACACGATGAAGCACAGCGGCGCCACTATGGCACCGCCGAGCAGACGTTACAGACAAGAGAAGGAAACGGAGAAGATACGAAGAGAGAGAGAAAGAGAGAGAGGCAGCTATCACCAGCGGAATGAGCAGGATACAGGAACCAGGGTCTCGTCCACTTCACGAGGACGCTGTCACTTCTGCGTTTCTTCCACTCCTCATGACCCTCTTTTCCTCCTTTTCCTCTTCATGAAGCACTGCCGCACGTGAGTGGCTGTATTGTTTCAGCCACCGTGTGGTGCTGCGCGCGACATACGGACGCAGACAGTGAGTACATCACCTTCAGGGGATTCTCGGGATCCGTTACTGTTTTTGTTTGCGCCTGCTCCATGCCATGGTCTATGCACGGTCCCGAATAAGACGACTTGGGCACGTCCAAACCATGGCGGAATGGCGAAAGATGTAGCACAGCGATGACAGCCTCATCCACGAGCGAAGCTACGGTCTTCTTCAGTGGAATAAGACAGGAAGCGGGAGTAGATCACAGAGGCAGCGCCGCCGCGAAGCACACACACACACACACACACACACACACACACACACGTATACCAAACGAAATACGCGCACTGTTGGCGGGGTGAAGAATCGGTTAGTCCCTGGGAGGGAAATGGGGACGAGAGAAGGGAAGCGGGGCACATGTCCGAAAAGGCGCAAAGGAGCGGCAGGGTAGTGCAGCCTGGATAGACCGCCGCTGCCCCTCACAGACTCACACAGACCCTGCGTTGCTTCCTCATCCTCACCCACCCTCAAGCGGAGAGCCGTCGAAAAGGCCGCTCGCTCTTGTTCGTTGCGGTTGCCGTTGTGTGTGTGTGTGGGGGGGGGGAGAGAGCGTTTGATCGCGCAGGACGGCGCATGACCCTACATTGAGCGCGACAGAAACTCCGACTTCGTTGACAAGAGTTCTTCTTCGCACCTCGCTGCCTGCAGCGTATCTGCGTGACGCCGCCCTTCGCCGTTTCTCGTGCGTGAATGGGGTATAGCCCGCGCGGGTAGGGTCAAGGGCCGCTGCCTGGCTTCGACAGCACCTCTTTCAATCACGGCCTGCCGGACATCAGCTAGTCTCGCGGCCAGCATCAACAGAGACCCCTGCGCGCTACGCATCATACGCTGAAATGGCCGTTCGCCATGGTAGTAAAACAACACGTTAGCGCAGTGCCGCGCGAGTCCCCTGGCGCTGCACTTGTGTGCGTCTGCTGCCAGGACTTCTCAGCGGTAGCGCCTACGTGCTTCCTCCGCAACAGGAACCTGCGCACGGGAGCGCTGCAGGAGTACCATGCGACTGTTTCGTCTTCCCAAAGGATGGACTCCACACACGTTCCCAATGGTTGCGGCATGGCATCTCGGCCACGCGCTCTGCAGACCACGCGAAGTGAGAGCGATCGCGGGTGCACAGATACAACACGGCTGATGAAAAACAACAGAGGAGACGTCTGCCGTGGTGTGAGAAGAGAGAGTCACAGGGGGGAGCACTGCAGGGGATGACGATGACCCTCCTCCCTCCCCTTGCACACTCACCCACGACAAGAGACCCTCAGCGCCTTTTTCCAAATGCGTGCAGAGCCGGCGGCTTCATAATATGTGGATCGATGCAGTAGACCGAGAAAGGAAGAAGGCCGGCAGAAACCGGAGATAGTACCAGTCGGTGTCATACAAACGATGCCGACAGCAATGCAGGTCATCACCGCATCGTTTCCCTTGAATCCAGATTGACCGCGTGCGTAGCACGCTCGGCCCTCTCTCGCTCCGCTAAACATGAAGTAGGTCGCGCATGCTCCGTGTGGTGGATGGCACCAGGCAAAAACAACTTCACCTCCACAGCCTTCTCTACACGAGCGTGGCATCGAGAACTCTTTGTCTCAACTTGCTCATTCGCTGCCAGACAACGTGAGCGCAACTCCACTAGAGCCCCGGCCACCCACAGGCCCCATTCGCGTGGTACGAGGAAACGGTAAACACACACGCCGCGCAGCAATGCACCGCCTCCGCCATCCGAGCACGGCTCCTGCCTCCAACGCTACCCACCCACCCCGCCACACAGCCGCCTCCATCATGCCGGTTGCCACCCTTCGTGCATCCCCCTCGGAGTGACAGACCCAGGCTGCCCTACCCAACAGTAGGCAATGCGAGGGCCGGGTAGGAGACACGTTCGAGTCACGCTGACACTCTGCACATCATATGGACAAGACAGACATGTTCGCTGTCGCAGGTTGGCCCGATGCACCCCTCTCCAGGACCTGACCGCCGACATCCGTGGCGATGCACCGCAATGACCCCCCTCCCCCTAGGTCGTGGGGACCTGCCGCTGTCACTACCAGAAAGCGGATCACCATTTGGCAGGGGATAGGAGAGGGGGGACTACCAGGCCTCCTCGACTCAGTGAGGGGAGGGGGAGGCGTGCACTGGGCGCTGGATGCCACGCGCTGCGCTGTAACCCTGATCATTAGGAGTCTGCAGTGGTAGTTGGAAAGACGAAGGACGAAAAACAGAAAAAAAGCGAGGAAGAAATCCTCCATGCTGCAATCACGCAAAGTGCCACATGCGAAAACTGAGGCGCTGGGGTGCCAACGGGGCGCCAACCTCCTCCCCCGCTCCCTCACCACATTCGGAGCACGGGAGATAGCAAAACGACCAAGAGCCCGATGACCGCAGCGGCGACGGAGGAAAAGAAGCCAGAGTGCAGCTTCCTTACAGGGCTGTCACGGCGCGCGTCAGTGTAATACCCCGCTGCCACATTGTGATACAAATGGGACTGGAGCCCGAGAACGGCCGCCATCGCGAAGCAGGCGATGGCAGCGAGCGGCACGAGAACCGCGAGAACGCGCGTGATCAAGACGGCAGCGCGGCCGTGCTTCAACGGCAGCATCTGGACGAACAAGGAGACGAGGAGTGAGAGGCACGTGAGGAGGCACAATGAGGCAAAGACAAGGTAGGCGGTCATGCAGCGTGTCAGCGTCGAAGCGGGGAGGTGCGCTAGCGACGTTCTAATGCGCACTCCCTCGATGGGAAGTGATGACCCACTACTGGTGTCCATGATATCGATGCTGCTTTTCGAGGCTCTGTCCGATGCCGCAAGCCACGTGCTGGGTGGCGGGTTGTACGCAAGTGCTACGCCGTAAACAAACAGGTTCCGCTCACCAACGGATCGCACCTGGATGGGTGACAAGACACTGCACACCATCAGTGCCATCATGAGAGCGGCGTAGGTGAAGTAAAACACCACCAAGTCCGCCTTGTTAAGCATTGGGGCCGCAGGAAACCGGAGAACCGAAACGACGCAAGATATATATGACTGCCCAAGAGGTGATGGGAACCTTGCACGTGCGTGTGTGAAGAGGGGGGAAGCGAAGTACACCACCAAAAAAAAATGAGGCTCACTGCGTGCCTGCTTTTCGTGTCCTTGTTGATGCTGTCCTTGCTATGTGCACGGACAGAAGCGCTCGAAGAACAGAGAAACCATTGACATGCGGATACGTTCGCTCGCGCGCATGCGTGTACACTGCGCACGTTGGCGCACCACCGACAACACGAGGGCCGCAGACACACAGCAACACCGAAGAGAAAAGCAAGAAGAGATGAGATAAGAGGGTCGGCGGGGAAGGGGGTGAAAGATGGATGTACGAGTGGCAAGCCAGGCACGCGCATCCGCATTGCACAACGGGTACCGCTCTCCTTGATCGTCACGCGCGGAGCGGTGGGTCGATTCTCGTTTCCATTGAGGTGACCACTTGCTTGCCATCTTCGCGAGTCTAGCTCAGCGGACGGCTTCCGCATCCACCAGGCACTGCAGCAAAGCGCGGCGGGTGTGCCGTCACGCACGGGATTTCCTGTCTTTCACTTTTTCTCCCCCGCTGCTCACGAGCTGTTTTGCTTTTCTTTGGACTAGCATTCGCTTTGGTTTGTTCTTTCGCTTCTGTGGGTGCGCGATGCGTCGATGCGTTCCATATTCACTCAATGATTTTACGCTTGCGCTCCTGCGCACGCCGACGAAACTCCTCGTGTGCGTCGGCCCATACTTTGCGGAACTGCCCCGCCTTCTCCTTCGACCCTGGCGTCGCTTCCATCCGCCGCTTTCGGTCTGGAATGGTTTGTGTATCAGCAATCACGGAAGTCGTGTCCGTTACAAAGCAGCGGTCCCACCACAGCGTCATGCCAAGACCAACGGGTTCTTTAAAGAGCTGCACAACCAAGAGACGCAGGTGACGTCTAGGCATGAAGTGCAGCTGCCAACAGCCGTCAATCAGATCCTCGGATAGCTTCACGGGGTAGCGGAACACTTGGTGTATGCGGAGAGGCGCCGCTGAGGCAGACGGGCCGCTACTCGGCGATGTCAGGCACGCTGGCCGCACCAGAATCGTTATCTCCAAGTGAGCTTGAAGCAGCTCCGACTCTAGCGCCGTCGTCGAGCGTGCCTCGTAGAGACGAAACTCGGTCACAGACTTGCCCTTCGTCTCCCAAGGCACCAAAAAGCTGACAGTTACCGTGTCTTCGGTTTGGGTCCACCAGTGGTGGGAGCCCTCCCGGCCACCGTTGCGGGCAAGGCTCTCGTATAGCAGATCCTCGTCATCATCAGTGGCGCCCATGCGTTCCTGATCATCATCCCGTCTCCCAGCTGTGTTGCCGGTAGCGTGACTGCTGGCGTTCGAAGCCCCCGTGTCGTACTCGGCGTGAAAAGACTCTTCCTTGATTGGGCATCTTGCCACAGCAACACTGCCGTTATCCGTTTCCTCAGGAGGTGCACACGTCCCCGGAAACGGGCTGGCCGACGCTTTGGGTGGCACTTGCTCGAGCTGCACCCCATTCGGGCCCAGTGTCACGCGAGACGGATACTCCAGCCGTGTGACCTGCGGGGCTCTGCTGCTGTCATCGTGCCCCTTGTCGTCCCTGTCCCCTTCGTACTCGGTGCCGCTGCTGGTGCCGCTGTCGCACAGCTTGTCCCACTTCGAGTAGTCGATCCCCGCCATTTCCTGGAATGGAGGGAGGGAGAGAGGGCACCATGCAAGATTGAAGAAGAGCAAACAAAAAGAGAGGCAAACGCCCAGAGACAGAAAAACAGTCGTGAGGAGGCCAGAGAGAAGCAGCCGGTGCACACACCCACACCCACACCCATCAATTTGTCCCTATTTCACCTCTTCTGCACGCGCTCGCTAGCTGAGCACCACGGAAAGAGCAAGTTCATGATTCCCATCCTCGGTCTTCTCTTTATTGGGCCGCCGCTCATGGCGGCGTCTATGAAAGCCATACCACCTGTGCCTCGCGCGCATCAAGGGAATAGCGCGTGACAGTGCTTATCCGCGTTCGTCCCAGCTCTTCAGAGGGGGTCCTTGGACTGCATCTGTGCGTGCGTGAGGAAGGGACCGTCATAACACAAAGAGGAAACACGCACCCGTAGGCTGGATGAGAAGCAAGACCATGAGACACGGTAGAACGCCACTAGCAAATGCGGTTCCCCACTCACGCGCTAGTGCAGCCATGCGGCATGCGCCGGACGTTCAGAGGCAGCGCTTGGAAGATTGCTGTCCATCTCTGCTCTGCCTTTCAAAGCGTGCGCGAGAGCACGCAAGCGACAAGAAACAAGAGCTGTAAGCACAGCAAAAACAACAACAACAACAAAAAAGTACATGCCACCTTACATGTGGTGGTGAAATCCTCTTCCGCCAGTGGGCGCGGAGGTGTGTGGAAAGGGAGTGCGACGGAGGTCGGCACACCGTGGCTCCGCCGCACCCTGCGTTCCCTCTCTCAAACTCGTCTCACCATGTTCCCACAGGAATGATTACATCGGGTGTTTGGCGTAGCCGGAGCGGCAAACGGGGCAGCGGCTCGGAAAAGCGACGACTGCTCCACCATCTTGCTCTACCATGTCCAAGCAACGCCGCTCATGGAAGCGCTCGTAGCAGTCAATGCACGCGGCGTGGAAGCAGTGACCGCAACTCAGCAGGATTCCACTCTGCGGGAGCACCACGGCAGCCTCGTGAGCGCCCACCGCGTCCACTCCCGGGGCAGACGACAGTGCAGCGAATGCATTCGCATGCTCAGGCCACGGCGCGGCAGCTGTCGGTTGAGCAAATCCTTTCTGGCGTCCTGCTCGGTGCTCTGGTGCGCGCGACGATGCAACTTTTCCGTCCCTTACCGAGGCTACAGCTCCGGGCATAGGGGTCAATGAGTTGCCCGTCTTGCGCTGCGCTGCACCTTTCACCGCAGATCTCACAAGCGCGCCAGCAGACGCCCTTGCCGCTTTCGGCTCGACAGACGGAAGACGTTTGGCCACCTTTCGAGCTTCGTAGGCCGCCCACATCGCCGCCACAGCGTCCTTTCCAGTCAAACGGCGCACCCCACCTGCATGAGATGCGGCGGCCCCGGTGCCGGGACACTGCGAGCAGTGAATGAGCTCCAGGCATATAGGGCACTGCACCGACGCGCCAGCCGTTGACGGAGCTGCCGAACTTCCAGGTTCGCTGGAGGTGGACGGGCCATGCACTGCCTTCCTCCAGATCTCCGCCCATGCCTCTTCACTCAGGAAGGCTGCGCGAGCCATCTCCTGTTGCACGGTGAGTGCTGTTTGCAAACCCGCTCGACGTTGCTCCTGCTCAGCACAAAAAGTTTGCCATGCAGCAGACAGACGGGCGAGACGTTCCTGCACATAACGCGTGCGAAACTCTGGGTTGTTCTGCAGTTTTATCTTGATGTAGGCGCGCCGCGCGAGGAGACCGCGGACAGCGGCTTGTACCTTGACGATGGCCGCTCGTTGCGCTACCGCCTTGCCCTCGTAAAAGATGCGCTTATAGTAGCTCTGCGTGCGGCACACCGGACACGCCAGTGGGGCGCTAACCTCGCCAATTCGAAGGGCATCAGCTCTCTGCTGAGCGCGCACGTAGCGCTCGAAGGAGCGAAAGCATCGGGCGTGGAAGACGTGCGAGCAACTTAGGATCACCTGGCCTTCGTCGCAGTTGGTGGAGTAGCTCATTTGGCAGATGGGGCAGATAGACGGGTTGGCCCCGGGTGAACCAGCGTCACGCGCGTGTCGATGCTCGCGCTGGAGGGCACGATGCGTGATGACACGCCAGTCGTCCGCCGACGGTGGCGGCGTCGGACCTGGTACAAGCCCCATACGCTGCGCAAGTGTCGGCTTGTGCAATCGCCCGGCGAGACTTGGCGCAGGTCCGAGGTGCGACCGAAGGTCTGAGGACACAGCTCCCGAAGAGAAGCCGGCGTTGTCACCCAGCGCCGCGGCGGTGCCCCTGTCTTCCTGCGAGGGCAACGCAGACGACGACAGCGGCAGCGGCAGACCTCCGCGACCGCCGGTAGCGGTGAAGTGTTGCTGCAGGGCGACAGCGCTCCACAGCCCAAGCTTCTCGCGACGTGTATTGCGCGCGACTCCGGTTCCGGGCTGGTTCGTGCCCCAGTTCGACACGGGCGGACCCAGTGAGGGAAGTCCCTTCGCCTCGAATACAGAAGGCATTTGCGAAGCCTACGAGTGTAAGATTCTCCAAAGCAGGAGAGGCAGCGCGTGCCGTGAGTGCTTGCTTGTGCTTTTGTTGTTGTTCCGATGCGCAGCCCAGTGAGAGGAAGAGGAAGGAAGCAAACATGACATCCATGCCAGCGGTGGTGACCAGGACAGGCAGAAAGGGGCACGGGGAGGGGGGTGCATGAGGAGGTAGCAAGTGGCAGATGCCACACTTGGAGCGGTGACAGCATACGCGTGCTCACCAGAGCGCATCTGCATGCGCCCCACTGAGATACGTTGACATGCGTGGCGATTACGTTATTTTTTTTTCTGACTGTTTCCGCTTCGCTGCTGAGTGTACACGTGTGGAGAGAAGACGCGTCTCCTTTCCGTGCTTGCGTTCGTGGTCCATGTTGCGGTATCCCTCATCAGCCGAAGATCAACGCAAGGCCAATCAACGTGATGTTCACAAAGATGAGGGGCCAGCGCATCAGGAGGCGGATGGAGTGCAAAAGAGAGCCGATCTGCAACTTGACGGACGAGACAGAGCGGACACCGCCGTTCCGATTAGAGCCGAAGTCGGCATCAAAAGAGGATGGCACCATGTCATTGAAGGCGGTGTCTTGCTGCGGCGCAAAGCCCTCTTGCAAGGCCTGTGGGGTGGCCAAGCCAAACTTGGAGAGGAACCGCGACTCCGAGAGGATGGCCAGTGCGTTCAGGCACAGAACCACGGCTGAGACTAGCGAATAGACACTGATGCCCATGTTTCCTCTGCTGATCGGCTCGTCCCCCTTTTTTTACCGGCTGTGACTTTTTCCGATGATGTCTGTGGTGGCAGAATAGACCTAACAGCTGAGCCGCTCGCGCTGTCCCCTCCTGCCACCTCAACTTGGTCGTCGGTTGGTTGTGGAATTCGAGTGATCGTGGAGGGAGGAGAGGGGGCGGGGGAAAAAAAGAAAATCGGTCCCGGAACCACCTTGCAAGCACGCTTTCAGCACGCGCAACGCGTCAGCGAAAAGGGGCGATGCAGCAATATACCTGTCTAGATATAGATTTGTCTGGTCCAGCCAACCATTGCCTCCAGCAACAAGAGCAGAAAGCACAAGGGGAGTCCAAGGGTGTGCGAGTGTGGGAGGGGGTGGAGAAGGAATGCGTGCGGCAAGAGAAGCAGACGAGGTATCGCACCACAGTTGGGCTTCCCTTGCTAAGCAACCTTGTATGTAAATGTGTGTACGTGCGTGTATATGTGTTCCGCTGAGGAAGACACGGGAAGCAGGAGGGGAAGGAAAGGGAAGAATAGAAAGCGGTGCCTCGATGCATTCCAAGAGAGACGGCAGCCCCTTTGGTGCTCGTGTCGGGGCTGTGCTGTGCCCGTGGCCCGCAGTGTCCACACACACGCTTCGACTGCTCCTCCGCGCCACCACCACCTCTAAGGCGCTTGACAGCACATCCTTCCCTTCTTGGGAAACAAAACAAGCAGCGGAGCAATGCTGAAAAAAAAAGATGGAGTTTGCGGAGCAGCGGTGCGCCACTCAGGCGTGCACAACATGACGCACGTGTCCGGGTCCTTCCGCTTGCACGAGCAGCAGCATCACTGAGACAGAGAAAAACCAACAAGCAGCGCCACAAGCCCGCAAATGATCGCTTTCTGTTTTCTGTTCGGTAAGCCCCCGATATTTTCTTTCCCTCTCGATGTGTGTGTGTGTGTGTTTCACGTTCTCTACCTGTAGACATGCGTGACCGTCTTACGAGCAATGAGTGTTTAGTGGTCCTCGAAGGACGTCAAGGAACAACGGAACGACAACGGAGAAGGGGACAAACACACAAAAGAAATCAGAAGAAACACCACACAACCACAAAAGGGAGGGAGAGGGAGAGAACTCCCCCCCCCTCAAATACCAGACAGAAGTACACCAACCGAAAGGCATGACTCCGCCTGCTTACGAGCGGCAGGAAGTGAAGCGGACGAGCCCATGTCCCTGCCGCGACGCGCGTGAGAGAAGAAGAAAGAAAGCCACAAAGCCGACACTCCAACAACGAACCAAAACCAACGAATCATCACGCTGCGTAGACTTCATCGGCACACCATCGTGACGGCCACACTCGTGTGCTGCTACCCCTCGATCCGCTCCTGCTTCACTTGCGATGAGCTCACCGAAGCGGTGTTGAGAGTCGCGTCGCTGACGACAGGCGCACGAGCGGCGGCAGCAGAGAAGTGCTCCTCCACACGTAGCTGCACTTCACTTCCTACAATGAGTACGTCGCCGGCTTGCAGCTGGCGCGGCTCGCTAAGCACCCAGCCTCGTCCAGCTACGCGCACACCATTGCGACCGTAGTTGACGAGCCACAGCGTGTAGTGATGCGGTCGCTTTGTGTGCAGCACCGCCGCGTGCCCTTGATGCGCGTCCGCATCGCTCTCGGACGCCTCGTCATCGGTCGATGGCTCTCGTTTGCCCACGTGCAAGTGGCTGTCGGGCCGCCTCACCTCATTGGCATCCGCGGCGTGTTCGTACACCGGCCGCAGCACCAGCGCGAACTGAAACCGGGAGAGCACCTCTGGGTGGGTAGTGTAAGGAGCCAAGGCGCCGGCGATGGGAGTAGCCGCTGCCGCGGCAACAGCAGCCGCTCCTCGTACCCCTGACTCACGTCCAAAGTAGGTGGTAAGTTCGTCCAGTGGCAGACGCGTGGGAGCGGGGGCAACGGACTTCCCGGCTGAAGTGGGCGTTCCCGCAGACAGCACCACCGCGTAGAAGCAGGCGGTGTGCGCCACACGCACGCCACCAAAGTAGTCTGTGCTGAGTGATGAGGAGAGGGTCGCCCCCCACCCGAGGGCGGTGGCAGGGTCTAGAAGGGCCCCTGGCACCTTGCTATTGTCCGCGAACGGACTAGTGACGTTCACCGTTCCTGGCGGCACCACAAAGTCGGTCTGCTGACCTCGTGAAGCGAGCGTCCGCCAGGGACGGTGGTAGAGCTCAGCAAGAGTGCGCAGCAGCTCTACCTGCTGCTCTACGTTCGCCTCGCTCACCGCCACAAATCGCCCAGAGCCGTCCGACGCTGCCAGCTCCGCCTCCGTTGCCCATGGATGTGGCGACGGGAGCCACACATCTCTCTCGTCATTGTCCTGGTCAGCGCGACTGCGCTTCCGAGACGGGGGTGGTGCAGCGTGGGAGGGCGAAAAGGCGGCACTCCCTGCCGCCTCCTCATCGCTCACCTTTTGCTCGGCACGAGACACAGCGGCGTGCAAGGAGGGGCCGTTAAGCTCTCGCAGCTTTTGCCACGCGAGAAGATTAATGAAGTGGTTCGACATGATGGCGGCGCCTTCCTCGTCGCTCAGCCCCATCCGTGCCTGAAGCGCGGCCAGGTGGGTAATGATTGCAGCCGATGAGAAGGCGTCTCTCTCCAGCACCGTTGCATCCAAGCCTGCCGCCAGCAGACGGTTTTCGGCAATCATAGATGTCAGCGTCACCATCGCCTGCGGCCTGCGCTCCACTCCTGTGCTGGGCTTGATACCGCTTGTGCCGGCTGCTGCCACGCCAGCCGCAATCAGCTGCGTCGCATCTGCCACGCGCCACGACGAGGCAGCGATGTCCACAGCATCGGCCACAGCGTCCCACACTGGCAGCGGCGGTGTTCCCTGTGGTACCGGCGGCAGCAACTCTGGGAAAAGGTACAGTGGTGGCTCGTAGGTGGTCGAGCGTGAAAGTTTGAGCACACACTCGCCAAGGATTGGCGCCGTCTGCGCGGGAGCCGCTGCAGCAACAGCAGCAGCAGGCTGAGTCATGGCGACTAGTGAAGTTATATCAGTCTATGTGTCCAGAGGGGAGTATTCAACGATGTACTCGCGTCAACAACCTCGATGAACGCAAAAAGGCAAGAACCGAGACAGCGCGCGCGTGCTCACGCGCCTGGTGAGCGACACACAGCCGAGATTTTTAGTGGTATATATTTATATTTATATAAGTGGCACACCACACACACACAGAGAGAGAGAGAGAAAGGGAAGCAATACAAGTACAAGGCGAGCAGACACTACCTAAGACGCACAGAAAATGAAGAGGGGGGAGGGGCGATAGATGCAATCAGCACAAAGGAGAAAGGAAACGACACAACGAAACAGAAGGGGGAGTTGCGTGTGCGTGTGCCTGTGTGTGGAAACACAAAGACGATCTAATCGAGCTCCCAGTCCGCAGCCGCAGAGAGCATCACTCACCAACAACAAAGAAAGTAGATGAATACCCAGTCAGCGACAAACAAATAAGACACACGCACACGCACAGAGGGGGAGAGAGGAAACAAGGGCGAGGAAGCGTGGAGCAACGTGTGCACGCACGAGCAACGTGAGGAGATAATGGGCGCCCGGCACAGTGGGGCAATCGAACGGCAACGGCCGTTGAACCACCACTGCTCAGGTCCTTTGCACGCTTACCCCTCCCCAGTCCGGTCGTGATGACGTGCGTTTAAGGATAGACGCCGCTACTGCGTCTTTCCTTTTTCTTTGGAAATAGAACGTCGCCTCTTGATGGTACGTCAGCCCAGCTTCGTCCGAGAAACAAGCCAAGACGCAACGTCTGAGAGAAAGAGGTGAGGCAGAGAGAGAGAGGCAGTAGAAATCCAACGCCTTCACCACTACCACAGCAGACAAGAAGCAACACAAGCAATAAAAAAAAAGAGGCACCAGCACGAGAATAGCGCGCGGTGCACCGCTGCAACCAGACGTAAATTCTGTACGCAGAGGAACACAGACAATACCACAGATATGAGACGCAGAGAGAGAGAAAGGGCGGTGATGTAAAACAAAAAGGGGGGGAGATTGTCAGTGGGGAAGCGGGAGGGGCGGGAGGGCGATGGCAGTCATAGAAGGCGCCGAAACCGTCGTCGAAGCGCAAGGGCAGCGACCGAGAGGCTGCGGCAACGCGAAGTAGCCGGGGGGGGGGGAAACCGCTCGCGTCGAGAGAACGGTGAGGCGTCCTTGTTCTTTTTTTGCACACAGAGCTGAGGCTACACCGTTGGTGACTGGGCTCTCCCCAGCGGTAAGTGGTGACGTATTCGATTGTGTTATGGCGCACAGCGCTCGCGTCAGTTCCTCCGTGCGTGTTCTACACCTAAACGAGCTCAGGACAACGGCTGTGAAACGCACACGGCTGTGCGAAGATGAAACGTTACAGAAGTAGGGAAACAACCACAAACAGAGCAGGGGAGGGGGGTGTAGGAACACACGGGAAATGAGAAAGGCAGCGACAGCGCAGTGATGGATGACAGTGGGAGCTTGTCAAGTGGAAGTAGCACGTCCGCCATGAATCTACGGCGTCAGCAACGACAAACGACAAGCTCGACAAAGCGCCAGGCAAAGGCAGTAGCGCCCCAGAGGGCAGCGGGAAATCACGACAGGTTTACTACTGGCTAATCTAGGAAGAGAGTGAGATACACACAAAGACGACCACAACAAAAGTGGACAGCACGCACGCCTCCACCCACCCACCCACCCGCACAGACACACGCGCGCGAAAAAAAAAGGCAGCCCATGACGCACAAATGCATCGCTAGAAACCGGATCGGCGTATGCAGTCCTCGAAACATCACGAGCCGCTCCTCTCGACTCGTACGATGGACATACGCAGGGTCCACCCAGGACAATACAGACATACAAGAGAGACCGACCGCCTCGCCGCGCCTACGTCCCTTTCTCGAAGCCATTAGCGCAGGTCACCGATATCGTCATCTGCTTCATCGCCGCTGGCGTTGAGGTCCGCAAACGGGTTGTAGGCCGTTGTAGGAGTACTGCTTGGGTTGTTCGCCTCGAGAGACTCGGTCTCAGGTACACCACGACGGGATGCCTCGCTTGTGCTCCCTGCGCTGTTGTTCGGCGCCGCGGCAGTTTGTGGCTGCGGTGGTGCGTTTGTCGCTAAAGACGACTCCCTCGTGGTCCAGCGAGCTGCACCGCGGTCCCTGGCTCCTTCGACTCCCATCGCCCGGTCTCCGCCGCTTCCGAGAAGCGTGCAGTCGCCACCCGCCATCGCGATTGAGTTATCCTCGGGACTTCCAGCGCCGGCCAAGAAAGGATTCGAAAGAGCAGCGCCGGAGGTGGTGACCACAGCAGCAGCCGGTGCTTCCTCTGCACGCAGTTGCGCAGAATGGTGCGTAGCTGAAATGTCGGGGGTGTTATACCTGGCCTCCAACATGTTGTCGGTCACTGGTGTCTCCTGTATACTTCGACAAACCCACGGCGGCACCCCTCTCGCAGAGTCATGCACTGTACCGTCCACCAGTCCGCCTCTGTGCTGCCTCTCCACGGGGTCGGAATTCTGCGGTGAGTCCTCGGCAAGCAAGGCACACTCGACCCTCGGTGCTGGAAAGCGATGCGACAGGGCACTTCGCTGAGGCGAACACTGCGCGGCCGGCGGCAGCAGATCTCTCGGTGGCGGCGGTGGTCTTCCGTCGTGCGAGCGCTGCTCGCCAGCAGCGTTGGAGACAGAATTTTGTGGCGGCTGCGCCCCTACAGAAGCGCCGTCTCCACCACCGAAGAAGATGGTGGGCAGGTCAGGGTAGCGAGGGGCTTGCAGCGCAGACCGCTGAAAGGGGTGTTCGTGCGCCGTTGCGGGCAGTGGCGGTGGCGGTGGAGGAGGGGCATGACTTGCTGGAGGGGGCGGCGACTGGTCTGCATGTTGCTGTTGCTCCCCATCGGGTTGCGGCAAAGGGGCTAGCGAAGGCGGTGTTGCTTCCGCCTGCGACACAGCTAGGCTGGAAATCGACAATGGATTGGCTGGCGCTGCCGACAGCGGAATCGACCGCTGGGCCGGTAGAGGAGTCGCGAAAGCTTGCGTAGGAGTTCGCGCGCCCGAATGGTGAAGCGTGACATCCATCGCCGCTTCATAGGCGTGCATGGATGCATCAGGCCTGCCATTTGCATCCGCACTCGGCTGTCCCTCGATAGCCAAGGCCAGGGCCCGCGCCTGCGTGGTGGGCACCGGCTCTTGCCCTTGCACTTTGAGCATGCCAGTTGCCGCAGTATCCATCGTGCCCTCCCACCGCACAGGCTGCGGTGTAGCAGCCGTTCCAGGTAGCACCTCCGCACTACTGAAGAAGGTTTCGTCAGTCATGGCACCGTCGTAGACGGCTGGCTCGTGAGGCGCCTCAACCACCCTTTTCAGACTGAGCCCAGCATCCTCAGGCCACGGCCGTGCTGGCGTGTCTGCTACGGACGAGCCTGCCTTCACCGATACGCACTCCTCGTTGAGCTCGGCTACGAGGAGCAGCAATTCGCTGTAGTCGCTACTGATGCCTTGCAGAGCGCGCTGCAGTCGTGCAGTCTCCTCTTGTGATAGCGCAAGCTGCTCGACCACCGCATTGCGCTCCGCTTCCATCGCAGCAATCACATCCGGTGGTGGAAGATGCTGTTGCTCTTGCTGATGTTGTCGCTGCTGGCGAGCCTCCTGCTGCTGGGAGGCAGCGGCTGCAGTGGTGTTGGAAACGTGCCGCAGCTGCTCTTCCATCATGTTCAGCGACTCCACCAGTTGCTGATGCTCCTCTTCCTTCGAGCTCAGTGCCTCTTCGAGCAGCCGAATGTTCTCGCGAAGTTCCTCCACCACCTCAGCCGATACGGCGTGCGAGTGCGCGGCCTCCGCTGCTGACGTAGCCGCATCCTCCAGTCGAATGCGCTCTTCGCCCGCGGCCGCGGCGGCGCGCCTCTGTTGCTCCTTCTCCAGGGCAGCGCACTGTGCAGCGGTCTGTTCAGCCCGTTCGCGCCACTCTCTCAGCGCGTTCGTGAGGTTCACCTTCTCCGCACGGACGGCCTCCAGCTCTGCTTGCAGCGCAGCCAAGTCGCACGCGTGCGCGTCTGCCAGAAGAGGGGCCTCTACCGGGTGCAGTGGGGCGGCCAGTGGCTGTGGTAGAGAAGACTCAGCCCGGAAGTTGCCAGGCGGCATACTGCTGTGCCCGAAACCTCCCAGCGACGCAAGGGCGGGGCTAGAAGGCGGCTGCTGCATCGATGCCAACGGACCCGCGTGCCTCGGCGGCGGCAGCGGCGGTGCAACTGGCTCTGACGCTACTCGGCATTCCATCTGCTCATCATCGGGCTGCAGCTGTGCAGAGTGTATGGACGGCCGCAGCGCCATCGTCGCACGTGCCACCTGTGATGCAGACTCCGCAACGCTGTCCAAGAGCTGCTTGAAGTCCGCCACAAGCTGCTCCACCAGCCCCACAATAGCCTCATCGTACGGGGTGGGGTTCTGTGTTCGCAGCCCGCTCGCCACGGGGTGTTGCCAAACCGGCGTGCTGGCTTTCAGGTCAAAGAGGATCGTGTCAAGGGCCGCCCCTCCACCCACAATCTGCAGAAACCGGCGCGTGAGAGCCGTTGCGGCCGCCGCGGCTGTGGGTGGGGCGGCAGCGGCGATCGTCGCCGTCGTTGACAAGACGCAGGCACTAGCGACCAGCACAGATGGCCACAACCGAAAATGGGCAGCGCCGTCGCGGCGGGCTTGGTGAAGCAGCGTCTCACCCCATGACGCTTCCTCGACAAACGCGGCAGCGGCCACGGGGGAAGAGCCCATCCACGCTAGCAGCGCCCCAACATAGGCACCGAGAGCCGCCGTGTTCACCTGCTGTGCCGCCGCACCGCCACCGAGGCAGAAAAGCACGAAGGTAACGGTGTAGTTAAAGAATGAGGGCGGCAGGCGGGAGGACAGCGTCCATCCCGGCTGTGCCTTCACAAGACCGTCCAGCGTCGACGTCTGCAAGTGCGGCGGCACCGGTGCGTTCACGAGGTCCTGGAGCACCGGAGTGGCGCCAGGCACCGTAACCAGCGCCCGCAGCACCTGCGCGGTGTAGAACTTCTCTACAGCTGACGTTTGCGACGAGAGCAGCACCCGCGCAAGCGCCGCACCACACTGCGCGTCCGCATTGACGGCGCCGGCGGTGCCTGCACTGAGACTGCTGGGGGGTGACGTCGTGGTAGCCCATGACTGTACTGCTTCACGGACGCCGCGGTGATCACCACGCTGCAGGGTCGGCGACACCAACCCGCTCAGAAACACGCCAACCGAGCGCTCTTGACAGGCAGGCACGCTCAGCACCGCCGTGAAGAGCTGCACGCCAGCACTGACGAGGGTTGTGTCAGTTGACTCGCAAACGTATGCGAGTAGCGCGCGCGGAGCCGGCCACACCTGCACTGTGTAGGGCAGAGTGGCTCGGACGAGAGTTGTGACCGGCGGGAGGTTCAGCCATTCTTCCACCGCTCGCCGGGAGTCTCTCAGCAGCAACGCCAGCACCCGCACTGCTTCGATTCGGACGGCGTCGTCGATGAGCAGCCCGCAGAAGGCGAGGCGAGCAAGCGAAGTCAGAAGACCGCATCGAAGAAGGGCGTCTTGCGTGGAGTGTCGCTCCTCCTCGCCCTCGTCGACGCCCCGCAGGACGCACGCGAGAATGGAAACGGACATTAGCACGTTTAGCATCGACTCGGAAGTCTTGGTAACGTTGAGGAGTGCCTCCAGCTTCTCGGTCAACACTCTCGGTTGGGGGTATATGGAGCTTGGAGAGCTGCTGTCTCCGCTGCTGCGGCTGTGATCCACCAGCGTGCACGCCGCCAGCTCAGATGGGACGGAGTCGAACAGGGCCGCCAGCCGTGCAGCACAGCCCATTTCGCGAAAGAACTTCTGGGTTGCCTTGTTCGAGCGGAGCATGTTGTGCACCACCGTCAGGCAGTCCTGCACAATGGATCTGCCATGCCGTACACCGCCCTCGCGCTGGATCACATCAAAGAGCGAGTCGAAAGCGTTGTGAAAGGCCAGAAGGGTCTGCAGCTCCGCATCGGCCAAGGTCAGCGATGTGAGAAGCAACAAAGCCTGATTACGCAGCAGGAAATTGTGCTCATCCTCGTTCAACGCGTCGAGCAGAACACCGATGCCACGGGCGCCAAGCAGGGACTGATTCAGCTTATACGGCTCCAACTCCTCCAGTCGCTGAAGCAGGACAACCACATAGTAGCGGCTCCAAAATGGCGCTGTTGTTTTCATCGAGCCTAGCAACGATGGCACCGCACCGAAGAGCGGCTGGAGCAGCGCATCCCTCGCTCGCCGCTTGGCCGCCGCGTCGACTTCGACGATGCGACGGTTCGACTCCAGTTTGTCAGGGTACAAGTCTAAGTCCGTGGCATTGGCAAGCAGATGCAGCGTCGGCTCCGTAATCGACTCATCATCGGCGTAACTGACAAGCAAATCGAGCAGCGACTTCAGCGACGTTGCATCTAGCGCGTATGGGAGGTCAGGACAGCGCAGGAGGTCGCGCTGCGCGTCACGGATATCCTGCGCCACTGTGCAGCCCTCAATGCGCAGAAGCAGCGTCTGTGTTGGCGTGCTGGGCCGCGGCGGCGGCGGCGACGGCGAGGATGATAAAGACCTTGACTGCGGCCCCGCCAAAGACGCGGATGCGGTGACGGATGGCCCGGCAGGCGAGGAAGGTGATGCCGCAGCGTCAACACTCGGCTTTGGTGCAGAAATCTTGCCGTGAGCACCGGTGTTGAGCAACGATGCGTTCGCCGGCTTCGTCGCAGGCGCCGATGACGACTTGGTGTCGCATATCCCGTTTGCCGCCACGTGCAACTTTTTGTCACTCTCCGGCGGAGGCGGGTGCACCACGCGCTGCCCCAATACAGCCTTGAAGAGAAAGCTCATCCTTCGCGATTGCAAGGGTAAAGAATAAGGACGGAAGCAACCGTGCGAAGGCGGGAGAGTGGCGCAACTGGTCGCACAGCCTTTGGCGGTGGCCCTTCCCCTGCTGCTTCGCTTTCAGACGCAATGGTCCGACAAGTTCCGTTACTCGGCCTATTTTGTGGTCCCGTCCAACAACACACCGACACAACAGCACAGACGACAAGAGGGAGACGGTCGAGAGAGGGGGAACAGCAGCAACAGCCACACAATCACAAGAAGCGCATATATATATATATATATGCATGTACGTGTGCCTGTCTCTATGTACGTGTGCGTATGCGTATGTGCAATACAGCACTGCTACGACAGTGCAATTCCGGGAGCTATCGTGCGGCACACCGGTGCACTCATATACACCGTCGTGGATGAGGTGAAGCAGAGGGTAGAAAGCCAGCAAAAGAGAGAGGGCGAGGGAACAGAAAGGCGTGGGTGGGTGGCAGTCACAAGAAACGGAAGGAGGTGGCATGATGGGCCCGCAGCGGTCAGCTAAACACCATGGAACTCATAGATGTGGACAGCGGGTGCGAAAAGCCTCATGCCCTCGTTCACCAGCCCTGTCTCGCGTTTCTGCTCCATCGCGAGGAGCACAGTTGACAAGTCTTCGCGCCCCTTCAGCGGTGTTTCTCCCCGGCCGCGAATGACGCCCGCACTCGCATGATTCCACCCGGGGTTTCATGGCATAAGGCAAGTTACTTTTGTACTCGACGGCACAGACACAAACACCTGTCCCGGAGAGAAATGTACCAGAAGCGGCTATCGCGACGGCACGTATACAGACACACACACACACACACACACACACAAACATACACACCGAACATGAGGGTGAGCACTCCCTTTACACATTAGACACGCCTTTAGAAAAAGAGAGACAAAACACAGCACGCGGCACAGCGGCAGTTTAGTCGAAGAAGCGCTCACCACCACAACAAAACCACGTGATGGTGCACGCATTTCAGGTGAGCAAGTAAAGCATACATGGGAGGGCAAAGGGCAAGTCCCTTCGACATGCAGCTCAAAAACCTGTCATGGGCATCACGCCGAACTCTTCCCGCTTGACGCGCACCTCACCCTTCGGCTTCAGCACCTTGCGCTTGTTGTAAGTGTGGCGCATGCGTGCCGGCACCAGGTTGCGCTCCTCGAGTGATTTCATGCGCTCCAAGGCCGGGTGAACATACCCGCCGCTGAGGTGACGCAAGGAGCCTACGAGCTTATCACTCGGCGTGACGTCCAGAACTAGCGGGGTGTGGTAGTGCCGGCCGTAGTGTTTAATAGCTAGATTTGCCTTCTTCGCCGCGCGACGCTTCTGCCGAGCCACCTCTCGCTTACACGCCGTTGCCTTATGTGCGGCAAGCAGCACGTCGAGCTCGTCCGTTTCTTTCGCTACAACACCACGCTTCGGGTGACGCCGGTGTGTCATGGCCCGCTTCGCCTCCTCCGCTGTGGCCTTCTTTGTCTTCTTCTTTTGCTTTTTGGCCGTCTTGCCGTTTTTCGCCACGGCCGCCGGAGCAGCAGCGACCTTCTCATGCTTTGCCTTGTTGCCGTTATGCGTCACAGGGCTTGGCGCTGACGAAGGTGCAGACGACGACGCGCCGGTGGAGGCAGGCGCCGTCTTCGTCCTTTTCTTTTTCGGCGTCTTTGCAGTCGCGGGCTCCGTCTCTTGCACCTCCTCTTCCCACGTCTTGTCTGCTGAGAGGTTGCCCGTGTACTTCTTGTCGCGGCCCATTGTCATCATCTTCACAAACTTCTCATCTTTGAGCTTCTTCTTGCTAAGCTGCCGGACGGCCTTGGCAAGGGCCTCCTGGTGCTCCTCATCCAACGGGTTGTAGCTCTGACCACCGAGCGGGATGGCGACTGCGTCGCGGTTGTTGGGGCGAATTGGTGCGTATTTGCGCCGGCGCGGCGCCAGCGGCTTGGCTGGCAGGAGGTCTGGCGTCACCCTCCATCCCTTGGCAACGGTGACCTGTTGAGGGCGACACACAGACTTGGTGCCCTCCCCGTCATTCCACAAGTTACGCGACTTCTGGCGGCCCATTCCTTCGCGGGCGCGCCTCTCTGTGAGTGCTGAA
This sequence comes from Leishmania major strain Friedlin, assembly GCF_000002725.2. Classification (NCBI taxonomy): domain Eukaryota; phylum Euglenozoa; class Kinetoplastea; order Trypanosomatida; family Trypanosomatidae; genus Leishmania; species Leishmania major. The sequence continues at coordinate 1,035,573 of NC_007284.2, read as the reverse complement.
GGGAGGAGCTGGGAGCAGGGCGGTACTGTGAGCGTTACTACGTTTGTGGATATGGCCGTTAAGGGCGTTTTTCCTGCTTCTTGCAGAGAGCAAGAGCACGCATAGACGGAGGCCTTGAGTACCTTGTGCGTGAGTCAGATCGCCGTCGGAGTGACCGACGCAGGTGCCGCTCGGTGTTCCGACGGCACAAGAAGACAGTAGTGACGGAGGCGGATAGAGAAGGAACGGTGAAGGCCCACGAAGTGCGAATGTAGCACGTACGCATAGAAGGAAGTAGCCGGTACACGATTGCCAAGGCATGCTCAACATGTTACAGATCTATGTCCCTCCCCTTGGACCGTTGGAATGGAACGGCACACGCGGTCCATTCAGCACAACCACTCCGCCTCTGCTCGCACACTCAGCGATGGCCCCGCATGCCCGACGGCCACTGCGTTGCTCTCCGCACCCTTGCATCGCTCCGCGTTCGGGTGCCGGCATCTACGCGAGGGCGCGCCTCATCGCGTTTTGTGTGGCGTGTACACGCACTGGCGCGCGTGTCCACCATTATTCGAAAAAAAAACATGTATTACCGCCTTAGTCATCCGCCACACGCACGCATACACAGTCGGGCACGTGGAGGTGTCTTTCTTCACCAGTGCCTGCATGGGTGGCTGTCAGCCCGCACACTGTCTTTGATAGCCGCGGCGACTCGCTCATTGAATGATCTGCGTGTTTTGGCCGTGTGCGAACGAGCACCCTTCCCGAGCGCCCTTCTCGAAGGGAACCCCGTTCCTCCGCCGTCATTGAAACATTGCGCGAGTATGGCTGTGTGTTCCTGCGCTCATAACTGTGTGTGTGTGTGTGTGTGTGTGTGTGTGTGTCGACGGACGACAGAAAGCCGCAAGCGCGTCACTGGAAGCAACAGTCCAGCCGGCAAACAAAACGTGAAAGGAGCGAAGAAGCATGGGAAAGAGGGCGCTTCAGAGAAGCGGAAAACTCAGCGGGTCAGGGCTAGCGTAGCAAATAGGAAAAATCGCCTCTGTCGCGAACAGACCAACGAAACGCGGAAGCACCCCTGTGTCGCTCACCCAGAACAAAAACCCTGAAACCCTCCTCCCTCATCGCCACCTTCAACGCTCTGCCCACCCGCGCTGCTTCTACTTCTACAACATCGACCATCACCGAGTGACTGGCGCACGACGCACACATACACACAGTGGGGCAAACAGGAACGCAGCAATAGCAGCAGTAGCACAGCGAAGGCAAAAAGAAAGAATGAACACCAACAGCAAGCCGAGCAGCAAGCAAACGCGAGCGGTGCTGGGCGCGCAGAAGTAGGGAAAGGCACCCTGTGGCGAGGCCCCTACCATCTAGAGAGCCGCATTAGTCTCAAAAATGTTTGATGGTACGCTGGTGCTTCTTCGCCTCGAACAGCAGCTTGTTTGATCGACTACGCTTAAGGAAGTTCTCCGCGTTGCGAGTCCACCGCCTACTCACCTGAAACTGGTAGAAGTCCGAGTACGTCCGCAAGCGTCGACGACGGCTGCGGCGCACAGGCTTTTCAGAGGTCTCCGCCACCCCGTCGCCGCCGAACGTCGACACCAGCTGCTCGGTGTCGACGAGAGTCTCCGGATCCTCGTCGCCGTCACGCGCCTTCTGCGCCGAGAGTAGCTCTCGCACCACCTGCTTCACATTCTTGGGCACCACGTAACGGAACCCTTGTTTGTCCCCACCGCGGCGGTTCACCGCCCGAAGATGGTTAATGTGCTCCTTCGCAACCTTGTTGAGGGCCCGCTCTTGCTTGCTGAGCTTCTTGAAAAAGTGGTGCGCGTTCTGGAGCAACTCATCGGCCGAGACGGCTTCGGCGTGCTTCTTCTCCGCGTAATCGTCCAGGAAGGCGTGATCGGGGTAGAGCGACGGGTCTTGGCGAATGAATGCTGCGTCATCGGCGACTCCCGCGGCTGCGTCGCTGCCGAGCAGATCGTCTCCGCGGATTGCCCGAGCAAGCAGCTCACGGTCCCGCTCCGCCTGCGTCAGTGTCTGCGTCGGCTCCACTGACGATGCCGCCTGTGCCGCAGTCGCAGGCAGCTCGTCCTTTGTCACCCGCGCCTTGCTTTGCTTTCCTTCTAAAGTCTCGCTCGAGACAACTGCGGCGGTGGCCGCACCTGCACGGGTTGACTTAGCGGTCAGCTTCGGCTCCTTCTTGGCGCAAGCCTTCTTCTTCCGATTTTCCTGCACCAGCTCCCGCGCCTTCTTCTTTGTGAGCGTCTCCTTGCCGGTCTCCACATTGGCCACCTTCAGCTTCGGCACGCGCGTTTTCGGCTTCCTTTTTGTTCCCGCTCTTCCTGCACCACCGGACTTCTTCGCTGCTGTGGTCTTTGTCTTCGCGCCATCACTTGCAGACTGAATCTGTTCGCTCGCTGGGCGCCTCTTGCCGGTGACTATCTCGCGCTCCTTCTCGCGCGCCTCGACGCGCTTCTTGTACTGGTACTTCTGCTTCTTCTTGAACTCCTTGTTGAAGCGCATCTTCGGGAGAAGCTCCCGCAACTCGTCCTCCGTCGCCATGACAGCGGTACTGGACCGAGCGTGGCTTGAAGGGCAAACAAGAAGTGAGTTGTGAGGACGGCACAGAACGACCTGGATGTGGTCTACAGAGGGAGCAGAGCGCGCGGCGGTGATGATGCAGCTTTGTTTTCTAGCGTAAGGCTGTGATTCGCTCACTGCGTAGCACGGAGAGGCCTCAGTCGGCAGCGGCAGGAGAGGTGGACAGTTAAGCAGCAACGCAGAAAAAAAAACGCTTTGGTTGCGGAGAATGACAAGGCGTGAAGGGGGAGTGAGTTGCACAGAGAAATTGAGAAATATGGCGCGTACCTTCATCACCAACGAGGAGCGAGTCGCGGCAAGTGAAGTGGCAACAAGTCTCTGGGCTGTTTTGCGTGTGGGGGGGGCGCGTGGAGAAGGGGAAGGGGGCCCACCGTTTTGGCGAGGCGCAAAACAGAGCCGCGGATCGGAAGGCCAGCGTCAGCGGTAGCGACAATGCTGCTTTGAGCTCTGGAACACACACACAGACACACACGCACACATCGACAGGATTCTCTTGGCTTGGTGAAGAAGTGAGAGCAACACGGGCCACAATGTAATGTAGCACCTTGTCGAGAAAGGGAAAAGGAGCAGCATTTTTTTTTTGTGATGGAGCCACAACAGCTGCCACAGCTGAAGCTTGTTTTTCTCGATTCTTCCTTCGAATTCATCGCTGTTGGTGTTGTGTTTTTGAGGGGGAGCTGCACAGGAGACTGCAATGGTGGTGATGGTGGTGGTGAGGGAGTAAAAGGAGAGGGGGAGGAGCAGTGGCACCGAGTCGACACGATATACCCCCATTCACCCATCGTCAATAACGACAAGAAGTGAAGGCGGCTGCAAAGACAGTTACGGCACGACTCGAAGTAGCTTCAACATCCTAAAACGGCAACAGAAAGAGAAACGCACAGCAAAAAAAAGACGGAGAGCTAACATCGTTTACAGCAGCTTGCGCCAACAGCCGGCACGATATTGGCCCCTTCGTACTGACGCAGTGGGAGAGCCTACTGCTAGGGCAAACACCGGCGCAGAGACGTAGGAGAGAGAGAGCATAGGGACACCTCACCATTGAGAAAGATGGATGAGTCGCAAAACAACAATAGCAACTCATTCCCAGACACAGCGCCGCGAAGGAAAGCACGAGGGAAGAGCGCGCGCGCAACCGATCATTCCAGAGAGAGATATGGCAAGACACACGCACGCAGACATGCACATAGAAAAAGAAGCAACTGAGCAACATAGGAACACCTCAGCCCGCACTGAGGCAGGTATGAAAGGCAGCACAACAGGCAAGAAAAGAGAGCAACAAGAGGAACCCGAAGGAAGAAAAAAAAACGCATGCAGAGGTCAGCTGTGAGTTCGTGAGCGTACGGACGCTTGCAAGCAGGGAGACGGGGAGCAAACACACGGCAAGAGACAGGAAGGGAGAAGTAGCGGGAAAAAGGGGGAAGAAGAGGAGGGCCGCAGAGGAAGAGCAGCAGCGCGGGCGAAGGAAAGGGAAAGCATCGCGCAGGGGACAGAAGCAGAAAACAGAGGGCGGGGAACCAACAGAGAGAAAAACGATAAAGCAACGAAACTGTGCAGACGGGAAGACGAGACGAAAGATGAAGGGAGAGGGAGTGGGGGTACAGCAGTCAACGGGTGAAGAACGCGACGAAGGTGGAGAGATAGGGAGAAAGTGTTAGGCACCGGCGAAAGGAAAACGCAACAGAAAAAGTAGCACAGTGCAGAGAGAGGGGGGAGAGGGGGGCTCAAAGGGCGACCCAAAGGCCTTCCCCCTGCTCTTCTCTACCCGAACCCCCTTCACCACCGAAAAAGAAGAGCAAACGCGAAAAAAAAAGAGGAGTCGCTCTTCAGAAACACACAGATACGAGTGTCAAAACACCACCGCAGCCGCCTTCAAGTCTTGAGCGAAAGCCCGCCGCATCCGCGACAACCCTCACAGCAGGGTGCGCCAGCTGCACCAAATATCATCCCAGTGGATGCAACAGACATATAAAGAAAGGAGGGGCCGCAGAGACGCGAAAAGAACGCCAGATGAAAGGCAGAGGAAAGACGTGCGCAGACGTCATGTCTACGAAAGCTCGAAGGAGCTACCAGATTCCATGATGCTCATTAGGAGCTTCTTGTACAGCAGCTCCTCGCTCGGGTATGGCGGCAGCTTTAAGTACCGAAAGCATGTATTCACCGATGGCAGAGCCCACTCAGACTCAGGTAGGTGGAAGAAAAAGCTTGACAACATGCCGCCTGGCTCCTCTGATGCTGCAGGGTAGACGGAGGAGAACATGTGGCTCGGTGCCTCGCCCTGTCCAGACGGCGAGTCTTCCACATCTGACTGAGCGGTGTGATCGTACAAGCCGCCCATCAGGCCGCCTCCGCCGTCGTCCTCCTCCCCTTCCATGTCAAGCGCTCCACCGCCGCCGCTGCTGCTCGTCGTCGCTGCTGCAGCTTCTCCCCCCAGCACCTCCGTGTGCTCGTCCACAAACGCGTTTGAGCGCCTCACTACCGTGATGGCACCGAGAGCGCGGATGCCGCCAATAGGTAGCCGGGGGCAACCGGTGCAGAAGAGCAGGAATTCGCGCTGCTCTGCTGGAGTCAGCCGCTGGCCGAGCACCTTCGCCAGCAGTTCGAGCTGCGGTGAGTCGTTTCGGTAGCCGTGGTCGCCGACCAGCACAGAGCGAATCTCTTCCGTCGTCCACAGAGGGTCACTTGGGTTCTTGTCCTCGCCACAAAGCACGCCAATCAGCTCCTTCACGTCCATCACCGTGAGCGCCTCCTGCGGCACAACGTCCTGGCAGCCCATCGTCAAAAAGTACAACGGCACCGCCACGGACTCGTACAGCAGCGCCCCAACAACGCGGCGCTGATACAGGCGCAGGTTCTTCTTGGTCACCAGGATCTGAGCCCCATCGGGGCAAAGCTCGACGCTGTCGTCCCCCGGGAGGGTGAAACGCAGGTCGAGCGCAGCGAGGGTGGAGCTATCCATGGTGGACAGGCATGCTAGGCTGTCTGCGATGCCCTGGTCGACCCAGCTCGCCGCTGTCAACGGTAACTCGAACAGGTCGACCGGGAACTCTGGCGGCGGGTCAATGTGCGTCACATCGGAGACAACGCACTGGTAGGCCGGCACGCCACGACGGATGAAGTAGGCCACAGCCCGTGACAGTGGAAGAGGGAACACCTGCTCGTCGACGAAGGCGCGGCCGAGTGCAGCGCCGATGACGTAGTAGGCCTTGGCGCGCTCCCGCTGTTCCAGGACATAGTCCCTCATCAAGCCAACGTTTCTGTCCACCAAAAAAGCCGCCTTGCTGAGGTCGTACTGCACCGCCGAGGCGTTGAGGCTGTTGCTGTTCGTACGATGGTCACCAGCCCCCGCAGTGGAGGCGTGGCCGGTGAAAGCGGGACCTTTTCGAGTCGGCGTCGAGCCGAAGTGGTCACTGCTGCTGTGGCTCAAGGCATGGGTGGAGCTGTTGTCGGGCACGGTGTGACTGTGGCTGCAACGCAGTAGAGGCGTCACGGGAAAACTGTCGATGTCTTCGAGGTAGCGCTGCACGCCATCCATGTGGCGCGGATAAAAGCCTTCCGGTGGTGGAATGAGAACTGCGGCCGCCTCCGCAGCCGTCGTCATGGACGGGCTCGGGCTGAGGGTCGCGCTCGGCGTCGTAGGATGCGCCGAGTCTGCGCGCGCAAAATTGCGCAGGGAAGACTGGGTAGGGATCGAGCCCAAACGCGATGTGCTCACGGTGCCGCCAGCACCGTTGGTGACAGAGCCAGGGCGGGAGGTGCCCATGCGAGATGGGGAAGTTATGGGGGTGATGCTGCTGCGGCGCGGCGGCAACGACTTCGGCGGCAGACCAACCATCAGCGAGCCAGTTGCCATCACGATCCCTGCGGACGAGTTTGACACAGCTGCAGCGTTGTCGCTGCTGCCGTTAGCGTTGTCGTCGCTATCGCGCCAGAGCCTGGTACAACACTTGCTCACCTCAGCAGCCAGCAGAGTGTAGAACTGCGCCGTGGGCCCCTGTCCCACGCCGACGTCGCCTTTGAACTCGATCGAGATAGGGAACCGCGCGTCGCAGCACTTGCGCAGCATCGTGTACGCGTCGCGCGCAAACTCGTCACGGCTGACGGCGAACTTGTGGTTCGACAGCCTTGCCCACTCCCCTGGCAAGATCAAGACAGCCCTGTCGTTGCGCTGACTACGGAAGACGCGCATGTGCTGGATGAAGGCGCGCCGTGCGCCGTAGGCCAAGAAGCGCGACGCACGCTCCCGCACCGACAGCGGGATGAGGAAGCGTCCCTCACGCAGCAGAAAGTTCACCCACCGCGGCAGCGCGTAGCGCGGCGGTAGCAAGCTCACACGCAGCGCCGACGCCTCGAACGAGCGCACCAGCGCGGTGGTGATCGTGTTGTTCTGGAAGATGCTGTCATCCATGCCAAAAATATCCTTCGCCTCCCCGGCATAGGCGATTAGCCCATGGGTCTCTTCGAAGAGCGCGCGGTGGAGGATGATGAGCAGCAGCATATCGGCCCGGTGGGCAAAGGCGGGTGGCGTGAAAGTGAGCGCCGGCGGCTCCTCTGTGTGGAACTCGGCGCGGGAGTGCGCACCGCACGCGCAGTACGCCGCCGAGTCACTCTCGAAGTGGTGAAAGAGGTAGTTCTGGTTCAGTCCGACGCGGTGGCCATCGAACTCGCGCGCCTCCGCCAACTTTTCCACACACGTCGTGACCGGCTCCCCTGCCGCGGTCGCAGCCGCAGCGATGGAAGAGCAAGCCCCGGCCACTGCAGGCGGTGACTTGGCCGACTTTGCCTTTTTGGTCACCTTCACGTTAGCGTTGAATCGAATCGGCAAGGCAGCCGGATTCGCGACCGTCACCGAGCTGTTCGCCTCCAGCGTCAGCGGTGCCTCCACGGCGCCGTCAGCCCGCAGCAGACAGTTCTCCAGTTGCAGGAGCACTTGACGATCGCCGAGGGCAAAGGCGCGGCGGTAGAGCGTGCTCAGCAGCGTCTCCTGGAACGGGAGCATGCCGCAGGAGGCGCGATACAAGATGTAGCGCTCCTCCACCGCCTCCTGCACTATACTCTCAGCTGCCTGTCTCTCCGCCGCAGTGCGCAGTACCCTCTGTACCTCGACATCAAGGGTGGCCGCAATGTCCGGCGTTATCGGCGTGCCCTCGTCCATCAGCGCCCCACGCGTCGAAAACCGTGAAAGGTACTTGTACGTCAAGCGTCGTACGACGTTGGGGTGACTTAGCAGTTTCTCCGCAAGCTCCACTGGAAGATTGCTGCTTGCGGTCGGGTTCGCAAAGGCGAGGAAGTTGGACCCTGTTGCGCTGCTAGCACGCGGGATGTTTGAGACCGCAGACGAGTTGTGAACCGCCGTATACCGCTTCAAGAAGGTGAGGACGCGCGTCGTGAACCGCTCCAGATGATGAAGCGACGACTGTGAGGTAGGGGCCGACTCAGTGCCCTTGGTCGACGTGGACCCGGTGCGGAACCACCGCTCTAGATCGCCGATAGTGGCGCACAGGTGCACGCGGTTCCGCTCCATCGTGGAAAGTGACCGAATCAGGTCCACATTACCCGTGTAGCCGGGGTAGCAGTTGTCGCATACGTCGTAGTTGCACGTGCGGCAGCTGTGACTGCTGGAGATGCTGCGGTTGCACTTGTCGCATCGGCGCGGCTGCGGGTAGCGCTCCATGTGGTGCAGGCGGTGGCCTGCCATGCAGCACTCCTTTGCCATGCACGCGACCTTGGTCGGGTCGTTTGCCCACCACGACTCAGTGCGGCTACGTGCAAATGAGGATGCCAACAAGGTTGTCTTGCGCTGTTTCGGCTCCGTCCCGTTGGAGGACGATGCAGCAGGCACCGAGGAGTCGCCGGCCATGATTGCAGAGGAGCTGCTACGAGGAAGCAGTACAGCGTCGCCGTGTGGCACGGTCTTGATCGCGGCGGAGATGCGCCGGCCGGCATCGCCACAAAGTGAGATCAACGGCGAGATCACGCTGAGTGCCTGATATGCCTGTAGAGGGGTCTTGCACACCACCTTGTCGTAGGTCACCACCGACTCGACAAGCGGGAGGCAGCTTTGCAAAGACAGGTTCGCCGCCAGGGTGTGCACAAGCCGGCGCATGCCGATAGGGTAGGCCACCGCGCACTGGATAAAGCACCGCAAGCGTTTTTCAACCACGTACATGGCAAGGATGTCGGCGACATGCATACCGCTTGCCATCATGGCCGTCCACGACGACGTATTGCGGTCGATCGGTCCAGTGTGCACCTCTGAAAGCGGAGTAGTTTCGTGCCTCGAGGTGGAGGTGGAGGCACCGGAGGCGAACATCGATGTGCCACCCAGCATGTCCTCCAGCGTCCGGTCACCGAAAAGGTAGTACAGCAGCGTCGATGCCACACCGGCGGTGAAGACCTCGAAGGCGGTGATGTCGTTCGACTCGTTGAAGATACGCAGCAGCTCGCGAATCGCGCCCTCGTGTGTATCAGCGAGTGCCTTGATCGCCCGCGTAGGGCTTCCGTTTCTGTCAGCAGCTCTAGCTCTGCTTGTGCTGCTGCTGCTGCTGGTGGCGGTCACAGTGCCTTTGACGGCCCCACAGTGGCACAGCCGGAGCTCGTCCAGCACCGTCTGCACACGCAGCATCGTCGGCGACAAAAACGCGTCACCGAGAGTAGTTTTACTCCCAATGCTCCCATTTATGCCCACACCACCCACGTGTGCGGCACGGCAGTTCTCTAGTTTCTCCACAATGCAACCCATCAGCGCGCTCGCCTTCTCCACGAGCGTCGCCGTCCGAGTCGGCTTGTTGCACACCAGCGGCGTCGTCTTGGACAGCATATCCAGCTGCTCCAGCAGACCACAGCGCAGTGCGCTTTCTGTAAACTGGCACGGCTCGGCCATCGGGTGGTACAGCATCCACTCAATCATCGTCAGAACAACCGCCTTGGTAGCCTTGTCCGCCGAGATGAGAGCTTCGCGGCACATCTCGCACATGGACAGTATCGCCGTGGCCATCAGCCCCTCAAAGCGCGCCGAGGCACCGGACAGGAACATAAGTTGCAGCATCGACGCGCACGCACACGTGGCCACCTGCTTCGCCATCTGCCCCGATGTGTTCTTCGCAAAGGTGCACAGAAAGCCAAAGTACTCCTCGGCGAGCAAAATGTGATCCTCTGGAACCTCCACCTGCGTGTTCAGCACCACCGTCGAGGGCACAGAGTCTGTCGCGTTCGTGACTTCGCCCTCGGACAAAGAAGGTGTGTTAACGCCTTTGCGGCGACTTCGCTTTGCCGAGCTCGAGCGGCTCGTGTTTTCGTCCACTTGCTTCGCTCTCGAAGCGCTGGCCGTCGTCTTGCTGCCGTGCATCGCCGATGCAGTCGGCTTCCACGTGAGCATTGTGCCGTCCTCCGCGCACGGTCCGGCCTCCTTAACGGCAACGATGGGCCGCAGTGTCATTTCGTCTGCGAAGTGGTACACAAACGGGACGTAGCTGCGACAGACGTTGCGGTGTCCTGCGCCGGCAGCCTTGGACATTGTCATGGTGTGCAAGTCCACGTTCAGCTGCTTCACGTGGACAGAGATACGGGCGCGGGGATTAAGTCGCGTCCAGCTCCGCTCGAGGGACAAGCACTGCTCCTCCACTAGGCGGTTGTAGTGGCGCAGTTCATCCTCCCACATCCACTGGTGCACTGGCAGCACCAGCTTAGGCTTCAGGCCGAAGGCGTTCGGGGGCACTGTCGGGCAGGCTAGTACGAAGAGCTGCAGGGCAGCGATGGAGGTGATGTGATCCTTGTCGCGACGCTGCGTGCTGCGGGTGGCAATGACAGCGCGCGGGAAAGGGTCATCGAGAAGGGTGGTAATCTCCTCCGTCGAGTCCTCCAGGATGAGCCGGAAGAAGCGTCGCGCCTCCGGCAGCTGAAGGCTCTCGAGAATCAGGTAGCGGTGGCAGTACGTCAGCAGCGTCAAGGTCGTCTCGCATAGGAGGATGCGGTCGACGCGGACGCTGGGTTCCAGAGTCACGTTCGACTCCGTGTCGAGGATGAGCTGAAACAAGATCTTGGGAAGCAGAGGCGAGGCAAGTGCGCGGGCGGTATGCGGTCGGTGACAAATCAGCGCTCGCTCAATGAGGGTGCCGAGACACTGCAGCGACAGCTCGAGCAGGGCCCAGTGCTCAGGAATCGACGTGAACGACTTGGCGCACTGCTCTATCAGGGAGACGAGCAGAGGCAGGATAACATTCTCAACCTGCGCCACCGTGGGGTGATCCGCGTATGGTGCAATGTCCTCGGCCGAAGCCGCCTTCGTCGACGAGCGTCCGCTGGAGACGGACATTTGGCCAGCCTTGCCTGTGTCGCTGCTGGTGCGCGACGACTTCTTCTTTGACTTGAAGAATGAAAGGATGCCGGCGGCGAAGGAATGGTTCCGCTTCCCGAGCTCCGACGGCATCACCACCTTGGAGCTCATCATCAGCAGCGTTTCCAATGCCTGTCGTGCCACCAGCGGGTGTGGGTCCGTGCAGAGGGTGAGCAAGTCACCGACAAGGGCGTGTTGGATTATCTCGCCAGTCATATCGTCCTTGCTAACGAACCGCATGACGCGCAGACCTTCCTCAATCATCAAGGCGTTGTTCGAGTGTACAAACTTCCACTCCGTGCAGAGCGCGCGGTGGATCGCCTGCGATGAGAACTGCATGAGAGAGACGTGGAATCCTTGCGCTGCCTCGTAGGAAGACGGAACGTGCTCCATGATGAGGGAAAGGGCACGCAGTGCCATGACGATGAGGTCGCCCTGCGCGGCCTCCCTAATGAACGTCTCGCACACGTCGGCAAGGAGTGGGATGGCAGTTGCAGAGTCGAACTTGCGTAAATATCCCTCGAAGCCCATTACTAGGGAGGTAGACATAACATTGACTGCCGCGAGGAGTCGGGTGGTGTTCATTGATTTCAGCTCCGCCGCCACGGCCTTCACCTGCGCCTTTGGATCATAGACGCCGACGTCCATTGTTGGTCAGAGAGCTACCGAGAGCGAACACTGTGAGAGAGGGAAGGGTGGAGGAAGGTTGAAGAGCATACGAGGAGGAGAGAGCAGCCGCGCAGAAACGCAGAGAACCAAAGAAAAAGGCGGTGCACAGATTCTGCTTCACCAGCCTACACGAGAGCTTTATGAGTACTTCTCTCGCCTTCCAACCAATCGAGCTGGTACACCTGCAGACTCCCTCACACCGAGCGGGCGAGATCGAGAGGGGAGGGAAAGAGGGGGGGGGCGGATCGAAGAGCACTGCCTCCCCCCCCCGTTGTGTGTTTCCGGTTTGCGTGTGTCTGCGGGTGGTAGAAGAATAGAGGAGAGGCACCTTATGCAAGCGGCACACACACACGCTTGCAGAAGCAGACAACACTGTTGAGGAAGCAGCAGACAACAACGGCCAACAAAAAACAAGGGAAAATCCACTAGAGCGCCGACGACGACGAGCGCCGCCGTGACGAGGCGAAGGAAAGCAGTAACCCCGGTAGCCTGGTGGCGAACGGCAATCCAAAAAAAAAAAGTGATAAAACAGAGCTGAACAATCACGCGCACACAGCCACCAAAAGAGGAGGCGATGGAAACCAACAACAACGATGCTAGGGGAACGGAAAGCGAAAAGGAGTAGAGGTCTTCGGGGCACTCATGTCGAACAGCGCGGCCGTGTGTATAGAAACAGCAGGGGATTCGAAGGGGTCGTAAGGAGAGAGGATCGGCGTAGAACTCCGAAAGCACGGCAACAGACCAGAAGCCCGAAGCAGTGAAACAAAGTTGAAAAAAAAAGTGAGCAACAAAGACGGGACAGCAGCACGACCGATGGTGATGGGAACAGTTCTCCATACACATAGACGGACAGACTGACAGACAGATGGGCACAGGGCAAGAGGAAACGAAGCACGGATCAAGAAACAGCTACAGCCGTATCGAAAGCAAAACCGCCACGGCAGAGGGGCAGAAGCGAAAGATAAAGGCATGAGGAGTGCAGAGATGCCTACAGCAGTAATGACAAAATGGTCAGCGGAAAAGGTGAAGCAGGACAGGGAGACGGCAACGGAAAACAAAACGATACTTCCTGCGTCCTGCTGTTGCGACACAAGAGTGTATAGTCTTGATGTGCAAAATAGCGTGCGCGCGTGCTCGCCCTCGCGTGTGCACTGGTGTGGCGAGGCTTGCCGATGCAGAGTGCCCGCCGCAAAGAAACTCACACAAACGACGGACACGGACACGGAGCTCTGCCTGCCGCAGCGGACACTCGACAAATCGACTGCGGCTACTCAAGGTGACGCACGCCAAAAAGCGAGCACAGGATGAAATGTGATTTCGCTTCACGACGAAGTGGGTGCGTGGGTATTTGTGTGCGCGTGTATCTGGCAAGAACCAATGCAGAGACACGATATGAAACAGCACCTGCCTTCTTTCCACACGACGACTTGAGCAACGAAACGATCTAGAGAAAGATAGTGTGCAGAAGGCTGAACGCGTCTGCTGTACTTGTGTGCTGCGCGCGTCTTCTCTGACGAATCTTGTGATGAGCGCAATGACAGCTGCCCTTCTTCTCTGCTGTTTTGACTCGGCCTGTGCTTGACTGAAACGCGCAGAGAGAGAGAGAGAGACGAGACCTGCGAAGGTGCAAAACGAACACACAGAATGACGTAGGCGCGAACACACACACACACACACGAGCACACGAGGAGAAACCAAAAAAAAAAGGAAAGGGAGCGCAAAATGAAATCTAAAATACACATATACGAAAGAGGATGGCGAAAACAAAAATGTTGGGCACAAAGACACGGAGGGGGAGGAAAGGAGGGAGGGGGGGGGGGTAGCTCACGCACAGCACAGTAATTGAACTAATAGAAACATGAAACAGCAACAATGGCAGTAGATGTGATCGCACTTGTATGCATCCGCGTTCGTCCACCTCACTTCCACTCGGGAACTGCGCGGACAACCAGAAATGAGACGAAACGGGGAGAAGGCAACGGTAGAGTCGAGAGATAAAAAAGATCAGAACAAAAGAAAAGTCGCACACGCACACACACCGCTTGCAAGGATCGACGTGTCCAGAGCACCCGAAAGACCAAAGACACACACACCAAAAAGATGAGGTCAACAAGACACTTCCGGGAACATACATACACACACACACACAGACACACGCACGAGACCGAGAGAAAAAAAAAACGATCAGCAAAGTGAAGCAAGGCGAGGAAGAAAGGCGGCGGAGTTGCCTCAACGGCGTCGACGAGGAAATCCACAAGAAAACAAAAGACGCGTCGGAGATATAACTCGATAGTGATGCGGAGACAAAGACACGACCCAAGACAGAGAGGAGGAAACAGAAATGAAAAGAAGAGCGTCGGTTTCGTATCTCTTCGTTAAAAAATATTCGCTTCTTTTTCAAGTTTCCGTTTACTTGAATGCCTCTGCAGCCGTTGCCAGTGCTGCCTTGAAGGCGGCGTCTTTGCTGTGCTCGTTTTGTTCGTCGAAAAAAAAAAGGTTTGTCTTCACTCTAGAACAAGTCGGTTCTTTTTTATCGCCACGGCACTGAAAACCCATGGAGAGGAAAGGACCCGCTTCCACGGTCTTGATGCGTGCAATGGAGTCGTCTACCCGCCTCTTCGTCGTATCTGTGCAGGAGCCTCGACAGGCGATGGTGAGAGAAGACGTTGCGATGATGTAGATGCTGCTGATGGCAAAAACCCAAGAAAGAGCTTGAAGGGAGAAACACAACGAAGAATAGTGATGAGAGGAGTGAGCGAAGCGATAAAGCAAGTGTGCGTATCGAACACCTGGAGGAGAGGGGTCGGAGAGGAGCGAGCGAGCAAACAAAAAAAAAAAACAATAGGCTTGTCTGATACGTGAGCCTTCTTCAACACGGCACACGTGTGCATCCACGACTACCTCTTAAAATTGACTTGAAGTACCTTTCCCTCGCCGCACACATCCAACGCGAGAAGAGAGATGGAGGAGTAAGAAAATCGTTGAGGTGCCGACAGGATGAAACACGAAAAGAACAGGTGATAAAGAGCCGAGTCGCTGTGTAAGTCGGGAAAAGAAACGAACGCAATAAAAAACGAAAGAAAAAAACAGAAGGAGTGCGTCTTTAGAGCTTCTATGACAGAAAAGGGAAACGCAGGAAGCAGACAATGAAAGACGAGAAGAGCATACAAAGAAACAGCAGCAACAAAAAACAAGCAAACAGACGGAAACAAGGGCCTCACGGTTTCGAGTGCCTTCGTGGGCGTATACGTGGTTGGTGGTGCTGTTTTTTTTTTGTTGTTGTTGTTTGTGTTTCGTCCTTGTCGTCCACGCTTGTTCGTTTTCGCTGCTATGCGCTTCCGTGCGTGGTTCAGGGGAATGGCCACGGAAAACGCAGTACTGCTTCCAATACATATATATATATATATATATATTGCGGTCACGTCGTCCACCCTTTTGGAGAAGGAAAACGAGATGAGAAATCGAGCCGACCACGAAGGCGGCACACACACCAAAAAAAAAAAAGGTAGGGGGAGGAAACCATGAAGGCGGCACACACACGCCCCCAAGACAGAGAAGGAGGGGGGAGCGAGACAGCTAGAGACGCGCTGGGTGCAGAGAAAAACACAAACAAAAAAAAAGGAGCAAAATGTTGAGCAGGTGGGCTATGAAAAAAAAATCCAAACAAAAAGATGCATATATACACATATATATAAATATATATATGCATAAGGGACTCCCTTGTGGAAAGACAAGACAGATTACGAGAGAGAGGCCACAACAGACGGTAGACATGGAGGAAGAAGCACGGCACCACGAGTGCACGTAGTGAAAAACAAGTTCATTGCATTTTCGTGATTTAGTGGGCTGAGCAGAGTGCGTTTTTTTTTTGCTTCTTTCGAGGTAGGACGGGTACGCGGTCGAGCCTTCAGCGTTACTAGTATACGCGCAATGAGCAAGTCTACTGTTTGCCTCCCCCGTGGGCTGAGCGTGCACGATGCGCCGGTGCGAGACGGATGACGTATGTGTGCGTGTGTGTGCAAACACTTCCGCTCTTTCGCCAGCGTGAGAGAGAGAAACAGAGAGAAGAGGAGTGAGAGAGTTGCACCGAGGCGAGTCAGCGCATTCGTCTCCATCGATCCGACCGCCGGGCTGGTGTGTGCGATTATGCCGCTTACACCGAGGGCCATGCCGGCGGGAACAGAGCGCCGCTTGCTGCACAAGCGCGCCGGGGTACGCGTATATGCCCGTGCCTGTGCACGGGCGAGAGTGAGGGGCCACCCGTCCTCGCAGCTTCCTGTCGTAGCCGGGTGACGACATCGCGGAGCTCGCATGGGCAAGACCTACTCTGGAGGCACAGACGGTGGAAATAACGAGAGAGAAGGAGCCGCAAGGCCACTGGGGTCCTTTCTCAGACAAACGGGAAACCAGAAGCAACGCCGGCACCCGGAGCAACGGTATCGCCTCCATTCGACACCGTACACTCGATCGCCCTCCACACCCACCCCCGATCACGTCGCACCATCATGCCCAGAGAACAGTGCGCAAAGGCAGCTACACGCAGCAAGGAAAAGAGCGCATCCTCGTTTCTTTGTGCCCGCGGCGGCTCGTGCACACTCGCCTGCCGGCGGAGGAAGGCGGTAAGAAGAGAGCGCGAACGCTAGTCGTCAGTGCTCACCATCCAAGGCGCGCCCTGTGCCAAAATGTGGTTGAGAAAGGTGCGTCCTTTTTTTTCCTTCACGTTTGCGTTCGTTTTCTGTTGTGTTCCTGCATGCGCAGGCGCGATGCGTTCGGTCGCTAGCTCAGATATGTGTGCCAGCTGATTGTGCGTGGCGGTAGGCTCGAGGCGAGGGTGTGAGTCCACCACGAACAACTTGTCTTCCGTATCCCGCTGTCTTTCCGTCGCCTTTCCTTATCATCTATCCGCCTGCTTTGAGTCGACTCACAAGAGACGTGCGTCGATCCTTGCTAGGATCTGTGTTGGTGTGTCGAGGCGTACGTGTGTGTGAGGACCAATGCACGCGCGGTGCATCAAAGAGCAAAACAGAAAAGAGGAACAGTTGAAAGTAACGTCTGAGGAACAGGATACGAAGTATTAGCGCGGTTAGTGTACAGGATCTCTCGATCACACGCCTCATGTTCATCCTGCATTCACCCCACTACCACCACCACCAGACACACACACACACACATACACACACATGTATATACGCGTAAACTTGCCATCAACGCTGCGCCCCGTGTACGACTCGTCTGCACCTGCTGAGGTGCGAGCAAAAGCATACATCCCGGAGAGCTGACACCAAAGAAAGCAGCGAGCAACGAGCATCTTGAGGGTGTGGGTGTGGATGGTGATTGGAATCATGCGCCGTACCCATCCCTATTCACTGGCTAGTGCCACACAGCATGTGCGGTGAATGCTTCTATGCCCATTGTACGTTGGTCTTCTGTGGCCTTTTGCTTTCGGTTTCAGTGATACGCTGCCCCTGGCCTACATGCTCTCGCGCGTTCAAAGGCGTCGATTTGTGTTGCTCGCACCTAAACCCGTTTGTGCAGCGGCGCGAGGCACGTTACGCCATGTTGTATGCGGGGGAAGGGAAGGGGAAAGGCTTTCAGAACGACGTGAAATGGCCGCTCAAGAGCGGCGCACACGTGCACGACGACACTCACATCAATACGGCATCGGAAGAGCGAGAAACATCAACAAGAAGGGGTCCCACGGCAGGAGAAAGAAAACAAGTGAAACAAACAGAAGAGCTCTCTCTCTCTCCATGTGAGCAATCGAAACCACACAAAGAGGGAGTAGCGCGTGGGAAGGGAGAAGAAGCGTGCGGACTGGCCTCGTGCACGTATACAGAAGCTTACCGAAGCGCGGGTTCATGATTGCCGTTTTTCTTAGGTATTCTATGCTGTGAGAATATGACGGTGATGGAGCTATCAGAATGCCGATGATGCGTACTGAGACGGCAACCTTCAGCAGACGACGCGAAAACAAGAGTGTGAGGCTGAGACGGCCGAGGGGAAACAACTGGAGGGACGAACCATGTCCCTGCGACAATTTTTGTGACGACACGGTCGAGGTGACTCAGACATACTTCAGTTTACACGGACGGGGTAAGAGAATGCCCCGTGGGAAGGAGGCAAAGAGGGAGGCGCCGCGCGTGTTTGCCTTCTTCTTCGACTAAGTCGGTCATGTCCCACGGACTCCGGTGTTCTCTCCCTTTCCGATGATGACTGCAACTCTGGTGTATGAAAGAGGCGAGTACGACGCTCCCCTGTGTCCCTCGTCGCCCGCCTGAGCAGGGAACCCACACTACTGCAGCAGTGAGCGCGCGTTGTGTCTCTCTCACGCACCCACACAGCCCTCCCGCTCGCCACAGACTCCTCTCCTCCGTGGCTGCGCGGTTCCCACCCAAGCGGCGGTGGCAGATGCAGACTGATGAACAGAGAGGAACGGTTCTCAGCAAGGACGAATGGCAATGAAAGTTGAGAAGGCAGGTGAGTAAGTACGGGATACTGGACGCGGATTGCGTGGTGGTGGCAGGGGTCGGGGGTTGAGCCTTATTCGTATTGGCGAACAGTGAACCAAGCGGGCGAGCCAAAGCAAATATCGCTAGCATGACGGCAGATGGAACCCAAACACACAAAACACAAAAGCGAGAAAGTACAACGGCAAGGAGGAGCAGCTTCACTGCACATGAGGATGATGTGCCTCAACGGCGCAGCAAAACGATAAAATGACAAGCGTGACAGCCGCTCGCACAACTACGCGCGGCAGAGACCGTCGGAGGAGGTGTGACAAGAAGCATCCAGGCTCACAACGCACGCATACCAATCTTACCCGCGATCGACGCCCCCCCCCCTCACCACCACCAGCTTCTCAGCTAAATAACGTTCACCTTGAGCGTACCAAGCCCCTGGATGCCGGCCTCCATCACGTCACCGCGACGGACAGCACCCACACCGGATGGGGTACCGGTGAAGAGCAAATCGCCGGGCTGCAGTGTGACGTACTTGGTCAGTTGCGCAATCAGTTCCGCGACCGACGACACCATGCAGTTGAGGTCGCTTCGCTGGCGCTCATTCTGGTTCACTTGGAGGAAAATACTTCCGCAGCTCACCACATTCGTCTCGTCCTTATCGAGCGTCAGGAACATCTCCGGGTGCGCCTCCTTCAGGTCTTCCGAAAGGACGAGAGGGGCGACGACGGCGGCGCCGTCGGCGCCCTTGGAAAGGTCCCAGGGCTTGCCGTTGCTCTTGGCCACCAACTGCAGATCTCTTCGTGTCATGTCCAGCCCCACGCCATAGGCGTAGATGATGTCGTGCACGTCCTCTATGTTCATATTGGCATAGTGGGCATCGCCGGGGCCCTGCGCGGATTCCGGGGACATCGTTTTTTTGCTAGTCGGGTATCCGAGTGCGACGATCAGCTCCACCTCGTGATGGTAGCACTCCGTGACCGGCGGGTAGCGAATGCTAACGGTTGCATTGGGGGTCGTATGATTGCCAAGATCCGTGGTAATGCTGTCTGTCGGCTTCAAGAAAAAGAACGGCTCCGTGCGGTTGATGGCGCCACCCATCTCCCGCGCGTGGCTGTCGTAGTTATGCCCGACGCAGTAGATGCGGCGAACTGGAAAGTTGAGTGGTTTAGCGCCTCTTGTCACCACCGGCACCACCGTTTGACGAAGCATAAAGGCCAACGACGACATCGGCCCAAGAGCAACAGAAAAAAAAAGACGGCGAGCGGAGGGGGTAATCAATAACCGAGGACACGAAGCAAGGAAGACCTTCTCAGTCACGCGAAACACGCGAGTGCGGGGAGAGCGAAGAAGAAGCACGCTTTACGGCTTCTGCGTGTGAGCAAAGGTAGGAGTGGGAGGGCTGTACAATGAAGACACTAGTGGTCTTCCCCCCCCCCCTCTGGCAGAGTGAGCGATAGTTTCCAAGAGGATGCAGTGACGTGAGTATCCTTCCAGCTGGTCGAATGTGGCCTCAGTGACCCCCTAGAGCTCAGCGTACGGCTGGTGACGCTGTGTTGTGTGTGTGGAGAGGGGATCTTTGTGTGCGTGAGGTTAAGCCGACAGAAAGCAGGCGTGGCTCATGAAAGACTCGACAGAGAAGAGGACCTTCCGCCTCCACCGAAACAGTGCGCGTGTGCGTACGGAGTGGTAGCCATGCCGGGAATGCGGTGCAGCGAGCCGTCCACGCGAGCAGTTATTGGAAGCACAAGAGATGCCAAAGCGCGTCACCCGTGTTGATGATACAATGGTGGCGCCGACGTAGAAAAAGGATAGAGAGGGGAGAAGAGTAAGTGGCGATGGTATGGAAGCCGGCAGAGGGGGTTCGGTTGCAGGTTGTAACGATTGCAGCGCTCCGTGGCAATGCCGCATCGACAAAGACGAGTGACAGAGCTCACATCGGTAGTTGTCTCTTCGCAGTCTGCGGGACAACGCAAGAAGCGCCGCGCAAGGCGGCTGCCACTGCTACCGTCGGCGAGGCGTCAAAACGCAACAACGTGCGTCCTGGGTCTACCGGGGGCGGGTGGGAAGAGGACAGGAATGACGCTCAGCAGCGGCACAGGCAAGGCAGCAAAGGAAAAGTGAGACGCCAGGGCGAAACGCTGCCGGAGCCAGTGACCGTTGCCTCCACCTCCACCTCTTGCTCTCCTCTGAATGCAACATGTCACGGCACAGACTTCCAGTGTCACCCAAAGTCGTCCATTTGTTTTCTCGCTGCTGTGGTTATTGCCTTTTGTGCAGTTGACGTCCAGAGACAGAAGCATAGAACATAAAAAGGGATACTGTTCATCGAGTAGCGAGAGCTTCGCTTACAACATGCGTCGTGGCACACGTCCGCGTTCGCTCATAACTGTGCCGATTTCCATTTTTTTTCTTTCTGTCGTCTCCCGTGCTCCCCTCTCGGTGAAGAGCGAGAGGATCTGGAAAAAATGTCAAAAAAAAAACGAAAACGTGACACAGATGGCCAACGAAGGCGACAAGCGGCACATGCCTCGAACACGGGGACAGGAGTCCGAAGCGATGAGTGAAAAAAAAGGGAGGGAGGGGCGAAAAAGAACGGAAAGTCAAGAAAAAAAACGCCGCAGACGCAGCCGCGCGCGCACACATACAGAGAAAGAGAGGAAGAGAACGAAAGCGAGGTACGCGAAGGAAAGGAAACTCAAGCTAAGAAAGAGTGAAAGAACGATTGCCTGGAACTAACAACAACATCACCAACATAAGAAGTAAACCGCCAGCACTGGCCTATACAACACACACGAAGCAGGCATAAACATACACACACACACACACAAACACAGGCCACAGCCCCGACCCCTCCTCCCAGCAAATGGAAAAAAGGGAAAAATGTTATTGAACACCAACCCATCCCAGAAGACTCGCGCAAGGTCCCGCGCTGATCCTTCCACCTGGCATAAAAGAAAACAACCACAGCAAACCCTCGACCCTAGCCGTCACAAATCAACCAACACGAAGAGAAAAAAAGAGAGCAAAGGAGGGGTGAGGGTGAGGTGGAGAGAGAGGAAGGTGGCGGGAAGGAGAGCACGAGCAAAGAAAGATGGGAATGAAGGAGACGTCGCAATAAAGCAATGAAGGAAATAACAGAAGAAAGAAAAAGGCAAAAAAAAAGGAAAACAGATTCGCACGCGAACTACGCAGACAGCGCGAGAAACGAGAGAAAAGCACATGCATGTCGCCTCACGCCGGTAGAGCGAGGCGGTCAACTGAAGCATCTCACTCCAACGCTCGACGGCTCACAGACACACAAACAGAGAGAGAGAGAGAGAGAGAGAGAGAAAAAATACGCAAACGAAAAAATAGATAATGAAAGCGCGGAGACGCACGCAGAGTGACGCGCTTGCATCTCACATGCAGTCCGGCCCTTCATCATCGTCGTCCTAGCGTACCTCACGTGGGTAACATAGACATGCTTTTTCTTGAATACCTACTCGATTTCGTCTGCACCGTCAATAAGCGGAAACAACCATTTCTTGCTCTTCAACAACAACGTCCGCTCCTCGACGGAAAGGTTCAGTGCTGGCCGTGGACCATCGACAGGTGGCGACCAAGCAAACTGCCCATGAGAGCCCTCGTCGCTTTTGCCCATAAGCGTTCGAGCAGAACCGGCCGTACGAGGGTACATGGCAATAGGGGGCGATGCTGGTGGTTGAGGGTTGTTGACGCTCACGAGCGGCGTCTTGGGCTCGAGATCCAAGCAGACGTTAGCGTCGCTACAGTGGGCCACTGTCATCACCAATGGTGTGGCCGCCATCTCCTGTTCAGACTCCGCACTTGGTGTGAGAGCACGAGATGTGATCAGGCTTGAGTCAGTGAAGACGCGAGAGCCGTTGCCGGTCGTGTTGCTCTGAGCGCTGCTCACCTCGTCGGCAAGCATCAGGTCGTCGAGATCGTCCTCGAGTGCGTTGGGGCCGGGGCTTCGTTGAACACGATTGCACAATAACGAGCTCGGCGGCGACAACGGTGAAAGGGTCGTCACAACAGCCGCCGCGGCAAGAGGAAGTGTCTTACAAGGGGCAAGGACTGGCTGCCATGGCTCACAGTACCTCTCTGACCTGCGTTTTCTCAGGGACTTCGGCGGCTTAGCGGCCGGCAAGTGCCGCAGCTGTGGGGTAGGGACGCAGTTCCGGCTAAGAGCCGCGCCGTCCGTCCCCTCCTCCATCGACTTCTCCTCCACCATGTCAAGCCTGTCACTGAGCGCGTCCGTGGCTGGTAGCGCCGTCTTCGTCAGGCTAGTGAAAGGCACATGCAAGGCCGCGTTAGGCACAGGGGATGGCGCAGCCGTGCTTTCGTGCTCAGACGGTAGCGCTAAATACTCCACCTCGCTAATGTACGACTCCACCGTGGTGCAGAGGGCTTCGCTAGAGGGCTCGGTAGGCGGGAAGCAGCCTGTGTCAAACAGACCGTCAGCGATGGTCTGGTCGGCGTGATGTGTCATTCCAGCGTCGAAGATAGCGGTGCCAACGTGCGGGAGTGCGACGCGCGCACAGGGAGTGTCGTGGAAGGCGTCCGCGCCAAACAGACACACACACGATGCTGAGCTGCGACGCGATAACTCGGCCAAATGCGCCGGTGGCGGAGGCGTGTGCGACGACGACTCGACGCTCGCATCGGACGCTGTCGAGCGAGTCATGGCAGCGAGGCCGCCGCGGGGCTGCTGACTGGCACTGGCATTGTTCCTGCAATCACTGGTAAGCAGTTGGTCCTCGGCGTCAAAGGAGCTGTTGAAGTGGATCAGGTGTGTCAGTATGTCGCCCCTGATGTGGAGGGGAGACCCGCGTTCGTCCGCCGCGGCGCCGCGGAGCGCGGGACGCTCGACTTCCGCGTGAGCTTCACCGCCGCGGTCGCTCTCGCACGAGCAGCGCCGATCACGCATGCTGCTTTCACAACTGCTCACACCTCTGTGATCGCCGCGGTCATCGCCGGTGTCGGAGGAGTCGGTGATAGCGGTAGCGAGGCACAACACTTCCTGCATGTGCGACAGCGAAGCGGAAGCGCGTGGCGAGGCTGACGGCGTGCGATCAGCGTCCCGTGATAGATTCCGGGAATCTCTTGGATTGTCAGTCGCCCCCTCGCCAGCGTCCACTGCGATCGAATCCGTGCGCCTTCGCTCCTCGGTCGAGTCTGTTGGCTGAGTCGACATGTAAAAGAGCCCGACTGGTGTCTGCCGCCTCGCTCCCCACAAGCGCGCTCCCTCCACAATACAGCTATCAGCGTGAAAGAAAGTACCAAGAGCACGGTCGCTTTCTGCCGCACGGCGCCCTGCCCTCTCATCGTCCGGAACGTCCTGCGAGTCGAGCTGGTGGCCTGAGAGGAGCCCACGGCGAGACACCACTGCATCTCCAGATCTCACTGCACTGTCGTTTTCCGCATCGGACGCATCATCTACAAAGCGCCGCCACCTGCTCAGCCAACGCGTGCAGTAGCGCCACCACCTCCTGAGACACCACGAACCTACTGCCAGAAGAAGAACCCCGACGCAAACAATGGACGTGGCGTACGTGAGGAAGCAGCGACCGTATGCACGGTTGCCACAGAGGTCCTGCCACCACGAGTGGGCAGGCCGTGTAGTGTCACTGCTACCCGTTCCAGAGCTGCTGGACGACAGCGCTGTGCTTTTCGAGGCCGAAGCGACGGGGTCTGAATAGTCCTGCTCCGGAGAAGACAAAGTACTGCCGTTTCTTCCCTCGTGAGCGCGGCTCTCCACGGACACCGCATCCAATAGAATTGGTGCACCGCCCAGTAGCACCGCCGCTACAAAGGAAGATACGACAGGCATCTCTTTTTCGTTTTTGCTTTGCGCCTGCTCCCTTGTATGTAGCGTGGAGCACGCTCGGATGCTGATGGCAGGAGCCACACAATCGCTAAAGAAAACGAAACGGAAGCGAGAAGCACTACAGAAAGACCTGCAAAAACGCGTTGATGCCTCTCACCAGGTACCACGTGTATGAGCCCCCTCCTGCGTCCTCTGATCCGTGCGTGTGTGTCCTTGCTTCAGCTGTCCTTTAACTGCAATGAGCAGCGCTGGTTTCGGCCTCGTACTTCTGCAGGCGACGGAGCACAGAAGGCGTCAGTGACCAGAACCCACCGGCCTACACCGGCTGACAAAGAACAGAAACGAAAAAAAAAACTACTAGAAACCTAACTAAGAGAGAGAATTGAAAGACCAACTGCAAAACTCTGGGCACCTCATGTGCTGCGTACGAACGAAAAGTCAACGTAGCTGCGACACACGATAAATAAAAAAGACGAGGCTAAAAAGAAAAAAGAAAAGAACCAGGGCGTCGCTGGCACGCACGAAAGCAAGACCACCAAACACCGCCTCTTCAGCACACTGGGCGATGGGAGGACCGACCGTGCAGAGAGGCAAAACCAAGTGAGGAATTTAGCACAACGAGAGAGGAAGCAAGAAGGGGTATCACGACAAGCTCCGCTTCACGCACGCTCTGTAGACTGAGGAGCAGTGTCCTTGTTCCGTTGCCTCGTTTTTGCCCCCCCCCTCTTCAATATTGCCTTCGCCAAAGAAAATCAGATAACCGTATTTGCTGGACCGTCTGCATACACAGCTGTGAGCTGCTCTGTCGCTGAGGCTTTTCGTCGATTGTTCTCCTCCTCGAATCACTGGAGGATGCCTGTCTCACTCAAAACAAAACACTAGAAAAGTAAAAGAAGGAGCGACGACGAGCAACAAGAGGAAATCAACGAAGAAGAGGAAACACTCACGTGCACCGGCAAGAAAGGAAAGACTTGAACGAGGGCAGTAAATACTCGAGTACAATTACAATGCGGGAGAGTCTAAAGCACGGAGAAAGACATGCGCGCAAGCACTAGCACACAGACTCGGAAGATAGGAGAACGACGGTTATAGCGTTCCTTTGTCGTGTCGATTGGCTGCTATTTCAAAACGACACGCCAGTTGGAAAAAAAAACTCGGAGAATCGGAACGACTAATAAATACAAAAAGGAGAGACCGCCAAAAAAAAAAAGAATGGTGAGCTCGAAATCAAACTCCACACCTGACCAGGGCACGTTTATAGGCCAGAAAATTAGTTACTTTGCATTCACCTTAGTTTGCGCGAGCCTCTCTCTCTCTCTCTCCGCTGCAGCCGCTGTTGCTGCGCTGACGCCGGGGCAGCTGTTGTTATGTTTTTTTCCTTGTATTTCTGTATGTGCCCGTGTGTGGAAGGAAAAAAAAGTCTGTAGTTGGATCAGCGCCAAGAAGCTGCTTTTGTTTGCTTGTTTGTTTTCGATTAGCGGGTTGTATTTCAACCCACGCGTCGACCAGTGTGTGAAGTCGCGAGTCGTTTTTTTTTTTTGCGATCACGACACAGGCGAGAAAGTAGCGTGTCCACGGAGTCCGAGATGGAAGACCTGGAGGCACACGTGCACAAACGGAATGGAAGCGAAAGGGCGGCGCTGACGGTAAGGCAACTGCCTCCGTTTTCTGTCCTCTTGCGTATGTGTGCGTGTGTGTGTATCGGTCCAGAGAACGCCGAGAACGCTTGGGGGAGCACAGAGCAAGCAGAAGCCCACACGCACGCAAAGACGCCAACAAGCTCGATTTCCCAAAGCACTGGAACAAAAGGACAACGGAGGGGGTGCGTGAGAAGATATCTGAAAAGACAAAACCAACAAAAATATATATAAAGAAAAAAAAAACAACTGAAAGAGGTTGCAAGGGGAGGAGGAGGAGGAGGAGAATGCTTGAGACGAAGCGGTGGGGAAAAAAAAAGGCAGGACAATCTGAAACAAACGAAAGATGCAGGTACGCCACTGAGCAGCCTGGAAAGAATGCCAGCAGGAGAAAGAAGAGCACAACAGACTAGAGAAGCAGAGCTGCGCCACGACGAAGCAGAGGAAACACTTAAGAGCAACACAAGATTCACCGCAATAAAAAAAGCAAAACCGAAGGTGAACAAGGATGCAGGAAAAAATGCAGTCGCAAAGTGGGAGTCGTAATCGTGGTCGGGATCAGCGATCAAGCAAAGAGGAGAACAATCACATGAACCCGTACCGCAAAACGCACAGCGGAAAAAAAAAACCAACAAAAACAAAAAGGAATTATACAAAAAATAGAGAGATGAGCCAAAGAAAAGGAGCCAAATCTCTCAAGATCGGTATGGAGCACCCCCGCTTGGGTAAGCCGGTGCAGAGGGGTAGAATAAACAACGAATTTCCGTTTAACTCACACGTAATGATAACAATTTGGAGGCAGCCGTCAAGTAAGCTGGAAAGCAAAAAAAGTAAACGGTCAAAAACGAGAGAATGATGAAGATAGGAAGGAGTGCGTGATGTGTATGATGCCCACGGAAACAGCGTGCAGTAAACGCCGAAATCGAGCACCGTGGTGTGCTTGCAGGGGAAAGTCTTCTTTTTCTTCCTTTTCTTCTTGTATAGATGCGTCGGTATACTCCACTCCTCTTCTTGATCTCTGCGTGTGTGTGTGTGTGCGTGTGTGTGTGTGTGTGTATGTGTGTGTGTGTGTGTGTTTCCTTTCCTTTCTTTTTGTAAGTTTGTATTTGAAGGGCACGGCACTACACCGAGCCAGGGAGACAGAGAGGGAACAACCAAACAACAACACACGGGAAAACGGGAACAGCGAAGCGCTAGTCGCGTTGTAAACGCAGATACAAACGTAGAAAAGCTGGTGCAAAACAAACAAAAACGAAAGTAATACAAAA
This sequence comes from Leishmania major strain Friedlin, assembly GCF_000002725.2. Lineage (NCBI taxonomy): Eukaryota > Euglenozoa > Kinetoplastea > Trypanosomatida > Trypanosomatidae > Leishmania > Leishmania major. The sequence goes on along the minus strand of NC_007284.2, from coordinate 1,008,790 downwards.
AAACTCAAACTGAAAGAACACCACAAAAAGCACACACACACACACACAGAGGAGGAGGAGGGGGGCGGCGGCCGTGAAAAAAAAAAAGTGCAAAAAAAAAAATAAAGGAGCAGAGAAGAAGCAAAGTGGACAGGGTCAACAAGGAGCGAAACAGATGAGAAAAAAGTGGAGTCGGGAAGTTGATTATCTTAGTTTGCCACCTACAAGCGCCGGTCTTCACTGCTTTTTTTTTGTCTCTCCTCTCTCTATGTCACTTTACGTTGTGGGTGCTGGTTTGGGGGGTTCCCTCCTTTCTTTCTGCCACACGTCTCGCCTCCGAATGCGGGCTTTGCTTGGCCGTGCACCACCCCAGAGGCTCCTGCCCCACTCCGCAAGTAGGCCGAAAGTCGGAGAGAAGTGGGAGACCGCACCAGAGCAGCTTCACCTACCCTCTCTCTGCTCCTTCCCTTCGGACGTGCTATCTCTAGTCAACCCTGAAGAACAACGTAGAGCTTGTGCGAAACAGGCTGTAAAGAGATAGGGTCACGGGGCTTCGACAAGAAAACACAAAAAACGATGGTGGTAACGCACGCACACACCACCTGACAGCACGTGTCGCAAGGACAACAACGAATGCTTGAAGACTACGCACACGACGGAGGTGACGTCCACCGTCTGCTGCTCACACCAAAACCTCGGTGTCTGTCAACGCCTGTTCTTTTTTCTTCTTGTTCGAAGAGTCTCTTTACGATGTCGAGCGCCCACACACGCACACGCAAACTGGAGGCGGCCAAGACACGGGAAGGGGGAGGGGAGGGGGGGCGGCAGAAAAAGAGGAGGAGGGTGACGCTTACAGCAGGAAACACAGAACGGTTGCAATGAAGCACAGACGTTTCGACGATATGTCAATCAGTCAAAAAACGAAAACGGAAGCGCTAAAAGAGCAGAGAAGGAGAAAAAAACAAGACGGGAGAAAAATAGAGATGCACGATGTGCTTGTTTCTGTATCCTATACACCTCTCAACAGAGAAGTGCAGAAAATAGAGAGCACGAGCAAGACGCACCCCCCCCCCGCATCAAAATAAACACGAAAACGAGAACCGTTTCCTGCTACCTGTGTGCCCAGAAGACCTTGTCGAAAGGAGAAGCAGGTGAACACCGTTTGCCAACAACAAAAAAAAAGATGCGCAAAATAAACAACAATAAAAAAATCTGGAAAACGAGCAAACACAACAACAGCAGAAAAAAAAAAGAAGAGAGAGGGATGAAGAGAAGAAGGAACACTGAAAAGGAAGGCGGGCACACATACCCATCGAAAACGAAGCAGGAAAAAATTATAACGGTCGAAAAAAGGATGTGGTAATCGCAAACAATAATAAATCAGATCGGGATCGAGAGAAGTAATATAGATCCACATAACGAGATGAACAAAGCAGAGCCAGTACAAAATGAAAGCGACAAGAGCGCCTAACAAAAAGAAAGCAAACCAAAACAAAAATGGATCAAACCAAGGTCGACGTAAACAATAAAAGACAACACAAGAAAAAAAAACGAGTAGGCCAGACCAAGCAGAACACCTCTAAACATGTACGCGATGGGCAACAGACACGAAACACAAGGCTGAAGAAGGCTGCGCCTGGTGGCTGCCCACCCCCACACACACATACACAGAGAGGCCGAGAAACCGGTCACAGGTGACAGAAAAACAAAAGGGACGCAAGAAAAGAAAACGAAAAAAAAAAGATCCGACGGCCACCGAAGACACGAGACAGGGTGAAGCGTGAAGATAGATGGGAAAACGATGTGAGAGGGGCGGCGAAACTGAACAAGCCGATAAGAAGAGTCGTTGTGTGTGGGGGGGGGGGAACGAACAAACAGCGTCTCAAAGGAAAGAAAAAGGGGTAGTGAAGGTGGAGGTGTGCGGTTTGGGGGAGGGGGCGCACAGAACAGAAAAAAAGAGTGAAGGTAAAAGAGAAAATGTACAAGAAAAACGACAGTTCTTCCGCCCACGCGCAGAGACAGCAACACACAAGGTAAGATACGGGGAGAAAGAGGCGGGCAAGGGGGAGAAAAGGTATCCAGTCGCTTTGCGCTCGAGTGAGTCACACTTCTTGCGCTGAATCTTTCGCACACACACGCACACACACTCACAGGAAGGGGAGGGGAGGGAAGGGGCACAGGAAAAGTCACCACAGTAATATGTCTGCACACGGCAAAGGAATACCTTGAGCGTGCTCTTGTTTCTTGCTTGAAATACCAAAGGAGAACAACCAAAAGGGGAAGGAGGAGAGAGGCAGCCCAACAGGCAAAAAAAAAGCCGTCACGTGCACAAACGGGTGCACAAATATCATATATACGCGTATATATATATATATATGAAGAACTCAATATGTCAAGTAGAAGTCCTAGTGAATCTTCTTTAAGCAAAAGATGATCACATTTAAAGAAAAACGAACACAGACACGGAGAGAGAGAGAGAGGAAAAACAACAGATAGGAAGAGAAGCAAGACGAAGGAGAGAACCGAGCAAAGAAGAGCAGAGTTGATGAAAGTGCACGCACACGTACAAGGAGAGAGAGAGAGAAAAGAGGGAGAAAGAGCAACACGAAAAAGACAAGAAGCTGGCAAAAATAGAAAATATGAACAACAACAAAAAATGAAAAACAAAAACACAGGGCAATACGAGAGATAAAACGACCGCGGAAACCAATACCACAAACAGCAACAACAATACAAAAAATTACTGAGAGAATCGCGGACGAGAGAGCTGACTTTGGTGCTTCGCCGCCAATCGACTCGCTTGAACCTGTGTGCCGATTCCTTATTGTTTTCGGATGCGTGTCGGTGTATGGGCAAACTTGCCAAAGGCACGTCGTTTGTGGCAGAGCCGCAGACGACTTCGATGGAGGAGAGGCCAACAGCTCGGGTAAAAAGTACACACACAAGGACGTGCAAGGATAATGTTGTGAAATATATATATATATGTGTGTGTAGAGAGAGAGACTCGTCCTAATTCAACCAAGCTCTGTATATGTCTTTGCCGCGATGCGCTTTGCTCGTCCTCTCTTTGCTTAATCCTGCGCCGCACAAAGGCTTCGATCGGTCGGTGGCTTGCGCTGTAGGCGAAAAAAAAAGAAAAAAGAGAGAGGGAGATCCGTCAACGAGAGAGAGAGAGACAAGCAAGCGGAAAGGATTAGGCCTTGACACGAAGAAGACACACACGGCGCAGAGAACGCGAGACACGCAACACACAGGCAAGAACAATGTATATATATGTGTATATATATATATATATGAAACGAAAAAGCTACAGCCAGGCACAGGCACAGGCACGGGCACAGACACGGGCACAGGCACACAGATTCAAAAGGAGGTGAAGCGACAGAAAAGAACAGCAGGCCGAGAGGAGCGGGAATAAAAAGAGAAATTACATTAATCCGTGAACAGAGCGCGCCTGTGCTATACGTTGTCGTCTGGTGCTGTGCTTACCTACCCGGAGGGGGAGGGGGCTGTAATAGTAAGAAAATTCGTTGAAAACCAAAGGGAACACGTATACGCGAGCGGGCACCACTGAATAAACGACCGCGCAGACACTCACAAACACAAAAACAAAACAAGAAGCACAAACACACACACACACACACACACCAGAGAAAGAAAAACAAGACGTACAAGACGACAAGAACCGAACAAAAAGAGAGAACTTAAAGAAGATTGGTATTCTGCTTTCCTCTTTCTGTTTCGGAGGAAAAAAAAACGGAGTGGGGAAACCGAACAAAGGAGGAACACAACAACTGTTTGGAAACAACAAGGAAAACAACAAAAAACGAAAGAAGAAAAGAAGGCGAGCCTTCCGCTACTTCTCAACGAAGCGATTCTAATGGGGAAAGAGAGAGAGGGAAGAAGCGACGTCGTGTGATGCGCGTGGTCACTGACTATATGTGCGCGCAAATGTGTACTTGGCGTCTTCGTGCTTTGACTCTCCCGGGACAAGGAGAGCACACCACAGCCCTCGCCTCTTCCTCCCAAGCGCTGCGAACGAAGAACAGGGCAACAAAGATGAAAACGAGAAAAGATAAATGATTGCTTTGGTGGTGGAGCACTTCGTCTGGCGCACGAGAAGGAAGGGATTGGGGCGAAGGAGTGAGGCAAAAGAGCTTGCTAGCGTCGTCTTGGTCCGGCTCGCTCAACACACGCCAAAGGAGTTGAGGAAGGCACAGATCCTCGCAAAACAGGAGCAAGGGAAAGGCAACAAGGAAGAAAACAAAGGCTGGGAGGCTTTGCTTCTCGAAGACGCCTATGGCTTCGGGGTGGGGGGATGGGTGCGGGGCCTGTATAGGCAGCGCTGTTCCTTGTCTTCCCGACTGTTTGTTTTTGCCCAGTGTCTTGCTCGCCCTCTACCGTCTCTTTCCTTTTTATCGGAAAGCTTCTTCCTCTTGTTTTTTTTTTAGTTGTCTGCAGCTGTCTCGGCCTCACAGGTGAAAGGGCGATTTCTCTTTGGTCGTTTGCCTTGTTGTTGGGTTTGTTCCGATCGTGTTCAGTGTGGCTGCGCAATATCAGCGCGCGCAGGTAAGAGCGCAAGAGGAAGCCAGAGAGGCGGTGTGCAGGTGTGTGCTTACCTGGCAGGAGGCACGTGCTCGTTTGTTTGCGGGAGCGGTGGGTCAAGGCCGAGAGAGGGAGAGCGCGTATGCATATATGCACATACATATATACATATATATATATATATATGTATGTATGTGTGTGTGTGTGTGTGTGCGTGTGTACGCATGAGTATGTGAGACGCGAAATGCCGTGCAGGGAAAACGATAGGGGAAAGAGCAGAGACGCGCAAGAGAGAGAAGGGAGAAAATGGAAGGCCAGTACAAAGTATGCCAAAAAAAAGAGAAGCAGCGAAATGGGCAGCAAGCGAGAATCGAAAGGAGCGGCAGGACCGAGACACGGAAAGGATCGGCTACGCTGCACTCGCTTGCTCTCTTTCAATTGATGGGCCTACTTTTTTTTTGTCTTAGCTCCGCGTGAGGGGTCATCAACACACTGATCCGGTAGCGCTCCAGGCAACCAAGGAAACAAGCAAAAAGGCGGCGACCCTCGCATAGATTCGCATGCACCGCAACACACTTGAGATGCCCACAAAAAAACAGGTGAGCCGTCGTGCGTTCGGGGTGTCCGCATTCGTCGCGCTACGCGTGGTCTGGCACGTCGGAAAGAGAATGAGGAGTTCGCTCGCTCTCGCACAACAATGCAGCGCAGCGCCACCCTGATCCGTGCTCGCAATCAATTTTGTTTCAACATTTGAACAACAACAAAAAAGAAACCGATGCGAACAGATAATCGGAAAAGAAAGCGGGTGAACGAATGCTACGTATGCTGGTGAAGAAGGAGGGTGGCCCGGTGCGCGTTCACCCGTCGTTAGCGTGTGATATGCTCAGGGGCAGGCTCATAAACTTACACACCAAGAGAAAGGGAGGGAGACCAAACGGTGTAGCAAAGAAGCAAAAACCGCTGGGCCTCTCATGTCTGCAGTCCATAGAGGGGAGTGGGCTTGCAGAGTGCAGGACTGCTACACGTGACGACGAGGTCCGTGTGAGAGGATGGGATGAGAATGCAGTGCGGGAACGGCTTCATGTACTACACATGTGAGCGCCTTGAAGGGGGGGGGCGCATGTGCTGCGTCATGCCATGCCGCGAGTTCGATAGAGCCTACAAGAAGGCGTCGTAGAGGGTATGGCAAGGTGCAGAAAGCTTCGCTTGCATGTCGATCGGTGTGCCTGTGCGTGCAAGTGCGGCGCTGCTACGCTGATTTGTCTTTGCTTTAGACCTCTCGCATGAAATCTGCGGTGCCTCAAAGTGACAGAGGTAGAGAGGCCATGCGCCGTGCTTTCCACCCCACCGACGATAAAGGGGAGAAGAGAGACGACGAGCGCGCAAGCGTGTAGAGAAGGAAACGGGTACAGCTAGCCAAGTAAACGTTTTCGAAAGGGGAGTGCTTCACATCTCCTCCGGTTGCATGCCGAACACATTTGGACCTCCTGTAGTGCACTTGAGATGATACGACAGACTCTGCCCACAGAGGCAAGTGTCTAGGCGGAGTAAGCTGATCGCAGAACACGCATATGCTCACGCGCAAGTGATGCAAGCGACTGCGCCTATCATCTCAACCGTGTCGCGTCCCGTTTTTCTTTTTCGTGTGGCAGGGGGGGGGTGGAAGGGGAGCGGTTTGTTTTTCGCGTCATCTTTTTTTTCCTTTGTCGCTTCCTCGTTTCCTGTGCCGTCCATGGGTGCCCCGTTTCCCTCTTCCGATAGCAGGGAGCGTCAGAGGGGCAAGCACCACGCATACACAACATGAACACGAGAAAGAACATCACCTTGGGTGACGCGCAGGAGACAGACATCCACGCGAGCAAACAAAAACAACAACACCCAGAAGCACCATACGCACGTGTGACGACGCAACATCACAAGACAGTCAAACCCATCGCTGAGACGCGGCAAGAGAGAGAAAGAGAGAGCGAAGGCAGCCACAATAAGAAGAGGCAGGCACGCGTCGCTAGAGCGCTGCCGCATCTGCAACAGAAACAATCACATCGAGCAGGGATCCAGGAACGCGTGAGATGGAGAGAGAGGGTGCAAAAGCGGAAAAAACAAGAGCCAACAGAAGCATAAAAACGACATGCACAGAAGACGAAGACAAGAGAGGACGCACCGACTATGCTGCAGGACGAGTAAGGACACGATTTTTCCGCTGATCGGAATTCAAAACGAGAATCGACAACACGGAGAGCTTTCAGGCAGCGAAACAAAAGACAAGCAGCACCATAGCAAAGAAAAAAAAAAACGGAAGAAAGCCCATGTAAACCCCGAGCTCCTTCACTTCTTACCACTACGCATCCGCCCCCACCCCACCATCACCACCACCAACATTCCCATTCGTGTACAACTACACTCACTCGCATGCCTTGAGACCATGCGCGGCGACTTTTTCCCCACAGTTGTCGCCCTCGCAAGAGAACAAGAGGCACCGACCAAGAACGCGGCGGAAGACGAAGAAAACGACAATACAAAGCACAGTGGGGAGGAGCTCGGCGGAACCGAAGATGAATGCTGCCGCGAAGCGTTACAGAGGAGTGGACCATGACCATCGCCCCCACAACATCAAACTACAACAACGCAAAGGAAAATTCAAAGCGAGAGAAGGAGAAACATGCACGATAAGATGGTACGCCGCACTCCCACCTAAGCGCCACGGAAAACCGTCACAGCACACAAGCTAGTAGCATGAAAAAAAAAACGATCGACATGCGCGGGCGAGGAGAACGGGCGGAAAGAAGGTAAGAAGCGCCGTCCCCCTCACCCCTCCCGTCACGGCGCTAGGAATGCCGCGAAGAGGAGAGATGAATGGACGACCACGGCTCCATAGCGACCATGTTGACTGGAGAAACGTGAGTAATAATAACAGGTACGTTAGGAGCAGAAGGATAGGATGGGTCTCCGCCGGCTCGCCTTCTCTCGTCGGACTTATGTGCCGAGGGACTCCAACATTGGCCGCAGGGCGTCCCACTCCTGCTTCATTGACTCGGAGAAGCTGAGCTCCAGCATGCCAAACTTCTTCAGCATATCCTTGGCGTCATATTGCTTGTTTTCGTGGAAGAGAACGAACTCCTCACTGAAGGTCTTCTCGGCGCCCATGAGGTCTTCCTCGAGGTGGGCCCGCTGCTCATTCACAAAGTGCAGCTCGCTCTGCACCTGCACCTGGTTGGCTGACTGTGCTCGCATCGCCGACGCCTGCAGCTCCTGGCCCTTCTTCTGCAAGTTGCGCAGATACTGGTGGGCGCTGAACATGTGATTCAGAGTCTCCCGCACGGCGGCACACATACCCACGTAAAAGCTTAGCGTGCTGACAAGCCGCGTCGACTCGTTGTCGGCGTGTTTGCTATAGACGTCTGCCACCTTGCGACCGCAGTCGCGCACCCCTTCGATGGCGCCGCGCAGCTCGGCATCCTCTTCACCGTTCGCAAGCAGCCCGAAAGAGGCGGCAAAGTTGCTCACGGCGGAGGCGGCGCGCCGGTGGCGATCCACGAGTGCCTCCAGCAGGTTGCGCATGTTCTTGAGGTTAGACTCCAGCTCACCAATGTACTCGCTTGTTGCCCTCCACGTCGCCTCATCCACTGGCTCTTGAGTAAGTGCCGACTGATACGCAGCTCCGGTTTGGCTAACGCCACCACCCCCGGCAGCGCCACCGCTACCTTGAGCACCGGCGCCAGACGCACTGCTTGACGGAACCCATGATCTGGCGATCTCCTCCAACGACGACGACACGATAAAACGAGGCGGCTTCACCGGGTCTCGAATGCACTGTCGCCACTCGTTATCGTTCGTGAACTTCTGTAGAAGGTCGGACTTGCCCAGAATGGGGTGGTAGGCAAGCCGCTGCAGGAAGCGCCGCAGGCTGATACGACGGTACTCGAGCAGGTCGCCCTCCGAAGCGGTCGTCTCCTTCGCCGACGCCACCATGCGTGGCAGCTTCCCAAGCTTATCTTGCACCGACTCCTTCTCGGGAATGGGTGGCACAATGCAGTACCAGTAGGTCGCACACAGCTGGCCACGCAGAGTCTCAAAGTCGGTGTACCGCCGGTTGAACCGAGCATCGCTCATAAAGCCAGGCAAGCGCATCGTGATGGGGTAGATGTAGTACGACATCTCCAGCGTGCCCTGGCCCTTGACCTGGGACGGCACATCCACCTTTACGGAGATGGAGTTGCCGGCGGCCATTCCGAAGCGGCAGCGGTAGTCGGCCTACTGCGCAGCAAAGCACAGAAGTTGAACGACAAAGAAAAGAAGCGTCGAAAATGCTGCGCTGAAGGGGGAAGAGGTGCGCCCGTCGCAGGAGCGTCCGTGTGAGACACAGGGATTATGAGCTCCAGTGAAAGAAAAAGAGCACTTCGTTGTCGCAGTGTGTGGAGGCACAGGAGTACACTGTCCGTGTGGGGTGCAGAGGGTGTGCGACGGCGGTCGTTCCGGAGGCAAAGTCGCTATGCGAGTGTGCGTGTTGAGTAGTTGAAGGAAGAGGGAGCGGAGAACAAGGATGTCTGCCAGCGATGGTACGCACACTCGCGCTGAGGTCTAGCGAAGCAAAAGAAAGAGCAGTTGACAAGAATCACCGATATGGAGTAAGTGATGACAACGGCGAGGGGGTGGGGAGGCACCGACACTTTCAAAGAGGTAGAACTGAATATGTGAGATCTATCTAGAAGGCGCGTTCTGCCATGGGATACAACAAACAGGTGAGCGCAGCAGAAGAGAGAGAGAGGGAGAGATGACGTTGCTGGATAGCAGCGAGGCACCAAACACATCCGCACATCGACGGGAGATTTCTCCAGTGTTGCGTCCAAAGAGGCATGAAGGAACTCGATGTGCATGACAACAACCACAACAAAAAAAAAGAGGAACCGTGACATGGCGAGTGCTTTAGATGCAGCTCCGTGCAGCCTCTTTCCATCTCTCCTCCGGTGCCCAGAGAAACATCGCCTGTGTTGATGGGGAGGGTGGAGGGAAGACGCGGAACGAGGCACAGGCGCGCAATTTGGAGCAATGCTTAGGCGTTCGAGGCTGTGAGAATCGAGACGACTCGAAACAGTTTATGAGTGCGCGCGCACAAGAGCATGCCGTTTTTCTCTTTGCTTCCTTCGTTAACTTTTCATGGGTGCTACTCTGTCCACACACAAACACATCCTCGTGCACGCGTATCTATGGGCACAGGCATCCGCCTGTGAGAACGCGGATTGAAAGCAGACATCTGTGCCGCTGTTTGCAAATATTTTAGTCCCCCTCGCGCCTTGTGCCTTCGATGAGTACAAGAAGGGGCACACGCAAGCACGCCCTTGCAAAGGTAGAGGATCCTGTGCGCGGACTCAACAGGTATCCAACCTGCAGGAGTGGACAGAGAAAGAGGTGCGCCGGCAGAGGCGTGTTTTCAAGGAGGGTCCAGAGGTAAGTGAGGGCGAAGAAAGGCGGGGTCGACAGGGAAACCAAATCCCTTTCAAAGCAACCACGAAAAAGGAAGTAACAAACGCAGAACACGCAAAGGCGATGGGTGGAGGGGACCAGCAAGACGCGTGCACACGCATTGCGAAAAGGAGGAGAACAAGGAACACACGCGCGCACAAGGAGCACGCGTGACGAAGGACACAAACATCCGCAGCAACAGCAAAAAAAGAAGCCGACAACTCGGAAAGGCACATGCGAGAGCACAAACAAGGAAAACAAAAATAGAATCATGAGCAGCGTCAGCCGCCAAATACAGCCAACATCATGACGACCAGCTGCATTATGAGCTGTGTGGTGGCGTTCGTCTTCGCGTAGCGGCGCTATCCCTCTCTCCAGCACCGTCAGCCTCTTCAACTCACCTCTTACTGCGTTGGTGCACCAGAGACGCAGCGCCTCATGAGAAGCGCAGCGATGTGCAGACGAATAAGGAACAGAAGAAGAGGAGCAATGAACGTCAAAGGCTGACAACGGCGGCATACAAACATTACACGACAAGCAGAACATTCCATTTATCATCTCCACACTGCTGTAACACGCCACCTGAGCGCCCCGCTACTACCTCCCGCCCTACCACAGAGGCCCCTCCCATGGTGCAAAGCAGCGGCATACGCGCGTTACAGCCCATGCGCCGACCCAGCCATCTGGGCACGGCCCCTGCCTCGAGCTCGGTCCACCCACTCGCTTTGCAGGTCGCCTCGCAGCCGCTCCCATCATCCCGGCAGGCACCTGATGCGTCCCTCTCGGAAGAAGGGGTGGACTCAGGTTCTCCATACTAGCAGGGCAGTGCGAGGGCCGGGGGATGGGGGGGGAGGGGGGAGGTAGGATGTGTTCGAGTTCCGTTGGAACTTCGCCTATCATGCGAATGACACAAGCGTGTTCGCTTTCACAGCCCGCTCGCGCAGAACACCGTCCATGAGCTGGCCGCCGACATCAGTGGCAGTGAGTCACTCTAATCTCTCTCTCGGTGTTGTGGGCAGCTGGCCCTTTCCCCCACCAGAGGTAGTTTGGCATGGGCAGGGACAGAGAGGGCGGAGGGGGCTGCTTCTCGGCTTCCTTCCACAAAGAGTGGAGGGTGGGGGTTGCACTGAGCCCTGCGGCACCACACGCACGGGGGTGGCCTCTGCCATCAGGGACAGGAAACACTCAGAAGCCGACGAGCAAACACGAAAGGGACCAAAACGCAAAAGGCATCCGAAACCACGCTGGAAGAAAGCAAGGCAGAGAAGGAGCACGATGGAAACAGTGATGCGGTGCCTCTCACAAGCAGGAGACGGAAAAGACCCCGTCGCACAGATCACATTTGAGAGGGATACCGCGAAGGAGCCGTGGCAAGGGTCGCCTGAGCGCAGGCCGCCTGTTCTCCCTCTTCATCCTGAATCGCGACAGCGACGATGACGAAAAGAAAATATACCTATACACAAACACACACACACATATATATATATAGGTATACCTGAAGTTATTTCCAGCTCTCCTGCACAGGCACGAAATAAGCCCCATACGCATTTTTTTTTGCGGAGGAGCACGCAAACATAAACACACGAACAGGGAAAACGAGTACAAGAGCGAGAAGGTTGGTTTCACCGCCGGTCGACTCTTCAATATGAAAGTGCAGATATGATAGTCACACAGCTTATCATACACGGTGCGGCAAGAATGCAACGCGAAAGGACTCGCAGTTGGAGACAGAGATGTGCGCCAAAGACTTGAACAACATGCATCCCTTCTATTCAGGCATGGTGTACTGCACGTCGCACGCACAAAGTTGGGCCTAGGCGGCTGCGGAGCGAGCATCAGCAGCGAAGGGAAAAAGGCGATGGTGTGCGCAAAAGAGGGTGGGACGCCATCAACACGGCGAAAACTACCCCGCACGGATTCACACCTCCTAACACCCTGGAAAACAGAGACGAAAGATGAACGACAGGGGGAAGGCGGTGGCATTCTACCCGTACAGAGGCCGCCCCCGGTCAGATGATCGTCCCGTCCCCATCATCAACGCGCCGGTAGAAAAGGATGTATGCCTCCTTCGTCATCGACAGCACGTCCAGCGCTGTCACCTCGGTGATGTTTTTGTCGTTGCAGAGATACCACTTGCCAGCCTTCGCCGTCCTCCCTGCCGAACGGACTCGATCTTTCCCATCAGCCCTTCCGTTTCTTTTGGGACTCAATGCCTCACTACTAGCCCGTGCATTACTGCCGCCGTTTCTTATGCCGACACCGTCGAACCAGCCGAAGATACCGGCGCCACCCCTGCGCGGAAGTGTCTGGGGGCTGAAGATGCGATCGCTTCGCGTGCCTTTCAGTAAGGGGTGGTATATATCGGAGAATGCCGCAACCGTGGGGGCCTTTTTGCGCGCTACGGATTTCTTGTCATCCGCCTGCACGTAAGTGTACGCCGTGTAGTGCCCGGAGGAGCAAGTGCCACGGTGGCAGCAGACGCTGTACAGCTGATACTTGACGCACCGGTGCGGGTGAAACGTGTACGGAAACACCACCGCCGTCTCATCCTTGACTCCGGCGTTGTTGAAACGCTTCAGATGAAGCACCACGATCGGCGGCCAATACTCCATTGAATACCATATGCGTTTGTCTCGCAGCTGCTTGCAACGCTCGCACGTCACCTGCATCGGCCCATTCAGGGACTCCCCGCGCTCGCTAAAGAACATCTCGCGCAGCAGCTCGTCCGCGGTAGCGACCCCTTTAGGCGTCGCCTTGCCGTCGAACTTCCCGTCGGACAACTCGATGTCGGTTCCGCCGCCCTGTGAGCGGGAACGGTAAGATATGGGCAAGGAGATGTGCAGCAACACTTCAAAGCGGTAGGAGGTCAGGTCGCAGCTAGAGCACTTGACGGTGCAGCCGGTGATTCCGCCGAAAAGGTCGTACACGGTCGAGTCGTTTTCCTGCTGCATCCAGCTCACCCATCGCGCGTACACATCACTCTTTTTCTCATCTTCAAAGTCTCTGAAGGTTTCCTGGTTACCTGGCTTGCTGCGGCAAACCTCCTTGTCGATCACCCCCAGCAACGTGATGAGAAACTCATGCGCGTCCTTCTGCCCATTAGACGAAAACTCATTGTTACACTCCGCACAAGCCGCCTTGAGGCTGACAAGAAGCTGCTGAACCGCGACGTGGTGCGCGGCGCATGCGGTGCCCAAATCAATCAGTGAAGACGTTGCCGGGGCTTTGCGCTCTGCACAGCTTTGCCCTTCGGTGTCGTCCGGCTTTTGCTTCGCCTCGGAGCGGCGCCTCCCCTCACATTCGCGCACGATGCGTTGACGGTCAATGTTCAACTTGCGGAGCAGGCCAGGCGTACATAGCAGGCACTGCACGACCGAGTTCAGATAGCACGTCGCACCGAAATTGCGCAGCGGAATCGGCGCGGCGTGCAGTCGAGCGATGGAGTGCGCCGACGGCACCTTCGTACTGGCAGACCCACCGCTACGGGTCGACGTCGACAACAATGACTTCTTGGTCGCCCCTGCAGATCCTGACGGTCGCATTGGCGGAACTTGAGGCTCGACGCGCAGTGCTCGAGAGGAAAACGATCCTTTGTCGGAAAAAGAGTCGACGCTCCCCGTGCTTTTCGTCTCGGCCACAGTCATCATGCCCGCCTGTGACTGCGAGGGAAGGGACCCGCAAACGGGAGAGAGGTGTTGATAAGGTGGCGTAGACCCGTTGCGATGAAACAGCTGCGGCACCACCAACAACGCTCTTGCCGCGCCTGCCTCATCCCGCCCTCGCACAGGCTGTCTCGCACTGGTGATGGATGCTGCATCATCATCAGATCCTACACTGGGCCTGTGAGAAACGGGTAGTGGAGGAGAGGCAAGCACATTGCTTGAGTCGGCATTGTTTATGGTTGCTATCGCCCTAATGGTGCCGCCCAGATTCTCTGAGACGTTCCGGGGAGGGAATCCTTTCGCTGCGGGAGTGCTAGAAGGGTAGCTGCCTTTTGAAGGCTGGTTCAGGTGCGCACTCGGGGGCGGCGTCGTCTTGTCCTGCGTCGCCGCATTGCACGAGTAAGCGAGAAGGGACCGGCCCCTGGTTCCGCGCTCTGCAGCGCCAGCATTGTTGAACGCAGCACCGCAGGTTTGCTTGCAGAGTGACCCCTCTTCAGCTGCCGAGGTGGATTCGGCAGACCCGCTCCCAGCACCTCGCCTTGGCCCCCTCAGCAGCCGCAGAGGGTGAGGTTTGAACACATCGGGCCCCCCATACACATCAAACGACAGCGCGTCGCGCGCCATAGCCCCTGAGGCGCCCTTCAGCGGCCCTTTTGTCGATGCGCTGTCCGGGCACACATGTGAATCGTCGTGAAGAGTGGAAACTCGTGCAGTAGACGACGAGTCGGTGCCGAAGACGTTTGGCAACTCGTCACTCCTGTTGGTCGCAGGCAGAGATGTGTGCTCTAGGGCAGTGTCGACATTGTTCCCATCGCCGGGCGACGCTCGAGACCGTTGGCCGTACCCGTGAAGACCGTTTGCTTTGGGCGTGGTGTTGCCGTACGTGTCTCTTGCAGCTTTTCTCGCAGAACCGAGCTTCTGCAACGCCAAAACGGGGGAGGCCGGCACCACGGTGGAGGCGGCAGCAGGTGCATCGACGGCGCTCGGCTTCCGAGAGATTCGCTGCGCAGACGAGCGCACAGTAGAAGACTTGGAGCAGAGGCGACGCCTTCGCTGCATCACTATGTTGCATCTTTGCCGCTGACTATGCACGGAAGATGTGCCGGTGGTGTCCGACATGAGGCACGTCTGTGGGAGCAACGAGAATTCTTTCGATTGCGAGCGGGGCTAATTTTCGCTGGCAATGAAGCCTGAAGCCCGCCTCGTATTGATTCTACAAGAGAGCGGTTGTTGATAATCCCACGGCATGCAACCTTGGTGCAGGTTTCTGTGCGTGTGCATGTGCGTGCGCACTTTTTTTCTCGTTCGTGGGGTCACCTTCGATCGGCACTGAAGAGATGTGATTGAACTGTTTTGGTCTCGCGCTTCTGCTCCTTGTTGTGGCTCACACGAGGAGCACAGGAAAGATGGTCGAGCAGCTAAGATGAGTGCGTGAGAGGAGGGGGGAGGGAGGCGGCAAAGTCACGCACCAGTTGACGAGTGGAAAAAAAGGACGGCCAGACGAGTGCGTCTGTGCCCTCTCCTCCCTCACGCTGTTTCGAACTACTGGGGGACGACCGCCGCGACGCGGGCACACCTGCACACGCAGAGACGCAGGCAAGCAAGACACACGCGAAACGTGTGACCGCACTTTATCCTCTTCGCCTCTACGAACAACAACCAAAGAGAGAGAGAGAGAGAGGTCGCCCAACGCAGACGACGTCGTGCAATGATGAAGAAAAAGGCATCAAAACGGGAAAAAGGAGGGAAGCAGCTGCAGCTAACCTTGCTGAGATCTACAACACCATCTCACACACAACTCACAACACGCGCGTTTCTCTCTGTCCGCTGGAAGAGAGAGCGCCAGTGAACGAAGAAGAGAGGGAAATATACCTTTGAGAAGCCAAAGAAGGCGTACGCGATGCGCAGGCGCAGGCAACACACCACCGCCAGCGTTAAACAACCAGCACTCTCGCGTATCCGCCACGCCTCCTGTAAGAAAAGTGTTTGCTTCACGTTCCTCGGCTTCGCTTCGTAAAGGTGTGTGTGTGTGTGTGTGTGTTTATGTGTGTGTCGTGCTGTTACCGTTGCCGTGAGTGTGAAGGTGTATGCAAGTATGCAGAAAGCACAAGAAGCAGCCCACTCAAACGGCCCCGTGCGCTTCCGGGTGCCGTTGCGGATATTGGAGCCCGTGTGCTCGATGAGCGGGCAATGTCAATGATACTGCGGAAAGAAAGAGAGCAGACGGCGAAGCAGAAGAAAGTTGATGCAATGGTGTGCGTTGATGTGCGGGCGTGAAGGCTGAAACGGAGAGACTACTGCAGAGTGGGCGATGGATTACTCCACTGGTCATCCCTGCCTCACTGTCTCTCTTCCCCCCACCCCCACCTCTCTATCATCAGCTGTGGTGCAGAAAACGAGAAAAAAAACCATGCTGAGGTGAGCTACGCGTCTCTCCCGTTGCCTCGGTGTTTTCCGCCACCTCCAGCGTGTTCGCAGAGCAATGTGCTCAGTGAAGCGCCCGGTGAGGCCTGAGCGTAGGTCTGTGGGTATGCATGTGCCTCTGACTTCGAGGAGCTGCCGGCCCCGCTGGATCACTTTTTCGTGACCCTTGACCCCACCCCTTCTGTTTTCTTGCGTTTCCTCCTTCGCTACACATAAAACACACACACACACACACACACGCAAAGCAGCGTTGCATCGTGCAAGGTAAAAAGGCAAAAGAAAAAAAGAAAGAGGAGAGACGTGCAGAATACATGATTGAATCGGACAAGCGACACTCAGAGAGGGATTCAAGCGCCTCGATTCAAGAGCAAAACGCGCCATCGCACGTCCCCCAACGTACCAGCCCTACACCTACACTCACGTATACATGCATAGCATGCACACGCAGACACGTGCGGCGGTGGCACGTGTGTCACATGCGCTCCGCATGCCCAAACCGTGTAAAACTTTGAAGAACAGAAATGTAATAATAAAACGAAAAAAAAACGCCCGCTGCTACTGTACATCGTACCTCTTTTCGAACCCGAAAGAAAAGGGAAGGGCGCAGATTCTCCTCGTCGAGTCTGTGGTATCTATGCGGCATAACTGACGAGGACGGGGGGGGGGGATGGGTGGGCGGTTTCGGACAACTCGCCGAGACCCCGCGCGCGTCTGCTCTCTTCGTCGCTCGTTCACATTTCAGCTCCCTTTTCGCCTTTCTGGTGCACCTCACTCAGTGTGGGGTGAGAGGGTCAAGTGGAAAGTTGAAGAAGGACAATGATGGGATGACGGAATGGGCACACGCACACGGAGAGACAGGCAGACGCGCGCGCGCGTCAAATGAAAGGAGGGGAAGTACGCGAAGGGGGTACCACGGAAAAGAGATGGGGGCAAACAACGACGGAAAGCGAGCGAGGAAAACCAAGGCGACCGAGCCGCGTATAGACGCTTGCGGCATCGAGAGAGCCCCATCACACAGCAACGCACACCCGACAGAGGGCACACACACAGAGCCACACACGCAGAGAAAGTGAGAGAGAGAGAGAGAGTCCCACATCTTCACTACACCCGCTAGCAATCGCATCCTCTTACCCGACGCGCGGCCGGCCGGCACGCCATCGCTTTCTCACTCCGTTTCAAAGCCCTTTTTCCATTTCTCTCTCTCTCTAGCTGAGCTGCCGCCACAACGTGAGCAGAGTCACGCGGCCCGTGTCATCGCCGACGGCCACTTCAGCGATATTTCTAGGCAGCTCCGCACCGCTCATGCATGGCGTCGGTGGTGGCAGCACGGCAAGACACGTCGGTGTGTTTGAGCACAAGTACTGGCCATCTGCGGTGTTGCGCACGGCCTCCGCTGCGTCGGTCTGGAGCGTCACAGAGGCGGCGTCGGGCAGGCGCCAGCAGAGAAGGCAGCTGCCAAGTGCAAACAAAAAGAGGCCATCGCGGTGAAACGTAAGAGAGCGCAGCGGAGCTGCCGACATACCTGGTGTCGGCATCAGACTCGTGTAGACGCACGTCGGCCTACACACCAGGGCTGCGTCCGTCTGGTGCTGCTGCTGCTGCCTCTGCCACGCGTGATACGCAGCGCCGATGGAGAAGAGGCTGACAGCGCCGCAACTCAACCCGACGGCGACCCATCGACCGTCCGGCGACGTGCACATCACGGAGACTTCCTGTGCCGTTGGTGCCGCGCCTGAGTTGCCGCCGGAAGGCGCGACAAGCGGGAACCGCACCACCAGCCGCGGAGTTCCAGTGGTGTGTTCCACCGTGAATAGCTGCACCTCGGGTTCGGTGTGTGGCGCCGCCAGAATACACATGTCGGGCGACCGCACGCTAGCTGGCTCCCATAACTTCATGAGCTTATACCCCACCGGGCCATCCGAGGCACTTGCTGGCGCCTTGGCAAGAGAGCAGCTCATGGTCATCTCACACGCAATGAGGGTTGTGTTGTTGTGCCCTGGCCGGCCATCTTTCTCTGCCGTCAGAAGTAGCTCATCCCACGGACGCAGACGCCACTGCCGCAGCTCCGTCGCCACGACCGTCGTGCACACCTCGTCGTCCTCGGCGTCTACGAGCAAGTGCAGGTAATGGCGGCGATGACGCCACTCACCAGAGGCGAGGGGCATCCCCTCCTCTGCCGCGGTAGCCCCTGCACCCACCAGCTGCGTCATCTCCCCGTTGGCCGATACCTCATCGACGCACACCTGCAGCAGCTTCGACAAGCTCATCGTGCACCGCAGCTGGCCAGACTCGCAGGCAAAGCAGCGCACGCGCGCGTCCGTTGTCACGACCCAGAGATAGCGACCCCTAGCCGAGAATGTGAGGGACGCGATGGGGGCATCAAACCACTTGCTTCCGCGGCACTGCGAGACGAGAGTGCCCTGCAGGCCGTCGTACACCCACACCGTGCGATCCTCCGACAAGGCAGCAACGTAAGCGCTGGTGCGGCACACCGTGAGCGACTCCACCGCTGCCGTCGGTTGCCGGGCGTACCACGCCACCTTTCCGCTCTCTGGATTCACCCACGCCAGCGAGCGATCACTGCTAGCCGTCACCACGAAGAGCCGATTCGGCAGGAAGGCGGCGCACGTGATGGGGCGCAGATGAGTTGGCTGCTTCCCTTCTGTTTTAGCTGCTGCGGACGTCATGGAGAAGAAGACACGCGACAGAGATGCCCTGCTCCCCCTCAATCCGCCGTTGTCCTGCAGCTGACGGCAGAGGAACGTGACGGTATCACGCTGGACAGCGTTCAGGAGGCTCGCCGGGAGCTGCAACGCGACTTGCGCCACGAGGGTTGGATGCAGGGACAGAAGCAGGCCGTACTGGCGGGCAAAGCAGATATAGTCGCGCATGCGAATCAGCACTGCAGGAAGGGCGTAGCGGCTCGACTCGGCCGAGCCGGGAGTGCCGCTCGCCTGTGCCTCGTCTGCCGCCATCGCGGTGATCTTGGCTCCGCCGTTTTCAGCGACGAGCGGGTACTGCTGCCACGACGGCTCCCCGATGTCCTCACTAAGGAGGTGGCGCTGGTAGCGCTCGTTGAAGGCCGCCGTTAGGTCGCGCAAGTAGGCGTAGCCCAGCCCGAGCTCGTACACCTGCTCCATGAAAGGCACGGACAAGACCGTCACATCCATCCTCGACCAGAAGTCGCCGCTCTGCGTCATGTGGTAAATAACCTCCTTCATGGCGCGTCGATGCAGCGCCTGCGTTTCAGGGCAAACGTACGCCTCAGCAGCCGACGCGTCGTTCACGCGACGCACCTTGGCGGGCACCCCGTCCGCCGCCGCACCAGGTTGCAGCCATCGATAGACAATAGAGAGATAGTACTGTGCCAGGCGCGTATGCCAGATGCGCTGATCGTTCTCGACCTGCAGCTCATCCGTGACTCGCTGAAGGGACTCGCGTTGCACCACCTCGAG
Source organism: Leishmania major strain Friedlin (assembly GCF_000002725.2). Lineage (NCBI taxonomy): Eukaryota > Euglenozoa > Kinetoplastea > Trypanosomatida > Trypanosomatidae > Leishmania > Leishmania major. The sequence continues at coordinate 989,265 of NC_007284.2, read as the reverse complement.
GAACGACGGGGCGGTCAGGCGTACAGCACCAAGCAGCACGTTGCCGCTGCCGACGCCCATCATCTCCGCTGCCGCAACCGGTGCCTGCTGCTCGAGGGCGGGCCGCAGCAACCGCAGCAGCTCCTGCAGTCGACACATGGACAAACTAGGCAAAAGATCGCGCAGCTCCGGCAGCAACAGGCCCCACCGGGACGCCATCAGCAACCCCAGAACATTGCAGGTGACGGGGAGGCCGAACTTGTGCACAAGGCGATCGTACACGCCCTGCGCAGCCTCCTGAAGGGTTTCCGGGAACGTCTGAATCACTTGCATCTGCGTCAGAAAACCAGGTGCCTCATGCACGCTGCGTGCGGCGTCTAGCAGGTAGTTCATGTATTCCGCAATCGGGGCATCGCGCTTGCTGCGAGCGCACTCGTATTCGTCCTCTGACAAGACAAGGCCAACGCGCGCGAGGGACGCCGGGGACAGGTACTGCTCCACCTCGTTCGCCGACACCGCCCCAAAGCCAAGCATGTCCACACTATCACGACCAAGGTGGCAGAACGACGAAAAGGCAGCGCTGCTCGACACACAGCTGGCGATGAGGCGAACGTAGCGAGCCAGTGCACGAGGCAGCAGCCAGTCCAGTAGCGTTTTCGGTGGCTTCGGCTGAGTCTTGGACGTCGCACCTGACGGGGCCGCCGAACAAGGCATCTGAGCAGGCCTCTCTGTCGACCAGCTGGATGGCTCGGCGCCGCCGCCACCAGCAATGTTGCCGCTGCTCCTTGGCGGGTGCACGAGGGCACCACATGGCTGCACCGGCATCGCCAACTCTTCCAAGCCATCCAGCAGGACGACAAAGGCGTGGGTGGAGGCCGTGTTGCCAGCGCTGGCTTCCTCGTCCGTGTTCAAGGTGTACTGGGCCACGTACCCGGGCAGCCCTGCCTCGCACATGGCTCTGGCCGCTGCTGTCGTCGCAGCGCTGGCATGCGCCGGCCTGACGACTTTCTTACTAGCCAGAGAGCCGGATATGACCTGCAGGAAGAACCCGCTCAAGCGCTCGATGTCGACCTCTGCATTCACGTAGCGCAGCACCGCCGCGTCCTTTGTCAGCTGAGACACAACGTGGGTCATAACGCTGCGAAGCTCTGTCGGCTCCTCGTGCAGAAGAGCTGAGCGTGCCGTGTAGACTGCCAACGTGTACGCGTGCTGAAGCGTCTGCAGGCGGGCGGCGCCGCGCGCCATGAGACTCGCGAGCGAGGCGGCGTCCGTGCCGTGCAAAAGCAGCATGTTGCGGCTAGGCGGGTTCGCAGCGTAGAGTATCATGCGGTTCATGAGGTTCTTCTTCGCCGCGCCGCTACTGGAAGCGGCCAGCGCCTGTATATACGTTGTGTCCCACGCCCGTTGCGTTCCGATGCTCCGTAGCAGTCGGCTCAGTGACGTTACCCCGGCGTCCGACTCAGCTGCCTCCCTGGCTTCACGCTTACTCGCCTCAGCGGCGACGCAGGCCTCCAAAACAGTGCGGAGTCGCGCATACACGGCCGTCTGGAACCCGTCAAGGTGCTTCAGTCGCACGCCACCCTGTGCGTCTATACAGTCAAAGGTGGCCGTGTACTGCGGAATGACGAGCTCCGCCACCGGCGCCGTGGCCACAACATGCTCCCGCCAGTCCACGTGCCGCCTCCATTGGTATTCTTCCGTTGCGTAGTCCCACTCAAGCGAGGTGGGGATGGCACCGGGTGCCGATGTTGTCCCTGTCCTGCAGCCTTCAGCTACCTTCGCTGGCCCCGCAACGCTCGGGGACGGGCCCTCGTCGCCGACGAAAACCGCGCGCACGACGCTCCGGTGGCGGTCTGGGTGTGCGATGATCGGGTCGGCGGTGAGCAGTGGCGCTAGCGCGGCAGGCACCTTAAGCGTCCGCGTGTCGCGCCGCGTCGCCACGATCAGCCATCGAGTGTACCGCAGCGCGGCTTCGTGCGCTTCGTACAGCACTGGCTGAAGCGGCGCGGCGGCCTCCTCAGGCTCTTCGTCGTCATGGCTTTCGACGCGTTGGGGGGCAGACTGCGGGATACCCTGCAACCTCAGCATGGCACTCGCCCCGAGTTGCGCGTAGTCGCCGGAGAGGTCGCCAATGAGCTCGATAGTCACAAACCGCCCGCGCTCAACGATGGAGGTAATGTCACTGGCTGGGCGGAAGTGCAGTGCACGGTTGTACGACCCGGCTGTGCGGTGAGGCCGCAGCCACACCGCGCTAGCACTGGCCTTGTCATTGTCTTCGACGGCCTTTGCACCGCCGCCGACGACGACGGGGCAGAGAATAACACGGTGCGAGGCGAACTCCTGGTTGAGTCGCGGGAACACCTCGTTGCACAACAGACACACCTCGTTGTCGAACAACAGCGGGGGTGCCAGAATGGGCACATCGAGAACACGCCAGCCTGTTTGCGGGGATGCTGGCGGGATTAGATAGCCCTCCTCCAGTGCCGCCTCCACACGTGCGCGAAGAGTCTGCAGTGTCCGTGCTTCGTCCGCCATCGCCACAGCAGCGCTTGATGGCGACGTCGACGATGAGGCAACCACAGCTGCGGTCGACAGTGCGGCGACAACGCTGGGCGAGGTGGTGCCGTGGTGCGATGCATTGTACTCGAGAGCGCGAGTCAGCTTATCGAACACCGCTGCAAGTACATGTGTGCCCTTCAGCTTTACCACACGCAGGGACGGTGTCTGTTGTGCCAAGTTCACAAGGGCCAGCCCGCCGGCCAACGAAACGTCCGGGTTGTCGGACAAGTCCAACGCGGACAGCTGCTGGTGCCCTCGCATGGCTCGACAGAAGAGAACGACCGCGTCGTTCGTGAGGCCATTGCGCGGTGCGCGTACCTCGGTTACGTTTGGATTGTGCTGAAGAATAACCGCAATCGCTTGGAACCCGGCGGCGCCAACGTAGTTGTGTGAGAGGTCCACAACGGTGCCATTCTCTAGCACTGGGAGCTGCTCCACAACAGCCTTATTGACTTTGTGACTGAGGGCGCGGCAGCACGCTTCGAACTCGCTTGCCGTTGAGGGATCAGCGGCCGAGGACGCCTCAGCGCCGCGCGCTACGGCGGAGTTGACCGCGGCAACATGAGACGCAGCTGCCGCGGGAACGCTGTGCATTCTCTTCCTTCCTGTGCCGGGGCACCGCTATGTCCTTATTGATGGAGAGTACAGAAGACCTCAATGCACGAGCAGAGCAGGCCAGGGGACAGCAGTCTGCACACTGCCAGCTATTGAGAAGGGCGTGTGACGTACTTCCTTGTCCACTAACCCACTTGCCGCTTCTGTCGGGAGGGAGGGCTTGGCTTCTTGGCAATCCGAAGTATCGCCGCGGATCCTCTCCTAACAAGGTGTTTTTGCGAACTAGCCCAATCGAACCACGCCGGTGGGGAGGGCGGGAGCACGAGCGGCAGCCTGTCTGATGCAGCTACACCCGAGGATGTGCGCAAGAAGAGACGGAGGAGAGAGAGAGAGTCGGAGTCGTCGACAAATCGTGAGAGGGAGGAGGCCCACGCGTCGGTGTGCCAGTGCAAAAAAAGGGGGAGGAGGTGTCACGCACACTCGAACCCACCACCACCCGCACACGCACAGAAATCCAACGTTGCGCCATGGTGCGGGCGATCAACAGAGGAAGAACGAGTAACCGAGCGAGGGAGAAGACGGTCGAGAGAGAGAGAGAGAGAGAGAGACAGAGGGATGGCGGGACAGGGAGTGCGATCAGCCCCGTTCGTCCGAAGAGACGAACGCAGCAAAGGAGGCGAAGAGACGCAGACACTGCCATCGGCGGAAGTGGCAACGCAGCCGCATCATCCAAGGCACGCGCTCATCACTTCGCTAACCGAAGCAGAGACGTTGTCTTCGCCGTGCATCCCCCCCCCCTCCCGTTCGCTATTCCAGTCGAACCCGAATGGAAAAGGAGACAAGAAGCGACTCTCCAATGCCCGGCTCGATCACTTCGCGTTGCCGCTCGTCGATCTCAGCACCGCTCTTCGTCGCCTAAGTACACGGCTCATGGTGTGCGATGGCGGCTTTTACTCGCTTTCGTATTTTTTTTTCGTGGTCCACGGAGAGAGAGTGTTAGGCAAACAAGACGCGCGTAGCCACGCACGCGTTCAACGACGCAAACGGGAGAAGCCCAACGCACCGGCAGGTAGCGGAGACACCAACACAGCTGCATAGAGATGCTCCAACACGACCACTGAAGCGCAGACGCGTACGCCACCTGCGCACCACTGTCCTCACAGCACAGGGCAGCACACAAACAGGAGCGGCATGCGGGGAAGGGGGGGGGGCACAACGCAAGCCATCTCTGTACGCAGGGGATATCAGCATCTTGCTCAATAAAGTCGCACAGCAACTACCCAGGTTGGGCACAAAAGATGCTCCGCTGCATGCATAGTCATCTTTGTGCAACAAGCCAGAGTCGGTGCGACGGCGCGCTGCAACGACGCTTAGCACACTTGTTTGCTTCTTGCAGGGGAGAGAGGGGGGCCGTCCTTTTTACTCTGGAGCCTCTGCAGCAAGCTCATGCACGGGCTCAGCAGCGCCGTCCTCTCCATCCAGCAAGGCTGGCCCTTCCTCCTCGTCCGCGTCCCCCACGTAGGGCTCTATCTCATTCTCCTCGTCCTCCGGCTCATCGTCAGACAACGTCTCGGCGAAGATGCCGTTCGTAGGCTCGCGGCTCTTCATGATTAGACGTGCGACCCACGACTGCCCTGGCGCAATGAGGCCGATAAAGTTGTGAAAGTGTGGGGTTGCAAAGTCGAGGAGGCTGTCGCGGTCTGGGACGCCCATCGTTGCGCTGCACTCCACGCAACCCGTCGCGTACCACTGAACCTCTGACAAGATGCGACGGCACCGGCGGCAGGCGTAGCAGCGCCCATCCGTCAGTGGCAGCTGCGGCGGGGCCTCCACCTCCTTCTCTGCTGGCGCTGTGTGAAGGGACTGCGATGTCTGCATCGCCTCCGTGCTAGAATTAAGCGCCAGGTTGTCGCTGGGGCTCCACGCTGTGTTTTCGTGGTGAGAGGGGAGAGCGGGAGCGATTACACCACCTTTGCCTTCTCAGCAGCACCGCTACCGCACCAACAGCAGCAATAAGAGTACGCGGGTAGAAGAGCAACTGATGATGAGTTCGGCGTCACCTCGGCAAGTGGATTGCTCTGGAGTCCAGAGGTGCGTCTTGAAAGGCAAGTCTGCCGATGCGTGCGTGCCTGCATAAGAATGAGTACCTGTGCATTCAGGTGCGGATGCCGTTGTGTTCGTGTGCGTGTATGTATGCACAGAGGTGAGGAGGTGGACGTGCAAAGCCATGCGGTGGCCAACGCGCGTGCGTCGATGTTAGGGAAGAACGAACGTGAAGAGGGAGCGGAAGGGAAGGGAGAGCGGAAGCAAACCAGACGATCAGCGAAGAGGAAAAGAAACAGTGCACCTGTGTGGCTGCAAAGAGTGCGACAAAGGAGCCTGAAACCGATGCGGACGGCAAGGCGGCTGCTTTTCGTCAGCCCGGAAATGGATTGCTGCATGGTCGGCATTTGTATCGCACACGCACACACACGCACAAAGCACGAGGAGACAGACGCTGTCAAGCGCGCCATTCGTTTTCTTTTTCAGAGTCATCTCATTGATCTTCCGTGCGCCTTTTCGTCTGTATCATCTGTGCGGTGCTATCGCCAACAGTGGTGCGCATAGCGAACGAAAAAAAAAAAATAAGATGGAGAGACAGAGAGACAACACACACATGCACACGCACGCAAAAAAAAAAAACTAAAAACGAAGAGGAGGAAGAAAAAAGAAGCAACGACGGTAGAGTTGAGCGAAGCGTGGTAACAGAGCGGTGGAGGCAGGCGAGATGACGGATGCTGCCAGAGAGAGAAGAGCCGCAAATAGCGAGAGAGGAGAAAGAGAGTGTGAGGGGGGAGAAGGAAAGGAAAAACAGGAGGGGAGAACGGCGGCAAGGGGCCTTGAACAAAAAAAAGGAATGGAACTCACCCATATATATATATATACAGATACACACATATGCACGCCGGGACACGCGCAAAGGAAGTAACAGAGTCAACGAGAGTACGAGAGACAAAAGATGCAAAACAAAGCAGGCAAACAATGAAGAACGCAACACACACCCGTAAGACGAAAGGAAACAATGAAAGCAACACAAAAGACGCAGAAAAAGAAAGCAACCGCGTAGGGGGAGGGGGGGTGGGCGCGAACGTGGGGAAGAGGCGCTGCGTACACAGAGAGAGAGAGAGAGAGACTCAGCGGGAACGCACAGCATGAACAGCAAACGCGATGAAGAAACAACATCCTTGAGCACACACACACACACACACACACACGTGACCACGCACAGGGAGGGCGACAACGAGAACAAATACGCGGTGGAAAATAGAATAATGATGCTTCTTGTACGTCCTGCATCAAATGCACCACAACCGAGCCGCGCTGGCATACACTGAGACGTACAGACAGACAGACAAAGAGAGAGAGAACAAGACGAAAAACGTGCGCACCCAGGAAGTCAATGCTATTCTACCCGACGATCAACTACTCCTTTCCAGACCCCAATCCGTCGAGAGCAAACCACCACATGCACAACGCAAAGCAATTCTGAACAAGCGGACGCGTTGCCTCCGTTTTTCGCCTTTTTCTCACATCCGCACCGAAGTGCTTCGTGACGGAGCACACACCTCAGCACGTGGTGTGTGAGCCTGGCACCCGCGCTGTGTGGGGGAGCTCAGCGGCCCTTCTCCCTTCCAATGCGATACTACTGCTGGTGGTGACAAGGTCAAGTACCCACGACGTGGGGAGGTCAGAGCTATGTATCACTACTGATGTTGGCCGTCAGGCCCTGGGTGGCGCTGCGTCGAAGCAAGCTGCGACATTGGACACACTTGTGCCATCGATAAGATAGACAACGCAAGAAGACGCGAAAAGAGTATACACCACAAAAAAAGCTCATACAGGAGCAAGCTGCAACTACTGTACATTAGCAGACATAACACTTATCGCGCGGCGCACACCTACTTCACGTACACGCTGGCACGTGAGCATTCATCCGAAAACAGCTGCTTGAGACTCTCCCCACACATTCCCTTTTCCTACAGCGCGCGCGAAAACAAGCGGGAGGGGTGACAACTATGCAAACAGATACAAGTAAGAAGCAAAGAAAACGCTTCCGTCATAGCGGCCTTCCCCCAACAACCATGGTAACAAATCTTCGCATACGCAACCACTGATCGCCTGTCTCTGCTGTATAACAGCTGCATGCTCGTCGTCAGGGACGAACCGTCCTGCCTTCTAGTCGGAGACATCCACCTAACGGGATCCGCCTGTCCTTCCCCGTCCCTTCTTTCGCATACGTTCCATGCGCCTCGGGCGCCAGACGGACCCCACACTGGGGTCCGCATGCCTCGGTCCAAGCGGGTCGCGAACAGCGTCCTGCGCTCCACAGGGGCAGTGGCGACGGCGTCTCTGTCGCCGCGCGGGACAGGGGGCGGCGCCACCGTGCACGCCGCACGAGCTCGACGAGGAGGTGGGACAGCCGCAGGGCAGGGGGCCCTCTGAGACCCGGCCTGCGTGTCGTCCTCCTCCGCCCAGAGCCGCTGCAAGTCGCGCTATTCCGTAATGTGGCGCGGTGACTCGTCGCATGGGTGTCTGCAGGGCTCAGTGGTGCTCTCGTCATGCTTCCGGCGTCTGCGCCTCATCAGCCCACCCCGTCGGGATGTAGAGGGGCTGCCGCATGCTTCGCAGGCATGCTCGCCGGGGGGTGATCGGCATGCGCCGCTTCGCGCCCCTCCCTCGCGCACCGCTGACCGCCGGATGCTTTGCCTGGGTGTGGTACGCCGTGCCAGCTGCGCTCCACAGCGCCTGCGCGCAGTGCTCGCAGTTGCGGCATCCCGCGGCCTGCTTCAAGACGGCGCTCTGGCCTGGGGGAGGAGGGTGGCGTGCCCGGATGGCTTGCCCGCATGTTGCCGCGACAGTCCGGACACGGCCATGAGCCTGTGGAGGCAGGAGGCGCTCCACCCACTTCTTCGCCCGCACGCCCTTCAAAGCCGCGAGGCTGTGTTCAGGCAGAGGGGGCCGGTGGATACACATGCACCTGCGCACACAGAGAGCTCACAGCCTGCCGTTGTGTGTGGGCACAGAGGGTGTGGTGGGGGCAGCGACAAGCAACCGACGGGGGCAGCCCGTGCAGCGCGGGTGAGACGTGCGTAACCAGGTGACTGCGTGGAGCAGTGAGCTGCTGATGGTTGCGGTGCCGCGCACCGACGAGTGTGCGCCTTGTGTTGCGGAGTGCTCACCCCGATGCCTGGCGTGCTCCAGGGTCCAGCGCACCACCTTGTGGAGGGCGAATCGTAGTGTGGCCTGCATGACATCCTTGCCCGTGGAGGATGCGGGGAGTGTGGTGCGGGCCGCGGTTGGGCCTCTGAGGCGCCGTGATGTAGGGAGCCCAGCGTTCCGGCGTAGGGTCGACAAACGCCGCGGCTGCCTTGGTACCTTGGCTGGCGCGGCACCGACTTGTTGAGGTGGAGGAGCAAGCCCAAGGGGGGTCTACAGCGGAGCGGGGTGGGGACGGGGAGGCTTTACGGGTGCGGCTGGAGCCTGTCTCGCTGAATGGTCGCGCAGTCGTCGCGAGGCGATTCGCTGGAAGGGCCTTTTGCGCCGGGTGCCGGCCCGCGTCCCAAAGCGGGGACGGAGTGAGGGCGCAGCGGGACTGCATCCATCCCTCGAGGCTGGCTCTTTGATGGGCATGTCCGAGCGAGGGCGATGCTCGGGCGACGCGCAGGCTGCCTTCTCGAAAGCTGCTTTCAGCTGTGTCCGCTTTCGCGTTCGAGCTGTCTACAAGAGCATTCACCTGATTGAACAGCACTCCCGGTGGCCTGAGATACCACTCTAGACATGAAGCTTGCCCTTATCCCAGAGTGAAATTGTGCAGTTGTGCGGGTGCGGTTGTGGAGTTTGTGGTGGCGAGGGTCAGCGCGGCACGCTGAAGCTCGCGCCTTCGCTTCGCTGCCGCTTTGGTGGGCACCCCGTCCTTGCGGATCGATTTGGCAATCAGGGCGCAGCACAGTTTCCAGCCCTCCTTCTGAAAGGAGCATCATGAGTCGTCTGTCATGACTGGTGGGCATCACGTCATATCCGTCGTCAAGGTGGCCAGCAAGCTGGATCGCGCAGTCGTCGCTCCGTGCCGTAGTAAGGAAGCTCCCCCTCATAGACGAAGCGATCAAGCTTCAGGGCGACGCCCAGCGACGTCCCAGTGACCCCGTCTGCGGACGCGAAAGGTCGTAAAAAAACAATTAAAGGAAGAATCCATGAAAGTGTACTGATGAAAGAAACAAACAAGAAGTACAGAAGGACGGCAGTAACGCTGTTGCGACGCGATGTGCCCTCGTCCAAGTTGAAGGAGAGAAGGAGGAAGGTACGTAGCACATGGGGGCGGGGAGACAAGGGAAGGCGCACCCATGTGGGAAGATATATCGATGCGAGCCAGTCACCATCTTCGTCGGCGACGAACATACTCACACACACACACACACACACACACACAATACACGACCACGAAAGCGAAAAAAAAAAAAAGAAACGAAAGTAAAGAGGCGTCCCTGACCAGAAGGAAACCACACAGGGCGCGTGTGATGCACCACCGTGTTGGGCGACCTTATAAAACGTGTACAGTGAGAAAAAAGCGGGAGAAACGGCAACCAGGAAGAGAGAGGTAATCGCACAGGGGCAGAGAGAGAAGGTCGGACGCCATATGAGTGCAACAAAAAAAGGGGAGGGCAACAGTCGACTACACAAGCCAGTGCACAACCTAGGGAGAGGGAAGATGGGCGGAACACAAAAAGATGATGTCCACGTCTGAGAGCAACTAGAAACGAGCAGCATATCAGAGCGCACGGTCGCAAGCGTCACCAGTTTCGCGATGATACTAAAGGATGACAAGGCACCCGTGTTTTTTCTGCCCTCTCCCTCTTGATACGCGTGTGAAGTTATGCGTGCTGGCGCAATTGCTCATGGTCCCCAGCCTTGCCTTATCATGCATGACAGCGCGCACTGATTGTGCGTTTTCTTGCATCTCCGTCTCCACGCGTGTGCGTTGCTTCGTCGTCGTCTATCGCTTCTGCATGTTCACGTTGACTACTTCGCCCTCACATCTGCTGTTTTGTTTTGTTCTGTTTTTTTTTTCATGTACATGGAGAAGCGCTATCAGAAGAGAGTTCCCTCTGCCCCGAAAGGAAAGGGCAGCGTGGGACGAGGGTCCCGGTACCGCGTTGACGTCGATGACTTTGAAACGTCAAAGCAAATAAGCAACCACGAAGGATATAGCGCACTTCGAAGCGAAACAGGGAACGGAAAGAGAACAAGAACGGGCGCGCACACGCACACGCAGACGAGAGGGGGAGGAGAACAAGCCCCATGACCGTAAACAAGAGAGGGGCGCAAAACAGCCGAGTAAAAAGAGGGGAAGAAGTGCAGTGCTGTTTTCGTGTTTCTTTTCTTGTTCTGTGCTGTGACTCTGTGAATGTGTGTGTGTGTGTGTGTGTGTGTGTGTGGTGTGTGCGTGTGTGTGTTTCGTGTTCTTCAAACGCCCCTTCCTCCCTACCTCCCCACCCCATCGCCTCGCGAAGCGGACGAAGGAGAAGCGCTGACGCACGCAGTCGAGTGAGAAGGGGGGGGAAAGGGGAGGGGGGAGACAGGCCGACAGACAAAAAGCAAAACAGAAACGTGAGTAGGAACAAGGTAGGGAGAAGATGCGGAAAAAGAGAAAAAGCCCAATAACGTGTTCCGAAGAAAAAAAAACGAAAAGAAGAGACTACATTACGAAGGGGCGTGGGGGTGGGGGGGGGTGAGGGGAGTGGCAGAGAGGGAAAGGGAGGTGGGATGGAGAGGAGGGGGAGAGAGGAAAACTAGAGTGCAGCGGGGAGGCACCAACAAAAACACCTGTGCCAATGTGCCCTTTTCCACAGCCATACATACACACAACCAAAAGAGAGAGAGAGCACAAGATGCCAGTGAGACACGCCTCACAGGTCACGAGTACTTGCTGCGTTCTTTTTCGTTTTTCATCTTCCGCCTTTGTATACACATGTGCGCATCTATGCAGGGAGAAGGTGAGATGACAGTAATCCCTGCATATCGAAGGCACTGCCTGGTCAGAGAGCACGCACAACAACAGCGAGAAGGGAGCAACGAGGCCGAGACGAAGAAACAAAAAGGGGGAGGCGGAGGGAAAACAACCAATGGAAACGTACACAAAGAAGAATCGAATGGCGACGCTGGGAAGAGACGGAGGAAAGCAGGGAAGCGGGGGAAATGTGAGGAGGAAAAAAGGGAGCGCGGAGGATGTGTGAGACCCGGCATGAGGTGGAGAGCGCTGCGGCCACACCTCAGGTGACACCTGCGAGAGCTGATGCTTCGCTCGGTACTCAGAGACGAAGGGGGAGGAGACGAAACAGTGTCAAGGGTTGGTATATACACTAGAGAAATACGAAAGCAGGGAAGCACTCGCGACACCGGGCGTTAGCAAGTGTGCGTGCGCCCTTATCAGACCACTCTGTGGACAGCAGAGAAAGCGGGCAGGGTCCCCAAAGGCCCATCTCACGAGCGCTTCCCGCCCGTTGAAAGGAGCTTCTTGATCTTGGGAAGCACAACGTTGTCACTGAACGGTAGTGCCGTCCCATTGGCGTGCTCCACACTCTGCGGCACGGAACTCTGTCCAGTTCTGCTCAACAACACTTCCTCCGGAGAGGGAGGCGCGTGCTTGGCAGTGGCGTTTGGCATGCTCCGACTCTTGCGACCTTGCTCGCCAGAAGCCGCGGCGTTGGTGCGCGAGGGGTTTTCGAGGACGCTCGCGAAGTTGCGTGGGCGCGCCGGCGGCTTTTCTTCCTTCGGCGCGGTCGGCCGCAGCACCGTGTCGGCTTTACGGGTGGTCGGCACCACTGTGCTGGGGGGACTGGCCTGAGCAAGCGGCCCGTCGCCATTCACGGAAGAGCCATTGTGCTGAGCGGCATTTACCTTGAGCAGATCACCAGCTGGTGTGCGGGAGCTACCTGCGCTGCCACTGCTGCTGTTGCTACCACTACCTGGGCGGGTGATGCTGATCGTCAACGGTGAGCTCTTGCGGCTCGGTGGCGAGGACGAGGGAGAAGCCCGCGTACCATGGTCATCCGCCAAGCCCAAGGAAGCCACCGAACGCACTTGCAATGGTGAGCCCATAGCAATGTTAGCCGTTGCATTCCATTGCTCCATCGACGAGCGGCCGTGGCGCCGACGCTGCTTTTCTTCCGCGTTCGCCATGCTCACCATAATGGCAGGGCTCACGACACTGCTGGGCACCACCGTGCCATCCACACCGCCTGATACTGCATCCACCTCGTCGACGAAGCGAAGCTTGCTAGAGCAGCGGGTCAGCTCACTGCCTGCAGTGCTGCTCAGCACAGAGACGCTGTCGTTTGGCGAGTGCGTCGCCTCCTGGCCAAGGCGCACGGTCACTTCGCTCAGGAGGGCTTCGCGGTAACGGCAGGCGAATACCTCCGGAAGTCGTGTGAAATGCTTGAAAAAGAGGTAGTCGCGAACATCGCGTAGGTTGTTCGTGGTGCTGTCCTCCGGCTCGTGCACGGAGCATTTGCCTATAATGTCAAGCACTGATAGCAGGCTCGAGTGGAAGACGGAGTCGCGGCGTCGCCCACCGAGCTCGTTGTATGCTTTCAGGAAGTAGCCAAAGGTGTCCCTCTCCACAGTGAGTTGGCGGCAAATCGTGGTGACGAGTTGCGGCGACAACGGCTCACGTGACGACGCGTACGACGACAGCGGATTCTCATCCACCTCTGCCGTGATCACCGTCATCTGCGTCACGACAACCTTGAGAAAGCGCACGCAGCCGCACAGCACATCTAACCCGATCTGGCACCGTGCACCGGCCCCGTTTTCGCCGCACAAGGTGTCGCACACGCCCTCGATGAAGTGCCAAATATGGGATTTGTAGTGGAAGACAGTCTTCAGAATCAACTCGCGATTGGCGTTGTTCGTGAGGTTCACCATGTACTCGAGGACCCGGATGAGCGCGGGAGTGATGCCCTGCGGCAGCGGTAACACCGGCGACGCCGCACCGCTGCCGCCGCCGCCAGCTGCCGGGCAAGTGTTCGGTGCCCCAACCGTCGCGCTGGCGGTGTCGCTGCCGTTGCCGTCCTGATGCACCGGCCTAGCGCCGCCGTTCTGGGACGCGTTGGCGTTGTTAAACTGCACGATGGGAATGTTGCGGGTAGAGCCAACGACGCCGCCGAGGGAGGGGGGCAGCGGCACCGGCGTCATGACGCCACGCGTGGCGTGGGCAATGTACTTGGTGATGATGAAATTGTGAAACCGATTGCGGATGCCCGTGCTTTCGGAGTCCAGCTTGCGCTCCGACGCGGCAGACCCCTCGTCATCGTGAAGTCCCAGGACGTGAAAGAGCGCAAATGGGTTGGTGGAGGACATGCTGTCTCGAAGGATACGCTTTGGTGGCGGGAAGATGGACAAGGAGGAACGAGTCGCATTCGTGCCAGTGCCGCTGGTCGCGAAGGCTGCCCCGATAGGACCCCCCACGATTAGCTGGCGCAGCATGAATGTGACAATGCCGTTGTATTTGACGGGGTCTGCCAAAATCGGCGATCGCACGTGCTCATTCATCAGCTGCTCCTCCTGCCGCTCGTTCAGCCGCACGAGCGTGACGTCCAGCACTGCCGCCAGCTCCTGCTCCACCGCGAGCGAGTAGCAGTTGGCGGTACTGCTTGTGCCACCAGCGGCGGCGCTGTTCGAGTTGGAGGCCGAGCCGCCACCGCCGTTGCGCCGGGCACCGTTCAGTGCGCCCCCGCTACCGTCCATGATGTGTTTGACGAACGCCGCCGCCGTCCCGTTTGGCATCGCGAACCTCTCCGCCACGAGGGAGAGCGGCTCCAGCACACCACTCTGATAAATCTTGCCCACAATCGGCCCGACCATCTCACGTCCGAGCTCGGCAATGCTAAGGGTAACAAGTTCGCGGAAAAAGCGCAGGTGAGCGAGAACTTGCAGCTCCGCCTTTTGCGCCGGGGGCACGGTGTCGACCGCCGGTGGTGTGGAGCTGGGCGACGGTGCGCCGTTCCCTACTCCACTCATGCTGCAACGTCCCTCAGAGCTGAGAGATGTCACGCTCAACGAGGCTTCGACGGACAGGCCGCGGTTGCGCGCACTTGACCCACCGCTCGCCATCGCTGGCGTCACCTGAGGCAGGACCCGGAGCGCCTCGCAAGCCTCCGAGAACATGCTGTCACAGGTGAGCAGCGCGCACACGATGTCGTTGCGAACTCGCCGACTCATAGTTGCGTACTTGGCGATCAGCTCAGCAACCGAATCGGCGGCGCCGCAACTCGGAAGCACCGTGTTCTGCAGAAAGCCGATCCAGCGGTCCTTCCGGATAAACGTGATGACTTCTTCAGGTATGTGCAGCAGTCGCAGCGGCTCCGGCACCGACCAGCTCCGCGGCGCAGCTGTGCACTGCAGCCCCGAGAGAAGCAGCGGAAACGTGTCCTCTGATATGAGGTAGTCCAGCAGGTCAGCGTTCGCCATGTTCAGCATTTTCAGTACCGTTTCCTTGTCCGCGTAGAGGGCCGGGTTCGTCGCGTGACGGTGCTCGATGATGGAGAGTGACAAGGCGTGATGCTCGATGAAGCCGAGGGGGGGATCGTACTTGGTGTGGATGAAATACGAGTACGGGAGCACCACGTCCTCTGTTTTGTCGGTCGCCGCCGTGGATGGGGTGAGGGAGGACGTACTGTCACCCGGTGCCAGCGCCGTCCGCTCGCTGACTGGCCGGCATCGCTCTAAGAGGTCAAAGCGGAACGGCGGGTAGCTCTTATCTTGCAGCGCCACGAGCGCGCTCCAGGACGCGGAGTAGCCCTCCTCCGAGGCATACATGAGGCACAGAGAGAGCTGCTTCTCAAAGCTATTCCATACAATGCAGCAGTTCTCCCCGACAAACGGAGTGTCGTTGCTGATGGTGTCTTCAAGAATGATCAGCTCGTCGGCCGTGTCGTCCTCTTCGAACTCCGAGACCGTGTTCGACAGCGCCGACGCATCCGAGGTGGCCACGCTCTTCCGCGGCGCCGCCCCTACGCCGTCGTTTCCGCTTGCCGTGGCTGCGTCAGCTGCCCCAGAGGAAGTCAGCTCGGCTGTCTTCCTTTCCCTCTGCGTTTCATCCTTTCCGACGCCAGCCGCGATGACGCGGATGGTGAAGTCACTGAACACAACACGGCCATCGCCCTGTTCTGCCCATTGGTTCTCCGCGCCGAGCGCTTGCGTCAGCACCTTCACCTCGAGGTTCAGCAGCGACGTGGCGAAGGCCTCCGGGGGCTTGCGCGCTCGAGCCGGCGTGCCCGCCGGTGAATGCAGTGTCATGGCGCTCTCTCCTGACGTCGCACCGATCGTCTCTGTTGGGGTCAATGGCGATTTCGACGGTCTGCTGCCTGCCGTCGCGGCCGTCAAGCTCGCCACACTGACTTCATCTGATGTAGGGGTGGGGCTGGTCGAGCTGCGTGAGTGATAGCCGTTCTCGCTACCACACGCCTCTGGCGTCGTCGCAGCTGCTGCTGTAGTGCTTTTTGGCTTCTTTCCCGTGCTGATCGAGTTGTTATTTGTGCTGTTGCCACTGCTTCTAGCTGAAGTAGATGTTTTACAGTTGGTGTTGGTGCTACTGGAGAGCCCTGCGGCGCTGCCGCTACCTGTCGCTCCACTTCCGCTCATGACAGTCACGGCACAAGCGTGTATGCCAATCGGTGCCTGGGATTTTCCGTCGCCTGCCGAGATAAAGGCCGCCCGCGATGTCGGCGAAAGACTGGCGAGAGAACGAGAAAAAAAAGAACCAAAGCGAAGCAAGCGAAAAAAAAAGGGGGAAGGGCAGCAGACTCAACAACAAGAACAACCGGGACCCGAAAGCCACCCTGTAGAAGCACAAAAAGAGAACAACGGCGCGTTACATACACCGAGAGTGAGAGAGTGAGGGACAGGTACACCTTGGCACGTCTCAACACACCTCTTCACATGAACAGCAGCAGTTGAGCAGGCCAGAGGGCGCTTTGTTTTTTTTTTTGTCTCTTTCCCTCTTTGCAAAGACGTAAAATGCTTAAGGCGAGAGAGGGGGGCGCGCACACGCGCCGTGCGGTGAAATGGCAGGCGAAGAACAAAAACCTGCAGTCGACACACACACACACACGTAAACGCAAAAAACACACACACAGACACACAGAGACACACAGACGCAAGAGAAAAAGAAGGAGCGCACGCACACACACAAAGCGGGGAGCTCCCTCAACGCGCCACAGAAACGAGCAAAAAAAAAAAGATGCCCAATGTATAAGGCAACTGAATCAATGGGGGGCGGGGAAGAGGAGCGAAAACCGCCAAACGGGAAGGAGACACAAGACACAGCTGACAGGCGAGGAGGCCCAGCAAAAAAGAGGGCTACAACAGACACGGAAGTGAGAATGCAAGCACAAATGATATTGACAACACTGCTTCAACCCTTGCAACGCTTCTTCTAGTCGCAGCAGCCTCGGTGTACCGACGCAGAGAATGTCCGTGAAAAGTCTGGAAGTACTCACCTTTCACTGAGTGCTTTTTGCTCGCCTTACGCTCTCTACCTCTGAGCTTCTCGCTCGCTCGCTCCTTCGCCCCTTGTCGCCGCGACAACTGGTCTCCTTCCTCCCCGTCCGCTTCTCTCTGTGTGCGTGAAAGAAAAGGCCCCGCTGTGTCTTCCCCTTCTTTTCTGCCTTCGCCCTTTTCGCTTGACCTTCCTCATGCAAGGCCAAGCGAAAAGGAAAACGAAAACGGAAAAATCGCGACGACAAACAAAGGCGTGCGCCGCGGAGAGCAAAAACACACAAAAAAAAAATAAGCGGTGCCACAGGCCGAAAAAAACAAAAAAAGAAAGCGAGCAAGCAAAGTTCGGCGAGTGCACCTGAGGCGAGGCGAGAGGGATCCGGTCACACCTACAGGGTGAGGGAGTGCCTCGGTGGTGGGTGACGGAGAGAAGCAGGGGAAGGAGGGAGAGAGAGAGAGAGAGAGCCGCTAGGACGAGCGGGGCGAAACAGAAGAAAAGGGCGAAAACAAAAAAATGGCGCCGATCCACACGTACCCCAGGGCACCACAGACAGCAACAGATATTCGAAAGAGGAAAAGAGCAAGGCACTCGACACTATGCACCAACACACCGCATGAAAAGTATGCCGGCAGAAAGAAAAAGGCGCGCACTCCTATGGAGACTTGATGAGGAGAAGAGAGGGAGGAAGGCCGCGAGTGTTCATGGAGATGGGAAAGTGGGGACGCGCCGAGATACAGATTCGCCATACACGCAAAATGAGGAGAGATGCGGCGAGCGGCACACACGTAGACGTGTGCGTGTGCACGAGTGGAGTTTGGGTTATGCTGAGCCCCGAAGCGAATGAGGATTCTAGGACAGCGCGGGGACGTGAGCTACAGCGACGATAGGGAGGAGGGAGAGCGGAGGGGAAGGAAGAAGTAGAAAAATATCATGAATGGCAGCTGCATGCGCGCGGGACTGATGCATGAACGCCCCCATCGCTTCGCAGGTCCGCTGGAGCATGTGGACGTGAGAGTGGGGGAGGGGAGGGGGTATTGCATATTGCTCTCTTTGCGCGCTTCAATGCCTCCGCCTAAAACTTTCCCCGGCTGCTCGCGCAAGCAGAGAGCACCGTGCACGAGTGAGCCGTGTAGCTCACGGCTCACTGTAGCGAAGAAGTGGCATTCATGCGTGTGCTGTTCTTTCGCCCAAGGGGTAGCGAGGGCGACACGCTTACACGTCTCGGATCCCTTTCATTTCTTGGCGTGCCGCAGCCGCTTCTTGCAGGGAAGCGCTGCAGCTCCTGAGTACCGTAGCACTCCCGGCCACTCACAGCAGCCCTCGGATGTTGCGGCATCACGAGAGGGATAAGGCGACCGCCCAAGAGGATACGCTGGGTGAGGGAAACAACACGGAAAAAAACGGCGCCGAGGTTGGGAGAATGATAAACACGTCACGGAGGTCGTCTAAGATTGCCGAGACGCCTGTCTCTGTGACGACTGCTACTGCGCACGCGCCAGGAGAGGCTCAAAGGCGCCGATGGGCTTAATCGCCACCGCACAGGCAAAGGGACTGCCAAGAGCGTCCATCGTGAGCACGAGGGCCACGTTGCAGGACGCGAGTGCATCATCCACCTCGTCCTCATACCCCACGCTATCGCTGGCACAGCCACTCACCTCTGTTCCTGCCACTGCCACACTATTCTTCTCCCACGTAACCTCCAGCACGAGGCAGGGGCAGTACATGAACTCGTTTGTCACAACAAGGGAAAGGCGATCGAGACGGTCACAGAAGGTCTGCAACGCCGCATCCTCCGCTGCGTCGCACAGCGAATCTCCTGAGCGTGCCAAGCAAGCCCCGCGGCCGCAACGGTGGCGCAGTCGCGGCGGCAGAAAGAAGCGAAGGGGGATCTCGAGGCAGGAGTTGGACACGGGGCATCGGGTGTCACCGCGCTCCCGCACGAGGCCGCCAACGTAGCTGACGACGTCACCTGGCTGAAACGCTTTGCCAGTGAAAAGTCTGCGCGTCATGCACTGCAAGCGCCGGCGGACAAGAGTCATCTGCGGCGAATACGGCGTCCCAGCAGCCGGCGACGGCCCACTGGCGGCGGCACGGCGCAGAACAACAAGCCGGCCCACCTCCTGCGTCGTGGACAAGAGGTAAGACAGCGGGGGTCGTGTCGAAATGCCTGCAACGGAGTCGCTTGTGTCGTGCGACACGATCGCGGTGAAACTCCCCGTCTGCTCGACACCCGAGTGCTCGCCTGCGGAAGTGCCCCTTTCTCCGCTCGCCGATGCTGTCCACTCAAGAAAAGGCAGCTTCGTCGGCGAGGCGGCAGAAGCCAGAGCATGTGCCGGCGAGTAGACGGAGACGGAAGGTGATAGCAAGGGCAGCGCCGCGATACCGGGGGTGAGAAGTGCGAGCTCCTCCGAGTCCAGATCGCCCTGTCGTTCCCACAGCGCGTTGCGCTTCGAACGGCCACTGCCGTGGGCAGCGCTGCCGCGCCGGCCACGGCCGGCTCGGTTCTCTTCTGTGACAATAGGGCGTTCGTCACGAACTCGCACCCACGCTAGCGAGGCGTCATCTGCGCTGCTGGAATGAGGCTGGAATCGGCTCCCCTTGGAAGGACAGGCTTCCTGCGATTGCTCCGCGTCGGGTGTCCCTGGCGGCATCGGTGCAGCCACTGTGGGCCCGATCCCATGGGCGTCACGCACACTGCGGCCGCGCTTCTCTCGGTCCAGCCCTGTGTCAACCGTGTACACGAATATGTGTCTCTGGGTCTCGAAGCGCGAGTGCTTCGCCAGCACCGTCAGCGGCACGGCGGCGTCCCATACCTGCCACGGTAGAAACGGCACGTTCATGGGCCAGTCGGTGCGCTCAGAGCTGAAGCTAGTAGAGGAGGTGATCGACACAGCGGAGACCTGCGTTTGCGGCGGCGTGGAAGTGCTTGCTGCAGAGGGCCCTTGAGCGTCAAGCCCTGCTTCTGCGAGCAACATCGCCTGTGTGATGGCTGGGCTGCTGAGCAGACTTACTAGCCGTGCGCCACTCAGCTTTGGGGTGGCGCAAGCAGCGCAGCGCAGCGGTGCATCCGCCGTGGACGCCTCACAGATCGACCACATACCGCACTGCGTGCACTCCCAAAGAAGATCGTTAGCGACCCCAGGCACAAGCCTTGATCGCGCCAGCGGCTGCTTCGTGTCCGGCGCACTCAAGGTGGTCCCCGCCGGGTCGATTGCCGGCGCTGATGAGCCATCAACCTTGGACACCGAGGCGGAACCATCTGTCACAGAGACACTGCCGGCAGTGAGGCCTGATCCCTCCGCTGCACAGCTGTCCTCGGCATTGGCGCTGTCGGCAGACCTTTGCGGCAACGAGGTGGCGAGCGCAGGGGACGCAGAAGTCGAATCAGAGTCAGCGGAGACAGTTTCAGTGCGGAAAGACGGAAACGGTATGACACCTCCAAGGCGCGGTCGCATGATGGGCTCTCCCTGGACAGTCATCCATGGTGTCGCGCTCAGTCGATGTGCCTTGCCGTAGGACATGAGTATTTCCTCTCCCGCGTTGATCTGTCGCCGCGACACGAGTGCTGTGAAAGACTCCCCGCGGTTGTTAAAGCGGTTTTCAGCGGAGAGGTTTGCCTGCAGAGTGCCGACGCCACGCGGGTCGTTCGCGAAGCGGCCATAGTTGCCGACAAACTCCGCGTCGAGCGCATAGTCGTCCCCAACGGCGCCAAACCCCATCGTGTACGTGCGAGAGTTGCACGACGTGGCAAAGACCTCAATGAAACCGGAGTAGGACGTGACGATTGTGTTGGACGGGATCGTGCTCTTGGCAAAGAGGCCTGCCTGTCCGTAGGCGGGGTGGCGCGGGTCGGTGATGACACGGACCTCTAGAAGCTCCTCTGGTGCGTATGTGGCGGGTTGGAAGTCAGGCAACACGCGCCGATCCACCAGCTGCTGGCGGAACACAAAGAGCTCCATAAACAAGAAGAGCCGCTCGTCTCGGCTGATTGCGGTGTCGAAGGCGAGAAACTGCCGCGCATGCCAGCTGGCGGAAAACTTCAGCGAGCGACGGGACGGCGTGCACTGCAGTCCTCCCAGCACGTTCAGGCGAGGGCGTTGCGCTGCTGTTCGTGGTGGCGGCGGAAAAGGCGAAGGGTTATCACGAGCTGCAGCCCTCACCGCCGCAGCCGACGAGGCAGAGGCCATCGTAGACGTCGCAGCGCTTACCTGCACGGGTGAGCGCCTCTGCGTCGACCGATCGCTTTGCGCGAGAAAGGGCGTAGCAGGGGACGGAACAGAAGACGGGCCTTCGACTCAGCGGTGCTGCTCCCTTCCCACCGTGTGTCTACAAATCTACTGCACCGCTCTCTTGAATGCTTGTGCTCTGTTGACAAGCTGTTTCCTTAACAGCTCCCCGCTTGCAGCAAGTGGCTGATCCTCGGCGGATGGGAGACTGCGCGCAGCGGGGGCAGAGGCAGAGACGCGCGTGCGCGTGGGCCAGAAAGTGACAGCTACGGCTCGTATCCCATCCCACGGGACCAAACGCAGCACTGCCGTCCTTCTCGCAGGAGCGTGGTACCGCCGAGTTCCCTCTGTACGCACAGTGTAGGGGGGGGAGAAGATTCTCTCGCCCGTTTCGCGCTGAAGTCGGTACGTGGCAGATGAGTACGAGGGTGAGCGAGTCTGAGAAGGAACAGAGCATACGCGAGAGGGAAGCCGTAGAAGATCACGCCCCCTCCAAAAGAAAAAGAAAAAAAACAAGGAAACGAGTGAGAAAGACGGTTGCATGAGCGCCAATGAAACTCAAAGCATCGCCGGAGGAAAGAGGAAGTCACATTGAGCAGCGGCAGGTGGCCCTTCAGATGCGCCGGCATTCACAGCGACATATTCATCCGCACAGCAGGAGACTACAAATCAAGTTTGGTTTTGCCATTTCTTTCGTCTTTCGCTGATGTCGCTGAAGTGAACGTCTTTACCCCGACTGATCAGCGCCCCAGACGCGCGGCACTTGATGCACGCTTGTCCCTGCAGCGGCGGAGAGGTCCAAGCAAAAAATACTCGCGTGCAGCCACAACGCGCGTGATTTCTTTCCCGTCGACTGTGCAGCTTCACACACACACACACCACACACACACACACAAACACACACACACTCACTCCCACCCAAGCCTTCCGGTTGGCAGATCAGAAGCAGCAGTCGCAGTCGAACGGGCAGTTAGGAGTGGTGCCCGCCCTGGTGTTATGCGATAGTATCTTGGAAAGCTCCTCCATGGACACGATGCGATTCACGCCCTCCCTGCGCAACAGCTCCTCGGACGCCTCGGGAGACTCCGTGCTTGGGACAGCAGAGGAGGTGGTGGCAGTGGTCGCGGCTGCGCGGTCTTCCCTCAGCCAAGTGCCGCTGAAGAACTGGTTGTCACTCATCTGCAGCGACTTCTCTGGGGCGTGGTAGAGTCCATCGCGAACGGGTTTCGCCTGAGCCCCTGATGAGGACGACGGAGGAGGCGCTCCAGCGCCAGATGACGAGCGCTTAATATCATGCGCCTTCACCGATGCTCCGCCAGCCCCCCTCTGCAGGGATGGCGGCTGAAGGGTAGCGGCACTGCCGTGCTTCTGCGCTTTTGCCTGCTTGATGGTGTTGAACAGAGATGCTACTTCGTCCAAGTCGGAGGTGGAGGGGGAGGCGGTGGACGTGGTGATTGCCTTGTTGGTTGCGTGGCCACTCTTCTTGGAAACCGATGGTGTCTGCTTGGCAGAGGCGCGAGGTGCCTGTTTCGACTTCATCTTGGAGTTTTATTGCTCTTGCGACGCCGCTCTCAAGTCCCGAAAACGACGCATGGGTCCCTTTTGTGAACTAGACACAAACAGCCGCAAAGAGTAGGGGGCTGGTGAATAGACGCAGCACTCTGTGGTCGTGGGAAAGGGGAGGGGGGGCGGCGGCGGCGTGTCTCTCTGGCGACTGTGGGAGCCCAAGGGAGAACGAAAAGGCAAGAATACGGAGGTAATGAGTACGGAGAACAAACACACATATATATATATATATATACAGCTATATGGCGGAAGAATGAGCGAGTAACAGAGCCCTTCATGAAAAGGGCGTGGAGGTGAGTAAAGGAAGCGCACGTGCACACTCGCGCGCCCAGCAACCGCCTCGCATGTGCGTCCAGCTTGCCCTTCCAATCCGCAGAAGAGGACAGAGCACACGCATTTCCCGCTTGCGCAGGGCACCTCCCTAACCCCACAACCATGGTGGATCATGCTGCCACCGCGGGTGTAGTGGACAACAGAACGTTTCGACAATGGTGCAGTCCTGCTTTCCCTCTCCATTTTCAGCAGGGCCCTCCGCCTCACGAAAACTGCTGTCACTCGCTCTGGCCATGTGTTTTGTTTTGTTTTTGCTTGTGTGCCTGTTTTCGACTGCCGTGATTCGCCTTTTGGCGGACTTCAAAAGGAGTTTCGTGTGTTGTTCGGTTCGATAATTTTTTTTTTTCGGCCCGTTCCCTATCAACAGTGAGTAGCGCCACACCTTCACGCCTATGTTACCCCCCCCCACACACACACACACCGATCACCACCATTTCGCGCGAAAAGAGCGCCAGAGCACACTCGATTTCGGTGGGAAGGCGGGTGAGGGGCGGTCTGGCGAACCACGCAAAGAAGACGAGAATTCAAAAAGAGATCAATGCGAAGGAAGGAGGAAGGATGTAAACATGCACGCACTCACTCACTTTCAAAGGCAGTGACGGAGAAGACCGAGTCGAAGAGCAGAGCAACATGGAAGAAACTGAAGAAGCGAAGGGAAGGCTGCGAGGAGATCTGCACCCCGAGCGAGAAAAGAAGGTTAAGACCGGGTCGCCTATAACTGCTTTTATCAGTCGTCTTCGAGTCCTGCACGTACAGCGTGCAGCTACCCCTCCCCCCCCCCCCCAAAAAAAAAAAAAAACTGTCGTTTCTGGGTTGCTCTCGTCAAGTCTTTTCGTGCACATTCTCCACAATCCGTGCACCACCGCCACGCGAGCGCCGACCGCTTCCTCCGTTCTTTCGGCCCTTCTCGCCCGCATTTCGACAGTCGCTGCCTCAGCAGCCCCTCCCTTTGATCGAGTTCATTCCTCTCTGTCCTCCGCCGGCATCCCAAACAGGAGACAAGCTCCCGAATCGCAACGAGCAGAGCGAAAACACAAGAAAAGAGAAGCGATTTACTGCTCGAGACTCATCCGAAACACGCACCAAAGCAGAAAGAAAAGCATTTGCAGGTACACAATAAAACACTCCGCCATTCTGCACACGCACGCCGATAAACACACCGGAAGGCAAATACGAATAACCAAGAAGGCGTGGATGTATTCACGTGCGTGGGGAAGAGGGCCTAGTCTTTTCCTATGATCATATGTAGAGAGAGAGAGAGACACCATCACGATGGGATTTGGTCGAGTCCATTCGACTGTCTTTGTCAGTGCAGGTGAATGCGCGCGTGCATGTGTGCAAGCTTCCATCTGCTTTGGCCCTATTATCTGGGTCTGTTTTCCTTGTCAGCTCTACGGACAGTGCACACCAGAAGGGGTAGCAGCACGCATAGCAGGGGTTTAGACACCATAGTGCAAAAGACCCACACCCGGCCAGCGCCCTGAACGCCGCCCCTATTGCGGTTACAGCCGGATTCAGTTGTGGTACACCTCCACCTCCTTTGTGAAGGGCGCACCCGCCATCGTTCTCTCGATCTCTTCCACCGTGCGTGGCACTAGAGTGTAGTTCACCACGCCGTCCTTCGTGACCAGGACGTCGCTTTCGATACGCACGCCACCAAAATTCACGTACTCCTCGAGCTTTTCCATGCACAGGTGCACCTGCACATCCGGGTTTGCCTTCGCCATCTCCAGCAGTGCCGTGTTAAAGTAGCAGCCAGGCTCGACGGTCATGTAAAGCCCCTCCTCGATTGTGCGCGCGGTGCGCAGACGGCAGCAGTCCTTCTTCGTCGGCCGTTCAGGGCAACCCTCCATGTAGCCGCCAACGTCATGCACGTCGATGCCGATAAGGTGGCCGAGGCCGTGTGGTTGGAAGTACTGCATGATCTCCTTCGCCATGAGCGTTTCGATGTCGCCCTTGAGGATACCCGCCGCGATCAGGTGCATGCAGGTTGTGCGGATGGCGAGCAGGTGCATGTCCACCCACTCAACACCCGGCTTCATCGCGCGCATCACCCTGTCGTGCGCGTCGAGCACCGCGTTGTAAATGGTCTTCTGCGCCTCGGTGAACTTGCCGTTCACAGGGAAGCTGCAGGTGATGTCGGCAGCGTAGCCGCGATAGTTGCCGCCCATGTCCAGCAGCGCCATCGTGCCGTCCTCGATCACGCAGTTGTTGTCCGGGTAATGCAGCGTAGCACCGTGGGGGCCCGTGGCGCAGATGCAAGTGTAGCTCACACGGCGGCAGCCGCCATTGTAGTACACGTCGTGGAGAAATGTAGACTCGAGATGGTGCTGCGACATGCCGGGTTTCGCGATCTGCATCACTTTGACGTGCGCGGCGCTCGACACCTTGCACACATACTTGAGCACATCAGCCTCAAGGGCTGTCTTGTAGCAGCGCTGCGAGCTCAGCACACGATAAAGATAGTCGGTGGACGTTGCCAGCGCAGTCCCCTCCGGCAGCTTCGCCTGCAGCACCTCGAGACCGCTGTCCGTGTTCGTGCCCTTCAGCACCTCGGCGGTGTGTACCCCGCAGCTCATCAGCACCTGCTCCATCTCGTCCACGTAGTGCACCTCTTCCACCTCCAGCTGCGCCTTCACGCTCTGCGGTGTCGGCAGCGGGCCCATCCACGTCGCGAAATCCGCCGGTAGCCGCGGAATGAAGAAGACGCTCTTGCCGCCTGCGAGCACAGCGCCGTACGCGTCCGGGATCTCCGCGCCGAAGAGGTAGTGGAAGTAGCTCTCCTGCACGAAGAGGTAGTTGCAGTCCGTCGAGTTCACGGGGACCTCAGAGGCGGCCCGCAGCACCGCCGCATGGCCACCCTCTGGGAACGCCTGCTGGAGCGACGCACCCAGCCGCTCACGTTGCTCTCGATACATCTTCATCGAGATGGGGAAGGGGTACGCCAAGCTCTTATCGTGTGCAGACATTGTCGAAACGGTACCACAAGAAGTGAGCAAGAGAAATGCAAGAAAGAGAAGTGCTGCAAAGACGCCAACGTGCGGCCGTATCTGCTCCAGTGTGGGAGCGGGAGCAGGAGCAGGGAGGGGGTGGGGGTGGAGAGTGTCGCTTGTGATGTACTCGACGTGCTCTCGTCAAGTCGATAGCGCAGCCACAGGAGAAATCTGTAGCACTGCTCGCGACAGGTGGGCAGAGGAAGACGGAAGAAAAGGGGGAAGGGCCTGTGGAGGGGTTGGGGAGCGGCGAAAGGAGCACGAAAAGCAAAAGAAAGGAAAAAACGGGGGAACAGCAGAACTCGGCTAGCAAACACCGAAAAGAAGAGAAAAAAGAAAAACAGAAAGAGATGGAAGTGGACGAAGAGGTGGCATTTTGTCGAGGGGGCACATGGGGGGAGGGGGGAGAGAGGAGGGGAGGAGGGTAGGGGGCAGCGTGAAGAACGGAAGCCCGTCAATGTCACACTCACGGCTACACAGAGAGAGAAAGAGAGTGCGCTGCTTGCAGATACAAAACAGAGCCTGCAAGAGAGAGGGAGAGTTGGGCCCCATTCCCTTTACCTTTCTCGCGCTTCGCATCAACGTTCGCGTCGCTATCAGACATTTTTTTTTTGCACTCTGTGTCTCTCCACAGCCCATGCCTCCAGCTCCCATTCTTTGGGCTGCTGTTCCGTGTGGTGGACCATGGAGATGCAGCCGCCTCCTACGTTTTGTTGTCTTCCGTGTCGCATGCTGCTCCAAGCTGCAGCACTTCCACAAGCAGGCGCAAACGTGACGAAGAAAGAACGACAGCAAAAAAAAAAAGAGATAGCGAGATTGAGAGAGAAGGAGACAGAGGAGGGACGGGGCGGTGGTGCGTGGCGAGCGGGAATGGCCAAGATGGCAACGCCGCTGCACAATCTTTAGCTCATGCCAAAGAATGCTTCGCCCTTTTCTTCGCTTGCTCTTGTTCACCGATGCATATCATGTATCCCTTGACTGCACTCGGTCAACCGGAACCCACGCAGTCATCATGGCACGGTCAAGGCATGTGGGCGTGTATACACACACACGCGCAGTACTAGTGAGCGTCCTCAGCCCCTCCCTCCGCACCACCTGCACAACCGCGCGCTCTCTCCTTGGCTTCTATCCGTGCGTGTGCTCACAGCGCGATCTGATACAATTCGATTTGCGAGCGAGCCCTAGCGCGCAGCGCCTTTCTCACCACCTCGATCAGGTCCGGCATCTGGCACGCAGCACCTACTGGTTGAATGGTATAACCGTTTCTTCGGTACATGACAACGGCTGTGATACCACACCCCGCGAGCGCCTCACGTATCGTATCAGCCCGCAGCCCAGACGTTTTCGTAAGGTAGTACACGTTTGCAGCCGCTTCCGGCAGCACGCTGTCCACGTTGCCTTGCAGGTTGATCGACATCAACGTGGTATAGGTGGCCAAGAAGTTCTCATACACTTTGACGCTGACATTGGCATTTTCGAGTCCGTACTTGGCAAACGCAAAAAGCTTGCCAGTAAGTAAGGCATCGAAGGCCGCGTTGTGGGCCACCAAGTGCTGCGTGGCGTCCCGGCCACCAGAGACGAGCGGGTCAAAGCTAAACGACACGTGTGGCCCGATAGCGCTCACTTTGCTCATCTCATCAACGACGCTCGAGAGCTTCCCCGTAAAGTTCCCCAAGCCCTGAAGCGGTCCAGCGCAGCTGAGAACGCGCGTGTCGAAAAGTGAGGGGAAGTGTCGGCGCACCAGCGACTTAAAGGACGACAGGTTCGGTGGCATGTTCTGCGGCCCATAAAGGGCGAGCAGCAGAAACATCACATCCGTGTAGCCGTTGTAGAAAACGATGGGCTTCCGTTGCACTTCGGTTGCGTACAAGAGAGTCTCCAAGAGGGCACTGCCGTAACTATGAGAGACGAGACAGGAGCCGCACCCGCTGCCACAGCTGCTGGAGATGGCGGCCCTCACAAATTTGCGGCTCGCCTTCGTCATCCCGATTGCCGCCAGCGCGTCCATCTCGTCCTTGAAGAGCTTGTCTCTCGTGTAGATGGACTCTGGCAGCGCCGACTCGGGAACAATGCCACGCGCGAAGGAGATAAGGGGACGAAGTGCTCCGACGTAGAACTGCTTCACCCTGGCTGCCGCCATATCACCGTACCCCGCATCCGGGAGAGCGATGACAAACCGTACTAGCTGCAGCTCGCCTGGAGAGAGGGGAAGCAACTCGTCTAGTTTGCTGCCGATACATTCCTTGTATCCTGGCAGCACGATGTGCGGCTGCGCCAGCAGGTTCATTTGCTGCAACTTCGCCTCAGCTTCCTTGGCAAGTTGGGCGGCCGCTACCTTTATCGGCGCAAAACGCAGCCCTTCCTTCACCCAACGCGTCAGGTCCATGTCGTTCTTGACGAGGAACTGGGCGGTGTCGATGTTGAGCGTGACGTTCGCCGCAAAGTCGGTTGCAGCCGGGAACGTCAGCGCAGAGAACGTGTGCACCTTGTAGCGCGCCACCGGCGCCTCTAACGCCGACGCACCGGTGGCGGTGATTTCTCTCCGATAGCTGGCAACAGCGCGACTGAGAGCCTCTAAGAAGCGGTAATGGTACCGCAGGCCAGGGAGCGACTGAGTTAGCGGCGGCGGCTCCGCCGTGGCACCAATGTCGCTGGGCCTTGCAACGACCCCCAGCGACTGCGCAACAGCGACCATTTGCTCAGTTATGTACGTGAACGCCGAGGTGAAGCCCGCGGCCGCGCTGTTCGCGCTCGTCAGCATTCCCTCCACCACGGTGGTGGTTTCCGCATAGGTGGTGTGATTTTCGACGTCCGCCGCTAAGAACTCTGCCACCTCCTTTCGCAGGTGAGCCGCGGCCGAAGGGGGCACTGTCAAAGACGCTGCTCCGCTCGCGCTCGTGACTCCTTCGGCGTCACCGGACGCTAGCTCCATGAAGACAGAGATGCCGATCTGCACCATGCTGTACGGCTTGATAGCCTGCAACTTTGCCGGGTACAGGTCAGATGGCTTTCGCATGAGGGAGTGGAGAGCTTGCTCTGGTGTTTCCGCCTCAGCTTCGGCGCCCTCATGGTCAATGCCGGAAAACTCCAGGTCCACCGCAAAGAAGGAGCAGTCGCGCAAAAGTGTGCCCACGTAGGGCAACAGCGCCACCGCGTTGCTGTTGGTAATCTCCATCGCTACCGGCTGCGTGTCAGAGCTCTATGCGCGCCGCAAGCCACAGGTTGACGTGACGGGGAAGGGGGAGGTGGGGGAGGGGATAAGGCCGGCGTTGAGCGGTGGGTGTGCGAGACCCAAAGATGATACAGAACGTGCCAGTGAGAGCAACAATAAGGCAGAAAAACGAAAACTTGGCAAATGCGTCTAAACGTGCTCGAGCGTACGAATGCGTATGTATGTGCGTGCGTGCGTCGGTTAGCTGTTGTGTGCAGATAAGGTATCCACCGCAAGAAAAAAAGGGGGAAAGAGATAAGTAAGAATTCGAGAAAGCAGTCACGGAATGCTGCAGTGCGTGATTGAGTGAGCGCCACCAACATCACCGCAACAGAGCACAGAGAGAGGAGGGATGGGGACGTCGTGATCCGCCTCCACGCACACACAAAAACGCTTACGTAGAGCCCAGAAAAAAAAACAAAAGAGATACATTACACAACTCACACAGATGGAATTAAAAAAAGGTGGTGAAGTGAACAGAGAACAAACACCAGAAGAAGGTGGGCACACGGAAGGGAGAAGGCGTGTCGGAGATGATGGTGTGTGTGCGCTGAGCGTGCACGGTGCGCCGGTGCGAGACGGATGACGTATGTGTGCGTGTGTGTGCAAACACTTCCGCTCTTTCGCCAGCGTGAGAGAGAGAAACAGAGAGAAGAGGAGTGAGAGAGTTGCACCGAGGCGAGTCAGCGCATTCGTCTCCATCGATCCGACCGCCGGGCTGGTGTGTGCGATTATGCCGCTTACACCGAGGGCCATGCCGGCGGGAACAGAGCGCCGCTTGCTGCACAAGCGCGCCGGGGTACGCGTATATGCCCGTGCCTGTGCACGGGCGAGAGTGAGGGGCCACCCGTCCTCGCAGCTTCCTGTCGTAGCCGGGTGACGACATCGCGGAGCTCGCATGGGCAAGACCTACTCTGGAGGCACAGACGGTGGAAATAACGAGAGAGAAGGAGCCGCAAGGCCACTGGGGTCCTTTCTCAGACAAACGGGAAACCAGAAGCAACGCCGGCACCCGGAGCAACGGTATCGCCTCCATTCGACACCGTACACTCGATCGCCCTCCACACCCACCCCCGATCACGTCGCACCATCATGCCCAGAGAACAGTGCGCAAAGGCAGCTACACGCAGCAAGGAAAAGAGCGCATCCTCGTTTCTTTGTGCCCGCGGCGGCTCGTGCACACTCGCCTGCCGGCGGAGGAAGGCGGTAAGAAGAGAGCGCGAACGCTAGTCGTCAGTGCTCACCATCCAAGGCGCGCCCTCGTCATGGTATGAGTGCGTAGGGGTGCACACATGTGCACGTATGTATGTGTCTGTGTGAATGCTTGTATGAAAATGTTTTGCCACGATGATCAAGAGAAGAAGGAATGCAGGTTGTTATCCGTGACTTTAGGTCGGTGAACACACAGAAGGAAGCATGCGCGGATCGCCGCGCCTGCGTCACACCGTGGGCTTGCTGGACAAAGCGGAGAGCAGAGGGACGCATGGTTGAATCGAGTCGCTCGTGTTGTCCAACACACGGCCGTGCTCCCTCGAGCATCCTTTTGTTTTTAAGTGCTTTCCAGATCACAGTCCGATACCAGCACATCCTCGTATGTCCTTCCCTCCCTTGTCCCTCGCAACCCAGCCCCTTCGTTCCTGTCCCGACCTCCTGCCGCTTGGTATCAGCCCCAGTTGTGCTGTATCACGCGCAGTATGCCACAACGCAATCTCGGGCGGTACCTACAAGGGAAAAAAGGGAAATCCAACCAAACAGGGCATGCGCGGGTCATGGCACCGTCCAGTCTTACCTGCGGACACGTATGTGTGTGTCGGGGGGGGGGGGGCAAAAGAAGTTGAGAGGAAGACAGACGACGACTGCCGCCCCACACACCTGTCAAAACGGCCCTTATTCAGCAGAGATCAAGTCCTGCGCAGTGCCGCCACCCCCGACGTCTCTCCTCCACTCACCACCTCACCCTCTCTCCATAACTCGGTACGAAGGGAGATGACAATGAGCAGCGAGTGGTCTCGTGCACGTTTACTGCACCATCTGCGAGTGCGCGGATGACGCAGCATACAGGGAAGGGGTAGGACAGGCCTGCCTGCGTGTCTGTGCATGCTCTCTTTGATCGTCAGCTAGTCTGCTGTTTATGCATTCTTTTGTGGCGGTTGCCGTCGAACTGAGAGTGGTGGTGGCTAGCGCCATAAACAACTTCTCCCTCGTCAGTTCTTCGATGCGCTGCTTGCTTTCTCCGTCATACACCGCGCCTCGGCATCAGCTCCGTCGTCCAGAGCACCCACACCACGTCTCCTCCCTTCCCTCTTCTCCACACAGTTACCTCGAGGGAGCGACAGGTACAACAACGCGTGAGCGGAGTGGGGTGGGGAGGGCCGGGTACGAGAGTAGAGACGACCACAACACTGAGGAAAGCAGGCCAAAAGAAAAGGCCGTGCGCCAGGCAGGGCGTGAGAGAGAGAGAGAGAGTAAACGATCGAGGAGACCGCGAGAGAAGGCGAGCGCGGAGGACGGGGAAATCCGGTGCCGTACACGGGTACCAATGAAAAGACAATGACGCAAGATCAGAGAAAAAGAAAGGTGGGGCGCAGCGAAGACAGATGGAAAGGTGGCGACAACAAGCAGGTGATGAACGGAGAGATGGGCAGAAACGACCCACCCACCCTTCCTTCCCTCAGCTTGCTGCCTCACCCTCTTCTCTCCATTAGACGACGAGACCCAATTACACAGACACAAAGACATACTTACAACACCACCGCACGCACACACTCTCCCATCTCTCGGCTTCACTTCCACTTCTTTGTTGTTTCGGTGTCGTTGTTCGTTGAGCTGAGGAGAGAACATAATTAACGAGGCCACTGCTGGAGAGGAAACACAAGAGAAGCTCACAAAACACACAAAAAAGGAGCGGAGAACGGAGGTGCGCCGCGTGCCAAACATAGAGCCGAAAAAAGGAAACGAACAACCCGATATGCAGGCGTGCTCAAACGCACGCCAACGGTTGGATGTTTCTTGCACAGAGTCCACCGTTGGCTACCGTGAAGGCCACGTCCGCCTTCCATATCCTTTGCTGTATTTTCTTTTTTCGTCCGCCTGTTCATGGTCAGCTGACGCCGGCGGTACACCTCCGACTCAACCACAACAGACTTCTCGCGCGCTCCCGCCCTACTGAAAGCCGTACCGTTCGTACAGCTTCTTGCGGGTCGGCTCTGTGCACGCGGCAAGCGCCTGGCGCCACACGTCGGGGTTCGCTCGCGAAGCGTTCGAAAGCAGATGACGGATCATGCGGCTTGCCTCCACGCCCTCCACTGCCACGGAGCAACCAAGATCGCAGAAGAGCCCAAGATTGTTCACCACAGCGCTCGGCTTCTGCTGCACTGCCATCAGAAAACCGTTCGTGCCAGCCTCCAGCAGCGACGATGACTCGCGGACGTTGCGCACGAAGCGGCAAAACGCACCCGCAAAGAGCTCCACGGAGCAGCCCGCCTTCGACTCCACGTCGGAGTCGACGTACAGCATGACGCCGAGGCACAGCGACACATTCTCTGCCATGTTGCGCATATCCGACGTGATGTTGGTCTGTCCCAGCAACTTCGCAAAGAGCGCAAATAGCTGCGACATTGCCGGGCTTGCCTGCATCGTCGGAGCGCCAGTGCCATCCACTTCATGCTCCAGCAAGTTGCACACCGCCCAGGCAACATTGCTGACCACCGCGTAGCACGACTCGTCGGCCATCGTGACATTCTGCACCGCCACGTCGCAGAACTGGGGAAGCACCTGCTGCAAGTGCATCGGGCACGTGCGTGCCACATCGCTCGCGAGGCAGAAGCCGTTCTGCCGAATGTGCGGTGACGCGTCGGAGAGCATGGAGAGCGTCAGCTGCATGAACACCGGCTCATTCTGAGCCACCAAAGGCTCCAGTCCCGACCCCATGGCGTCAAACAGTCCACTCAGCAAGATGGACGAGGTCACGGTGAACTCCTCATCCGGCGGAATGTCGCCCGATTGAAGGGCGGCGTGTCGCTGCTGCAGATGCTCACGCAGCAGCGAGAAACTGCGGTTGAAGATCTCGCCAGTCATGGGCTGCATCGCTGGCCCAAGCGTGGCGCACACGGTTGCCATGCAGTCGAACAGGCTCCACAGCAGGGGGCTGTCATTCGGAGTCTGCGACCACAGTTGACCCAGCGGCGCAAGAAGGGCGGAGATGAGTTCCTCGCTGCCGCGCACGGCAGCGCCCAGGGTCTGGCAGACAGACTGCACTGCCTCCAAGAGAAGCACACGGTTCTTGAGCTGATAGGCGCCAAAGCATGTCGCGATGGAGCGCACAATCGCCGGGGCGGCCGCGTCCACCTGGCCTTCCTCCGCCATTTCCAGCATGCTGCGCAGCGCCTCGACGGCGGCGCCCTGCACCATCTTGGACGGGTTCTCCATCTTACGCAGAATGCACGCCATCAGTCGCTCCATCAGCGGATGGTTCGAGAGGAAGTAGCTGCCGAGGCGAGTGCACGACCAGAGCGAAATGCTCACCACGAGAAAATGCGCATCAGCCGCCTCGAGCAGCTGCAGAAGCATCGGGCAAATATCAGGCAGAAACTGCACCAGGGAGTCGTAGCAACCCTCGCAAAACGCACCGATGGCAAGCACACCGGCCTCCTGCTGGCGCCAGCCGGCCGGCCCAGACCGGATCATCCCCTCGACACAGCTCAGCACTGGCAGAAGAAGAAGGTCGCCGTAGTACTGACTGAGTTCATCTAAAGTCAACGCCGAGACGCGGCGCAGGTTCCACTCCTCCACCTCGTCGTCGTCCTCGCCGTTGTCCTCCTCGCCGTCGTTGCCGCCGTCGCCAGCGGCCCTGTTGAGCTCTGTGTAGTGGCGCGGCCGAATCGAGTCCATCTTGTCCGGCACCTGCCAGTCCTCGGCGCTCGCCTGCAGCATACCGATCTCCATCTCGGAGTAGATCATCGACCGAATGATCACCGGAATTATTTGCACGACAGTCGACTGGGCCACCTCAGCAAAATGAGGAAAGTGCAAGATGGCGCGCCAGAACTCCGTCGCCTCAATACGGAGACTCTCCTCCTCTGCGTTGGCCGGGGCAGCCCCGTTGCCTGCAGTGGTCGCCTGGTACATGAGCTGGCCGATCTGCCCAAACAGGTCGTCGTCAATCTCTTGGTAGAACGTGAGGGACAGCGCCATGCAGCGAATGCACTGTGTGGCGATGGCTTGAGAGAGGGGTGCCTTCAGGTTGTCGAAGCACGCCTGCACGACGCTGGTGATGCCGCCCTGCAGACTCTTGTAGCTGTTCGACTCGAAGTCCATACCCGCATGTTCCAAAATCAGTGCGACAACCTCGAGGGCCTTGACGCGTATCTCGAGCACATCTGCTCCGGTCGTGCCAAAGGCGGTGGACGTGAGGTACGGCAGCGCAGCCAGCAGCACCGGCTTCGTCAGCCCCGCGGCATCGAGCAGCGACACCGCATCGTCGACGATGTACGACAAGGTGCGGATGGCACCGTGCACCGCGCCAAGTTCGTTGCTCCGGTGGGTGAGAATGGTGCCGAGTTGTCGGACGACCGGTTCCGCAGGCCACAGCCCCTCGCGCACCGCCACGCTAATAATACTGCCGGCGACGTTTCGGATGATGCGCTGCGGGTCGGCGACCGCCTGCTCGCACACTGCCGATTGAAGTTGCGCGTTCTGCGCACACGCGGGGTCTGCGAGACTATTCTTGAGCTGGAAGCCCACTAACTGCCGCCCGCGTAGATCAGCCTGCTGCGAGACGAAGATTTCCGCACAGCTGGAGAAGTAGGCGGTGGCGTTCAACTTCAGCTGCTGGAGCTGAAGATCACCGGCATGGCGCGTCTCGGCGACAGGGCTGGAGGCAGCCGCCAGAGCGGCTAGGATCTGTGATGCAATGGAAGTCATGGATAGGCACGAGAGGGCTTGCACTCACCCGACCGACGTCGAAGCTTATCTACCTGCGTGTATCTGTGTGTATATGCCGGTTGGAATGACGAAGCCTGGATACTAAAAGTCAAGAAGGATACAAGCCACCCCCCTACCCTATGTAATTCTTTTCCTTTACGGTAGGCGAGCGCCCTGTGGGTGCGCCAATTCGCAGATAGCAACTCGAGTGGGCCTCTACCGTGTCAACAAGCGTGAATTCGTGATGTATTGTCAGCGTGAGAGAGAGACACATCGACACAATGTTCAAAAATCGGTGCCTCTTTGCTGCAAATCCGTACTGTATTTTTCTCCCCTTTCCGTATCTTTTGGTTTATTAGGCACCCCTCCTCCCTCTAAGCAAACCCGCAGCCCCGCCGATCCGGGGCAGGGGGACAAGAAGGAAGAAAGCGAGGAAGAGAGAGGGAGCGAAGTGGACTCTGGCGACCGTCATCGTTCAAGAACAGTGCTGCCCCCTGTCCTCTTTTTCTGCTTTCGCGCGCCGCGACACGAGATATCTCCGTTTTCCCGCTGAGCGTTTCCGCACGGCCCGCTGAAGTGGAGAAGTATTGGTGCAGAGGAGTACCCGCGCCAGCGTTCACTCCCGCCGCGAAATGCATGCTCTGGCGTGCATGACGGGCATATCGCTTTGCCCTCGCCTTTGCGTTGCTTTCGGGGGCAACACACAAAGAACAAAACAAAAAAGAGTAGCGGCAGAGGGAGGCGAGAGAGGGCAGCAGCCCTCGTGCAGCGGCGCGGCGGAAAAGGTGTGGCAAAAGCGTTTAGACGCACACCTCTTCAGATAGACACCCATGCTCACGTGCATACAGGTGCCTGTGCCGGCAGAGTCGGCCAGTGGCGGGTGGGGGCAGAAGCAGGAGTTCGCAGCTGTTTGTGCTCCCCCTGTCGCCTTTTTTCTGTGTGTGTGGGGGGGGAGTTGGTTTGTTTGTGTTTACTTGTACCAAAGTAATAACAAGGAGAAGCATAGAAAAAAAAAAACATCATGATCCGATGGAGCCAAGAGTTAATATGAGAAGAGCTACCCGAGAGAGAAGCGAAGAAAGCAGGGCACATGATCACATGAACAACCACAAAGACGCACTCACAAACATACACACACACGCACACACACACACACAGAAAGAGAGAGAAAGAAAGAAAGAAAGTAGCTGAGGGGAGAAGAAGCGAACATAAAGACCAGGACACACGCACGGCTAGCCCGCTCATAACAACAATGTGAAGCTCTTTGTTGTTTGGCTTTTCCACGTGGCGGCGTTCTCTCTTCCGTAAAACATGAGCTCAACTCCACGTCGCCCAGCCTGCCACAGAGGCCTCATCGCGTGGTGCGAAGCCACCGTAGACACACGCGTTACAGCGAATGCACCGACTCACTTACCTGAGTACGGCCCCCGAAACAATCTCTGCAAACTCATCCGCCACGCAGGTTACCTCACAGCTCCTCCCATTGTACCGGTCGCCACCTGGTGTGCATCCACGTAGGGGTAGCACTCAGGCTATCCATAGCAGTAGGGAAATGTGAGGGCCGGGTATGGGATGTGTTCGAGTCACGCCGACAATCTGCCCATCCCAAGAATCGCATGTGTGCAATGTCGCAGCTCTCTCCAACGCAACGCCGTCCAAAACCTGACCGCTGACATCAGTAGCGATACATCGCTTCGACTTCGCTGCCTTTTAGGCATCTGGCCCTACCACCACCACAAGTGGTTCGGTGCTGAGAAAGGAAAGGGAAGATGACTGGTTTTTCTACACGGTAGGGCACTGGACCCTGAGATGCCACACTGGTGTGGCGCCCCTGTCATCAGAGGATCACTAGCATACCGGCAACAAGATCATCGGCGTATACTGTGCGGAGAGGCACAAACATAAGTGCGCACGTGCACCCTCGATTGTCGACGCGCACCACAGCACTCGATCTGGAACACACGCTAGATGAGTCCTTCCGCCCCAATAAATGGTTGTCGCGCATCAAAGACGCGGGTAAATAAATCGAAAGGAAAAGGGGGAAGAACGGGTGCGCCGTTTTCTATGACTTTCCTTTTTCTTTTGGGGACTTGTCTTGTTTGCGTTCCGTTGTGCTGTTCTCGTACCCCGTGTAGGCCCCTTACTCATGCCTTCCCTCTCTTCCAGCGGTTTGAAGGGAAGACTATGGTACATCAACGCGGAAAGGGAGGGGAAAAGAGCACGGGAGGCGGCGTGTGACAGAAGCAACGGGCCAAGTAAGCAAGCAAAGAAAAAAGAAAAAAAAGGGAAAAGCTAACGGAAATGAGCAAGCAGCACCACACAATTTTTTGGGGTGAAAAAAAAAAATAAAAAAGAGGTGGGGGAAAACCAATCCAACAACGAAGCAAAAAAAAAGACACTTCTTTGTGTGTTTCGGGACCTGTGAGGGGAACAGGGAGAGGCGGCGAGGGGGCAGAGAAGGAAGGGGGCGTGCGTGTGGGCGAAGGTGGGCGGCGTGCCGAAGCACATCATACATACATATACGCGACACCGACAAACTTTCAGGAAGAGTCCACACCGACCAACATACGAACACCACACGAAAAGAAAAACGAACAACACCGAACAGAAAAACAAATGCGTGAAGAGACCAGACGAACAAAAATGAAAACCAACAAGAAAACGGCGGACGACGACGACGACGGCGATGAAGACGAAGATGACGAAGATGAAGAGAGGAAAACGCCGGAAAGGCAAAGCAAACAAACCACAAAAAAAAAAGCGAAGACAGTTCAACACAAAGAGAGGGAGAAAGAGGGGAGATGCTGTGGTAAGAGAGGAGGCACGCGCATGGTGCGATGTTGTGTCCTAGAAGGGTCGGGGGGGGGGGGGCAGACGTACGGGTAGAGAGACAGCGGGATGCAGCAAAACGTGAAGTATCGACGACTTTTCAAGAGTCACGCAAGGCCGAAAGGGGAAAACTGATCGACGCATGAAAAAAAAACAAAATTTTAACAGAACGTAGTAACTTGTTGAGACGTCTCAAGGGGTGCCCCCACATCCAGAGCTGGTCTTCACGGAGCTGGAGTCGCGTGGCGCGGAAGAGGAGCACACACAGAAGGGAACTCAAGGCAGAGCATTAGAGGGGAATGGCATGCCTTACACCACAAACTTACCTCACCCAACACGAATTGAGGGTATAAGAAACGTGCGCCTACCCACGTGATGAGGATCACATGGCTGCTGTCTTGAGTGCTACATCGAACACGCCTACCTTCGGCTCTCCTGCATTCCCGTCGGTGAAAAAGAGCACCTCTGCTTTCCCTGCGCCTTTTGTACTCTTCCCATTCTCTCCGTATCGTCTCTGCCCCTCCCCCGCTGTGCTACTCTATAACTGTCAATCTCATTTCCGAACACCGGAGGAAAGCCCCTTCGAGGCCGTGACGCGCGGCACCTGCTCGAAGGATGTCAAGGCTGGAACAACCAGTTTACCGTCACAACGGCGCTCCTGCATCGGCCTTACGGGGTGTCTGTTGCCCACCGAGCCTGACGACTGCACCGCCGAGAGGTGCTCGGCTGGTGGCACGGCAAGACAACGGTCAGTCGTGCTGACAGTCTTCGGCTTATGGTATGTACTACAGTACCCAGCGGGGTTGCTGTCTTCCAAGACACTGGTGCCGCTACAGAGAACCGAGTCGAGCAACGGCGACACCACGGAATGTGACCTGGGTGCAAACGTGGATTGATAAGAGGTGAGGTTGTCACTGACGAAGGTGTCGCTCTGTTTTTTCGTGCCGCGCGTGAATTGTTGGAACCGGCCCTTGATGCCTTTTGCACCCGCCCGTTTTCGGCTACCCTCCTCAGCAATATATGAAGGCGTCACGCTGCTGGGCAGCATCGTCTGCGCGACCGTCGATGGCATCTGCACATTACACCAACTGACTCTGTTGGCCAACCCATTCCTGGGCGCCAGCGTTTTCTCGCTCGGAGTTGTCAAGTTGCCCACCAGCATGCCGTTACTGCTGCAGGTTTCCCTGCCAGCGTGGTGCCCACTGTCCCCGTGCTGCGAAGAAAAGGAAGCCTTCGAGGAGAGACTCGATGACGTCAAGCTAAAGGTGAGGGAGTGCCCATCGAAGGTGCTCTGCAAGTTCACTATTGAGAGGGCGGCATCCAGCGACTGCAATCTGCCGTCCAAGGCGCGGTTTTCCAGGCTGCCGCAAGTGAGCGCGCGACCACCGCCGTTATTGCTGCTGCAGCTGCCCTTCCTTTGCCTCCCCGCACGAGTATCTCCCGCCGGTGAATGGGGGCTCCTCCGCGGAGGACACACGCAAGATCTAGTGTCTATGGGGCTGGCCTCGCTGGCTTGGTGAAACCTTGCCGCCACAGCGAGAACAGGGACGTGCGTCACATGTGCCTTTTCACCGCTGGCGGTCAACGTTTTGCTGCTCTTGTTGGCGCCAGCGCACATCTGCACGGAGACCAGGGAACCAACCTTCGACTTTCTACTTAACGGGGACGCGCAGCCCAGTGGAATGAAGTTCCGAGCGTGCATGCATGCGCGAATCCATTCGACGTAGCGGCGCACAATGGTGCGCGTGTGCGCCGAGAGAACGGTCGTCTGCCGCATCACCTCGACCTTCACCGTTCGCGTGGCGCCCCGCACCTCCTTCTCCGAGACGTCAAAGTCCCACAAGTTGCGAGCCGCGCTGCTCGCCTCCATTGGCAAGGCGGAAACGGCCCTGGGAGAAGAAACCACGCGAGGGGGAGGGAGGGAGGCGTTCGTGCCCTTCGCCACTGAGCTACACACCAGCGGCAGCTTGAGTCCCTTGGCGACCGTCCCGGTCGACAACGACGCTGCCAAGCCAGCGGCGCGCTGAGCTGTGGAAGTGGAGGGGGATGCGTCGCCGTCCAGGGAGGTCAAGGAACGATTCCGCGTCGATGCCTCGAGGAACGCACTCTGCCGCATGGCCTGCTGAAAGCTCTGTTGGTCGAGGAACGACTTGAGCCGCGCCAGCGACCAGCGATTGTTGGGGTTCTTGGCCAGCAGCCCGTTCAGCACGACCCGCCACTCCGCCGCCAGTGGGGTCCCGTACATCGTCTTGCCGCACCACGGGTACGTCTGCGTGAGGATGTTCGCGCGCACCTCGGCGTACGTGTTACCAAAAAACGGGGACATGCCAACCAGCATGCAGTAGAGCGTGACGCCGAGCGCCCAGACGTCGGTCAGGTGGGGATCCAGCAATCTTTTAGTCACCGAGGTGTCAAACAGCTCCGGCGCGGTGAAGAGGAGCGTGCCACCGCCCAGGCGAGGTTTGCCAGCGTCATCCTCACTGGTTGAATCGCTAGCGTCGGATTCGAAGGAGTGTTCGCTAATGAGGTCGTCGCTCGTGCTGCCACGATTTTTCTTCACAGCATTTTTCACCTCCTGCCGAGTGGAGAGGATCTCACTAACACCGAAGTCGCTGAGAAAAACGTGATGGTTGGTGCCAACCAAGATATTGTCCGGCTTGATGTCGTGGTGAACGAGGTTTCGCTTGTGCATATATCGAAGTCCACTCACAAGTTGGCGCAGGTACAGCGCACAGATGTGCTGGCTAAGCGGCTTGCAGAGGAAAACTGTCGGATTACTGTTGATCTCTGCCTCGGTGAGGGACGCAGTATCGCCGTTGGCGGACTGCCGCACCGCACAACGCATCAGGGCCTTGTCGCAGACCTCGCCGCTTAGCGGAATGCCCGCCTCGATAGACTCCAGGGCAGTACGGCTGAGTTCCTGCGGTTTCAGCCGAACAACGGGCCCGTTTGGCACATACTCCATGATTAGGTAGAGTATGTGCGAATCCGGGTCGTCGATAACCTCGTATAGAGATACGCAGTTTCGGTGGCGCACTTTCTTCATGATGGCGATCTCGCGCTTCAGCGCCGCCTCCTGGTTGCTGCTGCCCATGCCACCGATCCTCTTGAGAAGCTTCTTGTCAATTATTTTGATGGCTACCATCTGGCCAGTGTTAGTGTCGACTCCAAGCTTCACTTTGCCGTACGCGCCACGTCCTAGATTCGCGATCACACGGTAGCAGTTAATCATGCGGTTTCCCTGCTGATCGTAGGCCATGGCGAGCTGATTCGTCTCATGCACCGGTGGCCGCATGAGGCTGGCCGTGCTCACTGCGGAGTGCATGCTATTGAAGGAGGCACGCTTTCGCCCAGGCATGTCGAGCAACGAGAGTGAGCCGGCGAGTGGCACTAATTGGCTCCGTGCCTTGCGCACCTCCTCGAGCAGCTCCACTAACGTCAGCACCACCGCCTCCACCTCCTCTTCATCTTTCTTGCGCAGCTGGCGTCGCAGCACGTCCTCCGCGCTTTCACCGTCAGCAGGGCAGAAGAAATCCTCAAGCTTGTGCATCCACATGGCGTGCACAAAGTGCTGACCAGTCTTGCAGAGAATATCCGTGGCTGTCTTGTCACGATTTCGGGTGCTGCTACGGCAACTCGCCGTCGATTCCTCGCTGGGCCGCCGCAGCTGTAGATCGAAGTTCGAAAAGCTGTTAGCATTGCTACCGCTCTGCTCTTGCACGTGACCGAGACCGTGGACGTCCTTCGAAGAGTTCTTGTCAAGATCCTTTAAGAGGTCATTGATGAGGGGGTTGTGTCCATCGTTGCTCGAGTGAGATGTTTTGGAGGCGGTGACTGCCGTGGAGGCGGCAGCGAAGAATGCAGCTGCATCCTTCGCCGAAGCCGGCGAAGCCGGCTTCACATGACCCCTCACCTTGCCTCGTGAGGTGACCATTCGACTGAGGGAAATAAAACGTGGTTCGAAAGAATCGCCCTTAAAAGGAGAAGGATAAGGAAATCGGAAAACAGCACGACGACAGAGGAGGCGAGATACCTCCTAGCGATGCCGCTCTCCTTCACAGCCCCGAGTTGACCGATGTGCGATGGCGTACACCTGAGAGACGCGGTCGGGAAAACAAGATGGTGAGGGCGCGGCGATGAAAGAAAAGACAGCGAAAAAAAGGAAATGAGCCCCAAACGTTCCACAATTCTCTTACAAAAAAAAGGCGAAAGGCGAAGCAATATAAACAAAGGAGCTACCAAAATGGCGTTACGCCCCGAACTGGAGCAGGCGAAGTGAAAACACAACACACAGCACACACAACACAGCCTCTCAGCAAACCCGGCAGTAAGCTCAGCTTGCTTGTTTCGTTTTTTGTTGTTGGTCCTTTTCTCTGCACCTCTAGCTTTTCTCTCTTTCTCTCTTTTACTTGCGCCTGCAGTCGCAGTCCAGCAAAGCAGCAATGCGCGTGCTCTCCGTTTCTTTTTTTTTGCGCCGCAGCAGCGAGATAGGGTGACGGGCAAGTGGCGCGCACGTGAGACACACACACACACACACACAGGCCGCTGTAACAGAGCTCAAAACAGGTCAAAAGCCTCTCTCTCTCCACGGCTTGCACTTGGGCTTGCTCACAACCACAAAAAATATAGATGTAGGAGATGCGCCGCCTGGCCACAACAGCCCTCGCCCAGGTGCACTTGTGTTTGTTTACGTCTGCGCGACACTTAGTTCTCCGTATGTATGTGTGCAGGCGAAACGATAGATCCCCTTTCTTTTCTGGGGGAAATCTTGCCGCGTCATCCAACCTGGCGAGACGTCAAGCACACGAGCACCAAAAACGACGACGATTCAGGCTGAGGGGAGAGGACTAGAGAGAGAAATGAGCGAGAGGAAATTTATTTTAGGTTGCAAAGAAGGAAAGCGGCAATGGGAAGGTGAAACACGCATGCGCGGGAGACAAAAACAGTACACACACACGCGCGCGCAACACAAAAAACAAAAAAAAAACGGGAACACGACCGAAAAAAAAAAGAACAGGAGTGACGAAAAGGCACAATTACGATAAAACGGGAGAGAAAAATGCGTGAGCTCAGGTGCCCACGCACGACCTCTCAGATTCAAGAGAGAAGCACACGCGCACGAGCAACAGCAAATCACCCGCCCCCCCAAAAAAAAAAATCACAAAGAAACCAGCACTACAAGAAAGACGCAGCCGCGATACGTCGAGCCTCCTTTCCGCTTTTTTTTTGTGGGGGGGGCCCTCTCGCTGAGCGCTGGAGAAGAGGGAAGACAAACAAAAGGTGCCAACGAAATGTATACATATAATTCTTTTTAATAGTTCCAGAATCGAAAACAAAAGGCAGGTGAAGAAGAAAGTCGCCGCAACCGCTTCCGTCGCCTGAGGAGGTGGTGGCGCGTTGACGAGTATGTGTGCGCGTGTGAAAGAGTGAGGCCTCCTCGGCTAGAAAAAGAGCGCACAGCAGTAACGAGCGACGCAACGGATCGAAAGGCGAGAAAAGGTGGAAAGAGAGAACCGAACGAATGAAGATGCGCTCCTTACCTAACTCGTAAGCGGCCCGCGAGAGAAAAGGGAAAGAAGTAAGAGTAAAGCAAAAACGAAACAAAAAGAAGGAATAGATGCGTCGAGCAGATGTCACGGAAACAAACGAATGGGAGGAGGGAGGAGGCGGGTGAGGGAGGGGGGAAGAGGATCGAATAAAACGACGCAGCATCAAACGCGAAAAAAAAAACAGAGAGAGCGTGCAGCGGTGTTTGGACGCGAAATCAGCAAATGCTGTTTTTTGTTGTTGGAGAGGGAGAGGGGGGAGGTTTTGTTTGAGCGGCCCGTTCGTACCTACTGTATGTATGGGCGTGTTTGCGTTTGTGTGTGCGTGTGTGTGTTCGCGTCTCTAACGTGCTGGACACGCGCTTGCCCCTTTCTCTCGCTTTCTCGACGACGCGAGCGGCCGTCCCCCCCCCCTCCGTAGGTGCTTTGAGAGCAGCAGAGAGCTGTCGTGTGACTTCTGTGCGTGTGTGTGTGTGTGTGTGTGTGTGTTTATTTGTTTCTTCGAAGGAAGCACGGAGGGGCGGTGGAGAGAGCACGAGAGAGAGGGAGTGGTGTGGTGTAGTGGTCACTGACGGACTAAGTGGAAAGGGTGCGCGTCGC
The DNA here is from genome assembly GCF_000002725.2 of Leishmania major strain Friedlin. Classification (NCBI taxonomy): domain Eukaryota; phylum Euglenozoa; class Kinetoplastea; order Trypanosomatida; family Trypanosomatidae; genus Leishmania; species Leishmania major. The sequence continues at coordinate 945,412 of NC_007284.2, read as the reverse complement.
ACAGACTAAAGAATGCAACAGCTGAGGCGAGGGTGCAACAACAACAAAAGAAAAAAAAATATGTGCCTGCGCTTTCCTTAGTACAGTGTCACCGACTCCTAAAAGATATACATAGGATGTACGTGTGTGTGTACGTGTGTGTACGTGTGTGTACGTGTGTGTACGTGTGCTCTTCAGATGACTGCGCAAGTAGGGCGTAAGGGAGAGAGACCAGGAGGCAAACAACGAAGGCACAAGAGCAAGCACAAGGCGAAGGAGAGCGGTAACAGAGCACATTGCAAAGTGATGGAGGAGCACTACGTCTGCGATGGCAGATGGGGAGAAGGACAACGCTGAAACGAGCGCGCGCAAGTTTGTGAGAAAGGGGCAGCGTTGGGGGGAGAAGGAGAGAGAGCGCTCAGAGCCCGCAACGACTGCTGCTGAAGTCTCCCAAGAAACGTGCGTTGACGCACAACCACGGAACTCATCCAGTAAGCAGCGTCGCCTTCGCTTTTCCCTCTGACTGCGTGCACGCAAGGGGGGCGATTATAGCCTTTGCGCTTCGTCAACCAAGAATGTGCCTCAGCTCGTGCGGAGGAACAGCGACGAGAAGCGGTGCAACGGTGAATCAGGCGCGGAGATGTGGCGACCACCAGGAGACGCAGAAGGGGTGAAAGAAGCCTGTTACCGAAAAGATCAGTAGCAAAGACACGTGAGACACACGGTCGAGTAGACCGAGTTTCAATCACGCAGAGCACTAGGGAGACCGCGCACACATACACACCTGGGTATCGGCACGACACGAAAACGTGGCAACTAGAGGGGCGGCACCACATGCGTGCGCATTTGCCTAGAAACGGCATGCCACGACCCACCCTGTCCTCCTACAAGGTGCGCCCCTGCTCACCAGCGTTTGTCGCCGTCGTCGATCGTGTGTTGGCATCTGCCGTTTCGTCTTTACCCGACGTCGCCTGATCCCACCTTGGGTCCACACAAATGCGGTAGGCGGCGCTCAGCTTGCCTGCCAGGAACACGTTCCCCTCCTTGGCGGCAAGGTCGAACATGCGCTCGAAGTTTTGCTGCGCCGTCCTACGTGCCTCCCCAGGCGCCAGCGGGAGCAACGCGGATGTCGACATCGACCTGGCCTCCGCCTGCTGCACACTCGTGTACGCATCAGGGAAGCTGCGATCAAGGCCAAGCACTTGCATCGCCTCCATCGCGGACATCGCACGAGGGTTCCCAAACCTTGTGGAGTCCTCCGCTGATCCCACCGCACCACGCGCCTGCTCTTCCTGGCGAAGTTTCTGACTCTCCCGCTGGTACGCAACCATAAACACTTGCAGCAGCGCAGCACTACCGGCGATCAAGAACCGCGCCAGCTGTGGAGGAATCCGGGCGACGCGCGTGGGGCGAAACAGCGCTGGCGACGACCCCCCTGCGCCAACGCAGCCGTGAAGCTGCGGCGAGTCTGCTCGAAGTGCCCCCCTCCTTGTCCCCACCGCAGCGCTTGCAGAAGCGGCGATGGCAGCGGAGCGCAGTCGAGATGTCAACGTCGTGTATGCACCGCTCGAGTGCGACGCAGAAGGGGCCGATGTCATGACAGTTGGTGTCGCGACTGTCCGCCTACCCATCCGAAGACGCCACATAGATGAAGCCGAAGAGGCGTTCCAGGGTCACCAAAAGGAGAAGGAGCGAAGAGAGGGCCTTCTCGCTTGTCTTTCCGTCGGATACGATGGCCAGCCGGCGACGAGCGGCAGATGTGATGTTCTCTGAAAATGCAATTAAAAAAGGGCAAAAAAAAAAGATAAGCGTCAAAGGCGAGCAGGAAAGAGCAACAACACCGACAGAGACGTGCCAAAGAAGGAAGCCGAAGGCGTGTGCGGCCCGAGTCTTGTCGCTCATGCGCAAGTTGCCCAAAACCCGATCCTCTGGGTGTCACTAAAATATGGTTGCGTGCACTCCCACCCCGGCCAGCAGTTCACCAGCAAAAACGTATGCGTGGTGGGATGTGTGAGCAGCGACAACAGAAAAAGAGCGAGAGGGACAAGATGGATGTATCACACGTGCGGGGAGCGAACGAAAGCAGATGCGGTGCAAAACACCTACATGCGCGGCGGCGAAACGGCCACGAGGGGCGCCTACAAAGGACGCGAGCAAAGGATAGCGGAAAAGTAGACGGGCTTAGACTTTGGGCTGCTGGAGATGGGGTGCTGTCCCGTGTGTCGTTCTACGAGACAACAGCGCGCTGTATTTGCACACACGCATAACTCAGGGGAGGGGAGGGGGGAGCATGAGATAGCCATCAGAAGAGGACTGAAACGATAGCTTTCTCGCCTCTGTCGTTACACCACGCATGTGCCGGAACCTTTTCCGCTCTTTTACACCACAACGCCATCCTCGTTGCTCGTCTCCTTGATTGCATTCTACTAATTTCGGTATTGTTACAATTTTGTTGTTGTTTTGAAAAAAAAAAACAACCTGAAGAATGAAACTTCGCTCTGTAAACGCACCAACACGAACGCACAGCGCTTGCAAACAGAGAGAGAGAGAGAGAGGGCAGCGCACCCCTCACGGATGCGCGCCCATTTCGCGTTTACTGTCGAAAAAACGCGTGTGCAAGGTGCGGATAGAAATGTAGACGCGTCATACTCGCCACACGCAAGCAGGCGTCCTTTAATCCATCACGCAGGCAACCCGTCGCCACTGATGCTCCTCAACCTAGCCTTTCCTTCTCCTACGCTCCTTGACAACGCTAAGCAAGCTCCGCCGCAAGCGAGTTCCGACGCTGCCGCTGCACCTCTTGCCACTCGGCAAACTCCTCGTCCGTCATGCGCATCAGAGGCGCGAGGGCCGATTTTTTCATGCGTAGCGGGTCGTAGTTGGCGCTGGCCAAGGATCGGTGCGCCTCCGCATAGTAGCTGCGAACGGCATCGATCGGCTGCTCCGTGCGCTTCAACAGTGAGGTGGAGACTTTGGTGTTTGCCAGAGCAGCGTCACGGATGCGGATATAGCGGCGCTCGGCGCGAATGAGGCGATGCACCAGAAGACGGTACCACTCGTGAAGGAATGGCAGGCTGCGGCGCTGACTCAGCGGCACCACGCGGAGGAAGTGGATCAGCTGCACCTCCCAGTGCCCCAACTCATCCATGGCATCGAGGAACTCGCCATGGACATCGTAACCGGGTCGAGGGGCGTAAACGCGCTCTTCCCACTCTTTCAGTCCCCGGCCGCCCGTCTTCTCCTTGTCCAAATCCACGTCGCGGCGGGTCCACACCGGGTTCTCGGGCGTCACGGCTCTCTCCGGCCACGGATCCGGCGCCATAAGCGCGTAGGCGTTCATGAAGTTCTTCGTGTACACCGGCGCAGGGGTGACGGGCCGAGCTGCACCACAAGAGGCTGAGTCCGTCGCAACATCCTCGGCAGCATCGCGGCCACACTCGCCAAAGAGCGGCAGCAGGCGGTGCAGGTGAAAGTCAGGTGGGAACGGAATGAACTTCGCGGCGTTTTCCTTTGCACTTGGCGGTTTTCGGCCGTACTCCTCCTCGTACATCCGCTCTTGCGTGCGCTTATACACAAAGTCAGAGGTTGGCTTCTCGCCCATGTCGCGCAGAAGGAGCGCGTCGTGCAGGACGTCGCCGAGGATGGCGTCCGCAGTGCGCTTGCGGCGGTTGCGGCGGCGGTTGCGGCCACTCGCCACCGCGTCCACCTCCTTCGCCAAGTTGGTATCCGGTGCCGAAGTGGCAGTGGAGTCAACGGTGGAGTCGCACGCTGGTGATGTGGCGATCGCTGCCGTCTGCGCGTCGCAGCTGCTTGCAGCATCGCAAGCCGAGAACTTCCTCTTCGCCGTCAGCGTATGCTCGACAGCCCTGAGGGGGTCCTTGTGACCGAACGCGTCCTCTTCAGAGTAGCCGGGGGTCTCGACGATCGGCTCTGTGAACCCCTCATCGGCATTCATGAACGACATAAACGGCATCGACGCGGGGTGGTGCGAGTGCCCCGTATTTACAGGGTTTCGCCTATTTTCGCCGCCCGCGCTGAACTCGCCCTTACCAGTGAACAGGGCAGAAGAAGCGGAAGCGCGCTGTGGTGGCGGTGGAGTGCTGCTGCACAGACGCGTCGTAAGAGAGAGCGGCAATGACAGGGTGCTTCGACCGACTCGCAGTTGCCTCTGGTCAGCGTTGTGGCGGCCGTGGCACACGAGTGCGCCAAAATGTCGAGCTACACGATGCATGGGATGCCGCAGGAAGGGTAATGGAGAGGTGGCACAGTCCTCTTTATCCGTCCGCTTTCTCTCTTGGAAGCTCTACGAGGAACCTGGACGGAAAACGGTGTTGTGCAGCGGCGGTGAGAGCGAGGGATAGCGAGTCCCCCACACGGAGCGACAAAACTAAAATGTGAGGGAACACAAGGAGGAAAAGAAAGAGGGGGAAGATGGCGACAAGCATGGCAGAGATGAAGCTCTCTCTGCACGTGCGAGCGTGTAACAGTTATCGACGGAGACACAGGTGGGCACACCGAGGCACGACCTGACTTTGTGTGTGTGTGTGTGTGTGTGTGTGTGTGTGTGTGTGTGTGTGTGTGTTGGAGGGTGCGGTGCACACGATATAGTGGCGGGGATGGCAGCAGATGGAATGGGAGGGAGGCAAGCGGCGACGCGTTTGGCTCTCCTTTCGACATTTTGCGGGAGAGACGCACGTAGCGTGCATGAGCGACGGGCCCGAAGAAGCACAAGAGCAAAGGAAAAGCACAGCGCATCCGAGCTCAACCGCTACTGCGTGTGTTTAGCATTCAGTGGCATGTCTGGTAGCTGTTTCTCGTCGGCCACCAGCCTTCTTTTCGGCCGTGCATGTGTCGGTGCGACGTGTACACTCGGCGCAGTCGACGCTCTGTCCGTTGTTTACGAGCCGTGCGTGCATAGGTGTGGGTGCGCCACTCTACCTGATTTTCTGAGCGTAGAAAGCAGAGTACCAAGTAGGAGTACATCTGCGTAGCAGATCAACAGCAGTAAAGCAGTGGCAGAGAGTACAAAAACACGTCTGGTGCTTCCGCGTGGGCGCGCATGAGCTTCTTTGAGGTACACCTCAGAGGGAAGAGCAGAAAAAATTTCTTGCACCGCTTACCGGGCCTGTTCGCTGAGCGTCCACCGCTGCACGTACACTTCCAGTGCCTCGCCGATATACACATCGAGCGAAATCTTCGCGCAACGTAGGGCGCGAAACGCCGCTAGTGCAGGCGGTGGCGGTAGTGCGAGTTGGTCTGCTTCTTGGTATGGGCCCACAGGGAGGCATCCCTTTGCGGAGGCGTTTGCTGGGGTGGATGCTGTAGCACTGGACGTCACCGGCTCATCAGCGGGACACGCGAGCCCGTAGCTCAAAAGAAAGAGTGCATGTTGAAGCCAATGGTTAGGCTGCTGAGGACGGGCGGGCGTTGCTGCAGTGTCCACCGTGGTTGGTGGTGCTCTTCCAGGCGCCTCCGTTACGCAACTGAGCAAAGTGCAGCCGCCAAGTCGGGTTTGACCTTGCTGGCGGCCGGCGGCGTTGGAGCACCCCAGAATGTGTTGCATGTACAGGGCCATCGCCTGTGCCCCGTCCAGCGCACGAACCGCCTGACTCAAGGCTCCATATGATTGCCCGACAGGGTTCGGTGAGGGAAGCCGGCGCGACAACGACGCAGATGGAAGCAAGGGAAAGCTGGGAGAAGCACGCACCTGTTCACGGGACGAAGGCGACAGCGTGCTCGACTGCGCCGGCGCGGGTTCCGCTCCACTCTCCTTGGCAGCGGAGCTGTGCTGCCTCCCTGAAGATGTTGGCGCCGCCGCTTCCGCTGGCGAATTGGCCGCGCCATCCCGCCTCTCCGGTGGTGATGCTGAGCGCCTGGCGGACTCCTCCTCATCGGAATCGCTGGTAGCACCCTTCTCACGGCCTGACAGCGCACCCAGCCGGTCGCGCAAGTGTAGGCGGGCGGTTGCAGCGACGTTTTCCCAAAAGGCCTGCACAAGGCGCCGCGCCGCCGCTTTGGCGCACGACGACACGGGACTGGCTGCCTCATCGACACACATGGCACCATTTACCTCCGGAGCGAGACAGCGCCACAAGTCCTGCGCAACGGCGTCCTTTGGCTGAGTGTCACCGCTCTTTATCATCGCTGCCTCGTCCATGCTGGCGGCACATCGCGCACCGCCATTACTCTCTGCCGTGGCTGCGGCGATGACGCCGCTGTAGGATTGAATAAGAGCTAGTATGCGCCGTACCACGGATTTGTTCTGCTGAACGACGCGCACCACGGTCTCCGCCAATAGTGTCTTGACCGCATCGCCATCCCCTGACGGCCCACTCATGTCGTTGAGGCAGCCGCCATTCTCGAGCAAAGACACGGTTGCCACTCCGCCCTGAGCACAGTCTTCATGCCGCAGCATGGGAGGCTGGGATGAAGAGGGCACTGTCACGGCCGAGCGTCGCGCCGGGCAGGCAGCACGTGGTTTATGCTCATCATCCCTTCCAGAATCTTGCGCTTCCCCCTCACTACTCCCCGCTCCCGATGGTGACGCGACGGCCACGGCGCCTTGCTCTTGAAGATATGCAGCGAAACGCGTGTACAGAAATGCAGCCAACGGGTTTGTGGCGCTGAGCTGCTGGTGCGATGTACGGCACTCGTTGACGGTCTCGTCGGCCGTCTCCGTGCGTGCCAGTCGCGCCAATTCAACACAAGCGAGGGCGCAACAGGACGCAGTCGACGACACCGAACTGGGCGACCGCAGCGTAGGATTCTGCGAAGCGGCGGTGGAGAGCGTTTCGCGATAAGCCGTGGTGGTCGCCGTCGCCGTGGACGCTTGTGGGGAACACCAGCGCAGCTCTGCGACATCGGCGACTTCGCAGTACATCTCAGCGGCGGACAGCGAGGACGGGGGTGCGATCTGCGGAGAATGCGAAGTCGAAGAAATATCCAGTGCACCCCGAAGCAACTTCTCTGGCTGAAATAGCGATCGACGCGCGAGCAGTGCGGTAAGCAACGTTGTCTCCTTGTCCATCGCGATCCTGCGGGAAGGGTACGCGCCAGCGCCGCCCGAAGAGTCATCGGCGCTCTCTCTCTCATTCACATGTCCAGACACGCCGAGCGGAAGAATGAGCAACGCTGGGGACTCGAGCACACCACGAAGCCACGTCACGGTTAACGCCACAACATCAGCAACACTGCCTGCCGGAGACGCTACAGGATGCGAGGTAGGAAGCACCCTGGTGGCGGCAATGTCCACGGCAAGGTCACGTGCGGCGGCGCTGAGAACCAGAAAGCCCCCAGCAGCGTCACCTGGTGCAGTGATGGCGCACGAGTCGACGGTGGGGACGCAGGGAGCCGCGACGGCAAAATCGGACAGCTCAGCCAACACTGGCCCAGTTGCAAATTCTGGGGCGACGGAGAGCGCTGCCTGAAACTCAAGCAGCCGTTGCACCTGCACCGACGACTCGCATCGAGCAGCCGAAGAAGACGGTATGCGCTCCTGGCAGCTGTGAGCACGACCCGGGTCACTCACCCGGTCGAGGGCTACGCCGGCGGCTTCGCCATCGCTCTCGATCTCCGCGGCCAGACAATCTCCTCGAGGATCATGCGTCGGCTGCAGCTGCTTCGCCTCAATGTATGCCGCGTTCACCGCTGCCCCCACCCGTGACAGAAGTGCCAGAAGAGCGCGCGGTGACAGATCCCAAATAGAGCTCTGGACCACGTTGCCCAGGCCAAGGCCCTCACTGAGCCGCAGGCACACACGCACACGCGGCCACGCCAATGGAGGCGTCCACCCCAGTCGCACCCACAGGCCCCACAGCTCCTCTATAGGCCACACCCGCTCACTCCCGCGAACACCTGAGTCGTCCTCGCTGCGCCCCTCAAGGGCGCTATCCTTGAAGAGGGCCTCGGTGGGGCTGCGCAGCACCGCGGCTGCTCCGGAGCTGCTCGTGACGACGGTTCCAGAAAGTGACCCGAACGACGCGACCCACTTTCCTGCCTCCTCCTCTATCGAGTGCCGCACAAGCGCGTCCTCGGCCAGTACGCACCGCCGCAGCGCACTGTAGAAGGCGTGATAAGCCGTTGCACTCCTTGTCCACTTGCCCAGATGTGGACTGACAAAGCCGTTTGTGATGTCAAAGTCAGCGGCGCAGCACCACTCAGAGAAGTAACAGCTGCGAAGCAGGAAGTCGCGCTCCAGTATCCGAAGTCGCAGAGCAGATACCTCCGGTGCCGCAGGGTCGGCGCCTCCGCGGTTGCAGCGGCAAGAGTGCAGAAACACGGCGGCCGGCAACAAAGGTGTCGCGTGTGCGGCCAGCCGCTGACGCCCCTCTGCCTCATCTTGTCGCCCCGCCGTGCTGTCACGGAGCCTCTTGCGCGACCGAAGAGCGGCCGCCTGGCACATGGTAGAAGACGACGGGTCGGTTGAATGCGCGCCGTCATCTACAGCGAGGCGAAGCATGTGGGATGGGGGGTGGCGCGCTAGGCGGACGACTTGCACGCTGTCACCCTCGGCGGCGGCACAATCAGCGGAGTTGCGGTGATATTCGTCCTGCACAAGCAGCGGAAACGCGGAGAGACCCAGAGCTGCACTGTGCAAGGGCTCTTCGCTGTCGCGCTCCGCAGTCAGCAGGGGTATCACCCATACCTCCGTGAGCGTCAGTGGAAACGCTGTGGCGCCGGCGTCCGTCCTGAACGGACAAGTGCGTGTGGCAGTCGCAAAGCGCTGTTGCAGCAGGCGCCATAGGCCCTGCGACGCCTCAGCTCCCCTCTCACCTTTCATGGCGTTGACGTTGCTTAGGTGTGCAGCGAGGGATGCTGTCTGCTCCTTTGGGGCACCGCCGTGCCCAACGCGCGTCACCCTCGGCCTCCTCGAGGCACGCTCTGACTTCCCTGCTGTCTTCGTCGCGGCTGCTTCTGCGGGCTGCGGCGGTGCAGTCTGTGTAGGCCCTGCCGCATGGTGTGTCCGGGAGCTCGCCAGGTAGACGCCGCCAACGTCGATGCACAGCAGATGATGCCCTGCAGGGGGAGAGACATCTGCGGCGACGCCGCGACGTGCAGCGCAGACCAGAGAGCGACTGAAATCAAAGTCGGCAAACTCGGCACCTGCAGTAGTGTGTGGAACGTGCGTCCACATTAGGGACGAGTGTTCAGTGCTCTCAGCACTAGAAACTCTGTCAACGTGTTGATCGCAAGAAAGCGACTCGTCCACAGCTTCTGTTGCCGCCGCACTGGCGCGCGCCCTCAAAGTCGCGTCGTTGGCCTGCCTATCGCGAGTTGCAGGGCCGCTGGTGCATGAGACACCTGCATGCAGGTGAGGTAAGCGCGCCAGGCTCAGCAGGCGCTGCCATTGCCGCATCTCGCGCGCCGCCGCCTCATACCGAGCGGCCGAGAAACGGCTCGGCGAGTCTGGCATGGCAGCCAAGCTACATGAACCTGAAACGGAAGCAAACACCCACGCGGCATCACTGAGTACACCTCGAGTGGCACCCGCTGCTGCACTTGTCTGATCAGCAGCTCCTCCGTCTTCTCTGTGAAGCTCGTCAGCGTAGTTCGTCGATGTTGCCCGCCCCGCCACAGCGGCGACAGCGCGACGCAGCGCTGCAACGTCAGCGGCAACTGCGAAGACCAGCATGCACACCGGACGGCCGCCCTGATCTGTGCGCATTTGGTAGCCAAGACACACGCAATCGTAGCGTACATATATATATATATATATAGCTTCTGCTCTCGCCCTCCACGCACGCGCAAGCCAGAGGTGAAAAGGGAAGGTGCCGCCTATCTCGTTGTATCACGTTTGCTGGGTGTAGTGCAGCAGCGACGCGTACACGTGCCTCGCGGTCGACGTGAAGGAACTGTTGCGGCAGTCGCGTAACAGAGGGTACGGGCAAAGTGAGGGCGGGGTGGTGAAAAAGAGAAAAGAGGGGTACCGAAGAGAGGTGGTTGTGCAATGCGGCGGGAGACGGAGTGTGCTACGAAGCATGTGAGTCCTTCTTGCTCGCAGCGCCGCCCACGAATGATGGCAGCAAGACGCACTTAAAAAGCCCTGAAAGCAATGCACTCCAGTGCGCCCTCGAGCCGTCGTGATCTTGCGCATCCTTTGTCCTCACTCCTCCTCCACTCGATGATTAGTGGTGTGCTTTACCGGAGATGTGAACCCTCGCAGAGAAAGAGGGAGCAACGAAGACCACAGCTCGCCGAAGTCAGCGCGCACGCCGCCCCTCACTAAGCAACGAGAGCCCCCGCCTTCTCGGTCTGCTCTTCCACATTGGCCCCCTCCCTCCTTCCAGCTGGGCGGCGGGCGAAGGATGGGGAGAAGGGGGGAGGCGCACACGCACGTGTTAGGGTGCGTTTTGGCAAGTCGGCGAGCAGCTTGGGAAGCAGCCCAAACAGGTCCGCATGCGAATGTGTGAGTGTGTGCATGTGCTGGGGAAAGAAGCGAGAGAGGCTTCAGCTCACCTGTGTGAAGCGCACCGCCAGCTTCGCCATCTCGCGTGGCCCTCCACCTCCCACCCACCCATGCCAAGCCAGAGGGAGAACCCGTACACTCGGACCGCCTGTCAAAAAAATGGTTGAAGGCGCATTATGCGCCATTTCCACCGCGCGCTGGCCGCTGGCAAAAGCGGTGTGCGGATCCACGCTGTCACGGCACCGTTGCCCATCTGCATGTCGCTGTCCAGTTTGTGGATCATCCAGCGCGAGAGGTGCGGCAGCCTCACCTTGCCAAACCCTTCACGCATGTACGCCGGAATGTGATCGGTGCCGCGTTCACGGTACTTGAAGTAGCCCCACGTATCCCACGCGTGCCCCTCGCAGTAGCTGTCCGGCACCCCAAAGTACACGTATTCGCGCACCGAGCCTTGCTGTCGGATTTGCGCTGTCGGATCGCTGTTCATGATCATGTCGGAGAAGAGCACGATGCTCGGTTCGTACTTCTCCAGTGCTGCCTGATTCTTCATCTTGATGATCGGGTTCGGCTTGAATTCAGCCTGCTTGCTCTGCGGAATCACCATCAGGTAGGGGTTCGTGTTGGGGTTCTCGTGCGTGTGAATGACCGGGACCGGCAGCTTCTTGGTTGCGTTCAGCAGTGCGCCAAACTTGCCCGTACGCGCGCCAAGGAACAGGATTGGTGCGTTTTTCGCCTTCGCCTCGGTAATCAAGGCGTGTCGTTCGGCCAGGTAGCCAGCCACGCTGTCAACGAGCTCTCGCGTGTACACCATCGACTGTGCCGTGACCATGCACAGATACGCGAGGGTGTTGAAGGGCTGGTAGTAGTTCCAGAATAGGCAGTACCACTCCTCAAAGGTCAGCGACGCCTCCTTCTCCACGTTGCAGCGATCCAGCGGGAGACGCGAGATGTCCTCAAGCGACGAGAACATGCCCTGCCGCCACCACAGCGGCTTGGGCATCCCGAGCGACTTCAAAAGTGTGTCGTACTTTGGCGCGTAGTTCGGGTAGAAGCAGCGCTCGATTTCGGCGTAGTCGATGTTCTTGGCCTTCAGAAAGTTGTTCCCGAGGAACTCGGCGTACAGCATCGCGATCGCTTGCAAGTGGCCGTCCTTGTCACGCTTATCGGCCACTTGGAGACGCTCGCGCAGGTTGTCGAAGCGGCTGGCCTCGAACTTCGGGTTAATGCCGCCGGTGAGCTGGGTGAACTTCGCCGCTGCAGTTTTGCTGTGGAACCGGTTCACCGGAGGCACCTCAAACGTGTAGCCGTTGAGCGTGCCAACTTTGCTGTAGATGTTGCTCGCCTCCTCGGAGGTGTACTGGATGCCAAGCATGGTCGGTGTGCCGAACGTGTTCTTGGCCCCTCGGGTAGAGCTATCCCGCTCTCGCAGCTGCTGCCGCTGTTGCCGGCGTCGGCTGCTGCTGCTACCCGCAGCATCGCCACTTGTGCTCCCTTCCGGTTTCTCCGCTGCCTCGTCGGCATGACGGCTTTTGTCGCATGTACCGAACATGCTGCCGCTGTCCGTTTGTTTGTTTTCGCGCCCGTTTGTAGTGCGCGTGGGCGTGCCGATCGATTTCCCCGAATCCCCCCTGTGCCTTCTTTCGTGCCAGGGCCGTTGGCTATGTGTGCGCTCGCGAAGCTCTTCGCCGTCACGTGCGGTGCCTGTTCCTGCGTGCGTATGTGTGGAGCGGGGAGGGGTATTCACCAAAGTGCCGACGCCTCCAAACCTGAGCACGGGTAGCGCGCAGAAAGACGGAGACACGGATGGTGCGTGAGCGCTATGCAATGATTTGCAGGCAGCGACGCACACAGAGAGTGCCGGGGTTAGCGGATGAGACTGCATGTGGTGAATGCGAGCAGGAGAATTATCGAAGGGGAGAGGTGCAAGAAGACGCAATACAGAAAGCAACATCACGGAAGACACGCACGCGCATCAATCGCACCCGCGACTCCTCCCCGATCTCACGGTATGGTCGTGGTAGGCGCTCTTTGGAGAGCACGAGGCTCGTGAGGGCCTGTACGCCTGGAAGCTGGCCTCGCCCCTTCGCTGCCTTTCTGCATTACCTCTGAGAGGCCAAGAGCGTAGAGCACGACGCGGCCTGCAGACTTTACCTGTCGGTGAAACAGCAAGATCTGCTGCTGCAGCTGGCGTGCCTCTCGCTTTCGCAGTGCGTATGTGTGTGTGTTTGTGTGTCTGTCTGTCTGTGGGTGCATGCTGCGACTCCGTTATGTTAGGATACTCTTCGAGAACCCGCGGTGTAATCAAATGATGGGGCCGGGGAAAAGCCGGGAGGGAAGGAAGCAAAGAGAAGGGAAGGGAAGGAGGGAAAACAGAAGCCACCCGCAGTTGCCCATATTCCATCTCTCTTGCCTGCGCTGTCTCCTACCCCTGTCTCGCTGCCCCTCCCCCCTCCCTTCCCGCCCCCGCCTCAAAGCCACCTCACCATCACCACCACTACAGCAACGACGACATGAATTAAACATGAATGTGTACTGGTAATGTTCAGAAGCGGACACACATAGCGACAACGACAACGGCAACGGCAACGACTTATACACAGGAAGACGTCAGGGTGAGCTGGAAGGGCAGAGATAGAACCGTGCAGCGCCCACGACTATTTACGAGCCGCCATGTCTGGTTGTCTTCTCCGTTGTGTTTCCTCTCTCCCTCGCTCCTTCGTGCACAACGACTTTTGTCGCTTTAATGCCCTCACCAGCAAGCCTGGCTCCATACGGAAGGGAAGGGGACGGAGAGACGAAAAGGGAAGAGCGAAAAGAGAGCACGAGTGCGCGCGTGTGGGGGTGTGTGAGTGAGCGACGTAACAACCAAAAAAGGGAGGGAGAAAAGGGGGAAAGAACAAAAACACCCACAACTCCCTCGTGCCCACATACATGCACACACCGAAGGCAGCAACAGCAAAGCCTCAATCATCATCTTGTCTGGTACTCCACGCCAAAAACTACACAAAGGCGGAAAGGGAAACGGAAACAAAAAAAAGCAAAGGAAAGGGGCACGCAACAGAAGACAGCCTTAGCTCAACACGTGACCACTACCCACGCCGACACAGACACATATACGCGTGCAGACGCGAGAGAGAGAGAGAGGGGGAGGAGGGGGGAAGAGAACAAAGAGTAAATGCCCAGGGTCGCGCCAGTCAAGACCAACAGGAAAAGCGAAACGAAAGGGGGGGGGCGGCGGCACACGGGGTAGGGGGTCGAGTATGAAAAGAGGTCCACATACCCCAGCCCTTGAAAGTGAGTCGCTCAAGAGTCACCGCTCTCTTTGCGTGTCGTTTGCGCCTCCTTCGCACCCCGAAGGGCTCTACCCTTTTGAGGCCGACGCGTCGGCCCACTCTCACTCTCGCGCACATCTAAATGTCATAGCTGAACGTTGGCACATGTGCAGCAGAGTCGCTGCTGCGGTCGCTATCATCGTCGTCCTCGCTTTCCGACTTACTTTCCACTGCCGGAGAGGGCGCTTCCGTGAGTGCGACGGCTGCCACGTCGCTATGCTCCGCCGCACCAGTCGCCACGCCGACTGTCGCCAAGGGGGCCGCTGCGGCTGCCGCCGTTGCTGTTGGCTGCAACACGGAGAGGCCGTTGTTGCTGTGGATAAGCACCGACTGCAGCACCGGCGGCGGCAGCTCCGCGCCGTGAGCAAGCTTGCAGTACGGCGTACCAGGTGAGAACTCCGCGATGCCGCGTCGCTGCGCCGTGTAAGAAGGTGAGCCCTTCAGTCGGCTCACGAGCAGCTTCAGGCCGTGCTGCAGCACTGTAGGGATGAGGTAGGGCGTCTTCATGGCACTCTCCGGTAGTCCAAAGTCACTGTTGGCGCTCTTCAGCACGGCACTGAGCTTCTCGCTCTCATTCGCCTTCACGCGTTCCTCCACCTGCAGCTGCATGCACCGCATCTGGGCGCACTGGATGCGGCGCAGCTGCAGAATCTGCTGTGCGGTGAGGGTGTCGCACTGAAAGGTGCGGCGCACACCAGAGTGACTGACGGCCATCAGGAACGATGGGGTGGCGCCGCTGTCCTGCACCGAGTAGTGGAGCTTGTAAGAGAAGACGAGCAGCACCAGCGCGAACAGGTCTGGCTCCACCTGCGAGGCGAACACGGCGAGCACTTTGCGCTGAATTGTCTGTAGCGAAAGCGGCACGCTAATCTTGGTGCGGTCCCACGGGCACACGGTCGGCACAGACTCGTCCTTGAGACACTTGAGCGGAAAGAACATACCGTGCCCCACAAAGCCCTTCCTCTGCGCGACAGGGCCGTCCAGCTGCACCTGAATCGCCAGCTCTGTGTGCGATGCCACGAGCATGAGCACAAGGAGCTCAGCATTCTGGTTAAACTGGGCATTGAGTACGTCGATATCCGTGACGTCCGGGAACGGCAGCACCGAGCTCACCTGCTCCTTCATCTGCGAGAACAAATTCAGTGTATCAACGACGCGGGTGCGACTCAGACTGCGCTCCTGGCACCACTCCTCCTGCGCCTCCTCGGACAGCCCGTCGCGCTGCATGCTCATGTACTCGAGGATAACCTCCATGGAGCAGATCAAATCACTCTGCAGCGAGCCGTGGTAGCGCTGCATAACGTTCGACACGTGACGCACCATCGCCACGCGCTCCATGCGGTCGCTGACGGTGTACGGCACGTGGAACGGCGACTTGGAAGACTCAATGGCGGCCGCCAGCATGCTCAGCGTCGGGGTTCCGTACAGTAGGCCGAAGAAGACGTTTGTGGCAGCCGCGACCGACACCGGCGAGCGGGCCGCGATGACGCCCCGCAGGGTCATGAAGTAGCACTGCTGGAAAGCCTCTGCGTCGGCCTCTGGAATCGCGGCCTCGACAGAGTCCTCTTCGTCTCCGTAGCCCTTGCCGCCGACCTCGTCACTGCTGCCGGGGCCCTCTGCCGCCTCTTTTGTAGCCGGGGAGTTCTTTGCCGCATCGGCAGGAGCAGTAGAAAGGGCCGCCGGGGCCGCCGCGAGCGCCTCCTCGATCAGGGCATTCCAGGGCGAGTCCATGACGTGCGTCGTGCGCTGGCGGTCAAGCGACACCCGCTCCGCGTCCGCCATGGGGTCGTCCTTGCGAATGATATGACCGCCATCCTGTAGCAGGTGAAGGCTGTAGGCAAGAGCGCCGCGCTCTGGCTTCTCGTTGCACAACTGGAAGAAGGCGAACGGCTTTTGCGTGATGAGCAGGGAGTGAAGGACGAGCTCAGTGAGGACGGCGTTCTTGATGCGATTATCGGATTCGCGCAGCGCCTTGTGGTGGTCGCGGCTGAGCAGACTGAAGTAGAAGCCCTGCTGCACACGGCCAACACGGCCGCGGCGCTGCTGCGCGTTCGACGTCGTCTCCCACAGTAGCCGAAGTGGCGGGAAAGCATAGCTTGTCTTCTCCTTCTCCGAGACCTGCGGTCGCTTGCCTGTCCCGGAGTCGATCACAAACACCACGTCCGGCAGCGTCAAGCTCACCTCGGCGATGTCTGTGGCGACGTAGACCTTCTTGCGGGTTACGGCTGGCCGCGCGAGGGCCTCCTGGATCAGGGACAGCTCGACGTCGCGGTACCACGCGATCGGCTCCAGTGACTCCTCCAGGCTCTCGCGAATCCATGTCGTCATCAGCTCCACTTGCGTACGACCAGGCATGAACACAAGCACGCTGTCCTGCGTCGCCGTGTTCTTGGCCAAGTACTCAAGCAGCTGTTTGCACACGAGAATGATCTGATGCATCTGCTCCGATGTTACCATGTTGTTGCTATCCTGCGGCAAAATCGGTGCAGTGCGGATGCCGGTGAGGCGTTGCAGGTCCTCGATGAAGTACTCCTGCACAGGGTACATGATAGGGGAACGGGCGTAGGTGCCAACCGTAAGGCCGTCAAAGAAGCTCTGCCACTCCTCCACCTGCGCCGTCGCGCTGCACAGGACAAGCTTAAAGGCACCTGGGTGTTTATGCAGCCACAGCTTCAGCATCAGCAGAATGACCTCCACATCCGGTGTGCGCTCGTGAAACTCGTCGACAATGATGTAGGAAAACGGCAGCTTTTCCTTGAACTCGTGCCACAGAAAGTAGATGAAGAGGGAGTAGGTTGTAACGTACATTATCTTCGTCTCACCAAGGTCGCCGATATGCTCTCCGCGCACCGAGTAGCCTACCTCTTCACCGAGCTCCGCGTCAAGCACCTCGGCGACGCGCTGGGCAAGGTTGATCGCAGCGGTACGGCGCGGCTGCGCGTTCACGACGAGTGCATCCGGGTGCGCCTTGTGCAGGGCCATTGGGATACGGGTGCTCTTGCCCGTACCGGTATCCGTGACGACAAACGTGACGTCGTGAGTCTCAATCAGGGACAGGCACAGCTCCTCATCTAGCGTGCCAATCGTGCCCATCTTCGTCGCCTGCTGCGCCCGCAAGTCATCCCCGATGTTCTCGTTGTCGTTCTGCTGCGCGTACTCATCCTGGAAGCGCTTCGCAACGACCGGATCGATGTCGGCAACATGAGCGAGGGGAGTCGCTTTGATCTGCTGTGGCGGCGCCGATGGCAGATGACGCTGCTGGTGGCACGGTGGCGGTAATTGGCGGTTGTTCATCCTCTGTGCTCGGTTGCCCCTGCCGTAGCGGTCTTGTTCACGCTGCACTGCCACACGCGGCGGCAATGCGGCGTAGTAGTTCAGCCGTGCCTGTGGCTGCTGCATGAGCTGCTGCAGCTTCTTTATGGGCGAGTCGGCGGAGCTCGCAGCCGCAGCGGGCGTGGGTGTCGCGGCAGCAGCCACTGTCGCAGTTGACGGTGGTGGTGGATACGGCGCTATGCGAGCGTGAATGCTCATCTGCTGCAGTGCTAAGCAGATATCCGCGGGTCGGGATGCGGCGGCAGAAGCAGAATCAGGAGCGCCGGCTGGCGCAGCAGCGGGAATCGGGGTGACAGTCGGGGTTGTCGTAGCGGGTGTATCGACAACGGGTGCCGCGGCGACAGCAGGCAGTGGTGAGGTTGGTGTCGGCCGAAACGACGATGCCGTGTTGGCTAACATGGGAGCCGGAGGGGGCACTGATGATCGCGCGGAGGCGGTCTGCTGTGAAAGAGGCTGCGGCAGCGGATACGGAAGGCGCTGAGAATGCGAACTCTGCTGCTGCCGCAGCAGCGGAGGCGACAAGAGCGACCCGGGAGCTTTGGGGGATGGGGCACTGAAGGGAGCCGCAGCCGACGGGGGCGGTGTACCTGATGACTGGCTGAGAGGAGCCGGCATCCCAGGAAGCTGGGACCGCGGTACCGGAGGAGGTATACCGGCGTGCGGTTGTGGCTGCGGAAGAGGAGCCGCAGCGACAGGTGCTGCTGGCTCTGCGGCCTCGTTAAAAGCCCCGCGACTCGACACGGGTGCCACCGGTGAATGTTGAGAGAGGGGCTGAGAAGTAGGCAGCCTGCCTTGCGACTTCGCGACGCCTGCGGAGAACGGCACTGGCGGTCGATTCTGCATCCGCATGAAGGCGGAGGCCGGTTGGGTCGGGTCTGCGCGGCGCGCTTGTGCCGAATGCGGAAGTGGGATGCCAGAAGTCGCGGCGCTCGCCCACTGTGGTGGGCCCGACAGTGTAGAGGGTGCAGGCCGCGCTGAGTGGGCCGCTGCAGCTGGAGAGGGGGTGTTGGTGTGTGTGCTCGGAGGAAACACTAACGATCCACTCGGCACTGGCATGGAAACGTGACCCAGTGACGCCGGCGGCGGCGGGGGTGGCGCGCCGGTCGGTGCAGCCGCCAGAAAAGGCTGTTTGTTGTCAGCGGAACCCAGTGCGGCCCCTCGCGGACCTGGCGCAGCCATCGGTACTGGTGGCACTTGGTCAGACTGCGCTACACCCGTCAACTTGGGAGGTAGTCCGGATTCTATGCTTGGACCAGCATCCGGATACCCCATCGCAGGGGGCAGTACTGCGGCGGAAGCGCCTGCGACTCTCACGGGCGGCCTGCCGCCTCCGACTAGTGAGAGAGCGCTAAGCCCGGAGGCCGCCGCCGGGTGCGGCGACGTTGTGTTGACGGTAGCGGCTGGGGTGCTGAGCCCGGCAAGCAAGACGGACAGCGGCACATCAGATGCTGCGCCGCTGTGGCTCAGCCTAATAGACCCACCATCGCCGGAAGGGACCGGCGGCGATACTTGGCTCCTTCCGTTCGGGGACTGTGCAAGTCGGAGAGCGGCCAGATTGTAGGTGATGGGGTTGCGCGCCGGTGCGCCACCACCGCTGCCCGGTCTCTCAGCACGGTTCGGATTGTGGCCGCTCATGATGCTGGAACAGCACTGTGACAGCAATAGCACTGGAGAAATCGATACGGAAGAGAAAGACAGAGGTCAGTGTGCAATCACCTCAACACGCCGAGGCACAACGCAGGTGCCTGTTTTGCAGACAAACAACCCAGGCACACACACTGCACAAGAGTGGCAAACCGACTTCGCGACCCGCTGATCTTTGTTGTTGTTTGTTTTTTTCGGGAAGGAGAGCGGGTTCAGCTTCGTTCCACTCATGCAATCAATACCGCAGGCACCTACATGTATGTACGAGTAGATGTGGGGAAGTGCAGGGGTGCATGTTTCATGGTGCGAGAAAAGGCGGAGATGTAGGCAAAGGAAAAAGCCGGCAGGGCACAGTCAAAACTGGAGCGAGCTGATGCGCACCGAGCGATTTGTATCATTCGTCCTTTGAGAAAGGGGGAAAGTGGTGGGGCGGTGGCGGGGCAGCGCACGCGCATGCATTTTCGCCGTTGCATGCACTCCGCCAACACCCCGAGCGAAGGTTGAACAACATGCAGAAGCTGGCATCTCGCGCATGCCCAGCAGTGGAAATGTATGCCCTGTGCCGTCAGGGGATGGTTTTCCGTTCGTTTTCTTTTCGTCTTTGCGGAGATAGGGCTTGCTGCCATGCCGCCTCTTTCACTGATAGGATAATGGGTGGGCCATGGATGAGACACGCTAACGCCACAAAAAAAGTTCACCATTGGAATGGAAAGTCATGAAGAGCTCGTGTTTCGGCAGTCGTGATCCGGGGAGCTGAGACGTGTTCCGTGGTTTGAATTCCCTTTCGTTTTTTTTTTCGTGTGTCAGTATACTGTGAAAAAGACCGATATAAATAACGGAAACACAAGAGACGCATGCGCAAACACAGCCTTTCATCTACCTTTGTAGGCATCCTGCCGAACCCTAGCCCTCTGCGACAAATCGCTTTGCCGCTGAATCGAGGTCATGCGCCTAACGGGCTCCTCCTTGTCCGTCATCGTCCCTTCTGAGCATACGTGCTGCGCGATCGGCATCACACGGACACTCGCGTGGGCCGCGTCGAGCATCCTGAAGGGAAGAAGCGATGGCGTCTCTGCCGTAGGGGTAACAGGGGGGGAGGGGGGCGGTCGCCTAGGTGCATGCCGCACGAGCTCGAGGAGGAAGTGGGCCAGCCTGAGGCCAGGACTCTCCGAGGACCTGCACACTCTGCCGGTGTGCCACGCTTCTCTCTATCGCTTCAAGTCGCGGCGTGCCGTATCATGGTGCGGTGTCTCGCCACATGCGAACCTGGAGGATTCGATGGTGCAACTCGGTGGTGCTCTCGTCATGTTTCCGGCGTCTGCGCCTCACCAGCCCACCCCGTTGGGATGTAGAGGGGCTGCCGCATGTTCCGCACACACGCACATTGGGGCTGATGCATGTGGATCTCTTCGTGCCTGTCCTGTCCATCACTTTGGCTCCTATCACCTATGCATGCCTTGTTCGGATATGGTACACCCTGCCAGCTGTGCTTCACAGCGCCTGCGCGCGCAGGGCTCGCATTTGCGGCATCCTGTGGCCTGCCTCAAGACGGCGTTCTTGCCTGAGAGAGGAGGACTCGCTGCCTTCACCGTCCATGCCACCGTAGGAGGGGGGCGCGTCTGGATGGCCTGCCTGCATGCTGCCGCGACACTCAGGACACTGCCGTGAGCCTTTGGCAGCAGGAGGCATTCTACTCTCTCCTGAATCCGCACACCTTTGACAGAAGTGGGTTCGTCAAGCAGAAGGGGGCACGTAGATCAGCAAGCGTCTGCGCACCAAGAACTCACAGCTGGTTGGATTTGTCCAATCGCCGACACAATTCATAGTGGACAAGAGCGAACGTGATAATTGGTGCGAGTCTCTCTAGCATAGTGCCCGTACACATATGTCCCGCCGACGCTAAGAGTTTGCCGACGTACCCGAGGACAGGCTGCAGGCTCTTGGCTTCCCCATAGAGCAGGTGCTAGACCCTAATGCCACGGCGAGGTGGCCCGCTTTATCAGGGAGCAAAGACCTGAAAAGAGAAAGATCAATAAGTAATAGGGGCACCCATCAAACACGTGTGCGCTGGCACACATCCCCCGCAGTATAGAACCTCTCCGCCACCGACCATCCTCACCTTGCTCGACCTCTCGGCGACACGAAGATGGAAGAGAGGCGAACGAAAAATGGAAGCGAAAGCATTCACGTTCTCGACCGCAACGCACGTAAGAAACACGAGCACGGTGCGTTCGCCCTTACGCTTGATCGATGCCGCCGTGGCTGCGCACTTTTTCAATGCTTCACAGCTTTGCAATTATGTATGTGGGCCTGCTTCGAGAGATCGCACGCATCAGAGCGGCAATGTCACCTTCTGCTCAAATGTGTCAGTCACTCGACGGATGTTGTCCTTCGCCTCCCCTTCGGTCGTGCCTTGCACCACCATCCAGCAAATCATGTAGAATTGTTTCGGCGGCGGTGCCACAGCATCCCCCGGCCTCGCCGAGACGGAGAAGGCAACGAGCGAAGCGTCCTCTACCGGAACACGCACCTTACTCAGCACCCCATCCTGCTTCGGATAAATGTTCACAGACGCCGCCCAGCACTGTGGTGGAAAGAATCCGTGAGACGGGCCGCCGAGCAGCGACCACACCGCTGTGCGTGCAGCGGAGTTCGGGATACGCTCGTTTGCGTCCGCCTCGGGATGGCGCGATGGAGTTGCCTTCTGCCACGGCATCTCCACACCACCTTCTTGCTGGCCGGCTAGAAGCTCTGGGAAAAGGCCCGCCAGTTGTTCCTGGATAGGTATCTGCAACGCACAGCGCACTAGTGCCTCACCCAAGTTCAGCCCGCGATACACAGTTTGAATCATAACGCTGGTCTCCGCGCTTCCAGGCCGACAGTTCACTTCAATCACGTAGGCTCGCTGGCGTGCTGGGTCGTATTTGGCTTCAAAATGAATAACGCCGTGCAAGTGCGCTCCGTGCGCGGAGACGTATGAGTCGAGCAATTCACGCAGGGCACACTGGCCACAGTGCCCCAGCGCTGATGGGCAAACCCCGCCAACCTCAGCAAAGTACGGCGGAGACGGTTCGAAGTTGTCTGAGATGGAGCAGAAGCGCACGACGCCGTGCTCGATAACGCAGTCCATGTCGACCTCCTGTCCCTCAATGAACTCCTCCGCGAGTATCTGCACAGCGGCCGCGCCTCCTTCGAGCACAGGTCCAGCCGCTGCACTGTTGGTGAGGGCGGCAAAGTTTCGTGTGACTGGATGACCCGCAAGCACCGTCCACATAGACCACACATGTTCCACCGCGTCGTGCAGGGTGGGGCACAAGCGGGTTAACAGGCTTCCAGCCCCTGGACTGGGCTTTAGCACCACTGGGAACGCGAGCGCCTCGGCCTCTAGTGTCTTGGAAATAGCCTTGACCAGCGCCGGCCGAGCCTTCTCAAACGCCATTGAGAGCGCATCCGCGTCGCTTGCACAGTTGTTCACCTCTCCTGGTGTCGGAAGCACCGCCGCTACAGGAAGCGGCACCGACTTTGGCGACGGGATGCCGTGTTCGCTGCAGAACAACCGAAACATATCCTTCAAGTTGTTTTGTAGAACCGCGGCAGGTGGCAGAGGGATCGGAGTGAGATTCAGCCGCGCAGCAATTACCGCCGCTTGGTAGACGGCATACTCGTCGAAGGACACAACCGCGTCAGGGACGAGCCCACACGATGCCAGGAAGGCCGACAAGGCAAGGTGCACCTCATCCACGTCGCTCGTCTCGTGCTTCAGCCAGTGCGAAAAGACACCGTCAAACTCGGGCAATGGGGTAAAGGGGTGCACCAACACCAGCGTTACGTTGAGCGAGCGGAGGCGACGGTATAGCGGCAAACGGGCCACGCTGCTTGTACGGAGAAACACAACCACCTTGCCATTCATTGCCTCCAAAGAGGTCCCTGTCATTTTTGTATGCGCGTGGGTCTCCGTGGATGGAAAGGGGCGCCCAGCGAGGGAGGAGAAGTGGAGGCTGCGGGGGTTCAATAATGCACAGTGGTCACAACGAAAGGGGAAGTTTCTTTTATCTTTCTTAGCTGGTTAGGCCTTCGTCGCCGCGCCTCCATTCTTCGACGTTAGTGTTTTCGTTTTATTTTGTTTTTGTTTGCGTGAACGCTGCCTTCCTTGTCAATGAGCAGGGGGCATAGGGGTGTGCTGGCAGTGATGGCGAAAAGATGAGGTTGAACCAAAAGCAAATACGTTGCACACGCTGCTCTTAGCGAAGATACAAGTGAGAGCCGCGGGCGGCAGCGGCGTTGCCCTTTCCCTCTTCCCTTTCGCTTCTTCGGATGGTAAAGAAAAAGGAACGGAAATGAGGCAACGGTGTGTGAGCAGTGGGTTCTTGGCACCAAAGGCGACAAGCGACGGTGCTGCGGAGGAATGCACGAATCCGACCGAGCGAGGCGGCCAAATGACGCTCGTTGGGGCTTCGAGGGCTGCAGGTGGACTCAAGACGCCGTGCCACAGAAGCGACAAACCACGAGCTCTGCTCACCCGTCCAGGAGAGTATGAAAAGAGGGAGTGAAGTTTGAAGGGCAGAAAGCGGCCGGCACCGAAACGCAAAGATGAGCCTAGCGAGTAGTGCATTGCAGTGGTACCAAACGGGGGGAGAGTCGGGAAGAGAGTGAAAGATGGGCTTTGGCATAGGCAGGACGATCGTGGGGCGCTGCAACGCGCACGCGTAGACTACGCGGAGAGGAGGTGCGGGGAGGCGAGCCGAGAGCAAGCACGGCCTTCATGGTGTAGAAAGATGCCACCTGTGTATTATTTGCTTGCCTCTTCGCCGCCCCTCCCCCCCTCCCTGGCTGCGACAGCAGCGGAGCAACACGGCAGAGCGCAGGAGACAGCGAAAGCACTTTTTTTTTGCTATTGCTGACTTTCTGAATTTTGGCTGAGACGTGCCTTTATCTTCTACAACTGCGTAACCGGTTGTACGGCAGCAGGTAAAGGCGAAGAAGGAATTACTCATCTGTAATTCCATGCGTTGCGTTCGTGCGACGAGATGAGCGGGCTCTGCTCACATTCTCGTAAGAAAATGGTGTGCGGCAGCATCGGGGAAGCTCCATCGATGTTTTTTTTTTGTGTGTGTGTCTCCGACTCGCTGGCGGCATATATAAGACTGTGAAGTACCTGAACGCAAACGAGAGAAAGTGTAAGAAACAGTCCACGGGGTGGCAAAGCCGGGAGGAAAAGAGGGGAGGGAGGACGGCGTCCCACGGCAGGACGCGGAAAACGAAGAGATACTCGCCAGCCCACAAACCAACACAAACACGTGAAAAATCGCAAAAGCAAGCGCAAAGAGAAGAATAAAGAGCAGCACATCGAGAACAGCGAAGACACAGCAGGAGGAGCGAACGTACAAAACAAAACCAAACAAAAAGAGAGAAAAGACACAAAACGTGGTGGCTCCAATAAAAAAAAAAAACGAAAGGGGACAACCAGCGAAATGCGCGCACCAGCGACACAGAAACGGGGGTGGGCAACACAGAGAGACGGCATTCACCAACACGCTTCGGACGGCATGATGAGGTGGGAAAGAGGAAACACCCTAGCAGGACTTCTTCTTGTAGATGTGGCCATCGCGCTCGCGCATGACACTGCCCTGACTATTTCGAACACCCCAGAGGGTTGTCGTCGCCGCGCCGGACACGCCCATGAGCAGGCGCAGCGCCGCTGCGGGAACGCGCAGAAGGCTCCCGTCTGGGCCAGTGCAGTAGCTTGCCATGGTGAGCGCCTCCTGCAGTCCGACACGCAGCTGCTCTTGGCCTTGCCGCCAGCCGTCCGCGACGCCGGCAGGTTGGGAAGCACGCGACGGCTCTTCTATGGTGAGCCCGCGATGTTGTGGTGCCACGAGTACCTCGAGGAGTGAGCGACTTGCATGGTAGGACCCGCTCGCCAGCAGCGCTGCCATGTCCGACGCTTGCGTGAGCAGCTCCTGCATGAACACAGAAGACGCCGTGCGGATCGCGTGGTGCAGCGCGGCGCCGCGGTAGTTCGAGAGCGGCAGCAGCAAAAGGCCCTTTGCCGCCTCGCCCACACGTGTCACGGCGGAGAGCGGTTGCAGCCCACAGCAGCACGCCGTCAGCAAAAAGCGGATCGACACACAGTTCGAGTCTTCCACGATGCGCTGCAGAAGCGTCGCGGCGCTACTGCAGTCCTCGACGCGAATGAACGGGATCGGGAGCGGAATCTCCTGCAGCGAAATCCACGAGAGCACCGGTATACTGCGCAAGGCATCAAACGAGTTGCCCTCTGCCAGAGCCGCCAGCACCCCCTTGTCGCTCTGGAAAGAGCCGGCGGCGGTCAGCGTTGTGGGCAGGATTACCACACGGCGGTAGAAGAGAGGCGGTGCTTCGGTTCCGGAAATGGTGCCTGCCTCAGCCGCCGGCACAGACGGCGAAGACGCGGCAATCGCTGCTGCGCCTTTGCTGTTGGCTGGCGACGAGGGGGGCGATGCCGATGCAGTGGAGAAGAAAGCCTGCGCAAAGTCGACGGAGGCGCCGCTCCACGTCAGCGACGTCGGTCGCAGCCGAACCGCCAGCGAAAGCTCACTGCCGCCCTGCTGAAAATGAGAGACGGTGAAGGACGCACGAGACGCCCCCTTCATACCTCCGCTTGCCGCCGCAAGCACGCTCTTTGACGAGGTCAGCAGCCCAGTCAGCTCTAGATGTCGCGTATCGTTTGCCCCACCGCGACCGCAGCCGCCGCCAGCCTGGATGCCAGGCATGTCAGCATGGCAGCGTGCAACACCGCTGCCTCTCCTCGGCTGCGCGGCAAGCGACGCCGGCGGCTTCGGCGTGGCGGTCAGCAGGCGATGAACATCGCTGGTGTTGATGCAGTCGAACACCGTTGCCTCCCCCACCACGACGTGGAACCACAAGTCTTCCTCCGAGCCTTGAGGAAAGGTGTCCATCTGGACCGTGATGCCGCGGCAACTGAGGACAAGCCGCTTGCTTGCATCACGGTCGCCAAAGCCACTGCGGCAGCCACGATCGTGCAAACGCTCGAGCCGCGACGTCGAGGACTCCCCGCTGATGGTGTGAAAGGACCACGTAGCGCCGGTGCCTATGCTTGTGGCGTAGCTGCAACGCGAAAGCGAGGGCTTTGTCCGTCCGTTTGGGAGGTGAGATGGATCATGCGCTAGCGCCGCCGTGTACGCCGTGACAGACGGCGCAGCTGTGTCAGCGCTGGCGCTGTTGCTGCTCATTGCGCGCAGCGCCGCCTCTGACCGTCTGTCGCCGCCGAAGACGTACGGTGCCGCCTGCGCCAGGCTCGCGCCTCGCGAGACGATCTGCAGGTAGCCTCGCCGCTGCTTTCGGACGGCTGCCGACATCAGGTCTGTTCCCTCGTACAAGCTGAGGTTGAGGGAGCAGTCGCTCAGGAAGAACTCAAGCTCGACCGGCGGGTAGAGGTACTTCTCCGGGGTGTCGTGGAGGAGGGCGTCATCGGTGCAGTCGAGTCGGTTGAGACGCACGGCACGCCTCTGCCGTGCGGCCTCGACTCGCTCGCGCGACCAGCAGCTGAGGAAGTGCGGCTGGCGGTCGCACGCAGCAAATAGGTCAAAGCGCCTCTCTGCGGCTACGCCTGGGTCGCCGGCGACGGCATCCGAGTCGGCACGGTCTCCGCAAGGACGGGGATCGCCAGAGGGCAGCAGCGACGATGCAACCGGATCCTCAGACGGTAGAACGCACCATCGCAGCTGTGCTTCAGACGCCACCGTATCCTCCAAATCGGAAAAGGACGAGGACAGAGAGGAGGTCGCAGCACCAGCAGCAGCCACGCTCGGTAGTGGCGGCTGAGGTAACTGGAATGGTGCTCCTCCCTGCGCGCCGCGTACGCCGCGCGTCGGCGCCACTGCCGCCGCGCCCTCCTCGGCCGTCAGCTCGTCATCGTCGTCACTTGATACGGAAATGGTGTCCGAGACTTCATCATAGCGCCGGGACTGCGGCACGGCATCAGCGGACGACGCAGGCAGCGGGGACACGCTTCGCCCGCATCGCGCTCTCTCTTGCTCCACGCCGCTTGCGTTCGAGGAGGTAGAGTGTACTCGTTGATGCTGCGGCACCCACGGCGCACCATCGAGGAGTTCAGCAGCGCGTGTCTGGTACGTGTCGTAGAGCTGTGGGTCTCGTCCGTATGAAGCGTGTAGGGTATCAAGCCAGTGACTGTACCCGTACGCGCTCGCGCTGCTCCGCAAAGCCGAGTGAGAGGCGCTATAGCCTTCAACGCCAGTAGGGGGACCTAGCTGCGACTTTTCCGGCACCGTCCACGGCGATTCGAAGTCGCTAGACGCCTGCAACGACGTCGTCGACGGCAAAAATGGGTAGTGCGATGTGTAGTCGTCGACACTCGCAATGTTGCGCATCATCGGCGCACCGACTGGAGAGGTTCGAAACCCCCCACTGCTTGCATCCTCCTCCGCTGCCCTGTCTCTCGTGACGAGGTAAGGGTTCACACGGAACGTCATGGGAGCGCAGCTGCGCGCCACCTCCTCCGCCACCCACTCAAAGCCCGGCCCGCTGCGCATGACGAGCGCTGCCGGTGCATCCGTCGCCTTCAGGTCAGTCCCTGATCCCCACGCCTCTACAAGCTCGCGGAACACCTCGAAGGAGTCCTTCGCCATGAACGCGGAGAGCTCGATGTGTTGCAGATGCATCGACACAGCCGGCGCCAAGTAAGCGTAGTCGACGGAGCCCCCCTCCTCTCTTGTGTCACCGCCGCCGTGAGCTCCTGACGCCGATGCGCTTAAGCTCTTCGAGCGCACCGTGAGAATCAGGTTGGGCGTTCGCGAGCACGAAGCCGATTTGCCCGTGCGGGGTGCACCGGCGTCATCAGTGCTCTGCTGCATACCCGCGGCGAACGAGGACGAGGAGGAGCAGGCGGCCGTAGAAATCACCTCGCAAAGACGCACAAAGCCGGCGCTCTCCAGGTCAACACCCCAGTCGTCACTCTCGGCCGGGTTGAGCACCTCGTGAACAAGCGCCTCCACGTCACAGTCGTTGCACACATAAAGCGGTAGTGACGTGTGCAGCCATGCCTGCGCACGCATCGTCAGCGGAGCGGACACATCTTCGGAGGCAGGTGCTGGCACCGACGTCGCCGGCAATCTCACTGCAGCGCTCCCGCGTCGTAGCTCTTCAGGTGGTACGGCGGTCCCATGCGCTTCCGCTGACGCCGGAACTATCGCGGGCAGCTTTATCAGCACCGAAGCACGCGGGAGCAGCAGTACCGCCAGCGAGCGGCCGGCACCGCGAGGACGGTACGTGGCCATAAGGTTCGCAACGTCCACGTGCACCTTGGTCGTCCAGAGCGGTTCCTCCGGAAAAGCAGACGCGGCAAACCCCTCAGCCCCGCCCCTCGCCGCGCCACCATCTCGTACGGCAGACGCCGCCGGACCAACAGTCCCGTCACCACCGCTGAAGTATTGCTTCAGTACCGCCGCCAGATGATCGCCGTTGTATGCCACAGCGTGATGAAGACCCAAGCCAGTTAGCTGCAGCCACAAATGCCGCCTGTTGGGCGGCACCGGTGCAGCGGAAAAAGCAGTGGGCACGAGCGGCGTAGTGTAGCAGGAGTGCGCCGCGGTTGCGATGGGCGGCACCCTCGCCATTTCGAGGAGACGCACCTCGCACACGCCGCTCTCACGAACGGTGGGCAGCGGCGCGTGCGCGGCTCGTCCAGCCGTTGTGGCGATCGATTGGAGCTCTCGCACGTAGGCGCCCCAAACGTCGGACAGCACGCGTGAGCTGCGGCTAACCCACTGACCGCCGCTGTCGTCATCGCCCTCGGTCGTGTCACTCGCATCTCTGTGGCACCTGTCATCCCCCTCCTCTTCGTCGTCTCGCACCTCTGCGTAGCTCTGCACAAGCTGCACCAGAGTGCCGGCGCGTCGGTGGCCAAGGTGAGCTGCCTGGGAGTTCCGCATATAGTAAGCCAAGTCTTTGCACGTGCTTCCCCCCAGGCCGTGCGACACGGGTGGTGCACCGCCAGAGCCTACAGAATTCGATACGTAGCTCTTGTAAAGCGGCGACGCTGCCGCCGCCCCTGCCCCTCCGCCAGCGCCTCGACCATCGCAGGACGTGTGTGGCGGCGCCGGCGCCGGCTGCCGCTCCCACAAAGAGAAGCCGCCCAATCGAACACGTGCGTAGTTTGCCTGACCAGCCTTGGCGAAGGCGCCGTCGCCGCTCAGCCCACGCACCGACACGTCAACGAGCTCCATGATGTAAAGGTGGTAGAGACAGTTCAAGTCGACCAGGCAGCGCCGCTGCGACCTCGGCAGACACCGGTAAAGCGGCTCCCCGACCACCTGGCCCATCGGCGAGAGACGAGGCGCAAAGAGCCCCAGACGAATGCGACTGACGCGCACGTCAAGTGATGTGCACGTCGTGTCCAAGAGGCGCCACAGCTCTGGCACAGCGTTCCGCAGCGGATCTGCGCTGTCGCCGCCATCGCCGCTGCCTCGAGACTTGAGCCTGGAAGTATCATCCTGAATGTCGCCGCCCGCGGCGCACCTGCTCACCCTCGCGCCGGCAAGGCCGCGGCTTGTGGTCACTGCATCTGCCATGGCGAAGGCTTCTGCGGCGGAGCCGGTAGGATGTTCGACCGGCTCTTCGCGGCAGTCGTAAGGCCGGACGGCACCGCCAGATGTGTTCAAGCACCGGCTTTCATCCGAGACATCCACCAATGCTGCGCCCGCTCCGTCAGGGGCAGGGAGGCCGTCTGAACGCACAGAAGCTACACTGACAACAGGTACCTGGTCACGCGGTGGTGCGCTGCTGCCCGGCTCTCTCGCTGCTGTGGCTACCTTTCCAGCACGCAGGCGCTGGCGGCACCGCGATAGCGTTAATAGCAGCTCATTCACGTAGTGAGTTGCGAGCAGATAGTCGTCCTGCGTTAGTGCGGTCGTCGTGATTTCACCGAGCCGTATCTGCAGCGCCAGAACGCGTTCCAAGGCTCTCCACGAGCCTCCAACAAGACCAGGAAGACTGGTGTGCGTCACGTTGATGTTCATCTCGTGACTGTAGTCCACTCGAAACAGCTCCGAGTTGGTCTGCTCGAGGATATCTTGCAGGTACACAACCGCCTCACGCCATTTGACCGACGTACTCGCGGGTGTGTAAACCACAGCAGCGGGTGTGGCCACATCGGCGCCGCGAGCAGCCGTGGTCGCGGATGGCGTGTGTACCACCTGCAAATCGCGCAGCGAAAAGCTCAGCAACTCGGGCAGGAAGCGCGCCCGCGTGTCCACGTCTTCGGGAAACCCAAGCTGCTCCTGTACGACAATCGCTGAGGCAACTGCCGCCTCCTCCGCCAGCTTTGCCGATGCCGTTGTGGGCGATGCCGCGACGCGGTCTCCGTCGCCCTTCGCCTGCCGCGCTCGGCGGCGGAGGAGTGCACGGTTATGACGATGGGTGTCGAAACTCGACTCTCGTAAGCGCTGCAGAAGGCGTGCGAGTAGCAACGACTGTGGTTCGGCTGCAGCTGAGGCGGGGGATGCGGTAGACGCAGACACGCCATCAGCGAGATCGGGTGGGAGCTCAGGTGAGGTTGTGGTGCCGTTCGGGTGGATAGGGAATCGAATCGACGCATCGACACTCTCCAGGAGCACCTTGACGGAGCTGCGGGTGCGGATCACGGGCGATAGAGGCAGAATTGGTGACGGCGGCGAAGAGAGCCTGCGAGCTGACAAGCCTGTGGTGCCGGTCAGAGCCTCTGCCGTGCGATTTAGCTCCCCTCTGCCCCCCTTCTGCACACCGCCCACGCGGCGGATCAGCTTCTCGACAGTAGTGCCGTACATCGCGAGGACCTCAACCAGTCCTGCGTCAAGCTGGACGGAGATCTTGGCCACACCAACGACGACAGTCTCCTGGTAGATGCGCAGGCAAGGTGACGGAGGCGGGGCCAGTACTCCCGCGGCAGGCGGTTGATCCGGCAGTGGCGGTGTGGAACGGTGGAAGATGACCAAGGCGTATGGGCTGCGCTCTGCGTGCATAAGCTTCGCGGGTCGCAGTGAGTGCGCCAGCAACGGCGACAAGAGCGGCACGCCACGTACTTCAGCAGCGGAAAACGAATAAGACGACGCTGCACTGCGTTGCCCGGCCGCGGCGGTGGCGTGGCGGTACTCCAAGAAAGAGATCGACCCGACGCCAAGGAAAAAACTCACGCCGCCGCCGTTGGAGTTTCCTGCGGCAGTGCGTGCCCGCGCGAGCTGCTCTGTCACGGCGGGGTCGGCCAGTTTGTTGTCGAAGATGCGTCGGTAAATCTTCCGCTTCCTTGCCGACTGCTGGAAAACGCCCCTGGCAGTCGGCAAAGATGTGGACAACGACAAGGGCGCCTCAGCATCGATGTTTGGAAAGAGTATGTCCGCATCGCGCATGACATAGGTGAAGTGCGGCGTGGTGAGGGCCTCGTACACGGGCAGGGTTGAAGCAGCAGTCGGCTGCTGCAAAGGGGCTGTCGCCCGCGGGTCGAGAAGGGCAAGCTGCTGCGAGGAAAGCGCGCAGCGCCACGCACACGCGACAGCGTTGGCGTCGACCACGGACCTCGTCAGCAAGCTGATAGAGCACCCACCACAATGCACGCTCACGTACTTGGCGGCGGCGCGCAGCTGTGCGGCGGTCAAGGTGGCGGCAGTGACGGCCTCGTCAGAATCTAGTGGGACCGCCGCTACCTGCTTTGCCAGCTCTCCCGCTGTACTGGCAGGTTCCACTGCCGAAGAGAAGGAAGAGAGACTGCATGCGTAAGCCACGCCCTCATCAGAATCCGTCGTATCGCCCATTACCTGCTTCATCATGGCCACCAGGTGGGCTATCTGCACTGCAGAGAGAACGATGCTCCAACCTTCTGCGGCGTCCACGTCCACAAGAACCCTCGGCGGCGGCAGCGGCGCATCTGCAGACACCAGCGAAGGGGAAGGCGAAGTACTCATGGCGTTGGCAGCTGCACCGGCACCTCGACGGGCAACGCGCACCGTGAAGGGTGCCCCAGCAGCGGGCTCGCTGTCATCCCTCGCTGTTGCCCCCGGCGGCTGCTCTGCACTACCCGCGGTGAGCGCCGTAGACGTCGTGAAAACCAAGTCGTCCAGCGAGAACTCCGACGGCAGCGGGCCATCGCTGGCCATGACATGAACGTAGCACTGCCAATCCTGTATGCTCGCCGTGCACTGCATGTCTTCCACCGACGCCCCAGTGGACTCGTCCACCGTGAAGCGTAGCCCTCGACGACACGACAGATGCAACACACGTGTTCCACTGAGCACGCGCAGCGGTGCCGCCGCAGCACTTGCCCGTGCAGCCGCATGCGGTCGGCCGCTGCGGCGGCTCGCGGAGTCTGTGCTGCGCAGGAGTGACCCGGCGGCCCCAACGGGTGGGATGCAGAAGGTGAGGCGCACCTCCTCCACGCCTACCGCCACGCCCTGCAGCTGCTGCTTAAGGTATGTCATCAGGTCCCCCACGGTGTGAAACTGTGTGGCGGGACCTTCTTTGGGGCTTGCCGGCCTCGCGGCGCCATCAGCGGTTAGCAACCCAGCGTCCGCGTCCAAGTCACCAAAGTCCGCCCCTGTCGCGTCGGGTGAGCTGCGTTGATTCTCCGCCTCGATGTGTAGCCATGAGTGATCCTCAATGGAGTACGACCGTGCCAGCTTCGCCATCTCGTCGCGCCGAAGCCGCCTCGACGAGTACAAGGGCGGCTGCGTAGGTTTCGCGTCGTCGCCTTCTTCCGCAACAGAGAGCCCTGCCACTGCAGGGTCTGGGACAGAAGCACTGTCTCGCTGACGTGCAGTATCGTCCTCCGCATCTTGCGGCACACCCGCGGGCCGGGTCACCAGAGAGGGAGCGTCTGTGTGAGAGTCGTCAGTAGAGTCCGCGATAGCCGCGGTGGCCACGTCAAAGACCAAATCCATTGACTCCACCGACAGCGATTTCTGCGTCGTGACTTGGCGTAGGAACGACACAAGCCCGGCGGAGCGAATCTTGCCTCTGAGCAGTCGCACCGGTGGGCTGCGCGGTACGCCGGCAGTGAATTCATTGTTGCTCTCCGCCCCTTTCGCCGCCTTCGTCGCTGCGGCTTCACTGTTCACCGGCCCACTGCAAGATTGACTCGGCGGCGAAGGAGACGCTGAAAGACCAGCATCAACGTCACTCGTGGTGTTCCTTCTTCGCACAGTGGAAGAGGAGAAGGCACACTGCTGCTGCTGCTGTGCCGCTGCTGTTGCCGCCTTGGACGAGGCCACCGCCGACGCGTGCGACGTCGCGCGCAGCACGTCGACAAACGGATTATACGCAGGGTCGAAGAAAACCTCATTCACCCGCTCCTCGTTGAGGTGGAACGTGCTTGTCTGGTAGTCATAGTGGCCAAAGTTTTTGAAAATCTTGCGCTGCAGTGGAAGAAGCAGGTAGGTGTTCACAAAGTTCATTGTGCTCACGCTTCGCCGCCACCTCTCTCTCTCTCTCTCTCTCTCGCCCCCCCCCTACGCAGCGACCTCTCGTTCTCGACTTCCTTACAGATGCACCCACGGCCAGCGAAACAAACAAACACACATCTAACGCCGTCGATCAGCGGGGCTGCAAGGGGCGTGGGAAGGTGAAGTGGGATGGGGGACGCAAGAGATATGCCGCACTAAATAATAATGAAAGGAGAACACAAACAAAGTTACAGTGCGGAACACGAAGAGCGAAAGAAAAAAATGGCGGGGGAGGGGGAGCCACGGTAGCAGGAGCGCAGTTGATGGTGCTGCTGCTGTTCCGCGTTGCTTCAGGTTGTGTGTGTGTGTGTGTGTGTGTCTGTGTGTGATTGCCGCTCCAGGTGCATGAAACACGAGGTACAAGCCTGATCTTCCGATTGAGCTTCTATGAGCGTAGAAGCTCAGTGAAGTGTGTGTGAGTGCGTGGGAGGAGGGGTTAGTGAGTGGCGAAGTAGAGAGCCTGGGATGGACACTACGGACAGGCCGACATCATCACACACGTAAATACTGACTCGCGTAGAGAGAGCCACGCGACAGGAACGCAGAGAAGGAAAAGAAAGCGTGTGTGTGTGTGTGTGTGTGTGTGTGTGTGTGTAGGAATATGGAATAAACACAGGCACAGGAGACAGAGGGCGAGACAACCCTCAACAAGAGGACCACGAAAACTGGGAACGGAGGCGAGAACAGCGAAAGGCGCGAGTGAGGCGACGTCGGGGCGCAGCGCCGGAGCTACACGAACAGCGAGGAGAGGCAGACACGCGCTACAATGGGCAACTGAAGGCTCGCACCAGACCTCTCGGGTACAAGAGAAGGGGAAAGGGAAAAGAAGGAGGGGGGCCACCGCGAAGCGCACGCACGTGTGCGCACCTTCCCAGAATGGGATAGAGGGCGAGATTGTGTGCGCAGCTGTAGGCGGCGATGGTGATCTAGAAAAGCACAAGGCACAGCCACCGGTGTGAATGTATATGACAGGGGTGGTGGTGGTGGTGGTGGTGGGTGGGTGTTTCGTGGTGTGCGCGTATCTGCGCTGTTGTGGATAGCCGAGTGTGCAGTGGAGTCCCTTCTCCGCGCCTCGCCGTACAGAAAACAAACCCAGAGACGCCAAGGACGACGACAGAGCGAGGAGCCGATCACACTCGATTAGATAACAAGCAAAGTAGTAGCAGAGGATGAAAGATGGAAAGGAGGAGACTAGAATAGGGAAAAAACGAAGAGCACTCGAAAGCCGAAGGACGCTGCTTGGCGGGCTGGTACGGGAATGACTTCTGCAGCAGCAGCGGCGCGCGCGCACACACACACGAAGAGGGGCGGAAGTGGAAAGTAATGAAGATATGTGGAGTCGCAGGAAGACGGCGAAGGAGAAGTTGAGCATAAGTCTGTACAAACAGTGCTGGGTCGCAGTCACTCGTATAAGAGAGACGCGATGCCACACTAACACAACTGATGCATCGAGAGCTCGCGCGCAGGCGTCACGATCTGCCGCAGAGCAGAAGGATGGTTTAACGATATTGGAAAGGGGGAGAGGCGATCCACCAAACAGAGAGCGACGGCAAGCCAAGCGCACCGCCACAATTATCCCATCCGCACCCTCTTCTCCCAGCGGTGATTTATGTTGCCCGTGGGCGCACAGCCTCTTTAATATTTTTGGTTTCCATCTTCGCTCCCTCCTCGCCCGCGATGACAAAGTTGATAAGAGCCTACACAGCTTGTCTGGAAGGAGGTCATTCAGCAGCAGCAGCGGCGCGCCATCCATGTGAGTGCGACAGACGCGTGGGGTGGCAGCATCCCGCATTTGCTGTGTACCAACACTCCCCCCCCCTCGGGACCACGCGAAACACATATGCGTCCTCGCTCATGTGCCGCATCGTTGTCCCGAAAATCGTGGAAGGCTCACCCGTCACACATCAGACGCCCTCGGTCTTTCGCTGGCGTGAAAGGAAAGACGCTGCCCTCCCCCGAGCACTGCAAGTGGATTCCTGTTCAACCCTATCTGCCCCTTCGATAGCGGTATCGCGTTCATGCTCCGCGCACTGCAAGTCACCACAAAGTGGTGCAGTTGCACCTGCAGCGGCGGCTTTGCAGCAGAGGCGTTGACTGTGGCTGCGTGGGTGTCGAGAATGATTTGCAGCATGTCTAGCGGATCGTTCACATCGCGACGGCGGCGCACGCCGAGAGGCGACCACGCGGCAACAAGGTCCTCCAGATGACGTTCGGTAATCTGGCCCAAGCTGGCAGTTCCATCCAGTGAGGCTCCCGTAATATCTACGAAAAAGCTCTCCTCACTGCCCCTCACCGCCGAAGCATCAGTCCGCTGCCGCTGTCGCACGTCTGCTCTGAAACGCATCTTGTTCCACCACAAGGATCCCGTGGGGCCGTAGAGAGCTTGGTACAGCGGGGTTGCGCGGTAGTGCGCCGCCAGCTGGGCGGGCTGGAGGGCGTACTCGGATGTGAACCAGCGACGACGCACGCTAGGGAAAGGGAAAAGGACGTCGGCGTGGCCGGAGCGTAGTGTCTCGTGTACCTCCACAGCGCGACGCAGATGGCGCACGTGCTCGTCATCCGTGCCCGGCGTTCTGGCAGCGTCGCTGGCAGCCAGCCGCAGCGTTTCTTGCGCATCCAGGTGTGTACTCTCGATGTAATCCCTCGCATCCGTCGCCGCCCACTCCGGCGCACCGACCCCGGCCTCCGCGACGTGGCCAAAGATCGCAACGACTCCGTGCGGGCGCAGAGCGCGGTGTGCGAGAGATAAGTGCCACGGTGCGTCGAAGAGCATCTCATGGGCAAACACGTTACTGGGTAGCACAATAAGGTCCAGAGAGCCCGGGGAAACATGCTCGAGCGGCGAGTACAGGGAAGGTATCCTAGCTGTAGACGCACTCGTAAGATGGTCCCCACCGCCGCCGCGCGGCACCAACGACGCGGCTGGCAGCGGCATCGGTGGCTCTGCACCAGCCGTGTCACCTGCGGAGGTGCCGTTCGGCAGCGACAGCAGAGTTGGGGCAGCATCTGTAGCGGTTGTCTGGGCTCTCTTGTGCTTGCGCGGCGTCAGGGCGCTGACGTGGGCAGCGGGGATATGTTGTCGACAGCGGTTCCACACACGCCGAACCTGCACGTCTGATGCGGTGGAAGGGCAAATCACGAGACAGTCCTTGTAAAAGGGAACGGAGTCTGCGAGCGCGGAAAGCCAAGCCTCTAGAGGCTCCACAAAAAGGCCTTGTGGGCCACGTGATGAGCCCTGAAGAGCATGTCCGAATGGCGACAGAAGGTTGTGCTTCGAGGACGCCGATGCTGCACCCGCACCATTACCCTTTGAGTAGCGACGGCCTCGTAGTGAAGTCGGTGATCGTTGCCGCCGCGCTCCTGTGAGCGTGCAAAAACCACGTTGCTGAGGCCCTGCAAAGCCCAGCTGAGTCAGTTGCCGCACACATTGGTGTGTGGATGAAGTGCACAAGGGCATGGAACGCCGAGGCACAGCTTTGGCAGAGAAGAGGATGCGCAACTCTGTCCTCCGCCGTGTCTTCGGCAAGGCCTTTCCTTCGTAGTACTCCCTCCTCCTCGCTGCGGTTGCCCGCGCGAGCAGCGGGAGCCAACACAACAGAGAACCACGACGAAAAAATGAGAACAGAGCGAAAACAGACGCATAGGTGAGAAGCGGGTAGAGTGCAGACGGAGGAACGAACGCAAAGGCAGCCACTGAGCACATCTTCATCTGCGGGTGGTTTTTTTTTCTCGGCAAGAGAAGACAACCACAGCGACGCCATTCGAGAAGCGTAGCGCCCTTCCTCAGCCGATCGTACACGCAAACAAAACCGAGGACGAAGCCTGGTCAGCAAAGGCCGCCGTCATCGATACCTCCCCCCTCCCACTTCTCTCCGAAAATTGTGAGGCTGCTGGCTGCATCCATGTGCCTCTCTCTCTCTGACAAGGCGGACACTGCAACGTAAACAGTCCAGATCCTGCTTCACGCGTTGAGCGATCGTCGGCTCTTTTCGCTGTCTGCACTCTTCGCTGGAATGGAAGGGGGGGGGCCGAAGAGCATAAAGAGCGTGTGGCCCCTTGCGAGCTGATGCACACCCGCACAAACGCACGCACTCACACTCACACACTCACACAACTAGCAACAACACAAGACAGAGGCGGAGAAACAAAAGCGCGCAGAGAGAAAAGTGTGCCGGTGGGGGTGTAATGAACACGTCAGGCGTTGACATGAATAGCTGCCTGCTGTGAAGCACAAGTCCTTACCTTCACACACACGCACTCTCTCTCACGCGCCCCGACTTCGCTGTTTTATTCAGCTTTCTGTCCTTTCAGCATTTTTTTCGCCGAGACCTTCCGAACGCGTGCGCTCGTGCAAGAGCATTGCACGCACGCACATACATGCAGGTGGTAAGTCGTTGCTACAGTGAGCAGCTTACACAAATCCGATTACTGGTAACGCGGAAGAGCGAGCAAACACACCGGCGAGGGGGGGGGCGCGGGCTTCGAGACGCGCAGCGCCACAGACGCGAGATGCAGAGAAACAAAGCCCAAACCAAAAGAGGCGTGTTCGCTTCTCGATAGCACCCGCGCAACACTTCTTTGCAGCCTCCTTGACATGCCCCTGCCTACGGATCGTGTCATGCTCCGTGACCAAAGCCGCAGCACTCCCTCCCACCGCAGATCGCTGCGGCTACGGGTAGGGCGCGAGAAAGCTGATCTCGGGAACCGCCTGCTGCGGCGACTTTTGCCAGCTGCTGTGCGCGTGCAGCCCATCGTTCATCTCGTTTCGTCGGATGGTCTCGCGCCAGATGCCCGTGCGGAAGTACTTGGTGTGCTGCGAGAAGCGCCACTGAGTTCCGTTGCGCGGGTTGTACCCTACGAACTCGGTCATCTTTTGTCCGCGCTGCAGCTCGTCAATAAACATATAGCGCATGCGCGTCCACGGTCGTGGAACCAGCGGCGACTCGGCCAACGCGCACCTCATGCCGTAGCGCTTGAGAGTGTCCTGAACAGGCTCCATCGCCTCTGTGAGGCTTGCGTGTGGCAGCTTCGAGTACAGCAGCCCACCCGGGCGGAGCTCGGCGTACAGGGAGCACTGCTCAATGGCATCCATCCCGATGCGAAGGTCCCATTCACCGTTCGATTGAGTGAGACCCCACTCATCCGGCTGCACAAAAAGAGGGTTCAAAACTACGGGGATGCTCTGTCCAGTGATGTAGAGCACTACTGGGCCCGCCCGAATCGCGTTGGCGTGAGCGCCGTTGTCTGCCGTCTTGGCTGCCGCATCGGGCAAAGACAACAGCGCAGGAGTTCGACTCACTCGATCGCCGTAGTTCGGCTTAGCATACACCGCCTCCTCCGTGTGGTAGCCCGTGAGAAGGCGCGTTGATGGGCACCGAAGCTGCTCTAACCAATGCAGCGGCACTACCGTGGTGGGCAGGAGGGGGTCGACTAGGGCATCTTCTACGCGAATCGAGCGACGATGGTTGCGAGACACGATCTTGTAGTCGACGTACATGCTTCCGAGCTTCATGCGGAATCGCAAGACGCGGCAAGTTCGCAGCATTGCTATAATGAAGAGTGAAGACTCGCTGTAGGTGCAGACTAGACGTGTATGCGTGGCTTTGTACCGGTGCGCGTGTGATCCAGCGCTGTTCAGGTGCAACCCTCTCAACCAAAAGCAAACCAAGGCTGCAGCTTCTCTCGAATTTCCGTCAACGGCGGAGAGAGGGACGCGCCTACTCCACGGTGAACAGAAGCCGGCACCGCTACTCAAACGAATCGGCTCTCCCAAAAGGGACGCGAAGAACAAAAAGCACTGTGAGGGTCACAGACACACAGACACACACACACAGACAGACAGACAGACAGACACAGACGCGCACGCGGACATATACCCAAACGTAGGCAAATGTGCGCACAGCGCCGTGAAAGAGACAGAGGTGCAGAGAGAGAGAGAGAGAGAATGGCAGACGCAGTGCGAAAAGACCAGGACCGGAGCGATGGCGGCGACTACTGAGGGCAGCAGCAACGTAGGGGGAGAGCATAGGCTTTTGAGAGCAAGAAAAGCACCACGGGCGGTGATGCGGAAGCGGGACCGTGCACAGAGACCACCCCGGGTGGACGCGCCCGCACTGTAGAAGAAACCCTTTGCCAGTGAAGCTCCCCTTCCCCCTACAACGCGTTTCCATGTCTCTAGCTCTTGAAATCTTCGAGTGCCGAGTACAGAGAGGGGTAGGAGGAGGGGAGGGGAGGGAAGGGGAGAGAACAGTCTGTTGCGTGCCTGCATGCACCCCAGACCCTGTCGACCACTCCCGGTACGCGAGAGAACCAGACGTGAAGAGAGAAGCATTCATGAAACAACAGAGTGGGTAGTTGAGTAGTCCCCTCCTCCTCCCCCTTCTCTTTCTCTCTCTGTCATCCCTCGTTTCCACGGAAGGGAAAACACGCCTTAGGGGCTTGTTGGCTGTATGCGTGTATGTCTGTGTGTGCGTGTGTATTTTCATTTTTTTTTTTCGTTCGTTCTTAGACCTCCAGAACAGAGAGGCGAAGAAACAGAAACAAAAAATTCATCAACAACCGACGAAAACAAAAAAAACGAAGATTACATACACGCAAGCGGTGTAACGAACATATACCAAAGAAGGAGAAGGAGGAAGAGAGGAGAGGAGAACGAAGAGATCAATGCAAAAGACAAAAGGCGTACAAGAAAACAAAAAAAAAGAGCAAAGAAAAGAAAGGAAGCCAAGAAGAAACGAAGGTGGGTGACGGGCAGGAAAGGAGTCGCAAGGAGGGAAGGAGGGGCGGAGACCAAGGTGGGAGCGGTGAATACGCGGTAAGCAAAGCAGAAAGAGGCATGACGGAAAGAAGAGGTTGGGGGATAAATCTTGGAACACGACGAGGCACGCGAAACGAATAAAATGAGGTGAGAGAAGACGAGGGCGGGGAAGGTGACTTACGCACGGATGATCTCCAGGATGCTATCATGCCGGCATTCATGACATACAAGCGGCGCAATCCAAGCTCCTATCACCTATCCACCTACCCCTAAAGCGCATCTCCTCCTACGTGTCTGCCCTCCTTTCCAGTTCCTCAGCGCCGCCCTCTCCGCACGTCTAACTGCACGCTACCCCAGTACGCCTACATTCGTCTTCTCCTTGGCCATCTTCCTGTTTCTATGAAATCAAGCAGCTTGGCTGTCGGACTCACTTGGACGGGTACTGCGCAGCCTTCTGCTGCTCGAGCAGCTCGGCGAACTTCTGCTTGAAGTGCTCCGAGTGCTCGTGCATCTTCTTGTTGAACTTCTCTGTGTGCTCCTTGATCATGCGCTCGAACTTCTCGTAGTGCTCCTTCATCTCGGGCGACAGCGTCGACTCATCCGGCTTGTCCGCAAAGAACTTGGCGTTCTGTTCCTGCATCTTCCTGTTGAACTCCTCATCCAGGCGGTCCAGCTTCGCCGAGAACTCCTCGTACGTGGTGGCCATGGTTTACACGGGGAGGGAGTGAAAGGAAAAGTCGAGCGCGTGAAAGGAGAGGGTGATTTGTTGGTTTGAGTGAAATGAATAGGCGGCGAAAATGAGAGCGGGAGAATACTTGAAACTGCACACGCGCGCCGATGTGCGTGATGCGGTGGTTGTGAAAGGAGAATGCGTTGTGAGCAGAGAGCAAGAAATGAAGCGGTTTTGTGTTTGTGCGGGTTGCATTGTAGTGCGCGCGTCGGGAGCACAGGCACATGCACAGCCGCGCGTATTGACAAGCAGTTTGGCAAACACGAGCGGGGGCAGCCGCAGCACACAAGGAAGCGAAGTATAAGGAGTGGAGAAAATGAGCAGAGAGACGCACACGCAGAAGTCGAAGGATTACAGCGGGTGAAGAGTGCGAAAGACGAGGTGCAAGGAAGCGCTCCACAAGGACAAGGAGTGAGAGCGACAGCGAAGGGTGCAGCGCGCCGCTTGGCCGAGGAGCGGCAGTAACGCAAAAAGAAGGTATCCTGCCACAGCGTTGGCGATACCCTTTCTGCACACTTGTTCCCACCTCGCACCCCACACTCATCTCGGCGGCGAGTCAGGAGAAGGACGATGAAAACGGAGGGGGTGGGGTCACGATAAGCGAGCGCACCAAGAGCTGTATGGGCGGGGGAGAAAAAGGGCGCCGCGTCAATGCTTGTGCAGCACCGCGAACGAACAGGAAAAAAAAGCAGCTGGGCCTTTCTTTCTCGTCGCCTCGCTGGGACCTCACAAGCCATGCTCCCTTGCCTCGCGTGACCGTATGAGCTGGCGGCATCCCTGTCTCCATCACGAGAGGGCGAAAGAGCGAACCACCCTCACACATGCATAACCCTGCACTCCCGCTGCTCGTTGATCATGCCATTCCAGCGCCTCCTTCAGCCACCCCCCGAGTGCGGCTAAACGGCACTCACTAATGATCTCTTAGTGATCCGTATCACTTGCTTCATTCGTGCTCTTCTTTTTCCTTACTGGTTGGTCACAAAAATACATGGTGGCGAGTAGGCGTCGAGTCATTACGCTTGCGCTGCACAGTTCAGCGTGCCACGTTCTGCACACACAGGTGCACCAGAACAGCAGCGCACGGAATGTTCACGAGCACGCACGCGCACTGAAAACGAACACACGAAAAAACTCTCCTCTCCTCCGTCTAAAGCTTTTTTCTTTAAGTGGTGGATTTTGCCCTCCCCCTTTCATCACTGTATACATAAGTGCACTGATGGTGTGTGTGTGTGTTTAGCCTGGTGAGCCCACTTGACAGCCTTGAAGGGCCACCTCTCGCGACAAGCGTACGCCTACATAGAAACGACCGCGTACAGAGGCATGCGCACGCGTGTCCGTCACCAGTGGGCACGCATTTCACCTCCGCTTTCTCTCTAAACCTCCCTGCAAAACAAGCTGACGTGCAGCTGGGGAACAAGGAAGATGTTGATACGAGGGCAGAAACAGCAAGCGAGACAGGGGCGATAACAAGGCTGCCTCTGTGCATGTATCGGACAGGTGACTCAACACACAATGCAGCACGAGAAGAGAGGGAGAAAGGAAGGAAAAGAAAACCGCGAACAAGTAAATATGTGTGGCCGATGGGCATCTTCGTATACACAAGACACCGAATCTCACCCTACAGTGATTTCCCCCTCGCTGTCTTACTTGGACGGGTACTGCGCAGCCTTCTGCTGCTCGAGCAGCTCAGCGAACTTCTGCTTGAAGTGCTCCGAGTGCTCGTGCATCTTCTTGTTGAACTTCTCTGTGTGCTCCTTGATCATGCGCTCGAACTTCTCGTAGTGCTCCTTCATCTCGGGCGACAGCGTCGACTCATCCGGCTTGTCCGCAAAGAACTTGGCGTTCTGTTCCTGCATCTTCCTGTTGAACTCCTCATCCAGGCGGTCCAGCTTCGCCGAGAACTCCTCGTACGTGGTGGCCATGGTTTACACGGGGAGGGGGTGAAAGGAAAAGTCGAGCGCGTGAAAGGAGAGGGTGATGTACGCACCTTGAGCGAGAATTGGAGGGCAAACAGAAAACGTGGAAGGAAGAAAAAGTAGTAGACGTGTGGGCTTTGGTTAGTAGCGTTGGTTCAAAGGTCTTCTTGGTCGGTGCCCGTCGGTTGGCGAGTAAGAGATCGGTATTGTGTTCGGGAACGGCCAGCGAGGATCGCGTTCAGGACATCAGCACACACAGACAACGTTGTTGCGTGTACGGGTATGTAAAGGGGGCGGGGGCCAGATGGAAAGACAAATGGAGCATAGAGAGAAGTGCCACGGTCGGCTTATGCGGAAGCGGAGATGCATTGACGCGGAGCATCTGCGAATGAAAGCGAGGAGAGCGCGCACGTCTACAATGTCGCACATACACCTGCATCACGGAAAGGGAAGAGCGCTGGGTGACGGGTAGTGTGGCGGAGGCTCTGTTCAACGGCCACGTGCGCCGCTAGGGAGTGGTTGAGAGAAAACTCACAGTCCGCTCTTCCAACGTCCTACTTTCACGGTGTGCGAGCAGCGACCAAAGAAAGGAAGTAAAGTTTCCCTACCGGCACAGGCGCACTTGCGGAGATCCATGAAGGTAGACTCCTGTAAGGTGCTTCGCACGCCTCTCGCTGAATCCGTATGGCATACGCACACATGCACAGAGTGGGAAAGCGTGTGTGTGTGTGTGTGTGTGTGTGTGTGTGTACGTGGCTGCATGCGACTGAGCCGACGGGACGCTGTTGCTCAACTTTCCGATGCCCCCTTCCTCTCCTCAGCAAAGCAGAGCCGGTCACTCCTTGGGCGCTTCCCATCTTTTTACGGATTCGCTGTTGTGTAAACTTTTCTCATTATCATCGACTTACGGAAGAGTGGAATAAAATCAAAGAAAGGGCTAGAGGAACAGGAAAAAAAAATAATAAACAAAGGAAAAAGAGCGCACTGACAACTCAGTCAAACAAAACAATAAAAAAGAAAACGAGGAGGAGACACGCGCAGCTTCACGGACATACACACGACAAGACAGAGAGTGATGCAAGAGAGACCTGAGAGGCACAAAAGAGAGATAAGGAGAGGAAGAGAGGCGGAATGGCATACGGCAAAGCGCAAACCACAAAACACAACCAAAACCAAAAAATGGATGATCCTACACCCGTGCGAACGCAAACATACTCGCACAAATGCAGCCACACAGCGGCAGAAAGAGAGAGACAAGCCGAGGCAAACATCTGGAAAAAATGCGAGCGAGGCTCCCACATGTAGGATAAGAAGAGCGCCCTTGCGCTGATTCGGATTTCTCTGGGCGCACGTGTCTTCCCGACGATGGTCAGTTTCGCCAGTCCCGGTGGTACACCTGCCTTTCCACATCCTTGTTCGCTACTGCTGCAACGCGCGAAAAGAGAACAGAAGCCACACAACCAGTTGTCGGGAGTTCGCGCCATCCTCATAACTCCCTCTCCTTCTCCCTCCTCTCGTGAAACCATCCGTGCATCATTATCTTCTCCGCCCACTCTCGCGCCTCCTCCTGCACACAAACAGGAACAGGAACTTTTCTTCCGGTTAATGCTCTCCTTCCGTCACGGTTACGTTCCTTTTTTCTTTCCCGCTTTTCTTCTTCGAACGTTCAGTCCTTTTTCATCGATTTGTTGTTGTGCATGTGTGTGTGTGTGTGTGTGTGTGTGTGTGTGCATGTGTGTGCATGTGTGTGTGTGTGTGTATGGGTGTGCTTGGACTTTCACTTTTCTAGTGGTCTCTTTCTCGTTTTCTTTCCGCTCCGGAAACCCCGACATACACCCACACGCGCACAAAAACATAGATACACGTACACAGAGAGAGAGCCGCGCGCAAAGACGCTCAAGACCAAAAAGAAAACACACACACACACACACACACATATATATATATATATATATACGTGCGAACTCGGAGAAGGAAGCAGAGACAGAGACAGAGACAGAGAGAAACGGAGAGCTCGTAGCATATGGA
Source organism: Leishmania major strain Friedlin (assembly GCF_000002725.2). NCBI lineage: Eukaryota > Euglenozoa > Kinetoplastea > Trypanosomatida > Trypanosomatidae > Leishmania > Leishmania major. The sequence continues at coordinate 900,802 of NC_007284.2, read as the reverse complement.
CAGTCGAAGAAAAAGGAGAAAAACAACAAACAAACCAAAAAGAGAGAGCGCGCTGATACCCTCTTCCTCTCTCTTTGTTTTTCCTTGCGCATGTCTACATCGCCCTGTCTGTCTCTCTCCATCCTTCGCGTCATTCTCTCCTCCTTCCATTGCCAAACTCTCGCGGTACGTGTTTCCTCCCCGTGTATCCTTTTCTGTTTCCTACACTTCTCCCCTCTCCCACCCTCCCCCTCTGGGACTGTTCGAGGCCAACTTTTGGTCCTCTCTCTCTTCCTATTCTTTTTCACAGAGGTGGAGACCAAACACAACCTCTTATCAATCTCTGCCATCAACCAAAGAAAAAAAGGGAGGGGATGGAAAAAGAAATGATATATATATATATATATATATAGTTCTCCTTTCGTGCTGCTGTGTACTTTGTCATTCCACACAGTTGAGTTGTGCCCTCGCGGGGGAGAAGGGGCTGGCTGAGGCACACACATACACACAAGCACGCAGGCACACCAGACAGGCAGGCAGGCCGCGGGGGTCCCTTTAGTTGACCACCCCACGGCTGAAACAAAAGAGAAACAAAGGCATGATCGTCCTTTCAAATTTCGTGTTGACTTCGAAAAATAGCAGAAATTCTCAGCAACAATGATCCATATTTTGTCTTTCCATTTTCCCTTTCCTGTTCGGCACACGCTCCCACACAGAAAGTTCCTTCACTCGCTCGTCCTCGTCGACTTCCTCTCCTCCTTCTTGTGCACTCTCTTGGAGGTGGTCTCTCAACTTCTCCAGATACCATTGGCTTTCCCTCTTCCCTCATATCTCTTGTTGCCCTGCAGTCCGTCCCGGCTGCTACACTGTATCGGCTGCGGCACCACCACTGCTGCCCTCATCACAGCAGATATGTGCGTCGCCGTTGCCGAGAACCGCTTCGCCGTCTCGGCCAGTTTTGGTATTGGCCTCGTGAACCGCTGCAAGGAGCGCGCGTATGCGTGCGCCTGCATCCTGCCGCCTCACCTCTTGCGCACAGCTACTGCACTCCGCACAAAACGATTCAAGTGCGAAATACGGAAGCGAAAGAAGTGTGGCGACGCGTGGCAGCATGCGGTAGAAGGTGCGTCCTGCAATGAGATCGGCGGTGCACTTCTTCGACGCCCCACATGCGTCGCGAATTCCTTCCACTCTGCGCGCAACGACGTGCAAAAACACCTGCACACAGCAGATAGAAGAGAACAAAAGCAAAAAAGAAACAGAAGACACGCGAGCGTGGGGCGGAGATGAAGGAGAGACCGGGGGGAAACACGGGTAAGACTGTACACGGTTATAAGTAGAAACGATACAAAGCGATACAATGCGCACGCACAGCCCCCCCCCCCACACACACACACGGTTACATGGCACCAAGCATACATATATATAGATATATATATATACATAACGGCGATGGAGAAAGAGCACGCTCGCCATCGAAACAAACAAAAGAGGAAGAGGAGGGACGAAGTGACGCACCAAAGATGAGAGATGCGAGTGAAAGAAAGGGAGAGGAAGGCGAGAAAATTATAGAGAGAACCAAAATCACAGAACAGCGAAAGAAAAAAATGAGGAGCGTACAACACAAGGAAGGAAGGGAGGCGCAATGAGGGTGGGCAAAGGAGGGTGGGCAAGGCTCGGTGTACCGACTGTTACTTTCGTCTTGTCTGTTTCGTTGAGTGCGCTCCCCCATGTGTGTGTGTGTGTGTGCATCTTGGCGGATGTGTTCGAGCGGTGTTTCTCTCCATCTCTCCCCTTCCCTCTCCCTCTCTCCCTCCCCCATTGCATTCTCAGTTTTCTTTTTTCGTTGCCTTTTCTCTGTATGTCTCGGTGGGCGCATACGCTTGTGTGAGCGCAGCGCGTGTGGCGTCGCACGATCAGCAGAGAACAAAAAAAGGGGGGCGGAAAAAAAAAAACATCGACAGAACAGAGACACCGACAGAGATGCAGAATGGGGAAGCGAAAAGATGAAACAATAAACACACAAAACAAGCGAGAAAGGTCAAAAAAAAAGAGCTTGAAAAAAATTGATGATAAGAGGGAAAGGGAGTACGATAGTGCATGTTGGGTTTGTTGGTTGGTTGTTTGTGACGACAACAAGACAGATGAAAGGAGCGCTGCCGCTTGACACACGCATCCACGCGCGCACATACACCCAAATATCATCTACACAAAGACGCAGCACACAAGCACAGGCACACAAACGTACACACACACACACATGCATACAAGCACAGATACAAGCACAGACACAAGCATGTGATGGGGAGAGAAAACGACGAGAAAAAAAAGGCTTCGAGGAAGACAAGAAGTGACAGATACAATGGTGGAAGGCCAGAAATTTTCGCGGTGGTGCACTCACACAGGTAGGGCGAAGGCTTCCGTGTTTGCAGTGTCTCTTTCAAAGGTCAAACTGCGCAGGCAGATGGATAGCAGAGGATGCACACGCAGAGCTCAGAAATGGGGCGACGACAAAAAAGAGCGACCGTAAGAATCTGGGACCCGATATCTTCCGCCGCAACCTTCGACACAAACACTAAAAGGGGCGACGAAAAAAAAAAAGAAAAGAGCCAGGAAGGGAGCACGGCGTGATACGCAAGGGTGCTCCTCACACACCTACATGTACGGGCAAAGAGAGAGAGAGAGGGAGATATATGGAGAGACAATCGGAGGGAGAGAGACGGTAAAGTGGCAAAAAACTACGAAGCACAAAAAACGGCGGAGGAGTAGGCTGACACCGAGAGACACGGAGAGAAAGAGAACCACAACAAGACAAAAAAAAGAACACAAACAAGAAGCCTGAGCGCCCTTCACCTGCTTCAAACTACAACAACACAAACTAAAAAGGTGCACATTATAAGACCCTTGAAAAGACTAACCTATCTCTTCCATTCTTCCCTCCTTTCTCTCGCTTCTCTTTTCTTCCGGTTGGTGTTCTTTTTTGATTTGCTGATTTCACTGGCAATCACGCGAGCGTGCACAGACTGACAATCAAGAAACACAAGATAGAAATATATAAAAGGCTAAAATGAGGCGAAGACGACACATACAGACACACGCGCACAAACAGCAGACACACGAGCATGTATGCGCACACGCGCAAATGCAGACATGCATGTACACCACAACGCCTATTTCGACTACAAGAAAACAAAAAACATACAGGAAAAAACCGTACAAGAGGGAAGAAGGTGGCCGATCCGACGCTGCAGGAGAGAGGGACACACACACACACACACACGCATACATGAAAGACTAGTAGATCGATGTGCCGAGACGGAGCGAGGAGAAAGGAGAGACTACGTGTATTCTGTTCGCTGAGCGACATAGAGAGGTGAACAGAAGGACGTGAAAAAAAAGGACACAGCAACCTGGAAGGGAATATATATATATATATATATATATTGTGCTTCACGCACGACTTCTTTTTCCTTTGTTGTCCGTACCAACGCCCAACATCCCCCTTGGGTCGGTTTGGGTTGGTTTGCTGTTTTCTTTCTTTCGCACCCGTGCCCCCGCCCCGTTTCCTTTTTCCTATTTGGGAAAAGAGAAAAATGTTAAAAACGAACAAAACAGAGGGAGGGATGAGGAAGCAACAGAAGTAAACACAAGGTCAATATGGCGTGATGCACGCATCTCTCGTGTTCACATCTTTTTCCACATTGTTTCTGTTCTTGTTGCGGGCGTTCTTTGTACACGAGTGTACGCCACACATGGTCCTCCGCCTCCCCGCCCCCACTCCTCTGAAGTGAGTCCCACCCACCCTTCCTGACTCTGAGTCTCCTGGTACGTGCTTTTTATTTCTTGTGATTTCCTTTTGGGCCTCGCCCCTCCTTTCCGCATTCGCCTGTGCGGGTTTTTTGTGGAACGTGCGCAGACACGAAAACCCCGCACAGGCGAATGCGGAAAGGAGGGGCGAGGCCCAAAAGGAAATCACAAGAAGGCAGCATACAGAAGGTGGGAAACGGAAACAACGGAAGATTGTGGTGCGTTGGGGTGGTGAGAAGGGTGTAAAACGGGGTGAGGGTCTGCACATATACACACACATGCGAAGGGATCAATAAAGCAACGATGAGTGCGTGCCGGTGCAGCACGGCCCGCTTCCACAGGTGCCAACAAGCACAGGAAAAGAGAGAAACAGCTGTCCATGGAGAGGAATGGAGTGATGGCAGACGGTGCGACACAATTTACGGCACCGCAAGGCTGAGGAACGCCAGCGCGCATCCACAGAGGTCCTCCCTCCACGCACGCACACACACGCCGATGTCGTCTCGTTTGCTGGCCTATCGTGGTGGGTCACCTCGACGTCCCTCTTTCCCTTCCGTTCTTGTCTGCAGGCATTGCACGCGTTTCCTCACCACGAGTCTCTGCCGGCACCCCTTGGCTCCATCATCATTTGTGAAGCACTAGTTCGTTGCTTTCCAGCGACTCGGCTTCCTTATTGCTGCGCCCCTTTCTGCGTTACCAGAAGCCACGTCATGAAGAAAAGGAGTCGGAAGAGGAGGATGTCCACGGTTGTCCTCGTCCTCCGCAGAGGCCCGTGCGTTTGTGTGAGTGTGTGTGTGTGTGTGTGTGTGTGTGTGTGTGTGTGTGTGTGTGTGTGTGTGAAAGCGCGCGTAACTACAATGTCTTGTTGTCGAGGCGCACGTTCATGGCGCGGTTCGCCATCTCGATGCCGTCAAACTCGGCAATTGCAATCTGCGCTTCATCCTCAGACTTCATGACAACGATGCCCATGCCGCGGCTCTTGCCGTTGCGGCCCAGGATGATCTCAGCCCGCTCGACCAGGCCCACCTGCTGAAACGTCTCACGGAGAGCGCTGTTCGTGCAATCGAAGGGGAGGTTCGAGACAAAGAGCTTACGGCCCACCTCTGGCACCTGCTGGCTGCGCGGCTTAGGAAGCGGCTCCGTGCCATTCATCTCAGTCGACTCCGCAGCACCGACCTGGTACGGCGCGCCACGGCCGTAGGCGCTACCCGCCATGTTGTGGCGGTTGTACCCAGCCGCAGCACCGGAAGCAGCTGCGCCCTGGTAGTAGCCGCCAGCCGTGTACTGGCCGCGGCTCTGGGGAGCGGTGTTGCCGTAGGCGGGCATCATGTCCCGCTGCACCAGCGGAGGGCGCGGGCCGTCGTCGAACCTGCGCACGATCAGCCGGCGGCCCTCGAAGTCGGTCTCGTTAAACATGCGGATCGCATTTTCGGCGCCTTCCACGGTCATCATCGTGACCAGCGCCGAGCCTTTCGGGCGGCCGGTGCGGTCGGCGATGAGATCCGTGTAGCGCACCTTGCCGGCGTTACGGAAGTAGTCCTTCACGTGCTGCCACGGGGTCTGGAAGGGGAGGTTGCCAACGAAGAGGATCGTGCCCTGGTTTCGGCGGAAGTTATCGGTGTCGCCGCCGTTTTGGATTTCGTCGTTCGACCCGTGCGAGTGGCGCTCCTCCATCATTTTTCTCGAGGTTAAAAAATGAGTTTTTCTTTGTGGTTGTTTTTCTTTTGTTCGGAAAACGCACAAGGAGAGCGCAGACAAGATATGCGGCACTGCACGTAAGGAGAGCACGATGACACAAGCACACAGAGAAGACACGCAGAATGACAGAAAGAAAGCACGAAATCGAGCGATCACAAGCAACAAACACACACACGCGCGACGTAAAAAAAAAAAATCGAAAACACGAAAAAAAGTAACACGCGTACACGGGAGCGAAAGAGAGACGGTGCAAGAGAGGACGGGCGGAAGCCCTGTCTTTTATGTGTGTGTGGTGTGTGAGGGAGTGAGTGGGTGTAGGTGTGGGTGTGTGTTGCCTTCTTTGTTTGTCTCGTTGTTCTTCTTTAGGCAGGGAGACAAAACCACATGAAAGAACGCATACACAGAGTAAAGACGAGGCCTGTTAAAGGAAAGAAACCGACAACAACAACAAAACAAAAAACGAAAGACAGGTGACAAGAGACAAATCGGCAGGAAAGAGCACGTACAACCAACTGCGTGTTGTTGTCGTTGAGTATGTAGCGTGAAAGTGAGAGTGAGAGAGACGTTCCACCCCCCACGCAGCAGGTGGTGGTAATATGGATGAAGCCCCGCAGACCAAAGAAGTGTAAGATGAAGAGAAATGGGGATGAGGGGGGAAGGTGAGGGGGGGCACAGCAGGTGAAAAGAAACCGTATGTGCAGCAGCGTGTGTATGCGCGCACGTTTTTTTTTTTGGCAAGCAACAATGAGAAATGAGAAGAGAGGAGAGGAGGAAGTGAAAGGGAGCAGTCATCATGTACACGCGCCCTCAAAGACACTTTGCCATTGCATGAGCATACTTTTGCTGTTGTTTTGCTCTTCTTCGTGATACCCTCACTACCGATGACGAGACGACGTGCGGCTCCTTCCACCGCAGCCAGCATCTCCCCCCTCCCCCCTCTTCATCGCCTTCGTTATTCTCCTATTTCGCCCTCGCACGCTCACCATTTTTCCTCCTCGTGGCCATTGGAGACCGTGGATGAAGGTGCTTCAGTTAGCCTTGCTGCAGGATACGCCCTGATTCATGGCTACCATCTCCGTTTTGGCCTCTCAACTCACCACACATGAAGGAAGAAGCGATGTGAAAAACAGCACATCAGAGAGGAAGGGCGAAAAGGGAGGAGAGGGTAGCGGTGCTGCTGTACCCTGCCGCTTCAGTGTCACGGGGTCAGTGAACGAGCGGTAGGGGAAGAAGGGAGGAGGAGCCTCTGCCGATCCTTCGCCAGCTGATCATCCCCCTGGGGCGATCGAGCCCTCGGCGATGATACTCTTGCGCGATTGATTTTGCTTTCTCAAAAGAACGAAGTGAAAAGGATAAACAAGTGGCATGCAGAAGCAGATGCTGCAGCGTATGCACCCACGCAAGGGAAGAAAACTCACAAGACTACCCCTTAATTGGGGACCTTCAACTTTCCCTCCCGTACCTTCGCCTGGATGTCGAGCGGGCTCTCGCCATCGACGGTGCAGCCGATGGACACGGCCGTGCCGAGCACCTCCATCACGACAGCCTTGAGATCGCTACCCATGGACTTGGGCTGCGACTCCTTGGCGATCTTGATGATCTCCGCGAACGGGATGTTGCCGCTATGCTTGATGTTCTTGACCTTCTTGCGATCGCGCGGCGGCTCCTTCAGCGCGCGGATGAGGCGAGACGCCACGGACGGCGTCACCACCACCGTCGCCACACGGTTCTTGACGCGCAGCTCGCAGGTGACCTTCAAACCCTTCCAGTCCTTGGTGCACTTGGCGATATCCTCACCGATCTTCTTGGCGTTGAGACCGAGAGGACCGACCTTCGGGGCCAGGGAGGCTGTCGCAGCCACCTCGCCACCGACGGCGCGCACCACCACGATGATCTCCTGGTTGGGGTCGAACTTCGGCGGCATGGAAAACTGTCTTCCTCAAACGAGGTGAAAGTGTGCACCTGCTCCACGTTTTCGTCATTTGTGTTGTTTATGGGTTTTGTTTGTTGTGTACGGCACATGAAGCACAAGGGAGGAGATAGAAGGTGGAGAGGTCGAGTCCGCGAACAAGACGAAGGAGGGAAAAGGAAGGGCGGCCGAGGAGCTGCAGTCCCCACTAAAACGTGACCACCTTCCACGAAGAGCTCTCCAGCGACGGGAGAGGAAGCAGAGGTGCAGGCACAACCTGCCAGTGGTGTGCCACAACCGTGTTCATCTCCACTAGTTTTCTTCTTCACGGCATATCATACGGCGCCGTTGGTGCCGCATCGCCCATATGTCTTTCTCTTATGTGAAACAGGCCCTGCTTGTTCTTCTGTCTGCAGGGTTCTCCTCCGCGAAGGAAATTCGCGTGCCTGCTCTTGTCCTTGCTCACGCTCAGGTTCTGTGCGGCGGCTGATGTCCGTGAGTGGCACACGCGCGTGCTCCTTGGCTCAACAAAGATCGCACACTTGGTGGGGACACAGAGAGAGAGAGGGAGGGAGGAGGAGCCGTCGAGGAAGGAACAGGCAGGCAAAGAGAAAAAGGAAGAACCATGCGCTGATTCATTAAGATCGGCAACAGAAGCATCCGCGATGGGGCCCTAGTTGACCTCACGTTGGTGCTAGGGCGGGTGCCGGCGCCCTCGGAAACGTAAAAGGGATCGTCTCTGCATTCCACGTGTGGGGATCCCGGTAAAGCCGAGACGCCACCTTGCTCACATCCCTCTCCTCTCTAGTTGACTTGATGTCACCCTCACCGTCCTCGTCGCTGCCGCTCGGCGCGTCTTTCTCGAGAAAACGCAGATTCGCGACCTCAAAGGCAATGGGAACCTTGGGCTCATAATTGGGGTAGATTTCTGCTGCGTCCTGCACTACGTAGCGCACGGCAAAACGGCTCTCCGTGTAACTGGAGGTGATAACGGTGGTGTATGCTGGCTCTGATGCGTTCTCGGGCCTCTTCTTTGCGCACAGCTTGGTGCTTGCTGAAGTGTTTACCAGGTTGGCGTGGTTGCTCAGAATCAAGTACATGTAGCGCTCCTCCGTAGCGTTGGTGGTGCCCTCGGCTGACCCCTCTCCGCGGCCCCCCTCCGACTCGAGCGCGTAGGCTACACGGCGAGCTATGGTGTCGAGCAGCCAGGCGAGTGTATCGTAGAGCAGGTCCCACGTGTAGGTAGCGAGCACCTCAGCCGGCGACGGGGTCGTGATGAGCGACTCTGCGGGCCGCTTCTGCAAGTGCTGACGGCTTAAACCCCATTTCTGGGGTGTCAACTGCTCGACGGCCAGCACATCCATGGAAAGACACTCCTCCTCCTCGCACGTGCCTCGCGGCTCCGCGGAATCGCTCCTGCCACTTTTCTGCGATAACTGCACACGGTGCAGATGCGCCGTCGCGCTGGGAAAGCATGCGAACAGCAAGTCCAGCTGAAGCATCTCCCGAGGGGACAGCATCTCGAGCAGCCAGCGGCACGGGGTCGCCGTCTCCGTTAGTGACGCAACGACACACTCAGAGTCAACGGTAGATGGTGACGCTGCCAACGACGGCGAACGAGCGTGGGGCGCGACCGCGGAAGTGACATTGAGGTGCTCCATCTTCGCCATGATCACCACCGGTGAGACTCTTTGAAGAGGATCGGTGCCATGTGCCGTCGAGACAGCGGCGGCAACAGGCGCTGCAACGCGAAATACAAGAGGAAGAACGGTTTCAGAGGCAGGCTCCTGCTGCTCCAATAAGTTTTCGACAGATGCGTTGATGGGATTGCCACCAGCCCCACCCGTCATTGACTGCGCAGTTGCCTGTCTTGTTTTGATGTCTCGCGGCATGGCAGTACTGCGCGAGAGGTGAACTGTGGCGGCAGCAAGAGGGACCGTTTCTGCCGCCGTGGGGGTACTTGGGAGATGTCGGGCCTCGCTGGACGTGGCCGCTTCGCCCCTCGACCCTTTGCGGTTAGCGGCCTGGCAGAGCAGATACTCCGCGGCGGCCAGCTGAATGCTTTGTCGGCTCTCCGTCACATTGGGCACCGCAGCGCCAACCGCCACGTGCGCGTGGTACACCCCACGCTCGGACGTGGTGCTGTCGGTGTGGCGCGAGTCAGGCTTGCGTCTCACATGAACACAGATAGGAATCCGGAAGGACGTGCGGGGCTCCTCGGTGTCGACGTGCGCAACGAACAGCTTGAGCATCGCCTCAAACGTCATGGTGAGCGACACAGACGCGACAACGGCGGTGCTACCTTCATCGTCGACACCGGCTTCTCCATCCTTACCTTGATACTTCGACGCTTGCCAGCCGAGGCGTGGGAGGAGGTGGTGGGCGACGTACGTGTGTAGTGCTGACGTGGACAGCGGCGTCAGGCTCGCAGCAGCAGCAGTCACATCAGTAGACAGGTGGGAAGAAAAGGCAGGAACCGCAGAGGACGTTGACCTCTCGCTGTCGCCGTCGTCGGACACTCTACCGCCATCCCTTGTGTCTGGCTGATCACCGTCGTCGTCTTGTCTGTGCTGGGGCAGAGAAGCTAGCAACAGGGTCGCCGATGCGGGCACCAGCGGAACCGCAGACGGGTGCGCTGCTGCAGCTGCCGAGGAAGAAGCCTTGGCGGTGCCGTCTGACTCCGAGTGGCGGTTGTGCGGGCGACCTCCAGCGGCAGCACCTGAGGGCGCTGCGAAGCTGCGAACCTGCGGATTCGGGAAAGGGGCGGCGACGCCATTCTGCTGGGAGTTGTACAGTTTAATCAGATGCCACTGAAGGACGCGTAGACTCGGAAAACGTCGCTGAAACACCTGCAGCGGTGTCGCCCCGTGTGGCACGCCTTGCTGCAGATCACCGGAGGGACTGTGCGCGACGTCTCTGCTGCGTGCATCCTCTTCGGCAGCGCCTGACGCCGCTGAAGAACTCGCCGCCGGAGCGCTACCCGGCAGCAGCAGCCCCTTGCTCTCTTTCGCCTTGGCGTCGTTGAGGAAGGAGACGAGCTGCTCCTGCATCTGGTGCAGGCGACGGTACTGCGCAAAGCTAGTCAGCGCTCTGCCCAGGCACGCGTACGTTGTTGTGTGATGGCCGGACGAGAGTCGAACCACGCGGCACAACGCCTCTCGCCGCAGCGCTTCGAGAAACAGCCGTTGCTCCTGCTGTACCACCTTCAAAACCTCCGCAGAGTTCGGCGGAGCTGACGGGGAGAGCTGGTGTCGAAGCCACTCGAGCACAAACACGCGGTAGCGCCGATGCTGACCGGCTGTCAGGCATGAGTTGAACTCGTGAACTCTCTTCGCCCTTACTACGGCGGCTTCGGTGCCCTCCAACGATGATCCTGCTGGCGGCTGTGACGAGACGGCCATCTTGAACTCCTCCGCTTCCTGCGCAAGGAGGCGTCGGCAGTACGCCACATCCACGAGGCGGTACAGGTCCTGCTCACACCTTGCCGGTTCGTCGAAGAGCTGCGCAAGGTACTGCGCTGTGACAGCGTCCCCCGCCGCAGCGGACTGCGATTGTGGGGCGCTGCCGGCGAAGCGACCTCTATCGGTACCCTCTACGGCTGCACGGACGTCCTCCTCAGCGCTCACGATTTCCAGCACGGTGGACGATGCCGACGCGGACGGCTCATTCACGAGCGTAGAGCGGTGCCGCTTTCCGTAAGGGTTGCGGCCCTCGCGGAAGTACACGGCTGTGGACGCCTCCATGTCGTCCGTAGAGGTCGGCAGTGGATGACCGGGGGGAAGCAATGGAATGTTCACATGAGGGATTGTGAGTGTGGTCGAATTCGGCGGTGGGGACTCTGCGAGAGGCGCATCTCGCCCAGCCCCAGCCTGCGCCGTGGACGCCGGTGGAGGCATGGAAGGAAAGCAGGGAAGGCCTGGGAACTGGGCTGCTCTCGCGCGCAAGGGTGGAAGTTTCGAAAGAGAGCACGCACACGATGGGTAGTGGGTCGAGCCACAAGCACGTAGAGACACACGATGACGGCGGATAGCAGCGGCAACCCAAGGAAAAAAAAGAGAGAGGGTACCTCGTAAGTGCAGAAAAGGGCGGCGGCATCTGTATCGGGAGTGCATGTGTCGCTATATGTCAAGGCTCAGTGATATCCGCGGGAAGAGTTGCACGCATATGCACGCCTGCAGGAGAACGCGAATTGGCCAGTTGGCAGCCACACGTTGCGCTGGACAGCTCTCCCTCTCTTCCATCGCCAAAGGAGAGACGCACCACACATGATCAGGCAACGAGGTGGGCGGAGAAGCACCGCAACAGAGTGCAGTCCACATACATACACAGACGCACATGGCACTGCTGGGCTGCGACAGCGGTGACCCGTATCGCTCATTGCCAGCCAGTAGAGATGGGGTGCGGGTGGGCCACATACCTTCTTTGAATGCTTCGCCCTTAGTTTCAGGCGGTGGTCGTTCGTTTATCTTTCATAGAGCATCGGCAAGCCCGATGAATGGGTCGTCGCTCTCAGCAGCAGCGCGTTTCACGAATCGGGGTTTTTGCCCTCCCTCTGCTCCCTTGACAGCAGACTTTGGTGCCGTGATGGACGACGAGTACGCAACGCGGCAGCCCATGATAGGAGGCGCTGGGCGAGGCGATAACACGTCTCTGTCTATGCGAGTGCAAGCACACGCGCACAAACGCGTGCACACGTTGCCTTTGTCTCCCCTCGCCCATCACTCACTCCTCGATGGTTTTTTCGCCTTCGCTCTTGGACTCAGCGCCACATTCTTGCGCTCGCCACAATGGCAATCACAACTCACAGAGCCCAACAGCTGCCCCGGAAGTGCCTTCGCTCTTTCTCGATCGATATGTATTGCCAAGCCCATCTCATCCCAAAAACTTTAACACGACGAGAGTAGGTACAAGCGTCAGCACGGAAGAGTTGTCAAACAACGCCGCTGCCTCCTCACAGATTGCATGGGGGGAAGAAGGTTGTGCGGCTCATTGCGGGGCCGCTTCGTCTTGCTTCTTCGCGGCCATCTCATTCTCAGCCCTCAGCACCGGCGTGACTCGTGCCATCATCCACCTTTGATATTCTTCTATGCTTGTCGCACGCTGCGCGTGTGCCGAGACGCAGTTGACACCGCTCTCCGGGCCGTACTCCCCGCTGCAGAGGTAGTAGCCTCCCTGTACCATACCCGTGGCCTCCACCGCTGCCTTGAGAGTCGACTGCGCAGACTCGAACCATGTCTTGCCGAAGACCAGGGAAGGGTAGTAGAAGAAGTAGTCGAGCACCCACGGCGCAAAAATGTCACGGTAGAGGTAGGTGGTTATGATGCCAGGGTGAGTGCAGGCGACGAAAATCTTGAGTTGGTCCTGTCGGTCTGTCTCTGGGGTTGCAGTGACGTTCTGGGCAGAGTCTGCGGTGGTGCACTTCGCAGCGGGTTCGCGCAGCGCAGGCGTCCTCGCCGCAGTCTTCGGGATGAAGCGCATCGTCGCGACCTGCCGCGCCAGGAGTCGCGTGTTCCACATTACACAGAGCTTGGAAAGGCCATAGTAACCAACAAAATTGGCCCAGCTGTAGTCACGAATGTAGTACGGGCTACGCGCAGCTTTGCTCTCTTGCGTGTCACCACAGCCGCCTCCGGGAAGCACTTCGGAGGCCCGCTCATCGAGTCCGCGGATCATCTCGAGCGGGTTGTAGCGAGCTTGACGGCCAGGGCCGAGGAAGGTGTGGCAGCTCGATGCCACGTTCACGACGCGCGACGTGACCGATGTCCTCTCTGCCGTCTCGTCCAACAAAGGGAGCATCAGCTGGGTGAATAAATACGGGCCCACTGCATTCGCGGCGATCATGCACTCCATCGACCGCCATGCCCTGGACGATGCCGCGACGGATGCACTGCCTGTTTTCAGCTCCTCCACCTCACCGACAAAGTGCAGATGTCGATGCAGCGCGCCAGCCGCCATGATGAGGAGGCCCACCGGCAGGTGCGCCTTCATCGCCGCCAGCTCCTTCACATAGGCGCGGATAGACGCATCCGAGCGCAGGTCAACGGTGCCGAGCACCTTCACCGAGCCCTTGGCGTTGCACTTCTGCAAGTGACGCTCTATCGTCCTTTTGGAAAAAAGGAGTCGATCGGTGTTGCGCGCGGCGAGCACAACGGTCCACCCGTGCTCTGCGAGCTGCATTGCTGTGCTGTAGCCGACGCCGGAGGTGGCCCCAACGACGAGCGCTACGCGGCCCGTGAAGTCCACACCGGAGGGCCACTGGCACACCTTACCCTTGGCGGCCGTTCGACATGCGAAGATGCAGCTACAGATGAACACAAGCAGGTCGGCGGCATTCGGATTGCGAGCCCAGGCAATGTTCAAGAAGTAGAAGGCGCCATACACAAGTCCAAACAGCACCATCGAAGCCAATGCCGCCACCTCGGATGAGAAAAGATGGAGCATTTTGCACTTTCGCTTCGTGGCCCCTTCGGCGGTTCTTCGACAGATGCTTTAGGTGCGGATAGAAGCAGAGAGAGAGAGAGAGCGGTGTGGCTATACGTGCACCTAAGGGACAGCAGCGACCAACAACAACAACAAAAAAGGTTCAGAAGCCCGAGAAGAACGTCAAGGATACGAGATCGATGATGTCAATGGAGAAGCGCACTAACTGTGTACGCGCAGATATGCACGCATGCAGTGTAAGCGACACAGGCAAAAAAAAGACGGGGGTCAGAGTGTGGATATGTGCACGCGTATGCGGAAGATGCCGCTGTTGTCGCTGTGCCGATAAAGACGACCCGTCCACGATGTACTATACACTCATAAGTGAAGCAGAGAGAGAAGGAAGATGCGCAGAGGGAGAATGCAAAGGAGCGGAGAAAAAAGGAATGCAAAACAAGAGAAATGTGAGAGTGAGAAAGGAGGGATGTCTGGCGAGCGAGCTGCCACACTGAAAGTACGACTTTCACTTGCTTCTTTGCCCCTTGGCGTAGGTTTGTTCCTGCGCCAACACACATCCGCGCATAGGGAGGGAAAGTGTTCAAACAATACAGAAAAAAAAAGGATAGTTACTCTGCAGAAACCCAGAGAAGGGCTAGCGCGAAATTGAAGAACTTGCTTTGTATCCGTTTAGTGTTTACCTGGGCAAAGTTACCCTACGGCGGCGAAAGACGCGGTGTGATTGCGCACGCAGATGAGCAAAAACAAATGAGACAATGCCGTGCGTTATACCACATTCCCCACCTATATCCATTTCACGTCACAATGACACCCTGAGAACAGTGAAAAGAGCGCCAGTCTCACTGCCTTCATTCCGTTTATCTTTCTTTGTCGGTGGTGGTGACGGTCGTTTCGGTCGTTTCGCTGCTCTTGTTCTCTTTTTCGCTCATTCTTGTTCCTCCCCCCTCACTCGCTCGCCGCACGCGCAGAACCAGAAGAGGAAGGAAGGGCAAGAGAGAGAACATTATCCGGGAAGGTGAAGTCAGGTGGAAAAAGAAAAGCGAAACCTATATGATCAAGACGGGACGAAAAAGACAGCGGCGTCAAAAACCACAAGCGAGTGCGATGACTGATGGGGTGCAGAGGAAGGGTGCCGCAATTCAATCGAGCGCTCGTAGACGCCAGCGCGTCACTCACCTATCCCTGTCCCCAATACGATCGGGCAGCACCAACTTGAGTTGTCCTACACAGAAGCACCACTACAGAGGTGCACACCCACATATTCAGGGCCAGCCGCGGTTTCTTGGACGAAAAGAAGCAATCACATCCGAAGTAGTCGCAAGAGCGAAGAAACAGCTCTGAAAGGAGACACATACAATCAGAGTAACGGCACTGCAGGTGGCAACTCAAGAAGCCGTGCACGCGGAACGTGGATGTTGGCTTATGGCAGCACCGTTGCTGGAGAGCATTCCGCTTTGGTCCTTTGTTGGCGCCCTCTCAATCTTATTCTTTCTTCGCCCTTTTTTTTGGCAGATGCCCACGCCTTCATGTTCCCTTCAGTGACTCAGCAGACCTGTACCATCCTCATCTGCCATCACTCGCGTGTTTGCGTCCGTGTGTAACAGCCCATTTACCAAAGGAAAACGATATATTAGAGCGAAAAAAAAAAATTACTGCAAGCGGAAGACGACAAAAAGAAAACGAAAAGTCAACAACGAGAGAAGCTGGAGAGAGCCTCCCCCGCATCTTTCTTTTTTTTTTCGTCTGCAACACAACCGCTAATGCATCGCCAGAGAACCGGGATGCGCAAGCGTAAAAGGACAGAAAACTAATAATAAAGCAAACACATTTTTTTTTCAACGAATAGAAGGGGGTGAACGTAACCAATTCGGCCCCGCAACAGCTTCTCCTCCTGTGCTCTCTCTATGGAAAAGAATATATATATATATGAAAAGAAACCGAGAGAGAGAGGGGGGGGAGAAAGAGGAGAAAGAGAAAAAAGAAAGGACAAGGTGCTCTCACTCTGAACGTGCATCGCGCGTTCGTGGAAAACTCCTGACGGTAACGATAGTTATAGAAGCACGATGGGCTGTGTAAAAGACAAGAGTGCGCAAGGGGACCGTGTGAAGAGTGAAAGGGGCAACACACACACACACATACATATATACAATACTAAATAAAAATGTCCCCGTCGCCACAGCTTGCTCTGCCATCCATGGCGCATACCCCCTTCAAGGCCTCACTCATACGTCCCCCCGCACACGTCCTTGAACACCTTCTCCACCCTCTCCTTGTACGCGCGTTTGCTATCGTCGGCGATGAAGCTGCTGGAGAACGAGTTGAGCACGAGCTGCTTCAGCGTGGCCGGGGTGAGTCGGCCCGTCTCGGCGAGAATGCGGAAACTCTCTCGAATGTCGCCGCCAAAGTAGGCCGGATCATCCGAGTTGATGGTGACGCAGAGCCCCTCTGTCAAAATGAGGTCCATCACCACCGCCCCGCACGTCGCGCGATCCTGGAAGACCTTGAGGGCTACGTTCGACGTCGGGCACACAGTCAGTGGGATTCGCTTCTCACGCAGATCCTTGCACAGCGCCTGGTCCAGACGCGCGGCCACACCGTGGTCGATGCGGTCCACTTTCAGCATGCTCATCGCATCCCGCATGTACTCCGGTGGACCTTCCTCGCCCGCGTGCGCCACAAGGAACGGCACCTTCAGCTCTTCGCGGCAGTAGCGGTAGAGCCGCGCGAACTTCTCCGGTGGGTGGCCCAATTCTGAAGAGTCCAGCCCCACCGCTACAAACGCCTTCGCTACGAACAGCTCACGTATGTACTGACCGTTGTCGGGGTGCATGTCATCGAGCACGAGTGCAAGGCACTCCTCCTCGGAGAGATGACGAAGGAAGCTAAAGATGAGCATTACACTGACTCCAAACTCGGCCTCACCGCGGCGAAACCCCCTCATGAGCCCGTCGTAGAGAACGCGAAATGTAACGCCGCGGCAGAGGTGACCTTGGGGATCGAAAAAGGGCTCGGCGTGAACGACGCGGCTCTCGTGCATCACACGCGTGTAGGCATATGCCAGGTCCTCAAAATCGTCCTCGGTGATGAGGACGGACATGCCTTCATAATAGAGGTCCAGGAATGACTGCAGATCAGTAAAGTTATAGGCCACACGGACCTCCTCCACCGTCTTGTACGGAATCTGCACCCCATTCCTCTTCGCAAGCTCAAAGAGCAGTTCTGGGCTCAGTGTTCCCTCAATGTGCACGTGCAGCTCTGCCTTTGGCAAAACCTCTATGAGGTGATGAAGAAGGGTCGCATCAGCCATCGTTGCGTGCTTCTGTGCAGATGTAAATACTAATAACCTTCAGTTCCACGTGAAAGTGTGAAAGCTAACACGTATGACGGAGAGGGAGAAAGAAGAGGAAGTGTGTGTGTGTGTGTGTGTGTGTGTGTGTGTGTTGGGGAAAGGGAGCACTGAAAATATCGTCACTAAAGCACAGCTCAGTACCAGTGTCGCATCAACCCTCTCACTCGTGTGCGCACGCGCGTGAAGGTGGAAGGGGGAAAGGTATAAGCGTGCGTGCGAAAGGAGTGCGTTGGAGCATGGGGTCGGAGGAGGAAAGGGAAGGCGATGGACGCCGGAGAGGTGAAGGTCACGGTCGCGCCAGCTGAGGGAGCTAGGGGGTAATCAGCATGCGAGCATATGCGGGAACTGCGTTTATAATATGTGGGTGTGTGTCGAAACCTAGTTCGCAAGGGGTGGGGCACGCTCTCCTGACCCTTGGAAAGTGGCTGGCCGGCGATACTATTGCAGGCAGTGTGACACCAATGCCAGCCGAAGAGAGGCGCCCTTCCTCACGCTATTTCATGAGTCATTCCGTTCGTTTTTCCTGCTCGTCTTGTCCTTCGTATTCCAGGGCAATATGCCTGCTATTATAAAAACAAAGCAGGTGCATGCGAGGCGCTACGCTGAACTACAAATTGCCTGCCTTCGTCACTTCTCTTTTCCTTCCAGCAAACGCTCGAAGAAAGGATGAGTGCTGCATTCAACGTCTACACGTCCAAGAGGAGACGAAGGCGAGAGAGGGAGAGAGGGGGGAAGCCGTTGTCGACGAGAGAAAATAGGATATCATGCGCAATGTTCGGAAAACGAAATTTCGGAGACATACAGCAAGCAAAACCCCTTCGTACCACAGAAGTGAATTCTCAGGGCTGAAACGAAAAAAAAACGCTTTGATCCCCGCACTTGTGGTGGAAAGATCGAGAGAACAAGCCACGCGGGTTAACTATGCAAACGTGAAACGGGCACAGGCACAGCAAACATGAAGTAGGGAGCAATGCGGCCGAGACGTGCAAACATGCTAAGATTATGGGCACGCAGAATGTTTGCCGCCACCACATGGCGATGCACAAGAAAGGAAGATAAAAGCCAGAGACGCCGCCACCAAACCACCATACGCCGTGTTGACCCCCTGTGTAATGTGGTGAAATGCACTTCTCTTTGCATTGCAGCAACTCCTCACGTTTTAGGCGAGTCCGACTTGCTGCCGACCCCACTGCAAAATCGCTGCTGCCTCACTCACGTCCCAGCCGTACGCACGCAGCATACTCGTCGTCTGGTCCGCGCACTCCACGAAGTATGGGCTCACCGCATCCGCGTTCGTCGTTGGCTTCTCGCCAGACGGCGACACCAACTCCAGCTCTGTGCGCGGGCACATGGCGCAGTGCAGCGTCGTCTGCGCACCCTCCTCTGCGGTCTTTAAGAACAGCAGCGACGCCCATGAGAAAATGATACCCACAAAGCTGCCCATGATATCTCGAGAGAAGTTGGTAGCCACACAGCCGGGGTGCAGCGAGCAGGCGTACACACGGTGCGTCTCGTCCTTCACGCCGCGGTAGCGCCGCGCAATCATGTGGGCGTGGTAGGTGTTCAGCAGCTTGCTGATGCCGTAACGGCCAAAGGCGTGCTGAGTCGAAGAAGTCTGAAGCGGACCGCTCGACTTTCCAGCACCCTGGTTGACCTCCTTCAACGCATTGAGCAACTTTCCCCCAATGAGGCCGTTGCACGTGGGGAATGCCCCAATCGATCTCCACACACTAAAGCGGCCAGGAAGAAGGAGAGACTGGGCAAAGCGGTGCGCCTCACTGGAAACATACACAACGCGGCCACCGTTCCTCTCCAGCACAGGCAGCAACAGTTCCGTCAGCAGAAGCGGGCCGAGGAAGTTCATGGCGGTGTGCAACTCTAAGTTAGGATGAAACCGAGAGAAGCGCAGCGCCTTCCGCATGCCGCCGGCGTTGTTTACCAGCACCTGCACGTTGCGCTGCGCGTATTTCCTTGCCACCCACTCCGCAAATGCGCGCACACTGTCAAAGTCATCGCACTCCACCGGCAGGTGGCCCTCCACAAGCACTGACGCTGGAGAGTGCGCATACAGTTTCGGCTGGGCACGACGGCGGCGCTCCGCTTCCTGCTGAATCCGCTCAGCCGTCTGCTGTGTCAGCACAGCCGACCGGCACGTCACCACAACCTCGTAGCCCTCCACAGCCAGACCCACAGCAGTCCAGTACCCAATCCCGCTGTTCGTTCCCGTCACGATCGCCACCGGTCGCTTCGACATCGGCATGTCACGTGACATCACAAAGCGGGCCTGTGCCTGCTTATCCGCAGTGTCCGCATCCGTCACGGGGCGTGCGTGATTCACGGCGCCCCTCGCCAGCAGGCGACTTGCCACAATCCACACTGGAATGGCGGCAGCGAGGAATCCCCGGGGTATAAAAAAGCAAGCAGCGAAAGCCGCCGCACCCACGAAAAAGGCACTTGTCTCGCTCTTGTATCCGAGCTTCATTTTCTCGCCTACTGCTCTTTGGTCCCCGATAAAAATAACCCAGTACAGTTATGGGTGAGCGTTATGTAGCTGCTTTTGATCTCTGGGGTGAAAGGCAACAGAGGCTAACTGAGGCGCGTCGAAGACGACTCACAGAACAAAAAAGATTTGTGCGTGTGTATTCGGTTGATACGAGAGCATCAAGTGCAGCACAGGACACAAAGGAAAGAAAAACGAAGGGAGAATATGACTGTCGCTTAGAAGCGTTTGCAAGGTCGAGTTCGTCCTTGTGTAGCCCCCAGTTACTGGATGCTGCGCAGAAAAGGAAACAGAACTATGCATGCTGCCTCCGCGAAGCCGCACAGTCCTCCATGGCACGCAAAAGTGTTCCGCACACAGCAACATCAGATTGACAGACACGCATTTCAATACTCTTCGCTGTCTTCAAACAAGCGTTCATCTGCGGTCCCATTGGTCTTTATTGTAAAAATTTGTAATGGCGGTAATTTCTGTGGTTGCAATCAAGTTGCGCTGTGAGAAGAAGGGAAAAAAACTGATCAGCCATCGCGTCCTTCCAATCCGAAGTCTCTTTTTCTTCGATTCAGCGGTCCATCTTACAGATCCGACGCGCCGTCGAAATCGGCAGAGCGCCATTAGCAAACATCCACCTGCATATCACTCAAGGAAGCAGAGAAAGAAGTCGACCTGAGGCGCTTTGTGATAGAAAGCTTTACAGTGGCCCGCGAAGGTCGCGAATACGACGCTCCTCCGAAGTCACTGAGAGCTCGTGAGCACTCTTCCGTTTTAGCTCTTCGTAGTCTCCCTCATCCCACACCTCATCCCCCTCGGCGTACGTCAGCACCACCGACGGGTCTTTCAAATGCTGCACATAATGCTCCACCAAAAAGTGATCGCGGTATCGCTGCGCAGCAACACGCAGTATTTCGGTCATTCCTTCTTCTTCACTGTTCTCTTCCTCAGCGAGAGCCTCGTCTGCCTTGCTGAAAGAAACAGAAGCAGCTGCGGAAGGATCATCAGCGCTGCCACTTGCAAAAGGCACGCCCTCAGAGTCGGCCATCATAACACTAAGAGACTCAGCGGTAAAATTGTCTACCCTCGGTGAAGGCGGCGCGTCTGATACAGCATTGTTGTCACTCTCACACTCAGACGTATCTGCTGCGGCTAAGGTATCGCTTGACGAATTCACTGGCGACAGAAGAAGAATTTCGCCAATGTGGACAAATGGAGCCCCTTCGGCACCCGTGATAGGAAGCTCTACTAGCGGGTCGCCCGCTAGTACTACCCGAATCGGATTAATCGCTCCAGCGTAGCGCTCCAACGTCCCCTGCAACGATTTTGGTGCGCCGAGAGAAATCGTATTCGACACCTCAAATCCCCGTTGAGTGAGCAAGAGTGACAGCACCAAGCCTACCGCCCCGCCAACAGCGTGGCCAATCACAACGGTGCTGCGCGTAGGATGCAGCGGAGAGTCGTGCAGAAGAGCGTCACAAATGCGAGTTGCCATAAATAGGTACTGGCTGTGAAACATCGTCTTCTGAACCTCCTCACTTTCGCTTATCTCCACACGTTCTACTTCCTGCGCCCACTCGTAGCTGCCCGAGTCGCCCCCATCCTGCCGGGTGCAGCAAATGTACACCACTTGTTTGTTGTAAGTCTCGTCCACTTCGACCACTAAGTGATCACGACCGACGCGAAGATGCACGGCAGATACACCACTTCTACTGCCGATGATGGATTCTGTCACTTGCCAAGGCGTCAGATAAATCAGTGAGCTCGCCCGATTTTGCTCACCCACAGCTGTACGATGAACAAGTAGCAGTCGCTCCGCATATGGCAAGAGCGCCTGCAGCATGATCCGATTTTGACGCTCACTAGTCATGTCCTCAGCAGCTTCGTTGTGAGAAACTTTCTTG
The DNA here is from genome assembly GCF_000002725.2 of Leishmania major strain Friedlin. Classification (NCBI taxonomy): domain Eukaryota; phylum Euglenozoa; class Kinetoplastea; order Trypanosomatida; family Trypanosomatidae; genus Leishmania; species Leishmania major. The sequence goes on along the minus strand of NC_007284.2, from coordinate 879,227 downwards.
GCTTCGTGTTCGAGAAACGAGAGAATGCTAGACTCCATCATTTGCTGATACGTCCGGTTCCCAACACCAGCAGAGAGGACTTGAAGCACTGATGTAAGTTGCACATTGCCCGGCGCCATGTAGAGAGCCTTGGCAAGGGTGCGAGTACGATCGATTTGCATGGAGACGTACCTTTGATATTGCTGTAGTAGCTTTGCTTGGGCGCGGCCAACTGCCGCACCGCGCCGCTTTCTCGACCCCTGATCGCTGGCGCGCCGCTCCAAGGTTCGCAGAGCATTTGCGAGCTGGCCACTCTGCTTGTCTGCTTCCTGACCAAAACGCCGCGAGACGTAATCCAGTAAACCTGAACTGTTGTACAGCGCGCATTCTCGTGCCGACCGTGACGCAGCACGATAAAGTTCGCGGTACACTCGTATGGACTCCAGGCGAAGCGACATACTCGCATGGTAAAAGTTAAAATCTGGAAATAAGAGTCACCACAGGCTCTGCTTTCAAGAGGGTTGAATATACAATGGCAAAAAGGGGAGAGAAGCATGACGAATTTCAGGAAAGAAAGAGGTGCAGGCACCCTGACGCATAATTTTCTATCAGTCATTGAGACCGCAACTTGCAGAAACAAAAAGCAACGCTGACAGGCGTTGCCTTCTTTGAAAGCTTTTTCACTGCATGTGCACCGAGTCGAAACTGTCAAACGAAAGCGAAAGACAAAGGACGATGCATGCGTCACACGTCAGTTAGCGCTAAGGTTTTCTTTTCCCTTATTCAAGGAGAAATCAGTTTTGTTTTTCTTTGCGTGTGATTGAGCTTGTTCATTCTCCGTCATAGAGGACACGAATCAAACTGAAATACACCCCGCATGCTAAAGGCCCCCTTGCGGCGGCAAGCGGCTGCAGACATGCGCTGGCGCAACCCCCACCAAGCCATCCCAGCACAGCCCCCGCCCCGCAGATCGCCTCTGTGCGGCTCCCCATCACGCAGGCCGCCACCTGGTGCTTTGCTTGGTGTGATATTTAGGCTCTCCACCCCGGTAGAGCATTCAGGTACAGGCGAGATAGGTTTGAGTCACGCTGACACGCTGCCCATCACACGGCTGGCGCAAGCGCGTTCAATGTCGCAGATCACTCCGGCGCAACATTATCTAGGACCTCACCGCCGACATATCAGTGGCTACGCATCGCTCTGACCTTCCCGTGTCGTAGGCGCTCGACCCTGTCACCGCCAGATGTGGCGGTTCAGTGGCAAGGAGAGGAGCTGCCTAACGCCCACACAGAGTTGGAACTATCCCTGATACTACGCTGAGGTGTCTCCCGTCATCGGAGTTAGACTGCAACCGAGAATGGAAAGCGACTTCAACGAGAGAACGATATCCAACGATAAGCATGATGTGTTCCAATATGTGCTCCCAATTTGGTCTAACTGGTGAGTTCTCTATCGCGGTTGAAGACCATCCCGATCTGGTATCCCTCCACTCGTGGTCTCGATAGCACCACAACTGAATAGGTAGACTTCGGTATCCCCCCTTTCCCGTCAGCCAAGGATTCCTGTTGCGGTGGGTAAGCAAGGATGGAGGTGGAAGCGAATGAAATGCTTAAAATGGCTCAAATGAATAGAGAGCCAAAGACGGGGCAAGGACAAACGTTCGGTGACGCATCGAATTGGAATTGTGGAGAACACGTTGACTCACTCCTCATAATCATATTGTTTTTTCGCTCAGCTCCTCAGTCATCCTTGTCTCCAGATTTCGAAAAAAAAATTCCGCCCAGCGTCAGCTAATAGCTTCCTGAGCGCAAAGAAACACAGAGTGAAATAAAGCAGATATTGCAAGCTGGGCCCGAGTCTGACTGCAAAACGAAGCAAACTGCTGAGCAGAGAAAGTGCCCTTCAGTTGCCAATCTTCAGAAAGGATGGCGCTAAGGACAAGAGTCAGGTCATCTGAGCCTTACACTCCAGTCTTTACGACCATTGATCCACGAAGAGCCGTGGGAGTGGTTTGCAAATGAAGAGAACGAAAACGTTTTTTTTTTTTTTGCTGGGAAGTGCTATCTCTGTCCAGCACACGCATTGCGAGTTGAAGGACGACAAAGTGCTCGAGTCACCAGATGTGACGCCTAGCACGTTTGTGAGATACCACGTACAGATACCTTAGCTTATTGCGTCCAGAGCTCCAGGACCCAGGCTGCTTGTGCTTTCTAGCGCGCATGCGCCGGTGGCGGAAGAAGAAAATATTGGCATAAGGTGCTTCGTGCAGGAGTCGTGTCGGAAAGCGCAATCAGTTGGAAGACCGAGCACTTGCTTCTGATGCGTGCTCATTCACCAACACGCAAAAAAAGGAGGTTGAGCCACCAAGACAAACCAACTCGTATTAAGCTTCCTCTTTTGTGACACCAACCAATTCAGTGAATCTCATGACAGTGCGCTCCATCACCGGGTGCACTCAACGCAGCAGTTCCCAACGAAGGAACACAGCATAGTCGGCTCTTCTAGGTACACGAGAAGTTCCAGTAAGCTCTCGGCTATGAGAGAGCTGGTGGCTCCAGCGCCACTCTGCCGTTCCACTAGCGCTTCAAGGATCGTCACACAGAGAAAACAACACGTAAGAGAGACCCATTAGCACGCGGCGGAATGCACAATGTTAGAATTTTCCATTCACAACAAAGAATCATGTTTAAATCTGCTCAGTCTGCTTGTTGCTATGCGCGAGCTTGCGGGTGAAAAAGACACATAGGGAGGCTGGAAGACAGTATCGTCAGGGACTAGGCCAACAAACTGAGTGCAACGTACACCTTTGTCGTATGTTGGCGGTCGCATGAAAAAATGAGGTGGTCTCACTAACACCGTTCTCAAGCCGAGATATTCCGTGATCGCCCACTCAGCAGAGCTTGAGGTAATTCGATTGCAACAAGTGAGCAAAAGCATGCAAACAGACTAGCCATTTTACCTCTACAGGAGTAGTAGAAAGGGTATTTGGACCTATAACCATGGCTTACTCAGCCTAAGCCCTGGGGCAGTCTTTGCGAAATTCGATCGAAGCTACGATCCCCAATTCTTGGGACACCTAGAAACAAAAGAAAACATGGACAGTCTTCTAGAAAGCACTGCAGCTTAGCCCACTAGTTTGCAGCTTCTGCGCGCAGTCACCGATAAGCGCTTGACTTCCCATATGAGTGCCCCAGAGAGGTACGTCAATCACAACATCTTGCAAAGCATGTGATGAAAAAGTAGAAAGCACTGCACTGATATATTTCGTCTCTTGTTTCGCACTCGGAAATGAAGATTGACTAGGTGTATTGGTTATCCTGCGAGAGTAGAGGCCATCGGGTGCTATCCTCAACGTCGGTTTCGATGAGTAAAAGTACCACTATTCAGCGCGGCAGCTGCTCTCTGCGGGTGGTGGTGCCAACTAGTATGCCGCACTTTTAGGCATACTTGTCTATAAAGTTAGCGTTGACATCGTCCCTCGCAAAGCACAAAAGGGCCGCAGTTGGGCGTTAGCAGCGCGTATTCACTGGCATTATCCTGTTGAAAATTTGTCCGATTATCATAGTTTACTACCTTTTAGTGACTGCAACGCGACCGAAGATAGAGTTTCTGCACCGTCTTGCACCTAAGTGAGAAAGTCATAGACTGCGGACATCAAGTGTGTTTTTTTCGCATGACTGATCCACCCGAGCTGAAGCCTCGCAAGGTCGCACCTGGGCAAACCTACAAAAGCGCAGATAGCGACACACTCGAGCTTTCGCTGCTTTTTTTTAGCAGGCCATGAAGCTTACAGAAACAAGTGTAGCGTCGAGACTGCTCAGGTGCCACGCCCCCAGAGTACCAACAGCTTGTTGTCCTATGGACGAGTACGCAGGGTTTGGTCTGCTGCAACACTACGCGTCCAAGGGAAGGTAGAAGAGGGGAGGCGGTAACGAGGAAAAAGCACTTGCTCCCTCTTCGGAAATGTCTTCTGCGGCGGCTTGACCTTGCCATTTTTTCGCTCAGCGCTTTCCTTCGGTGGACCCGTTGGCGGAGGGAACCTCGGTTTGGAATCAGGGCCAAGCGTCTACGACGCAGGGGGGTCAGGTCAGTGTATCGCTGCCGATGTCGGGGGGCGGGGGTTCCGGATAACGTTGCGCCGGGCTCGCCTGCGGCGGCGGTGCCGTGGGCGCGGGTTTTGGCGTCGCCGGGTGCCTGGCGGGGGTTCGAAAGGTCGGCGCCGCCGCAAGGGGGCCCTCGGTGGGTGGGGCCTTAGTCTAGGGGCGCCACCCACCGCCCCCGTCGGCAGTGGCGCAGGGGGGCAGCCCTCCCCCCACCACCACCACCCTTTCCGGGCGGGGACAGGCGGGCGCCGCGTTTTTTGAGCGGCGACGCAGCCGGAACCCCGCCCGCAATTTTTTTGCCGAGCGCGAGCGGAAAACCAGCCGCCCATGGCAGCGCAAAAACGCGCAGAAGAGGTGACGCCTGGTACGGCGCGGCGCCGAGCGGGTTGCCTACCAACTAGTGGTCTTCATCATCCTTAATATCCGATTCATGTGCGAAGCACTCGCCCGGGAGAAGCGGGATTGGCATCGAGTCGCTTGCCGCAGCGCACTCACCCTGTGCCGCTGGGTCGTTCAGGGGCCACCCAGCCCAGAAGAGAGATCCGTCGTAGATATGCCATGGATAGGTGTCCTCCTCCAGCTGAAGCACTTGCACGACGATGTGCGGGTGGTTCTGACACCACACGCGCATGGCGACTCCAAGCAGCGAGGAGAGCACGACGTGAGGCTCACTCAGCTCATACTCAGCCTCGGCGGAACGCAGGCCCGAGGATTCATCAGAGGCGTCTGAAAAACCGGCCTGAGAGGGGTAGAGAAGCTGCACGGTGCAGTGCCGTTGTCGCCACTTTTGCTGCTCCGCAGCGACGGCTTCGGCATCCTTGCCTGCGGCGCCATTTTCCACTGCTGGGTAGGGCTCACTCTGACACGCCAGCGGGCTTTGGACGAGGAAGACCCACTGAAACCACTCGCATCCGACGACAAAAGAGGCGCTGCTGCTCTCCAAGCCGCTGCCGCGCGTGCCGCCGTTGCGCGCGTCAAGGTCGATGTTGAGGGGCGAATCGGACACCTCTGTTCCGCTGCCGTCGCGTCCGCGCTGAATCACAAGGGAGAAGGGCGGTATACCGGCTGGCTCGGTCGCGGCACGGTGCACCGGCTGTCGTGCCACGACGGAGGAGGGCGCCACGGTGCTGTCCTCATCGTGCAGAACATACGCTGGCGTGGCCATTCCCTCGCCAACCTCTTCTGCAGCCTCGCTACAGAGTCGCTTGTACACGGCGTCGTATTTGCTGTGGCACACGTCTTCAGCCAGGCGGCGCACCTGTTTCAGTGTTGCAAGCCATGCAGAGGGATCGCAAGCGGCGGAGCCTGTCGCTGCATGCATTTTCTCACTCTCCGCCGCCTCCACGCCCGCGTCCTCGAACCAGCCCTTGATTGACAGCTGCACAATGTCCACGACGGTGCGGTGTTCGTCGGCGGACTCGCGATACTGGTGCGCGTTGTCGAGGATGGAGGCGACAGTGGTGGTCCACTCCGGGCTCAGCCGCGAAGCGGCCGGCGCCTTAAACATTGGTACTTCGTCCATCTCAGAGCTTCTCGTGCTCCAGTCCCGCGAGCTGAGCTCACTCGCCGTGATGGACGAGCTCGCGCTCGCCTGGTGCTGAAGGCGACTGGTCGAGTTTCGTCCTGTGCAGGCACTTGCGCTGTTTTGCTTTAGTTCCAGCGCGAGAGGAAGTCGATGAATACTGTTCTTCATGGCACCACCGGCTTGCTCCCCGCCGCACTCGCGGATGCACGGATTGGTCAGGAGCGTACTCAGCACCGCAAGCATGTCCGCCATCGAGATGTCCGAGAACCGCTTGCGCACCTCCTCGGTCGCGAACTGCAGCTTGAGATCGTCCAGTGCAGCGGGGCTTCTGACGCTGTTGGAGGTCGGCCGAAGCGGTGGCGTAGAGGGCGTGGAAACAGCCATTCTGCACGTTTGTGGGCGTCAAAGGCGAAGACGGCAAGCCGAGGCACACCCATGCACCCCGTTCAACGGAAAGGACTCTCTAACAAGTTAACAACAAAGGCGGCACGCAAAGACTGACAAAATTGAGGGGAGAGAAAAACAGACGTGAAAGACGAAAGGGCGGCTACGAGGGCAAAAAAAAGTCAATGATGGCACTGTTGCGGTGCGTGGTGTGGCTGGAATGTGTGCATGTGTGTTGTGTTGGTCGAGCGAACAGATGACACGGCATCGAAAATCGCGCGTGCGCCACGTCGACCGTAGCAGCGGCCTCACAAGGGCACGCGTTCGGAGACCTTTCGCGTCGTACCCAATCCCTGGAATGCCGGCAAGCAACAATCCTAAAAGAGTCAAACCCTACGACTAGCTCCTCCGAGCGCTTCGGGGCAGAGCGAAGGCAGGCAGCAACGGACAAGGAGCAGCAACAACCGTTATCCAGGCCAAAAAAAAAATGAAAGGAGGAAGTGGTAAGATGAGAGGGGGAAAGTACAGCAAATACGCGCGCTAATGAAAACAGTGACAATGCAACGATGGCTGCCCTTTTTCGAGTTTGTGTGCGTGTGTATGTGTTGCGTTCTGTCACCTGTTTGATGTTCATGCGCGAACGCACCCCATACATGAAGAAAAGATGCGTGAAGGTATTCAGGATTTGAGGTAAATGGGATGCATGATCGGTTGGCAAGCACAAAACGCGAGAGAAAAGCCATTAGTGTCCTGCCATCATGGTATTGGGAGAAAGGGAGGAGCGCTCAACTTACGCTGTCCTCCTGCATCGTGGCTATCCGTATCGTGGCTTTGTCGACCATGCAAGCTCATCAAACAGCAAGCCGCTGATGGGATTCGTCATTTTTCTTTTCGGCTTTGAGCAGCGACTGTGCGTCGGCATCGCACCTCGGCAGCCCCCCCCACCCTCAAAAATAAAGTACACCTACGCAGCAATCCAGCACACCATGCTATTCGCCTTCTCTTGCCACGTCGTTGAGAGAGAACGTCTAAGCACGCGCGCGCACGAGAGACATGGCAGACGCGCTCAGCTTCCATACAGTGCTTTCTCGATCGCCTCGTCAAATTTATCTGTTGGCAGCACCAGGTTGTACCGCGCAAGGGCGCGCTTCACGTCCTGCACCTCATCAGCCTTACTGTGAGCGCGGTGCCATTCGCTGCTCGACAACTTCTGTCCAAGCGACCGTTCGAAGTCCACAAAGTGAAGGGGAGCCGTAGTCGTGCCTAGCTGCTGCTGTGTGGCTGCAGCTGATGCAGCGGCAGTGGGCTGGAAAGGGGAAGCTAGGGCAGTGTTCAACGGCCGCTGCTCTTGAAGCGTAGTGTGGCTGGCAAAGGCGGGTGCCATCCTTGCCGAAAACGGCTGAGGCGGCGCCGCCGATGCCAAGGGAGAAGATGCGAAAACCGAAGGCGCAGTTGGTAGCGGTGCTGACGGAGACGCTTCGACAGAAGCAGCGAGAGCGCCGAACGCGCTGCCCCCACTTCCTCCACTTAGCGACGCAGCCGCGGAGGGCGACGCGGCGGCGAAGGTGCCGCTGCTGCCGGTGGCGGCAGCAACTGGCGGCTCTGTCTTGGCGTCATCCTCCAGAACGTCGCTGCTACCGTGATCGTATTCCTCCTGCTCCTCTCTCTCCAACTCCTCCTCCGCCTCCTGGTCGTCGGCGTCCTCGTCTCCGCCAAAAGAGTCGCTGGAGCAGCGATCGCTTTCTTCCTCTTCCTCCTGCTCCTCTCCCTCCTCCCAGTCTCCTTCGTCAAACTCCGACTCCTCGCTGTTGCACGGGTACGCATCCGCACCGTGGCGCCCTAGCGACCCTGCGTCATTGTCTACCTGGGTAGAATGACTCATTGCCGCACAGGGCCAACACGCGTGCCTTGGCGCACCCACAGTCAAGCAACGGCGGTGAGCTGGTGGATGCGCAGCTGACTTCCATTCCAGTGGCCGTGAAATAAATTGTTGTGTGCGTGCGTTTTCTTTTCGAGTGTGAGGCATCGTGCGATAAAGAGGAACGGCGCGGAGTAGGTGCATATGAAAATGGATGATGGCGAGATGGGAAACAAGCACGCATAGAAGACCCGAAACAGCCAAAAGTATGTTGCTGTAAAGAAGCGCGAGACTCGAAGGCGTTTCTTCTGAGGGAACTGCGTGCAAGGACGGCGAGAACTGCTGACAGAGGTGCAGACGTCCTCCTCGAGGCGTGCTGAACGTGTTTGGTGGTACACAGCCCCCACCCCCTGCATCACCCTCATCCATTCGATAAAAGCGCGTCCATGCCGCTGGAGTCGGAGAGCTCACACTGCCGGGGCCTACGCAGCTCTCGTGAGTGTTTCTTTTAGTCTCTTCACAGAGCATCCATAGCTGATAGGATAGCAACCAAAGAAGCACACCAACAAGGATAATGCGCATCGTGCGTAACGGGCGGGGAAAAGGGGGAGGGGGATGGCGGACATGGGAATGAACGGGCTGCAAGCGTCGATCGCCTGCGCCGCAACCTCATGCCCCTTTTTTATCTACCCCTGCGCAGTTGAGCCGCGCACTGCCCCTTCCCCCCTTTTTCCCTGCAAGCCACGCGAGGGGTAAGCGAGGGCACACGCCGGCCCTGCAGTGCCGCTGTCCATCCACATCCGAGCAGGCACTATCGACATTCAGCGAAGCGCACGATCGCGAGGTGACAGGTGCGCAAAGGGAAGTACGAAAGCACATCACCGTCCCCCTCCCCACCAGGTGCAATCACTCGCGTGTGTTGATGAGTGTATGAGCGGGACGTTGGCCGGGAAAATGCTGCTCAACACCATCCAAGCCTCATTTGGAGAGAAGCTGACGGGAGGGGAGGGAGGGGGGGGCGAACCAGGAGCCCTCCAGGTGCCTCTGCATGTATGTCGGGTCGATGAAAAGGGCCATCAAACGGCACAAGCTGAGAGGAAACGAAACACAGAAAGATGCGCACACGTACATGACCCACGGATCAGCGACACATCAGCAGACAACACAGACACGGATGGAGAAGAAAAGAAGCATAGTGTTGAAGTAAAGAGGAGGGGGAGAAAAACAACGAGGAAAAGGCAGCGAATTCACGTACAACGCGTGGCAGCCACTGCGGTCACCGCAACGCCTGGTTCCCTCCGAAAAAAAAAGCGAACCAGAGAAGGCAAATATGTTTGCACGCGCACAGGCATACCACTTGCCGTTTCGCACACAGGCAAGGTACGCTGCGTGTTCCATCTACGCTTCTTCACGCTTCAGTGTTTCCTCGCCAAGTAGCGATTGCCCCTCCTTTTCCACATCACATGACTGCGCAGCACCCCGAGTTTGTCTGCTTTGCTTGCGTGTAAAATGTCTTGCTAGCCATGCCAAGATCCTCGCTCTGCGCCACCAAGTCGTCGATTTTCTGTCCCCGTTCGATGATTTGGTCAATCGCGTTGTACATGATCACCTTTGTGTCCTCGATGTCACGCTTGATGCGCAGGATCTTGTCCACTTCCTCCGGCTTCTGATACTTCTCCAGGGTCTCGCTGATGTGGGGCCAGTGCAGAAACTCATCCGCCTTGCCCCCCACGGACTCGTACCTACCGCGGAACGTCTGCTGGAACTGCAGCATCAACTCCGTCAAGAGCGTGAAGGCGACACGTGCGTTGTACTCGATGTCGCTCACTGCAATGGCCACGAGACCGTCCAGCGTCGCATGCGCATACACAACATTGCCGTTTTCTGTGATCTGCGTCTTGGCGCCGAGCACCACCCGCTTAGCCACCGTTCGGGAGAGAAACACAATGAACTCGCGGGCAGAACTGCGCTGGAAGAAGCCGAAAGAGCTGACGTTGACGGCGCTACAGCAAATGACCGGGTCCTTCTCGATACCCGGCGGATGGGGCTTGAGAATCAGCAAGCCATAGAGCTTCATGATGTAGCGGAGAACAACAACCGAGTAGTAATGCCACAAACGAAAGCAAGCGAACAACAACGGCAAACAACGCACAGGGATACTGGATTGGCTTTTTGGACACAACAAGCTGCGGACGGCCAAAGATCGGCGTTGTGGGGGAGTAGACGTATGCGTCAGCCATGGTGAGCATAAAAACAGAGGGAAACGAGGGAGAGAAAGCGACGATGACGAGCACTAGACCCGCTGTCGAAGCCGACGGAGGCCGCTTTTGGCGGAGACAGAGACACAGTGGCCGGACGCGCCTGCTTGCGTTTGGGGCGTCGCATAGCGCTCGAGGGACTTCCTCCCTCCTGTATCACTCACTGCCGCATTCACCCCCTCACCGTAATGCAGAGCGCACCCCTGAATTGCCTTGCAGGGATGCACGAGTAGTCTTCGTTGACATTCGATATGCTCGTGGAGCATCACGGCATCCCGTCTGTCAATTGTCGTTTCTTTTTTGAGAGGCAGGAAGGGAGGGGGCTGCCATTGGTTGCCCACCTCCTGATCGAAAGTGGAACGATGCTCAGCGGGGATGGGGAAGGGAGGGGATGGGGGGAAACGTGCCGCTTCGGCCACAGACGCGGTGCGCAGACGCCTCGCATGGCCTCACCGGTTTGTTGCCCATCGAGGGGGCATCACGCTTCCTTCAGATGCTCGATGGATTTGTGGACGACTACCCCGCTAGTGCAACCTCGGGGTAGTACCCCCATCCGTAGCCTCTCCGTTTCTCTTGTCAGGTAGAGGATTACCCGTACGGGAGAGCATGAGTGTTTGGCAGCCTCGGAAGTCCGAAGTCGCTTGCACGGGAACCCGGCCGTCTGTGTGCAGAGGTAGTGAGCGTCAAAATGCTACGAGGGAGGCCAGCGGCGGGGTTGGTCTTGGCTGCCATGTAGACAAATGCTACCTGCGTATTCGTCTTGTGGACAAGGGAACGCATGCACTCTAGCAGGGCGTTCACGGCGTCTTCTCGCCCGATCCCACCGTAACTGCATCACCGCCGTTGCGCACGCACAGTGGTGATGCGGTCGGCCATCACAGCTCACTTCTGACCCTCTTCCGGACAGCGGCGGTAAAGCAGTTTGAGAGGTCTCAGCGCCGCCGCTGAATCCACGTGCACCGAATGCTTCGCCGTGAGGTGCGGGGTTTCGTTTCGCGGTAGGGAGCTGTGTTCGCCTTCAGGATTGTTCACCAACCTTTGCTGGCACTGGAAGCCGTCACCGGTGCTCCAGCGAGCCAAAGCGCCCCAGCGCTCAGCCGAGGCGTCAGTGACATTGATGTAGTCGCGTGCTTCGCCCGTCGTCATCAACGTGCATCTCAGGTGAGATCTGCCACCACGGGTTCTGAATGAGCCGGCGAGCCTTGACCTCTCGCCAGGCTTCGCGCGTGAGGGTGCAGGTACGAAAGCGGCGAGGCCGGTGCTCTGCCCCGATCCACCAGACGGTAGACACAACGATACGCTCTCGAACGGCAACCGGGAAAAAAAAAGGTTGGGTGGGCGCATCATAGCTGCATACAGAGTATTCATTGCCAGCGACACGTAAAGGCAACAAGTCCGCAGGTGAAGGTTTCGGCGTGCATCGCTCACGGCCGTGCCGCCACGGAAACAATCAATCAATAAATATATATTCGACCTCACAAAAGCTCAGCTCATCGTGTGCCATCTGCAGTCGCTCCGTATTCCTCTGCCTGGGGGATGACAGCCGGTTCGTCTGTCCAACACACCTGAGGATTGCTCGCACGGCTGAAAGCAAAACTTGCTCGTGGCATTCCCTCGTGGCAAGCGTCGTGCTGGTGATACCGGTGAGAATTGTCGCGGCGTTCGGCATGTCCACGATCATGCGCGTGATACCCGGGCCCACGGCCGTGCTCCATCGCGCACCTGTTGGCCATGCCGTCAGGCGCAGATACCCATACGGGGTCAACCGCGGAACAAGCGTATCACGAACCGCTTCACCGGAGCGGACTAGCAGCTTCAATCGCATCAGAAAAAAACGGACGGTTGGATAATGTGCTAGGCATCCCACAGCCCCTCGTGTACGCGCTCCCGCCTTCTCGGGGATCGTCAATGGCGGGAAGTCTTCCTTGCCGGTGACAGAGTGCATATTCGGCCCCGGGATTTTCCGCCGCCTCCCCTTCACTTCAGAGACAGAAAAACCCTCTGCACCGTGCACCCCCATGCCTGCAGATTGCCAACGCGCGGCACCCGCATTCCCCCCAGCCTGAGTTTCGCGGGCTTCACCGTGTGCTGTGTGCGCAAGCGTCCCCTGCCTACGTGACCTTGCGGAGCAGCTCGTCAACACATGTCGTATCGGAAGCGCTTCCGCCCCTCCCCCCAAAGCCGGCGTCTGCGTCGCCACAGTCTCCTGTTGAGGGGCGTCGTTCGAGCAGCGCGCGCTGGCTTACAGAGCTGTTTACGTGGTACTAAGTGCCGAAGCACTTCCGTCAGGAAAACGCGCGCCCCCACGCACGCGCCTAGATGCCCGGCGCAAACCGTGACGATCCTGGAAAAGGTTTTCCACCGCCACTGTCGCGCTTCTGCAGGGCACGTCCGCTGACGGGCGCCGCGATGCCTGGCCAATGCGCAGCACGCACTTTTGGATGCTGGTGCACCTCTTCCGCTGGTGCTGCGTCGAAGATGTGCAACTCCGGAGCCTCCTTGCTCACCCTCCGCGCTGACGCCAGCGATCCCGTGGTGGCGTGTGAGCAGCAGGGAAGAGATGGGTATCCGCGGTGGTGCGCGGTGCTCCATTTCCAGCACAGCCAAAGCGGAGCGCGACCGCAAGCAGTGCAGCAGCGTCCACCTTTCAGCACGGGTTCCACCGAAGGGCATTCGGCGGCCGCGCCTCCACCTCCCCGCTCGCAGGGGCTCTCACCCGTTTTTTTCCAATGCAAGGTCAGTGGCCCCATTCTTGGAGGATACATCGGTCGCATCACTTCCGTCGCGGCACCAAGGCGTCTGGTTGTCACGTCGACGGCTGCCGTCTCGGCCGCGCCGGGCGTTGCCTCGACCTCGGCCTGGCAGGTTCTTTGCACAACTCGTTACCCGTCACAAGAACTCCATGATTGGAGCTTCGGTATTCGCCATATCCGCGGCCTCGACCTGTTCACCGTTGGCGTTGCCGCTTGCCTCCAAGGAGGAGCCGCCTTTACAAACATAAACTTGTTTGCGCAGGTGCGGAAGAAACCCTGAAAGACGTTATCGCCGGAGCGGTCTTCGAGCACGCCATCCTTCGTTTTCGACGCACCGCACAGACGACTGTTCAGATACGCCAGCTCCGTTGCAGGTGGGTAGCGGGGCACCGTGAACCTCTCGACCAGCTTGCCGGGTGGTCGCCTAGTCTCCGCAAGACACAATATCGGACAGCCCGGTGCTTGTACCGAGCGGTAGCACGCACAGGTGAAAGGGGGTTGTCCGTGGCCTGCACCCTGTCCTCGACACAAGGAACGCAACGCCGCACGACATGAGTGGCTAGGCTGGAGGGTCTTTGCCCTTTGCGAGAAGTTCGTGCGCTCTCCTCCTCTCTTCGCGGGTCAGCTCGCTCTTCTTACAATCCCCAGCAATAAAGCTGGCAGTGTAAGCTCGCGCTGCAGCTTCCATGGGCGGAGCTATGTTCTCGGGCTGACGGGCAAGGTAAGAGGCCGCATCACCCGCCCCATCGGTCTTAGCCGAGAGGCCCACCCGCTCTTTGATTGCCTGTTTGGATGAGGTTATACGCCTGCTTCGTGGGTGGGAATGTCCTTCTTCGCTTATTGTTGAAGAGCGCTGACTATCTTGTCGACCGGAGGGAAGGGGTGGATGAGCGGGTGTCTGCCATCTTGAAAAGCTGCTGATGGATGCTGCGAGGGTGGGAAGAAGGATCAGAAACCTCTGTAATGGCTCCCTTTCGGTGAACGAAACGGGAAAGGCACGAACACGTTGTCCAGAAGGGGACAATTGTAGAAGGCAGGCATCATAGTGAGAAGAAGGGGCATGCGTGCATGAAGACAGGATAATGCGTCAGCATCAGTTGGGTGTCCCGACCCTCTGCTGAGCCACCGGCACCCACCAACTGAGCTTCCATGCCGAAAGAAACATGCGGTTGTGGCCTACTCGCTTCTCGGCACGCGGGTCCTTGAGTAATCGCGCTTTGTTGTGGCTGATGCAGATGTGCGCCCTCACTCAAAGAATAAGACACACACACAAAAAGGGAGACAAAAGTGGCAACCGTCTACACACACACACACACACAGACACAAAACGCCACACCGCCCACGTGCAAAAAAAAACGCCCATAGAGACCCATCGACTTTTTTTCGCGTCTACGTGCCGCAGTATGCCGAAGCGCTGGCAACAACAGAGCAACCGCCGGTGGAGCAAAACAACACCCCCTCCCTTCCCCCTCATAGACTACGCTGGGAGGGAGCACAGAGGGCATGGTAATCAACGGAGAAAGAACATACAGTCTCGATCAACTACGAGAAAGAGGAGGGGGAGGCAGGGGGGGGGAGAGGGAAAAAAATAAGAGCGACGCCGCAGTGTGTTTGGACGGCAACCGAAACAAGACGGGGTGCCCTATGATTGCTTTTATATGTTCCTTCTCTCGTCATCGTTGTGGGAAGCGGAGAGCCTGGCGCCTGCACTCGGGTACAGCTGGCGGACTCTTAGCGCCGGCGGACAGGTCTGGGCTGGCGCGGCGCCGAAGAGGCTTGCGGGCATGGCCCGCTACGATTGGACCAGCTCACTACGAGTCGTGTCGTCGATTCGACCAACATAAGCGTCCCCCCTGCTTTTCTGCCTTAGCTGCGTTGCGGCAATGCTGAGCGTAGTCTTTGACCTGGCCTGCGCTGTACGCGGTAGCACTGCAATGGGCTTCGCGGCACCAAGCGGCGCTTGTTGCCCCAGCTCCTCAACATAGCCGCAGCGCAGCAGAGGTAAGCGAGCTGTGGGTGCATGCGTAGAAAAATGTATATATATATATATATACATTGTTGACGTGCTTGTAGTGGTGGAAGAGACACATTGGCCATATGATATTTGATCTTTTCTCTCTCGCTCTACAAACTAAGCGTCCGTTTCTGTCTTCGCGCTTCGCTGTCGCTCACGTGCACGCGTCCCCAGCGCGCGTACTGGCCGTGAAGAGGAAAAGAACATTGTCCATTTGGCCAACCACGAACACAATCTCCAAACACAAAATACCCCGCTGAGAAACCCTGTGACCGGCGACCACACATGTGATTAAGCCCCATTGACCCGCAACGCTCCACGTGTACGAGCTTCTCGTCGTTGAATTCTTCACGAAATTTCACTCGTGTGAGACGGCGGGGAGAAAGCAGAGTGGCTTATTTTGCGAACGACGCCCGCGCCGACCCGCTGACTCCAGTCGCAGAGACGGGGAACCGGGTTGTGTGAGGAGCGGCTGCCGCGTAGCTGGGCGCCACGCCATACCCTATACTCCGCGCGCGTGCCTGCTCCATCGCGAGAAGCTCTACCTGCTTCTTCAAGATATCCAGCTCACTGGGCACTTGCGGCTCCGCGTACAGCAACGATGGCTCAGCGCCAAGGCAACGTCCTGATATCGGCGATGAAATCCGGGGATCCACCGCCGCAGAGAGTGGGGACGACGACTGGGCCATGTGCTGCGAGATCAGTCGTAGTTGCCGCTGCTTCTCCACCTCCAGTTGATCGATCTGAGCGCACAGGAAGGCACAGTACTTCTGTGCCTCTTCGAGGGCTTCCTGTGCCGTGGCTGCGGCACGATCGGCCATGCGGTCTGTCCTGTTCAATAGCGCCATGTGGTTGCGATACTCGCACTCGCGCGTGAGGATGCGGACTTCGTGCTGTAGCCGCTCGAGCCGCAGCTCCTCACGCAGGCGCAGTAGCCCGAATTCGTTCCGCACGCGCGCATGCTCATCAGACTCGATGTTGTGCAGCGTGCTAGAGCTAGCAGTGAGAAAGGGAATGCGAAAAGTTCGCGTGGAGCTGCTGCCGAGATCCGCCACCGTCACAGGGCTGCTTTCATGGGAGATGCGCATCGGCGAACACGACTTTCCCTCATGCTGTGTAACACTAACGCGCTTCAACGATGAGCCAGCCCCGCTGCGCCGTATGCTGCTGCTGCGAGGCACTGTCGTGCTCTGGGACAGGCGCTGTCGCGCGTTGTCTGACCGGTCCGAGCGGCGGCGCTGCAACTGCGCGGCAGCCCCGTTGTCGAATAGACTGCCCAAAGAGCCTTTCCGCTGCAGAGGGACCATCGAGATCGAGCCGCCGGCGCTGCCCACCTCGGCGGCGTCGTCGGCGGCGTAGTTGCTGTCATCATCGAGCTCTCGGGAGGTGCAGCTCTCGGCATCAAGCCCTTCGTCTTCACCGAAGCGCAGGTGCCGTGTGGAGGAGTGCGCCGACTGGGCGGCGCTGGAGCGTGCGCGGCTGCCAATGTGATAGAAAAGGTAGCTGATTGGGTCCACCGGCTTTTTCGCGAAGAGCAACGGCAGCAGACCAGTTGCCACCACATACCCTGGGGACGTCGTCGGAATATCCTTGAGCAGGCTCACTTGCGTCGGGTCCTCGGGGCGCACGACGGGGTAGCCGTCGGCGGAGAACACAACGCTGTGGGTGGCGTCTTCGCCGAAGCTGCGTGCCTCCAGACGAGCCCATAGGAAGTCCTCGGGGTCGTCGGGCTGCGAATTTATGAGCAGCTCCGCCAAGCGTGTCATCACCGCGCGACCAACTTCGCTCAATAGAGCGTTGCTGGCCAGGCGCTCTACCACTGTGTCACCGTGCGACGTAAAAAACGCCGTGGTGGTAGTCTCCCTGCTGCAAACTGGGAGGGTCGCACCCGGTCCCACAGCGGTTGCCGTGGTCTCCGTGGCACCTGTCGACTCTCCACCTTCGGCAGTCGTTGTGCGACTCGCTAGTGAGGCACGGGCGGAAGCGGCGCTCGACAGCAGTCGCGCATTCAGGTGGTCGATTATGTACTGTTCCGGATCCTTTGGGCGATGTTCCAAGGTCAGGCTGGAGAGCTGCAGCAACAGGGAACGAAACCGCTCGCTTGGGTCATCACTGGTGGCCTGCGAAGCTGAGGTAGCACTTTCCGCCATCATATCCACAGGGGTCCTCAGTGAGGTTCCGAGCGATGCAGCCAAAGATGTCGCACTCATGTTGGCAGCCGCTGCGACGCCAGCACCCACGTCAGCCAGGAAGTTCGCCACCTCGCCGGCAGACTCCTCCACTGGCTCGAACGAGCGGGAAACTTCCATAGCTGTAGCATTGACAGTAGTGATGCTGCCGTCGTGCTCGATTATCTCCGCTTTCGGGTTGAGTTGCACGTGGGCGTCACTGTGCGCGCTTGCCGCCTCTGACGGACGCCGCAGGGAGGAGGCACGGCATGAAGGGTTGCTGCCGGTGGGGGAGGTTTTGAGGGCCGAGCGCGTGCTGCTATCGGCGCCAGCCAACCATGTGTCGGAGCTTCCACTCATCGCAGTACAGACGGAGTCGTCGAAGCGCAGCTTCTTCACGCAAGCCGCCTGCTGATGATGCACGACCTGTTCGTTGTGCGACATTGTAATAGAAGTCAAATGCAACCAAGCAAACAAAAATAAGCAAAACAAAAGGAGACACCTACAGGACCGACGCCGCACGACTCCAGCACCAGAACTGTACCACGCGCGTGTGTGTATGTATGTATGTGTGTGTGTGTGTGTGTGTGTGTGTGTGTGCGTGTGCGTGTGTTTTCGGCTTCCTTTTCTTTTCTTTTTTGACTCCGTTGCCGGTACCGAGACTGGTGTGCGTCTCACGTGTGTGCGCGTGTATAGCGATCTACGTGCAGATGCGCAGATGGAAAACAAAAACCAAAGAAAGCAGACAAGCAAAAGCAGCACAAGCCTGTCCGTATAGAGAAGGGAAGGGCTCACCTGAATGCACAGACCACACGGTTTTTCTTTCTCAGCTCGCTGCGATGTAGAGTTCGATGGATGGCGATAGTCTGTGTTGGACGTTCGCTGTCGCCAAGCGATTTCCGCCCCTCACTCAAAGCTCAGAGGAAAGAGAAAAGGGGGAAAAGGAAACCGAAGGGGAACAGTGGTGGAGACGTGTGCAGCATTTCGAGTGATGTCACACCTCTGCGGAGCGTCCGTTCTGCTGAAGAGGCGGCAGGAACAGCGAGAGAGGGTGGAATAGGCAGAGAAGCGTGGCCAGGCACTCCCTGCCTTTCATGTTCTTTGTGTGTGTGTGTGTGTGTGTGTGTGTGTGTGTGTGTGTGTGTGTGTGTGCAGAACGCTGCGTCTTCTATTGCGAGAACCCTCTTACCATACACACACGTAAGGGCCCGCTCTGCTTTGCGTGCCGACGCTTCATGTGCACCGTCGCCGCCCATCTAGAGGAAAGGAGCGCATCTGCGTATGCGACATTGCCTGTCCTTATCCCGTGAGTCGATGACGCTGCGCCTCTTCCTTTCGTGGTTGTTTGTGCTCCTTTGGAGGTGAGGGGCCAGCGGGGACCGGGCGGAGTAGATGGGCAGTTCCAGGTAGGCCCCACTCGGGTACGGGACGCACAAGGCGATTGTGCTGACTGGGCCAAACCACAACCAACACCATAGCTCGATACAGGAAGAGAGCCAGACAGGGGGAAAAAAAGAAAGGAGGTTGCGCACGAGTGCGTGGGTGGCGGGATAGTAAAAGAGCAAAAGGGGTGGTGGTGGGTCACAAGTAGTGCACCTGCACATGCCAAATCCTGCAGCACGCATACACTGCACTGTTGACACATCGACGTGTACGCACGAGCACGCGTCACACGGCGCCAAAATCACCGACATGAGCAACAAGACGAGGAACGAAGGAGAACAAGCACCTCCCACACACCACGAGGGAGGCGGCTATGCAAGCTCACAGTCGTTCTCCTTTGCTGACTCCCTCTCTCTTGCCGGTGCACACCTTAAGCGAATGAAAGACAACTGACCCGCACGACGCACTTAAAACGGCAAAGGAGGGACGCACAGAGAAGAACGGCATGGGGGCGTGAAGGGAGGGGGGGGGGGCGGAGAGAGTTAGGGGCTTCGTGAACTGCCTCCAGTGTGAGTACGCATCCATTAAGCACGTAGAACGCAATCACCATGCACAAGGGCAAGCAGCTTTCATGCGCGTCAGGCAGACACACACTCGCCGCTATCACAAGAGCGCATCAGCTCAAAGATGTTCATTTCCTTCAGAACAAGCTTTCCCGCTGTGAATTGGGGGCTTCCGGGAAGTGCACAGTAGGCGTCGCGGACGACGATCCCGTAGCTGAGGTTTGCAGGTGTCCCTCATGCCCCCATACCGTGGCAGGAGGTGATGTCACAGCTGCGGTTCCGCCGTTGGCCAACAGATTTGCCGCAGCGCGCTCGCCTGCGTGCGCAGCCGCGCCCCCGTTGGTTTGGGAGGGCGACAGCTGCGGTGCCGGAGCGGGCTGGAACAAGTCCGAGACACCGGCTGCAAAAGACGACGAAGCGGCGTCCTTGAACAGGTTCACTCCCGACCCCTCCACCTTGACTCCATCGAAGAGGCTGATCATCGTCCTTCCAACCCGCTCGCGCTGTTCCTGGAGTGGCACCGTTGATCCACATACTCGGCGTATTGAAGCCGCCGAAGTGCACGGTCTTGCAACGGGCACGTAGGTGCCGTGCATGGGGGTTTCAGCGATGAACTCTGGCACCACCTCGGCAACCTCTCGGCAGCCCTGACGATCGGCCTTGGCGGCAGCCGAGGCCTGGCAGGCAAACAGGCCCTCTTTTTCACGCATAATATCTGTGAGTGGAAATAGGTCAGTCTGTGCTTCTGGGATGGCAGACAGTGGTGCCTGGCGGAGCTCCGCTTGTTGATGAACACCTTGGTAGTAGAGTGCCAAATTCTGCAGGAGATGCACCAGTGCCAAAGGCATTTCTTCGTCGTTGATGCACACCGCGTGCTCGCGGTAAAAACGATCTCGAGCAGTGCAAAATTGGCAGAGAAAGACGACTGACTTCGGTTCGAAAAAGCACGCAGCGCGGCGCTGGCAGGCGCCACACCGCGCCTCCTCGCGGAGGGTCAAGATGCTCTTCTCGGGTAAAGTTGCCATCCGGGCCGTCGGGTCTCTCCCCTGCGACGTCCAGCTCGTGCGTTTCTCTGCGTCGAAAGCGGCGGTAGAACCCTGTGGCGGTCCCGCTCCAGCCTCTGCGCGACTGACCTCCATCCGCTGCTCCTCTGTAAGCTTAGTCCACCGACGCTGAACCGCCAAAACACTCTGAATGAGGGTGACGGGGACCTGATTGCCAGCTATCAAACCTTCCAGCTCTTTGGCCGGCAACCGGCGTAGCACCGGATGCTCCGCCTTGAAAAGGATGGCACGGATCTGCTGCGTGAGTGTGTCGAGGCGACGCTGGGCGCTCGTATAGCACGCCATGCAGAGGTACCCGTGAACCGGGCGCTGAAAGAAGTGCGAAAACATCTCAATCTCAGACTCCTCTATCATCATCAGCCCCTTGTCCTTGTGCACAACTACAGCCTTGCGGCGCACACGGGCTTCCTTGTGCAGCACCGCGTGCCGAATCTTGTAAAGCGTGTGCCGCACCTCGAGCGGACCGACCATGTCAGGGTCTATCACCGCGAGGTCCGCAGTGTGAAGCTCCAGCGCGTCACCGCGCGCTGCCGTGGAGCGTGAAGGGGGCGACTCGTCCAAAGAGAGCGATTTTCGGATACTCGGTTCAGAGGCGTGGACGGCAGCGCGCTTGTCTCGGTCATCGTGATCGTGGTGCTGGGCTTCTAACTCTTCACGCTGGCGCCGCGATCGAGCCATCAC
Organism: Leishmania major strain Friedlin; assembly: GCF_000002725.2. NCBI lineage: Eukaryota > Euglenozoa > Kinetoplastea > Trypanosomatida > Trypanosomatidae > Leishmania > Leishmania major. The sequence continues at coordinate 858,494 of NC_007284.2, read as the reverse complement.
GTGGCGTCGAGAAGACGACTTCGCGCGCTTGTGCTGAGAGGATGAATCCCTCCTCCGCCGGTGCTTTTTCCTCGTTCTCTCAGAACGCCCGTCTGATGGTGCGACGGAAACATCAGAGGAGCCATAAAGGCTACCGTCACTCTCGTACGTGGCTGCCGGCGTCGTGGAGGACTGTGGGAGGTGACGCTGCCGAAAAGCGAGCATGCGTTGGTGCTGCTTAATGCGTCCGTCCGATAGCTGGGTGTCTGCAAGTTCCTCCCACAGTGCCGCCTCCAGCGCCGCCCGTGGCGGTAACTCGATCATAGAGTAAGTGTCGTATACAAACTCATCGTCCTCACGTACTTCACCGCCTCTTCCGCATACGCAGCAGAGGTACTTCTCCTCCAGCTTATCCAGGTGAAGCTGCACGGCCCGCTCTTTTGCCTCGCGAGTGTGTCGGTGAAACTGCGCCTTCTGCTCCTTCACCGTCTCCGACACGTCATCGACGAACTGCTTCTGGAAGGTGACAACAGAGGAGAGGTGGTGGCGAAACCACGCCGCGATGTAAGTTCCAGCGGAGGCCATGGTGCGTTTCCACACCACTTACGCGGTCGAGCATAAGCACTGATGCACGCATTCACATCACATACGCGCGTGTGTGTGTGTGTGTGTGTGTGTGTGTGTGTGTGTGTGTGTTTGCAGAAGAGAAGGAGGGAGCCACACGCAATGAGACGTGGGAGGAAAGAAGAACACATACAAGAGACATACACAAGGAAAACAGAAGAGAGCCTCACGCATATCATCAGCATTGACGCACTTCACGGCTGCTTCACACCTCCACCTACGTGATCTACCACTCCCTCCGCCCCATCTGCGCGGTGGTAGCGCACACCACACGAACACAATAATAATCATACCCAATTTTCGTGTTCAACGTGTTCGTCTCTCTGCCACACAACACGATTTCAGCACCACTCTACGTCGCGGCCTGCCACACAGGCACCATCGCGTGGTGCCAAGCAGCCGTAGACACGCCAGTATAGCAATGCGCCGACTCAGTCATCTCGGCATGGCCCCCGCCTCACACTCCACCCACCCACCCTGCACTCTACAGGTCGCTTCACAGCCGCTCCCCCATCAGGTGCGTCGCGCCACGTGGTGCGTCTCTCCGGGGCGGCTCAGGCGCCCCCGCTAGGAGCCCAGTGAGGAGCGGGTGGGATACGCTCGAGCCACGCCGACACGTTGCACATCATGTGTACGGCACAGACGTGCTCACCGTCGCCAGTGGCGCCGACGCAACACTGCACAGCACCTGACCGCCGACATCAGTGGCGATGCATCACTTCGACACCCCCACGCTGTGGGCGCTTGACCCTGCAACTACCGGAAGTGGTTCGGCGCTTGCCACGGATTGGAGAGGCGGGTGGGGTGCTTGGCGTCCCCACAAAGAGCGGGCACTGGACCCCGCGACACCACGCACTGAGGTGTCTCCTCGTCATCAGGGGCCCCATAGGAATATAGGAAAATAGATAGGTCCACACTGACACTCTCGCTGCCATTTGCGCCGCTGAGGCATACGACGGCAGCATAGGCGGTGCGCCGTGAGGCACCAACGGGGTTCTGAGGCATGCGTGCCCGCAAGGTGGAGTCGAGTTCGACGTCCGCGGTCTGGTCTTACCTGAGGTCACCGCTGGCGAGCCCCGGCCGCCACTCTGCGCGGCTTTTTCGCCGCATCGAGGGGGCGCAGGCAGTGCAGATGACGCGGGCAAGCCTTGATCAGCCAGCCCCCGTCCCCTGTCTTGCGACCGCTCCGCCAAACCCGACTGCTGGAGCAGGGACAGGCGCGCACGTATGCTGCAGGATGATGTGGCTGCGCGATCGAGCCAAAACCCTGCATTCATGTGCCCGAGGCAAAACAGCCCTCGCTGCATCGGCCCATTGTGCGACCAAGACGCATCGAGCTTCTTCGAATCACCACCACAGCGGAATCATACCCCCGGGCTCTGCAACTTATGAGGCATCTGGCCGTTGTAGGCTGACATGTCCACAACGCCCTTCTGTGGGGTAGAGGGTGACCGGAAGGCTGTTGATGTGAGGTCCGAAAGACCTTGTGTGATCGGCAGGGCTCATCCCCAAGGGTGCGTCCCAGTTGTGGGACGCAAGACTCTGGGACGGGACTATTGACCAGGAGCGTCTTTGAGCAACGTGATGGCGACCATGCGCAGAGGCTCTCAATATTTAGCATGGGATAAAACGAACAAAGCTGACATACAAGCAGGGACACGATCTGCCAAAATGCCCAACTGACACCCTCAACAGGGAAAGCATCACGCCACTCGCCCAAGACACCCGCCCACACACCAAGACGCGCATACGCGTACGTGCACGCGTGCACAAAATCATTTCATGATGAACACACAAGCACACACACCCGCACACAGATGTGCACACGACAGCATCGGAATAAGGGGGAGGAGTCCTCGTCAACATAACCAAGCAACAGCAACAAAGCAACAAAAAGAAAATGAAGTATAAGCATGCCCCGTAAGCTATAGAGATAAAAAAACGCAAAACAAAAAACAGCAAGCAAAAAAACAAAAGAAAGGAAAAAGGGGGCAGAGGTGGAGGAGGAGGAGGAGTGCGCAGCGGCAGAAAGAAGGAGAAGGAAGGGGGTGAACCAACATGAGATGATAATAATCGTACTCGAAAGGGAAAACGCTGCTTGAGGAGAAAGGAGAGTGGGTCCGTAAAAAATGGGAGACAGAATAACGAAAACACATGGAGCGGCGCACCGTATCACAAGAGAAGTCAAATGGTGAGAAAGAACGAGAGAGCGCAAGACAGAATGTGCCCATCGATGCAAACAGGAAAGAGGGAGAGAAGAGGAGAGCTCATCCGCTGGGCTAGATATAAGCCACTTCCTGAGTTCCTACCTTTTTTTTTGCGAGTCTTCGCTTCCCGTACGCATCGTGGTGCTGACGCTGAGCTTTGTTTGTCTTTTGCATTGCTGAGGGCGCTGAAGTTTGCTCCTACTTCCTTCTCATTTTTTCTTTCGTGGGTAGGTGCGTGTGTTCATTTTGAAAGAAGCACTTGGATGAGAGACGGACAGCGGATACTTGCGCAATGGCGGTGTGTTCAATGATTTCCTTTTTTGCGCAGGTGCCACTACAATCTTCTCACACTTAAGAGAGAGAAGGTTACACAGACATACACAAGTAACATGTGCCACCACGTGCGTCTCGTCTTTTGTTGTTGTTGTCCTTCGCTTCCCCCCCCCCCTCCCGCCCTCGCCCCCTCTCTCTCCAGCTTCATTCTCACGCCTTGTTCCTTTTCCTTTGCTCGACTGTTTGGTGCGGAGCGCGTGCGTACGCTTCTCTGCGTTTCCTTTTGTTTTGTTTTGTTTTTTTCACGTTTGTTCCCTCTTTCTCGCTCGCGTGCTCGGATGCTGACGGCGGTGAATCGCCTGTCTGCTGCTGTCTTCTGCTTCCACCGCCCCTTTCTGCTTCTCTCCTCATCGGTCCAACGCGGGTAAGCTCTTCTGGGCACAAATTGCGGTGGCATTCGCTGTGTCTTGTGATTTTTTTCGGGTTTTTCGGTTCGGGGTGGGGGCGAGGAGATGAAGAGGATGGGGGCGAGATCGGGCAGCTCCTTCTCGAAAAAAAAGATGCTAGAACGAAGAAAAAGATGCTTCAGGCCGCCACAGTTGTCACCAGGGATACACGCTGGGGAAAGGAAAAAGAAGAGAAAACCGGGAGAAGACACACGAAGACAGAGAAAAAGAAGGCAACGCGGGGCCAACATGGTAAAACGAGATACACGACACACACGCGCATACAGATGCATGCACCTACGTCAATGTATATATGCAAGGCTTCATACTTAGCCTCCCTGTCCGTCCCCGCCGCAGTAGCTAGGCTGTAAACGCGTCGCCCGCACGCACACGTGCACAGACACGCGTCGAGATTGTCTCCCACACCCTCTACAGCAGGGAATCTGCGGCCGGTGACACAAAACGGTAAGAATGGCCCCGACGGACTATTGCAAGCAGGACTGTACGCCACAGATCACACCAACGCGTAGACGGAGAATGAAAAGAAAGCAATGCAAAAGCAACGAACGATACGGGCAACGTTCGCTGCCCCCTCCCCCCTACGTAACGGGAGATGTCAGTGGAGAACAAGTAACGGAAGACACACAGGGAAAAAAGAGCGAAAAAAAGGGAGGTAGGGTGGGGAGAAGGCACCGCTGAGGGGGAGAGCGCGTGCAAAAACCCTCTTCCAATGCCGTTCCTTTTTTTTGTTGCTGTTGTTGTTTCGTTTAGTTCGCTCATTTCTGTCTTTCTTTTCCTTCCCCTCCCCCTTTGTTTCACTCAGTCCACTAGCGCGCGTTCGAAACCAGGAAACGCACACACGCACACACAGCGAAGAGAAAAGGGTCGAAAATGCATATATAGAGGGATATTATATATATATATATATATATATGCATATACATGCAAAGAGAGGAGAGCTGCACGACGCAAGATGAACAAGAAACATCACCACCACCAAAAAAAGAAATGTTGTAAGAACGGCAACCCAAGCGGGAGGGGTGGGGGAGGAGGATTGGAGTACGTGGAACAAAACAACATATGGAAAATAAGAGAGGAGGAGAAATAGAGTGGCGGGCAGGGGGGAGCTGGTAAACCCACACGGTGCGTCTCGTGAACCATCCGCCGTTGTGAGCGTCGACCAGACAGGTGAGAGGAAAGTGGAAATAAAGGTACAAAAACAAAGCAAAAAAGGGAAGCTAAGTCAAGATACCGTGTGCCTGGGCGGTGTCTCCACGTCCTCGCCCACGCCACAACTCCTCCCCACCACCACCTTCCTCCTCCTCACCCTGACGTACTCCTCTTGTTGCACCTCCTCGCTACACCGATTTCTCCTCTTCAAACTTCGTCAGCAGCTCGGCGTTCTTCTTCTTCCACCGCACCAGGGTCACATTGCCATGGCATATGCTCAGGAAAGCAGCCTGATACTCGTGTACCTCCATGCAGAACGAGAAGAAGCGCTTTGCCAAGCAGTGGGACCACGTGGAGAGGGCGTACTTGGTGTCCGCCTCAACGGTCTCGGGTGTCTCCTTCCGCGTGTCGGGCAGATGCTGTTTGTTGACGTTCTCAGACAAGTCCTCGAGACGGCTCGATATTGCCGCTAGCTCCTTGCTGCAGAGCACCTTATGCTCTTTCAGGTACAGCAGCATCACTGAGGCCCACTCCTCCGCCTCGTCCTCGACGATCTTGTTGCTGCGGGCTGCCGAATCAAGCAACAACTGCTGCGACGCGTGGTGGAGGCGCAGTGACACCTGCGCCGCAATCGCCTCCTTCACCTCATTCAACTCGGTCATGTGTTCTCTGACAATCTCATCACGTGCCTCATCCGCCGACCGTTGCACTACTAACATCTCATCCGACTTCTCCTTTTCCATACGGGCTACCAATTCCGCGCGCTCCCTCTGCGCCACAGACAGCACGCCTGAGGCGTCGGCCGACAAGCGGCGGTCCTTTATGCTCACCTTGGCCGTTTTGCCGTTCTTGCCCGCTGACGCGTCATAGTAAAGACTGTTCTTCTGCGGCAAGTTGCGGCGAATGATGCCGATCGTCGCCTGCGACTCCACAGCGAAGACGCGCAGGTCTGCCAGCAGCGCGTCGTACATCTTGCCGGACTCGAGAAAGTCAAACTGTAGCTTCTCCACTTCGGCGCCGGTGCACGTGGTCACCTTCATATCCTTTACCTTGTTCGCAAAGTGCAGTGTGCTGATCGTCTCGTCGAACGTCAGCTGCGTGGGCGAGCACTGTGCCAAAAGCAGCACGCGCGAGCTGGGGTGCGAAAAGGTCGGCTTGAGAAGTCGCGTCAGGTTTGAAACACGGTAGCTGACGAAGCCACCCTCGTGCAGGCTGTGTACCACGTTCCCCAGTGCTGTTAAGCTGCTGTTGATGGATGTGGCCTCTGTCAGGCCATCGCCGGTCACACCACTGCGGGCAATGCGCTCGCTACCGGCGAGATCGGCAAGGATAATCTTGCTGGTGTAGATGGGCTCCTTCTGTCCGGGCAAGCGGAAGACCGTACCCTGGAACGGCATTTCCCACTCTGACAGCTGCGCATCCTGCGCGGCGGAAGCCGGGCCGCCGCCCCTCTTCGTGGTCGCCGAGCCCCTCTTCTCTGACAACACAGCTTTCTTTGTATCGTTGCCCTTCTTTGACTGATCGAGAATGTCCAGCGACGGCGCGGGGGCCGAGTTCGCCTGCTGAAGGATATCAATGGAGAAGAGGCAGTGACTGCGGCTCGACTGCGAGTTAGAGTCCGTCGCACGGCTCATGCGGCGTGCGATGGCCAACTGAATCTCACTGAAAACCGCCTGCAGAGTGGTCATTTCCTTGATGATGAGAGACGGCAGATAAACATCCTCGCCGATCATGACTGCCTTCAGCGCCGGCGGTGCCGAGTTAGGCTTGCCACCAAATAGGTCGCGGATGTTATCGTTGTATATCTCTATGCAACTTAAACCCACCACCACGTGCCAGCCCTTCTTGGCTTGGCGAGCCTTGTAGTCTATCAAGTCGCTCAGCACACGCAGGAACATGCCACTGTTCGTCGTGAGCAGGTCGTTTTCAAGTGGGTTCGGCTTCACGTCGCCCAGCACGGTGAAGGTCTTGCCAGAGCCCGTCTGTCCGTAGGCCAAAAGGGTGACATTCACGCCGACGAGCGCGGCATCGACCATGTCCACTACGGCATCCTCATACACCTCCAGCTGCGTGCTCTCCTGATCGAAAACGTAGTCGAAGGAGAAGAGACTGCTCTTTGTCGGCTCACCTGGCTTCGTCAGCTCTACCTTGAGACTGTTATCGCCGACGCGGTGCACACCCTGCAGCTCAAACTTCTCCTGCTGGTGATTCGCAGAAGCGCCTTCGCGCAGCATCGGCCGCACGCGCACCGATACCGTCACGCGCTGGTTTCCTAAAGCTGCCATTGCGAATCACGCGTGCTTCTCCTAGTGATACGGATGCCAGCTCAAGTATGCGTACTCGTCGCGCTACAGTTTCGCTGTTCTTTTCGTTGTTGTTGCTGAAGAGACACGACGACGAAAATGCAGATTGGATGCGAAATATATATATATATATATATAGATATAGATATCCGAAAATTAAAATATGGGTCGCCCGAGCAGGCACACCGCAAACAAGAAGAAAAGGCAAAAATGCAGAGAGGTGAGAGCGAGAGCAAAGCCTGTGAAGGTGCACAGAGAAGCAATGACGATGGGAGAGAGAGAGAGGGTTGATGGGCTAAAGACGCTCCAACAAGAGAAAAGAAGAGGAAGGAGAGCAAGCAAAAGAAAGGAAAGAGAGCACGCAGTGATTTCCTCAGCAGCGGTCGTTCGTTTGATTAACTCGAGCTTGTTGTTCTTGCGCGCTGCTCAAGCCTTTCTTCCTCGTCGAGTGCGTCTGTGTCACCTACGCTTCCTTGCAGATTCGTTGATGTGCGCCTGCCTTAGTTAACACGTTGCTGACCTGCGTGGTCGAGAAAACCAAGAGGTGAGAAGCTGCTATGGAAAAACGACGATGAGAGTACGCACGAGGAGTACGCCAGCCAACGACGACGACACTCACTCACGAGGAGAGAGGAAGCAGTCGGTGTGTGGCGAATGAAGGTGCCGGTCAGCAGAGCGAGAGGGGGAAGAGTAAGACACGGGAAAGGCAAAGAAGTTGAAAAATGAAGGCGCTAAGACACTGTGTGCATGTGCGTGTGGAGCGTGGAGGGATGTCATCGACACCATTAAGAGAAGGAAACGTGAAACGGTTGAGCAAAAAGAAAGAAAAACAGAAGAGTGGGCAATCATAGGAGCAGCTGCTTTTGTGGTTGTGCTGGTCTTCGCCTTCTCTCGCTGCTATCCGGTCGCACCGCAACACATTCGTGTGCCACAGCTCTGGACAGGTTCATGGCAGCTCGGGGTCAATGATGTGGGCGGTAACGCATCACACGTCTTTTCCTCCCCGGTACGCATACAAATGGTGGCACCACCACAGCACAGTCGCTCACTAACGCGGCTGCGCGCACGTTTTCAGGTCGAAAGGTCTTGTTAGAGGAGCGAGGAGGCGCAGTATTGTTGCCACTGCTGCTGTTCTTACACCAGCAAAGTACAGCATCACTGATGTAGAATTACATGAGCTCGGGTAGGACCGTCACAACGAAGAGCTTACAAAACAGAGCAATTCTTTTTCAACGTGTTCGTCTCTCTGCCACACAACACGATTTCAGCACCACTCTACGTCGCGGCCTGCCACACAGGCACCATCGCGTGGTGCCAAGCAGCCGTAGACACGCCAGTATAGCAATGCGCCGACTCAGTCATCTCGGCATGGCCCCCGCCTCACACTCCACCCACCCACCCTGCACTCTACAGGTCGCTTCACAGCCGCTCCCCCATCAGGTGCGTCGCGCCACGTGGTGCGTCTCTCCGGGGCGGCTCAGGCGCCCCCGCTAGGAGCCCAGTGAGGAGCGGGTGGGATACGCTCGAGCCACGCCGACACGTTGCACATCATGTGTACGGCACAGACGTGCTCACCGTCGCCAGTGGCGCCGACGCAACACTGCACAGCACCTGACCGCCGACATCAGTGGCGATGCATCACTTCGACACCCCCACGCTGTGGGCGCTTGACCCTGCAACTACCGGAAGTGGTTCGGCGCTTGCCACGGATTGGAGAGGCGGGTGGGGTGCTTGGCGTCCCCACAAAGAGCGGGCACTGGACCCCGCGACACCACGCACTGAGGTGTCTCCTCGTCATCCGGGTACACCTGCCTCAAGCAGAGCCGAAAGAAGGGCCAAAGAGGGAAGAGAAGCACCCGTATTAAAAGTGCGAGGAACAGCACGAGGCGCAACGCAGCTGCGAGTACGCGACTCCTTGCGTCGCCGTAATTAGCTCTTTATCTCAGCTCTCACTCCCCTACCCCACCCCGTGTAGCTGCCGCCACACTCTCCCCTGCGATTTTGAGGCACCCTCATCTCGGCCTTCTCTTCCCTAACACCCCCACACGTGTTTGACCAAGATCCAACTAAGCTGCAAAAAAAAAATGGAGGAGATGGGGTGAGGAAGTCGAAGGCCGCAATGAGCGAAGCACTCTCCAGACGCGTCACGCGCTTCAGGACTAGCAACGATCACCATGACAGGGGCGGCACGCAGCGGCTGCTGGAGGAAGTGCGGGGAGCGGGGACGGGTTAAACAAAGAGCTACAACACGAAAAAAGCGCAACGATGCGCCTTGCGGAACATTACACACACGCACACACGCACAGGCACACGCACACACGCACAGGCACACGCACAGGCACACGCACACACGCACAGGCACACGCACAGGCACACACGCACAGGCACACACGCACAGGCACACACGCACACACGCACAGGCACACGCACACACGCACACGCACAGGCACACGCACACACGCACAGGCACACGCACACACGCACACACGCACACGCACGCACACACACCGAGAGAGAGCGAGAGAGCGAGAGAGAAGAACGTGGAAGCGGGAAACACCCCTGAGGGATAAATCCACGCATGCAGACTTGCTGGGTGGAACCTGCGGTGGAACGGGGCAGGTGGGGAGATGAGTGGAGGGCACGGAAAGAGCGGATCAGAGAGGGTTTGCCGGAGAGAAGCGAGGGGGAGAGAGGGAGGGAGAAGAAAGAAGGAATGACACCTGCTATGGTCACCAAAGGCCGACTGGTGCAAGACACTGGAAGAAGAGATAAGAGAAAAGATGAGGGGGAGAGTCGAAAAACAAAGAACACGCACACAATAGGAGGGGGAGAGAAGGGCACAAGGGGAAGCGAAGGGAAAGGGCGAAAGAGGCAACCAGAGAGATCCACCAAGACACTAAAAGAGAGACACAGACACACACCACAGAAAAAAAAGAGAGAGAGCACACACGCACAGCCACAGACACAAATCATGATAGAAAAGAGCGAAAGGAGCTCATGCCCATATCACCACGTGCGTCAGTGCTCTGCCTTGCACTTTCGCGACGAGGCGCTCTCGAAATGACCGCGCTTACATGCATGCACACGCACGCGTCACCTTTGGCAGCGGTTACTGAAACATAAACATAGAAGTGAGACAGACGAAAAGAACAGCCACACTTGTGGGCACAAGTGTGCGCGAGGTCTGCATTGCTGTCCGCACCGTCCCTCTCGCTGATGCGCGTAGCACAGTCTACTACTCGCGCTTGCGGAATAACCCAATACGTTTCTTCTTCTCGCGCTGCGCGGGCATGCGGAAGGAGCCTGTGTTGGCGGTGCCCACGCTGCCGGCGAGAGAGGCAAATGACATGCGCAGGTTCTCGTTCGCAATCCTCTCCACGTTGCGATCGTCCGGCATGGTGCGAGTAAAGGTGTTGTACTCGCGCTGGCGCTGCTCCTCGACATCCTCGGCCTCCTCCTCGTCCACCTCCACCAGCACCTTGCGAATTGGAAAGATTAGGTTCTTGATCACCTTGTACGTTTCGCAGGCGGCGAGAAAGGTCATGACGCCGACCGCAATGACGCCCCACTCCCAAGTGATCATGCTGTGTACAAAGAGGCCGTGGGCGATCGCGTTGATGTATACAATAGGCACAAATAGCGCACCGCCGAGGACGCAGGAACCGCAGATCCACTTGTTGTCGAGCCAGCGCATTCTGAAGATGGAGACGCGCGGGTGGCGCACCGTGTAGGAGTGGATTAGCAAACCAAAGTACAGAATTCCAAAGGCGGTGCTGCGGGCGGTCCAGATGTTGTCGCAGCCGACGCCGTTGTGTCTGTTGCAGTCTGTCCCCTCCGGGCCGCTCTTGAAGCCGTACAGCACCACCGCGAAGCCACACAAAGTGATCGCGCCGAGCCAGAACCCGTAAACGACTGTGTCGGCAATCAGCTCGATCGTAAAGAATCCTTGCGTGTTCGGCGGCACCTGCAGAATGTCGTCGGTGGCCCTGTCGAGCGACAGACCCGTCGCCGGTGGGGCCGAGGTGAACATGTTCAGCCACAAAATCTCGATGGGGGATAGGATGAACACCGACTCGCCGCCGTGGCTGATGGGCAGGCCGCAGATCAGCGCAATCACCTCAGCCACGTTACTCGACAACAGATGCACAACAAACTTGCGGATACACTGCGAGATGCGGCGTCCCTCGGCGACAGCTTTCACAATAGTGGCAAAGTTGTCATCAGTGATGACGAGATCTGCGACGCCCTTCGTCACGTCGACGCCGGAGCCCATAGCGCAGCCAATGTCAGCAATCTTGATACTGGGGGAGTCGTTGAAGCCGTCACCCGTCATGGCCACCACCTTCTTGCGGCGGTGCAGCGACTCGATCATTTTCACCTTCGACTCGGGAGAGCAGCGGCCAACGACGACGGGGAGGTCAGCCCAGCCGTCGATCGTCTCAGGGTCGACCTTGTCGAAGTCAGGCCCCGCTTGCAGCTTCACTGGGTCGTCGAGGTCGCGGCGGCGAATGATGTTCAGCATCGAGGCAATGCTGCCGGCGGTGGACGTGTGGTCACCCGTGAGCATGCGCACACAGATGCCGGCGTGCTGGCAGGCGACGACGGACGGGCGAGACTCTGGGCGGGGTGGGTCGTAGATGCCGACAATGCCCAGGAAGACGAGGTCGCGCTCGACCTGGTCGCGGTCGTAAGCGTCGATGAACGGCTCGTCAGCCGGGATCGGGAAGATCTTCGTGGCGTCCTCGCGGTATGCAAAGCAGATGGTGCGTAGACCCTGCGCGGCCAAGTCACGGATGTGCCACTCGACCTGCTCGCGGTCCTGCTGCGTCAAGCTGACAAGCTTGCCATCCTCGCTGATTTTGTACGTGCACAGCTCAACGACCCGCTCGGGGGCGCCCTTGGTGCAGAGGTAGAGCTCACGCTTCGCCTTGTTTTCCCATGCCGTGGACATGCGCTTGATCTTAGAGTCGAAAGAGTACTCCGTGATGCACTCCCAGCCCTCGTCCTCCAGCTTGTCGCGGTTTAGGCCGGCCTTCCAGGTCATCACCTGGATGGCAATCTCGGTTGGGTTGCCGTTGCCAGCGAGGGAGTCCATGTCCTCTTCAGAGACGTGTAGGACCGTTGTGCTGCAGAGGGCGGCACACTTGAAAAACTGGTAGACGTAGCGCACCTCCTGCTGATGGGCCATGATCACTGGCTGTTGTTCCTGGCCGTTCCGCATGGCGGGGAAGAAGTCGCCGTGAGTGTCGTACGGCGCGCCGCCAACGCTGTACATGTCGTCAATACCAATCACCGCCTTCTTGACCACCATCTTATTTTCCGTCAGCGTCCCGGTCTTGTCGGAGCAGATGTCTGTGACGTTGCCCAGCACCTCCAGCACCGGCAGCTTGCGCACAATGCACTTCTGCTGTGCCATGCGCTTCACAGAGAAGGTCATGGCAACCGTGATGACGGCGCAAAGCGACTCGGGGAGAATGGCAATGGCCACCGCCGTGGCGTACGAGAGGGTGGCCGGCGTGTAGCGCATCTTGTTGGCCGCGAACACGATCACGGCGGCAATGGCGCAGCAAAGGAACAGGAAGTACATCATGTAGTCGAGCTTCTTCATCAGCGCCGTCTTGCCACTGCCCTTGCTGTCGTTCAGCCGCTTCGCAAGTTTGCCCATTTCGGTGTTCAAACCACCCGCGACGACCACCGCCTTACCGCGGCCCTGCGTCACCTGCGTGTTGCGGTACACCATGTTCTTGCGGTCGCCAAGAGCGAGGCGGTTTTCCGGGTCGCGAATGACGTTCGCGTGCTTCACTACCGGTAGCGCCTCGCCCGTCAACAGAGCCTCATCCACCTCTAGCCCGTTCGACTCGAAGATGCGGCAGTCAGCCGGCACGGAGGCGCCCTGCTCGAGCACGATGACGTCACCGACAACAACCTCGTCAATGAAGATGATCTCGGGAATGCCATTACGTATCACCTTCGCCACACCTGCCGTCATTTGCTTCAGACTCGCCAGCGACCTCTCGGCGCCGTACTCCTGGTAGAAGCCAAGGAAGGCGTTAAAGAAGAGGATGAAGAGAACGACGCCGAACTCAGCCCAGTCCCCAAACACACCGCTGATGATAATAACGATCAGCAGAACAATCGTGATGGCGTTTTTGAACTGGCTCGCCAAGATAACAATCCAACTCGGACCGCCCTTGATCGGGATGACGTTGTCGCCGAGTTCCTTGGCATGGCGTGGTGCGTCGGTGGCATCGATACCAGCGAGGGGGTCCTCCAACTGCACGAGGTTGAAGACGTTCTCCAGCGCCAACGCCCAGAACTTGTCTCTGGCGTCGTACGCCTCGGGAGTTGGCTCGTCGCCTTGTTCGTCTCCGAAGTTCATCGCGTGGTGCTCCTTGGCATCGGCAACTACCGCTGTGCCGTTTTCTGCGCCGTCGCCCAGCGCCCTCCCGTTCAACTTCTCGCCTGAGAAGACGGGTAAGTGTTGGCTGTCGTCCGACTCCTCCAACCCCTTCGCGGCAAGGTCCGCCGACAGGGAGATTGACTTTTTCGTCATCTCGATCGTCATTCCGTCCAGCTCCACCCCCTTTGACGGCTGACCGGAAAGGTTGACGGGGCCAGGCGCCCGGGCAGACTTCGATGCGGCAACCGCAGTGTTGTTCGACGAGGAGGGCGTTGCTATCACGTGTGGAGCAGAGGAGGGACCGGTGTTCGTCGCCGCCGTCAGTGGCACAGACGCATCGGAAAGCTGCGCTGCTGCGAGCGGTAGATTCGCATGGGGGTCCTGATGGACCCGCAAGGTTGCTGGTGGTGTGTGCGAGTGGCTGTCATCATCTGAGTGTGGGGAGTTGCCCTCCGTCGCCGTAAAGGTGTTGTATGGGTGATGATGGTCACCGTTGCGGTTGTTGCCGAGCATTTTAATCGAAGTAGTAGTAGTAGTAGTAGAAATAGTAGTGGTGTCTGCAGCTGTGTTCGTGTTCGTGTTCGCGTGTGTGTGTGTGTGTCAGGGAGCTTTGATGCGTTGGAAGGTAGCCGCTGTGAGCGTAGAGGACTGCGCAAAAGATGTCGGCTGATAATAATGCGAAACTGAAACGAAGAAAGATGCTCCTCAACGCAATGCACACGCGCAAGCTTCAAGCAAAATAGAGGGAGCAACACAAAATGAAAACAAGAAAAGAATAATATATATATATAGAGAGATATAGATATATAGATATATATACAGAGGAATCTTCTTCAACGGCTGATGGATGTAACTATGTCGCTTCAGAGAACAGAGGTACCCCACGGACAACGGGTGCGGCTGCGGCTGCTTTTCTTCTCGCACTTTGTTCCGTACTTTCCAAGGCTGTGTACCACTACTGCGCACCCGTAACAACGTGGAGGGCGGCGCTTCCTCGTTCCTCTCTTTCTCTCTCTCTCTCTCTCTCCCTCGTGCAGAAGAACGAAAAAAAAAAAACACACACACAGGGGTTTTGTTTTTTGGGGTGGTGGTAGTGGCTTGTCGTGCGTGGGATCGGCCTTTGTCAGCTTTGCGTTTCTCAAAGGCTGACAGGGGAAACAAAAAGACAGAACGAAGAAGGCGGTGACGTGGAAGCTCGCGCGCCCCCTCCCGGTTCAATGCATACACGAAGGAAAAGTGGGAGAGCCGAAATAAAGAGAAACCACCAGAGGAAGAGAGGCGTTGGGAAAGGGGGAGAAACGTCGATGATTTTGGCCGAGCTCTGACGGCAAAAAGCAAAGCGAGTCGACAATCAGGATGGGGTGCAGGTGGATCGGCGAGGGCGATCGTACACCTCCAATCTCTGAATCCTCTAATGAATTGTTTTGCGTTTCGCTGTTGGTTGTCCCACAACGAAGGGAACGAATAGGAGGATACACACGCAAAGCCACACAGAAAACCCTTACAGACACACACACACACACACAACTAAATAATAAAACAGCCAGAGCCCCAGAAAAATGTAAGAACGTAAACGAGATTTGTTTCTTACAAACACAAAAAAAGGACGAAGGGGGAGGGGAAAAAGAGGAGAGACACTTATCCAGCAGGTGACTGTGCTTATATTTCGCCGCTTTGCTGTGCTTCCGCCTTCGATGATCTACTGGTTTGTCCGAAAGAGAACACGCAGCGTCTTTGAGGTGAACAGTGGCAGGGGTGAGGAGGGGAAGAAAATACCGGAGAAGTACGGACTTATTCTACCACTTTTGATAGCCAAGACACACAAAGGAAGAGCGGACAACAGAGAACAGAAGAGAGCCATACATGAATAGAGTTGTAAGAGAGAAAGAAACGAGATGGCTGTAATGGCGGCTCGCACTTGCTTCGCGTGCTTTCCCGCAATGCGGATGCACACACACACACACACACACCCTCCCCTCAAGCCGTCTCTTTCGACCCCTCCCCCCTTTGTTTTTCCTCTGCTGTTTGCGACTCTAAATGGGCACTTTAATCCGCAGTCCACGTTGTGATGTTTCCGTGGTCTTCAGAAAAGTCGTTCAGGTGATGCACACCGCTTTGTGTCGGTGACCTTTTTACGTAATAATAATACACAGAACAAACAAGGTAAAGCCACGGAACACGAGTAGGCAAGCCGCTCAGTGAAAGTACGAAAATCAGAACAACAACAAAAGCCGGCAGTAAAGAGGAAGAAAGGAGCTTCAATACAGCGCAAGGACAACGAGAGGACACAGAGGCAGCAGTTTTACTCTTCGTTGTTTGCAGTGTCTATCTGTCTCAGATCAGGAAAACGAGAGAGAGAAGACGAAAGGCAGGGGAAAAGGGGGAGAGGGTGGTAACAGGTCCTAGTAGAATGTGCCCGGGTTGCGGGGTGGTGGAAAAAGCTATGAGAAGCTAAGACAACAAAAACAAAAATGAGGGAGAAGCAGAGAGATCCTTACAGAGAAAGACGAACCGCTTCCTTCTGTTGGTGTCCTGATATGCCGTGACTTGGAACGCACACAGCAAAGCGAAAGGAACAACAAAGACAAGCGAGGCAAAAAAAGGGGGGCAACGCAAAGGAAAGAAAATACGAAGGAGAAGGCCTCAGAAAAATGGGCAGAGAACTTCCGAGAGACCGGGGGTGGGAGACTGGGTTGGCGTTGAGGAGTACCAACGAAGACGCAGACCAGCGAAGCGAAAGCAAAAAAAAAAAGAAAAAACGGCAGTCCAAACTCAAAAATAGAGTACAAGACTGTGTTCTCCTTTCCCTTTTCCTTGGCCTCTCTCTCTCTTCGTATGAAGAAAGAGAGAGAGAGAGAGAGCGCGCGCGCGAAAACGACGCGGCAAATATAAGACTACAAGAGGACACGAGGAAAGCCAGCAAGAACGCAAGGAAAAATGGGGTGAGCGTGGGGCTACAAAGAACACGGAGGGAGTTATAGCACGAAAAGGCGATGAAAATTCAAGCCCAACTTTCACAACAAAACAAAAGTGGGACAAAGAGATGGGCAAACAGGGGCAGGGAAGAGATCCAAGAAAAAAGAACACGAAAAAAAAAAACAAAAGAAACAGAAGAAGCCCTCACAAACCAAAAGAGCGTCGCTGTCGTGTTAGATGTTCGTATCGCCTTGATGGAGGGGACAATAAAAGGTGAGGGGTAGAAGGAGTGGAGCACGCAAAAAGGAAGCGGCAGTGATGAAAGCGACAAAAGAAAAACAGTAAGCACAAACAAAAATAAAACAAGGAGTCCTCACTTGGGAGAAGAGAAAAGGGTGTTCTTGGTGGCCGTAGGTAGTGATCGTGGCAGTAGAATGGCGGTACGAGAGAGGAAGATGGGAGCGGCAGGTCAAAGGAGAACCCAAACAAAGATACGAAGAAAAAAAGCCAAACTAAAAAAGGGGGAAGGAAGGAGAAGAGTGGCGAACAGAGAAGGGACACTCAGCGCTCGAAACGGAACCAAACACACATGCCAAGTGGCAAGCCAAGCAAAAAAAGAGAGAGAGGTGAAGACAATGAGAGAAAACTGCTGAGAGAAAAACAGGAAGGAGGAACATATGGGGACGTGCGGGGGGGGGCTTTAAGTCGAATTCGGTGAATCAGATGGAGACGAAAAGGAAAGATGGAATAGGGAGGCTCAGAGGTACAAACACACTCGCAGGGAGAAAGGCACCGCGGCGGAAGGGAAGAAGCGAATTGAAATGAGCGGTTAGTAGTCACGTTTTTTTATGTGTGTTTTGGGTCCCTTTGCTGCTACAACTTCGTTTTCATTGGAGATTGGTTCTGCGTCTTATTCTTCTATTTTCCCTTTCCGTTCCAATGACTAGCACGCACGCGAACACTCACAGAAAGAGAGAGAGAGAGAGAGAGACAGGAATGCGTGCACAATAGTGAACAAGTGGGAGGGAGAGGGGGAAGGTGGTGAGGGAGCAGGCCGTGGATGTAGGTCTGTTCCCTTCCTCTCCGGTACCGGATGCTTTCTTAATCTTCTGTTTTTT
This sequence comes from Leishmania major strain Friedlin, assembly GCF_000002725.2. Taxonomy (NCBI): domain Eukaryota; phylum Euglenozoa; class Kinetoplastea; order Trypanosomatida; family Trypanosomatidae; genus Leishmania; species Leishmania major. The sequence goes on along the minus strand of NC_007284.2, from coordinate 841,058 downwards.
TGTTTCAGCGGTTTTCTTACCGTTATCGTTTTCCCTTTTTGCCCTTGTTTGAACGAACACGGCAGACAAAGAACAAAATAATAATGTTTCTTGTCCTGGTGGCGGTTTCAATGTCCTCTCTCTTTTTGTTTTTTTTTTCTCAGCCTTGTTTGTTGGTGCGCGTTTCTTGTGTTGCTCGCTCACCTCCCTTTTCCCTTTTTCCCCTTGGAGAGGAAACGAAAAGAGCGTCTCTATGTGTCGTTGTTCGCGTGTGTGTGTGTGTGTGTGTGTGTGGTTGGGGGGAAGGGAGGGGAGGGGAGGGGAGTGCCACCAGTGGCAGCGAAGACCAAACAGAGCCAGAGAGAGACGCACACACGCACACAAACGAAGGAATGATGAGCCGGAATGGCGACGCAACGACGACGACGAGAGATAGAAGGAAAAGTAAATGAAAAATTAGGGCGCCAAACAAGCAGAGATGGATGGCGGGCACTGCGCGGTTTCTGCTCGCCAATGGAAAAAGGGGAGGGGTTCGCACACGCGCGTGTGGCACACACTATGGAACAACGCCCGCAGCACACGACTGTCCACGAAACTCCTTCGGTCTATGGTGCGATGCGGTGACGATGATCAGCTACAACAGCGTAAAAGGACACACACACACAAGGAAGCTGAAGCACAGCTGCTCAGTGAGGAGAGCCAAGGGCAAGACACGAAGGACAAGGGAGGAAGCGATAGGCGCCACGAGGCAACAACAAACAGCAGTACCAGAATAAGCGGAGGATGGGGAGGTGGGCCAAGCTCGAACGCTGGGGAGAGTTGAGGAGAGAAGGGGAGAAAGAGGTCGAGAACGAGTCGGGCCGGTACCATGAGGCGGGTGCCAGACTCACCAACAAGAGACAAACGCGCAGAGAGCTTGTGGAACGAAGCACACCCTCTTGCAGCTGATGGGAGTGCCGGTATGAGTTGAAAGGAGAAGAGGGCGGTGATAATAGAATGGCAATCAGCAGACTTTACAGCGGGGGTGGCAAAGTACGGGACAGAGACGGGGGGGGTGGCGTTTGAGGGAGTGGGGAGCGGGAAGATGGCGAGCGAAGCCGGTTCGGGTGCGGGTGTAGATCGGCATAGATGAAAGGTTCGCACAAGGTAGCATACGGTGATGGGAGAAGAAGAGGGACGGAGAAGGGGGGAAGGAACGTTGCGGAGAAGAAACAGGTGGTAACGTCTGGATGAGAACCGCGCATGCGACAGGCAAAGGGCGCTGCTGCGGTCTCCATACACATACGCTCGCAGGCAAAAACGAATGCGCTGCATCACCGACGTCAACCCAAGCATGACGCTCACCCTGCTTACGGATGAATGTTTCTGTGCATATAATAATACACATAGATGTACACGAATAGCTCCTGCCTTCGCTGGCGTTAGATCAGAGAGAAGGAGCGATGGGGATAAGAGGGGAAAGCGGGTAACTGTCGAGGGGCTCCTTCCCCTTTGCTGGCCTGTTATAGGGCGATGTCACTAAACGCGTTGGACGCCGCCAGGCAGGGGCGGGCGGGGGGGGGGAGCCGGCTTCTGCGCTCCGCTTTCACGAATCACCGCTCATATTTCCGATGACGTCTACGAGAATACAGTGTCCACTCTTCCTCGTTCATGTATCTCACGGTGGCCAGCTTGACGGGGCTGGTTGGGTGGGACTGAGTCGAGCGCACACACACGATCGTAAAACCAGTTAACATCCTCCCCAGCATAGGAGGGGGGAAATGGGGCTACCAAGCCCCTTTACACACACATATATATATATATATATATACACCTGTACGTCGCGGTCAAAAGCCATCCGAAAGAAACAGCGGAGACCCCCTACAAGAGGGTACACGAATTCTGCAAGGAGAAGCAGCGGGAAAAAGAGAAGATTAGTCATCAAACCTCGCGACTGGAAGTTTTGTTTGTCCCTCAACGTGTCTCTTCCACCACTACAAGCACGCCAACAATGTATATATATATATATATATATTTTTCTACGCATGCACCCACAGCTCGCTTACCTCTGCTGCGCTGCGGCTATGTTGAGGAGCCGGGGCAACAAGCGCCGCTTGGTGCCGCGAAGCCCATTGCAGTGCTACCGCGTACAGCGCAGGCCAGGTCAAAGACTACGCTCAGCATTGCCGCAACGCAGCTAAGGCAGAAAAGCAGGGGGGGGCGCTTATGTTGGTCGAATCGACGACACGACTCGTAGTGAGCTGGTCCAATCGTAGCGGGCCATGCCCGCAAGCCTCTTCGGCGCCGCGCCAGCCCAGACCTGTCCGCCGGCGCTAAGAGTCCGCCAGCTGTACCCGAGTGCAGGCGCCAGGCTCTCCGCTTCCGCGCAGAGCGAGCATTGGACTCTGATACCACAGGGAGGCTGCCGGCGTCATCGGGGAAGGGCGTGACTGATGTGTGGGACACAAGAAACGAGAAACAAAAACTTCAGAGAAGGAAGCGGATGTATGACTGAGCCTAGAATCGACACATGGCCAATCGCTTCTCCGGGCACCACCCATAGGAAACCACCGGTTTGGGTTTCTTGTCCGTCATTAGGAGGAAAGGAGGAGGAAGGGGGGCAGCGGCGGCGGCGGGAGCTGACCTCACGTACCAACTGCAGGTCATACAAAGAGGGAGGTCCAAGGGAAGCGAGATTTGCCATCCTTCCCTCGTTCCTAGGTGTATATGTGCCGTAATATGTGAGAGCAGATTGTTTTTTCGGGGGATGGGGGGATCTGTGATGTTCCTCTCTCCTTCGTTGTGGTTCGGCTGGTCACCTTCCGAGAAGAGGGGAAGGGAATGGGGAGTGGGTATTACGGCACGCAGTGAGGGAGAGAGGAGGGCGCGTGGCCGGTGCGAACGCGCAGCAGCAGCAACAAGAACAACAGCCAAGAGGGGGGCGGGGGAAGAAGGGGAGGAGAACCAAACGGCACACAATGCAGCTGCACAAGGAGGAAAAAAACGGGAAGAAGAAAACCATGCGACCCATACCTGCACACAGAGGGAGAGAGAGCAACCAGAACAAGCTGGCATGCACTGGAAGCTGTCGCGACAAAAAAAAAGGTGAGGCATGGTGGAAGAGTCGGAGAGGTGTGGACGAGAACACGTTCACCTACATATACGCAACCGCACACGTCTTGGCGCGCGCCTCGTGGGCCAGGCCATCGGTGTTCATGTAAGGTCACTGTATAGTCACCCAAACGCTCGCCTCGCCTCGCTCAATCACGCAGAGGCGCCTTCCCATTCCAGTCAATCACCGCCGAAGACCACGCTGGAACCGATGTGATGGCGGTGTTAACAAACGACTTGGCATTACGCGCACCACCACCACTGCCGCTGCCGGCACCGAAGACGATGCTGCGCACCGTCGCCGTCAGAGGGAATTCCTCGTCCTCCGTTGCGGCGTCCCAGTAGACCAGATCGACAGATGCGTTCCCGCCCAAGTTCAGCTTTTGTTGAAACAACTGCCGCGTATCCTTGGGCATGTACAGATTCGAGAAGCTCTCCCGGTGCCACACCACCCAGCTGGGAAATTGCGGCTCCGTTGCATTCGTGTAGGAAAGCGGAGACGACGGCGCCGCACTGACGGCAGTGGCTCGGTCGTGGTCATCCAAATCGGCGGCAGAATCGCCGCAGAGAAGCCCGCAGCGGAGTCTGGAAGAGTACCCCACTTCATTTCCGTTCCGCACCCCGTTGTGACGAAAGAAAATGGCGCGACCCGTCAAGACAAGATTGATGAGACCCAGCGTCGCGCGGCCAGACATGGGAAGAAGCAGCGACGGACGCCCGCTATCGGCGGTGCTCGCCTTTGTGAGCTCCTGCTGCACCACATCCACCCCGCGTGAGACGAGCAGTGAGAACAAGAAGCTCACAACGCCCCCGCCGCGTGGCTTCATCCAGCGCTCCTCGGTGAGTAGTGTGTCGCGCAGCACCTCAGTGACCTCCTGTATGCTCGTCATCTTCGCCCAGCAGCGCGTGCGAGGCTTCGCCGCCTGCCGCAGAACGTGGCTGCGTGTGTAGCGAGAGCTGTCACGCTCGGTCTTCCACACGCTGTCGAGCAGCACAATCTTGGCAACGTTCGGCTGCGCCTGCTCCAGGGAAGTGCACAGCGCCTTGGCAAGGCATTCGCGCTGGCGCTTCTCCTTGCCCACATACACTTCGCGCTCATAGTAGTAGGCGGCCACAAAGGCTTGAATGGGTGCAATAACCCCGTCGCAGCCGCCTCGCTGCCACTGGATGAGGGCGCAGTCGGCGCAGTCGTCGAAAGTAAAGCCCTGCTCCAGAAAGGACTTGTGCAAGCTGCCGTCAAAGCCGCAGAGAAGCTGGAAAGCAGCACAGAGCTGCTCTCGCTGCTCTGCCGTCATCGCAGCTCCTCCACAGTCTTCGACACCGTCGGCGCTGTCTTCGTCCGCCTCGCTGTCGACTGCACCGGCATCATTGTCACCCTCGTCGTCAGAGGGCCTCGGTTGTGCTCCACCGCCGCCACCATTCCCTTTCATCGACGATGACTTCTGCTTCGCGGCAACCTCCATCCAAGCAGGTTGGGCGGCTGGTGTGCTCGCAGTCCTCGACGAGGACAGACCTGCATGCGACGCGGTCGACTTGGCAGCTGATCTCGCGCCGGCCCGCTCTGCTTTGTGGCAGTCGAAGCTACTGCAGCCCTCCTCCTCTTCGTCTGGGCTGCCGTGTTCGTTGACATTGTCGCTGCTACCATGCGAGCTGCCAAGCAAGTCGTCCATCGTGATGCCAGCGAACTCTTTCCCGCGGGACGTGCCGCTTAGCGAGGCGACCGAGCGGTGCTGGTGGTGCTTGCCGTGCCTGTTGTTCCGTTGGAGTGCGTCGCCGGCCCCTTCGGACTCATGATCTCTCGTTGCGGAAGTGGACGCCTTGGGCTTCTTCTTGGAGGACACTTTGCGCGACTGTCTCTCCGCCATTCGAGCCTCTCGCACAGCTTGCTTATTCTTGAGTGCCTCGTAGTTGGCGGGCACCTGTGGCAGCGGCATGTGCGCCTCAGCTATCAGCCTCTCCGTTTCTAGTCGGCGCTCAACGCGCAAGTTGCACAGCATCTCCATGATTGTTTCAATGCCCTCGCCTTTCATGCGCTGCTGATCGGCAGGGTCGAGCGCCATGAGGTCGGACATGAGCGCTCGCGAGGAGATCGTGTTTGCGTCGCGCGGATGCTCCTCATCAAACGCCTTCAAGGTCGCAAGGAAGCCGCGACGGTGCATGTACTCCCGAAGTAGCGCATCAGACAGGAGCTGCACCTGCTCCTCGTGTGCCATCTTGAGCACAGGAGCATTCGCTAGATCCTTGACTTTCTTGGGCGGCATGGCGGGTCCTTCTTCGTTGTGGTGGGGCGTATCGGGGCTGCTGTTCAGCTCTCCGCTTCGTTGGTAACCTTCCTCGCCCAAGGCGGGCTACCAGGGAGAGAGGCGGCGACGCACGCGGTTGGTCAGCCGAAGAGCTGCTGGTGTCTATGTCCGCTCAGGTAGATCTATGTGAACCTTCACTGGTGCTGTTTTCACGACGAGTAGAAGCACGCAAAATTGGAGCCGAACACAGCAAGGGGGGAAAGGAAATAAGGAAGCCGAAGAACGCAGCAAAGGCGATGTGCGCACAGCAGACGCACGTTACAGAGGCGTCACGCGCCAGCGTGCCGTGCACGCTACGCCCTGTTAGTACAGGCGAAAGGTGTGACAGACGGTGGTGGCCCTCAGGCAACGGAGCACGACCGTGCGAGAAGAGTAACAACCCTGCGTACGACTGTGTTGCACGACAGGCATACGTGGGTGGAGCAAAAAAAAAAGGATGCTTTGTATGTTCTGAACTGGCCCACGACACCAAGCAGCGCAGGAGAAGCGAGAGGGGAGTTGAGCGAGCGGGGGGAGGGAGGGGAGCAAGAAGAAGAACGATAGGTGCCAAGCAACGCGGAACAGGTGGAGGTGAAACCGCACGAGAGGTGCCAGCGTAGGAGAGGAGAGAAAATGACGACAAAGGCAGCAGCACATCCGGTCTCCTCGCCTTCTCACTTTTTTTTTCAAATAGTCACTCGCGCCCTTTCTCTGGCGCGCCTGACCGACTCCTAATGATGACCCATTCGAGCTCCTGTAGTGCAACTTCTTCAAGTGTTTGGACGATGAGGTAGTGGTTCAGTGAGACGGAATGCGCGAAGTGTCGTCATGTCGCCAATGCCTCCTCCCCCTACCCCTTTTCTGCCCGCACGCCCATTCTTCATCCCCACACAGCGCGCGCACACACACACAAAGAAAGGCAATACGTTCCGTGGGAGTGGAAAGGAGAGGAGTCACTCCATCAGCTTCACCCGTTTGGAGGCCAAGTCAGCCATGTCCTTCTCCGTCAGTAGCGAAACGCGAGCCTCAGACGGTCTGCTACCGCTGCGCCGGCACTGGCGCCGACCAGAGGTGCCTCCGTCATTGCAGGTGCTGGGGATGACTGTGCTGAGGCCTCGCGTCAAGTTGCGCGAGTCGTCGTGGTTAGCCTCGCGAGAAGACTGCCTCAAGGTTCCATCAACGCTGACTTCACCGTCGCTGGCAGAGGCATCCTCTACCGGCGTGTGTAGACTGATGTCGACGTTGGCGAAGAGGTCGAGCTCTGCTGCCTCGCCGCGCGCGTACGCTTCCACGGCCTGCATCATCGCATCCTCGACCCGCTCCTCCGCCATGCATTTGGCGCATGTCGAGTAGAGCATGCTGGACGCGTAGACGGTGCGACACCGCGGGCAAAAGAGTGGTGGCGCTGTTGTGGTGACATTAGGCATGGTGTAGTTACTCGGGAAGATGCCGCGGCGGCCGCGCAGGGAGCCTTCCCACCAACCATCGTTCCAACGGCGATGCACCTGAATGATATCGCCGACTTTGCAGCTCAGCTCGTGCGGCTGGCGACCGGTAAAGCTGAAGTTGGCCTGCACCACGTCACACGTCACGAAGTTCGTGGGAAAAAGGCGCTCCTCATCGTTTCCGTCACCAGCTGGCGCGGTGGTGCCCCCTTGTGGCGCTGCATCGATCGCCGCCCGTGTTTTTCGGCCTGCGCGAGACGCAGAGGAATCGGTGGCGGCCGCTGGATCGACAAAACGATTGGAAGCCGCCACGCCCGGTGCCACCCACGCGGGTCCGCCGCTTTTGACGCCGTACCACCACCCTGGTGAAGAGCTGGGGCGCACCGCCGTGATCACGTCGCCATGGACGAACGACATTTCGCCATCGCCGGTGGCCTGGTACGCGTACAGGCACAGCGCAACATTCTGCAAGGCGTAGTGTGACAAGGAGCGCTTGAGGCGCATGTTGGAAGTGACGAGACAGTTCGGGAAGAGGCCGCGCGTGCAGCGCTGCTGGTGTTGTGGCGACAGTAGAGAGGCGCTGGGGGAGTGCGAGAGAGAGCTGCTGTGCTCCGCGTCACTGAGCTCAGCCGTAGCGAGCGCGGGAGAGACCGGCGTGGCCACGTAGCCCTCCCAGAACCCAGAGGCAGTCCCCTTCCCTGTTACGTTGATTACATCGCCGGCCCTGAAGCTGATCTCGTCCTCTTCGAGCGCGTGGTAGTCTATGAGTGCGATGCACTGCTCTGTCTTGTGCTCGCTGACGACGCGGTCAGTCTTAGCGCGACTGCCAGCGCCGCGGTTGGTCTTTGCATCGGCGGCGGCAAAGCGAAGCACTGCCTCGACGGCGCCGCTTGCACTGATGCTGAATTCGCGTGGTTGCTGCTGCTCCTCTCTACCTGGACGCCGCAAGCTGTCCATCTGCGGTGCTGCAGAACGGTGTCAACGCGGCCTCGGGGACGTGATGCGAACAGCGCGATGGTTTGTGCGATGAGAAATGGGAAGAGAGGCGGTCCGGATAGTGGCTACGCTTCGTTCGTGGTGTGGTGGGGAACGCAACCAAATGCGCTGGGGAGCACCCACGCGTGTGTACGTGTGCAATGCTGTGCGTGCGTGTGTGTGTCTGTGTGTGTGTGTGTGTGTGTGTGTGTGTGCGTGTGTATGTGTGACAGCGGCCCTTGTAGGATAGTCCACCACAGCAGCCTTCATGACCGAATCAGCCGCCTGCAGCGCAGGGCAGACACTTTTGCTGTCGCTGATCTCCAGCCAAGGCTAAACTGCAGTGAGGGGAGAGAGGCGGGGTGGAATGCAGGAGAGACAGACAGGAAAGTGACGGGAGTGTTCTGTGGACGAGCTCGGGACCGCGTGTCACCATTGCTGGCTTCTTGATTGTTCGGCTTTTTACGCTTGCCTCGTGTGTGGGTGGGTTGCTCCCTTGTGTACGGCAGGTGATGGGAGGAGAGGTGCCATACCGAGAGCGCTCCCTCCTTCCCCCCCCCAAGAAGAGCATACTCAACGGGGTGTCCCGGGCAGCGGAGCCCCGCGCGCACCACAGTGCGACGCACCCTCATTCACCAACGCAATGCCAAAGCGCAGCGACCCCGCAGTCCTTGTGCGCGCTGGTTGCCTGGCGTGTTTGCTTGTTTTCGTCTGGAGGAAACAAACAAACAAAAAAAAAAATGAAAAGAGAAAATGAAAAGTGCCGCACGCGAGAGGCGGGTGAAGGGCAGCGCAGATGCGACGGAGCAGAGGGGAGAGGAGGAGACCAGCCGGAGCGCACCTGTGAAGAGCGCCAGGGCGCACACGAAAGGGGGGGGGGAATGTCGACGCCACTCGAGAACGCGTGCGCCGTGCAATGCGCCACACAGAGGTTGCCGGCGGAAAAGGAGGTGCAGAGGGGGAAAGAGGGGCACACACATACACATACACATACACATACACATACACACACACACATGCACACACATACGCGTGCGATACACGTGATTCGCGCCTCCTGTGTTCCCCTTCCCACTTCTCCCTTGCCCGTTTCTCTGCGTGATCTCCAAGCGCGCACCGTCCAGCCGCAGTCGCGTGTGGGATATGGATCCCTCCTCCCTCTTTTCCGCTATGTTCCTCACCGCGTCCCCGCGCTCCCGTCTCCCCTCCACCCCTCACTTCGCCGTCTTGCTCTTGCCTCGAACCACGTCCCCTCAAAGCGGGTGCACTTCAAGCACGCTGCACACAGACTGTGCACCACGTTGCGCAATCGGCTTCTAGTTGCTCTCCAGCTTGCGCAGCTTGGCACCGCTGTTGATTAGGCGGACATCGAGCTCGTGGGCCTTGCGGACGATGGCCTTGCGAGACCTGGCGCCGACAGTGTGAGAGATGACGCCAGCGTACTTGCGGTTCTGCATCACGAGCATGTACAGGTCCTGCACGTTTTGGATCGGGAAGCTCTTGAAGCCAGACGGGGTGATGTACTTGGTGGCGCGGTCGCTACCGTAACCCTTGTTCGGCATTGCCTTCTGGCCCTTGTAGCGGCGGCGAACCGGGGAGTCCTCACCACGCGGCTTGCGCCAGCTGGAGCTCAGCTGCGGGAACAGCTCATAGCGATGGCGGGTGAAGCGCTTCGTGCGCTTCTTCACGATAGCCTTCGAAACCGTCGGCTTGACCATTTTGTTCCCCTTTTGCTTTGTGTGTGGTGACTGTCGAGGAATGCGCACACAAGCAGAGCAGAGACAGGTGGAATATGCCAGACAAGAAAACAGCGGCACGGGTGCAGGGAGAGAGTCAGTGCGGGACACGCACCAGCACATGCATGTGCGTGAGTGTTCGGGTGTAACAGACGGCGGCGAAGAGCGCACGCGATGAACACAAAGGAGGGGGCGCGCGCGTGCGTGTGTAGGTGAGAGAGAGAGGGGGGGGAAGGGAAGGGGAGGGGACGAGTGCGCGCATCTACCGGGCATTGGTGAGCATGTGTCTGATTTTCGGTGCTGGAGGAAGGAGAGGGGTCGCCTTGCAACCTTGTGTCTGTGTGTCTGCCTTGAGCACCATTCTCAAGCCCAAGTGAGTGGAAGGAGGGGCAGGAGAGGGATGGCCGTCGCGTTGAAGAGCACAGCAACGGCTCGAACAAACGCACCGCCATCAACATTACCACCATCGCCTGCCGCATACAAACACACCTGACTTGTCCCTCTGGTGTGAGCTGCTGCTGCTTCGTTGCTCGTTTCGTCTACGATTATGCGCAAAAATGTGTGCAGATTCCGCATACGGCAACGTCTCTCCACTACACCCCTTATTCGGCTGACACAGGCACCGACCTCAATATGGCACTGGCACGCATACGCACACACACACACACACAGACACGCAGGCGGCTCGCACCTCCTAAACGAATCTCTGCCGTGAAACTCGCTGCAGAAGCGTGCACACAGCTAACATGGAAAAGAAGTAGGGGGAAAGCTGGCGCGCATCAGCTTCAAAAGCACACCCACACACAGATGGAAAGACCCGCAGCGCGATACTGTCAAGGGCAGGGTCGACAGGAAACATGCAGGTGAGACACGGACTCGAGTCAGCGCTGGCAATCCTTGATTCCTCGCGGATGCTGCACCGAGCTGTCGGCCGCTCTCCTCCCCCTATCCTTCCCGCTATCTCTGTGCAGCCCCTGTACCGCACCAGTCATCATGCAGTTGTGGGCGTGACAGCCGCGCTGCCGGAATTGGAGACGGGCTTTGCGCGCGGCCTTGTACCACCTGAGCCTTTTAATGCGGCCAACTTGGTGCGCATCTGTAGCCGCTTCATGGCGGCGTTGCGCGGATAGCGGTAGCTCAGCGCGCCACCCAGCGCGGCTGCTGCTTTCGCAAGCTTCCTGCGTACCGCACGCCGCGTCGCTTGGCGGAAGTAGAGGCTGGATGGCTGCGGCGGCGCTGTGTGGGGTGTCGGCCCCATTCCCGGGTACGCGCACGGGCTCTGGTGACGAATGGGTGAGCCGCTATCCGCAATGAGCCCGCGACGCACGCGGCAGACATGCTGGTAGGTTTTGCTATCGACGCATGAGTATGCTGGAAGAGGCACTGTAGCCGTGCAGACAGCGCCATCCGCAGTAGCGCCAGCGGCAGCCGACTGGCACGTAAGCTTGAGCGAGATGATCAGCGCCGTCTTGGTGGGCACGGCGGGCAGCACTCGTAGCGTCACCGCCACCCTGCCAGGCCCTTTCCACCCCCACGTCTGCAGCTGTACCATTGAGGCAGGGGACGCGCACGCCACCGTCAACCCGTTAGGTGCCGCGAGCAGTCGATTGCCGGCGGCGTCGCGGAGCTGCAGAAGCACCGTGAAGGGCACACCTATCACTACTGCGTTAAACGTGTCGCACACGCGTGTGCGGCAGAGGTCTACCACGCCGGGCCACACCGTGTACCACATTGGTGACTGTGCGATGGGCTGCCCGTGAAGGAGAATGAAGAGACGATGGCCGCCGGCCCGCTGGGGCGAGTCAAAGCGAATCATGTACCGCCCCTTGCCGGCGTCCTCGACGCGCAGCTTCTCCACCTCGCCCATCAGCAACAGTCGCTCCCCACCGCGACGCAGAGGCCGATTGAACAAGTTGCGCGCCTGCACCTCGATGACGACGGGGCGGCCAGGAAGGATGCGGCGCGGGATGCGGCGCGCGGTGGTCCAGCACGCCACGCTTCGCTTCCGATCCACAAACTGAAGCACCTGCGGTTCGCGAACCGCTAGCTGCATGAGCAGCAGTGACGCAATGTGTTGCGAGCTCAGCAGCTGCCACGAGGGGAGGGAGGATGGTGTCAGCGCACCAGGCGGCTGCCGCTCCAAGCACAGCAAGGGGCAGTAGTACGCAAAAACACCGTCAGGAGATAGGTAGCAGGTGCCGTAGAGGCCTGGGTCCAAGGTGAGCGTCACTTGCAGCACATGACGCCGCACCACGGCGCCAAGCTCCGTGTCCCACCCAATGCTCACCCCCTCCACGAGCCGCTGCAGTACCCACTCACTCTGCTGATGCACTAACAATCGCATCGCGGAGAGCATGTGCGCATCGTCACCGGCAAGCCGCTGCATCGCCTCCACGTCCACCACGAGCTTCGCCTGCGGCAGGTACGCCGTCAGCCGCTGCGTCATCATCTCGTAAACCTCTGCCAACCGCCGCTGGTACACGTCGCACTCCTCTTGCACCAGCGTGCGCGTGATTTCCGCGGCGATGTCGCTCCGCGACGGGGTCTCGTCGGCAGTGAAGCACAGCATTAGCTTGTCGCTGCTGAGTCGAACCATCGCCTCGCGACGTGTGGTGAAGAGCACAAGGACAGACCGCAGCCGACGCACGAGCGCGGCGCTAAGAATCGCGGCGGAGTGGAATGCATCGTACGCCTTGGTCGGTGCGTCAGCCGTCGATTTTCGCGACGGGGACGCCGCACGTGGCCAGGGCGATACCACTGCGTCGATCGCCGCCGCCGTCTCGGCCAGCAGCAGTCGCTCAAACTCCTGCACGGGCATTGCGTCCAGCGTGGTGCCCTCCAGCTCGAGCTTGAACCGAAGCAACTCCGACGACAGCGGTGGCGTGGCTAACCCACAGGCACTCTTTGTGCGTCTGCTCTTCTTCAGCTCCTCCGCGTCCCGGGGTGGCGACGGCGACACGTCAGCTGCAGCGCTTCGACCATTCTCCTTGGAAACATCTACATGTCGTGGTGGCGTTGTCGACACCACCGCGACCCCCTTCGGCGCAGAAAGAAGCTGGTGCACAACTTGCAAGAAGCGGTCCCTCGTGTGGTGCACCCGCACCAGAGCCACATCTGCGGCAATGGCCCGCCCAATCGTGGCCTGGCAGACGTGCATCACGTCTGTATGTGTGACTTCGTTGAACTCGATGCAGCACGACGGGTACGCCGCGCTCTTGAACATCAGCGCGGTAGAAGCTGCCGCCGTGGGCGCAGCTGGAAAGCGCGTGACGGCATGCTCCTCGGTGACGTACCGGAAACGTACCTGCAAGCCAGCCATCCCGCCCTGCCGCACCCCGACAACGACCGCCGCAAGATCTGCAGCGTCGACCTCGGCAAGAAGACTCCGCAGCTGACCACGCACCCAGTCCATGAAGGTGCGCAGGGCTTCGCAGACGCGCACAAAGACAGCGCCGTACCCGTCGAGGTCTGCCGATACACTCGTGGTCCCATCGCTCGACATCATCGAGAGGTTCCAGTCGACGGTGACAGTGCTGCGTTGCAGCACAGGATGCGCTTGGCGCTGCAGCAGCCGCGTCGCACGTGCGCTTACGGCCGCCAGCTCCGCCCGCCATACCTCGCGCTGTGTGCACAGTGTACGGGGCAGTCTCGCCATCACGTCCGGGATGGCCAGTGCATGCTGGGCCGTCGATAAGTACAAGGAGTGCGAGAGCGCCGTGCCATTGAGCTCGACAAATTCCTCGCCGCGGTGAGGCACCACCTGTATCTCAATCGAGTCAACGGTAGCCACCTTCTCGCGCTCCGCCCCCGTGGCCGCCGCCCACGAAGTCGTCGGGACGCTGCTCGGAGGCGGAACGTCGTAGGTGCCGAGTACCAGGGACGTACCAAGCCACCGCAGCAGCTGCGTCTGGGTCGACAAGCTGCACTGTCGATATGAGTCTGGCTCGTAGCGGATCTTGTACGGGAAGTCCTGCAGGAGCAGCCGTAGCACTTCGCGCTCGTGATCTGGCGTGAGAAAGTCGTGGAGCAGCTCGGCGCAGTAGTCATCCTGCTGAAGCATGTGGATGCCGAGAAGGCGCACATCGCTGAACCGGACGCGCTGCGTGCCCGCAAGAGCAGACACAGTCCCCTTTGTTGTAGCAGCCGCTGCCGCCTCATCCTCGCCGCGCTGCTGCAAGGAAAGGGACTGCTGTAGCTTGCGCTCACAATTCGCATCGGCGCCACCGTCTGTGGGCGGCGTCGTGAGAGAGGTCTGCGCCACGTGGCGCTGCGGAGCGAAGCCGGCGACGCTGGCCACCTCCCACATGCCAAGCACGTCAAAGAGGATGGCACGCACGGCGGGGCTGAGTATTGGCACCCAGCTCAGGAAAGACTTGGACACAAACACCGCCCCGTTGCGGGTGGTAGACGCGTGGTCGCTTGGCTGGAGAGAGGCGACGCCCTCCTCACCGTCCCACCGCACCGCACCGGCAGTGTTGGATCGCCCAGAGCCCATCGGTGCGAAACGCACGGACGACGACAGCGCCGGCTTCAGCGCATCGGCTGTCTCCTGGAGACGCTGCAGCACCTGCGCCGTGTGTAGGACCGCCGCAGGGTCGCCAACCGCAATCGCGTACTCGAGCGGGGTAAGACGCGACGGCCCGGCTGGTCGCTGGAGCGCGCGGTAGAGCACCAAGCTCATCACCTCTGCACCGCTCTGCTCACCACTCGCGCCGCCGTGGCGGGTCGATGGCACCATGTACGTGCGAGCGGCTGTGTACAGGATCTGCTCAACGAACTGCAGCAGCAGCTGGCCACCGCAGTGGCCGGCCATCACGTGAAGCAGCGGCACCGCAGATGACGCGGCTGAACTGGAGTCGCCCGCTCTTGGCGCGTTGCCGCTTGCGTCCTCTCCTGTCCATCCGCCGTTTGTTTCCGGTGGCACCTCCTCAGTGCCCATGGCGCCGTTGTCGTTCTCGCTCATGCAACTGTCAAGCAACGCGGCGCAGTCGAGCGCGGTGTGGGTAAGAAGAAAGGAGGCGCACTCCGCGTTCTCGTGCAGCGCTGCCCACTCGAAGGCGTAGCGGCCCGTTCGCGCGTCTTGCATCGATGGATCACTCATCTCCAGTTGCACGAGCAGCTTCACGACATTAAGGGAACCGTTTGCGGCAGCCACGTGCAGCACGCCGCAGTCGTCCGCGACGTTGTAGTCGGCGAGCACGCGCAGACCAACCGTGTTACTTGTCTGCACGCACCACAGCAGCAGCGACGCGGCGCTGCGCAGGGGCGGCGCGAAAGGCTGAAAGACCACCTCCCCCGCTTTCAACCCACGCGCAGCGGGGCTCTGCTCATACCCTTGGCGCACCTTCTCCTGAAGTGCAGCGTTTACCTCGAGAACACCACGAAGCCAGCCGTACTGCTGCAGCGTGGAGTCGCACAGCAGCAGCCGCTTTTCGATGGAGCCGCCTCCATGCGTGCTCAGCCGCGCCAGCAGCCCTTGCACTGTCCCCCCTTCCTCGCAGAAGTTGAATAGCACCTGCAGCAGTTCATGCAGGACCCGCGCGCTGCCAAAGGCGTGTGCGAGGTGCAGAGGCGTGTGCCCGTCCATGTCCTCGCGTAGCGCGAGCAGCGCAAAGGCTTCGGCGCAGCCACCCATCAGCTGCGCGCCGGGCGGCACCGCCAGCTTCAGGGCCGCAGCCGTGGTGCGCCAGCATCCGCCGACCGCCGCGCAGTGCAGCACGGACGTTTGCGCGGACATCAAGTCACCGGCATGGCAGAAGTTCTGCACGAGTTGCACGGCGAGATCGTCGTAGCCGCCCAAGGCCGCCAGCATCACAGCTGTGCGGCCGCACGAGTCGCCGAGGGAGACGTCGGCGTTGGCCGCCAGGAGTGCCTCCACGGTGGCTCTGTGGCCGTGCGCGGCGGCGAGCATGAGCGCGGTGCGGCCCTCCCTGTCCCTCTGATTCACTCGATGCGGCTTGAGCAGCGCCACAACGAATGCCGTACACCCGCGAGCCGCGGCGACCATCAGTGGCGTCTGACACTGCCGCTTGCGGCATGGCTGGCCCATCGGCACTCGAAGGGCTGCAAACGTCTCCAGCGCAAACGGCTGTCGGTGGTGCAGCGCGTGGTAGACGCTCGTGCAGCCCCGCGCATCTGCGGCCGCCTCAACGTCGGAGCGCTGACAATGACGGGTCACCTCGATGAGTACGTCCTTTGGGGCCCAGCGGGCGACGGCGTGCATGACGTGCCGGGCGCTGCCTATGACATGCGCCAAAACGGCTGGGAGCTCCTCCGGCAGCAACGGGAATAAGTAGCGCGGCAGTGCCGACGGACACTGCTGTTCTTGGGCATCATCCATGCCTGTCAGTAGCCCCGCCGCGTAGAGGCGGTCCGCCTGCTGCATAATCAACATCAGAAGTGGCCACCTCCGCAGCGAAGCCGCTACAATGGCAAGCAGGTTAATCGTCTCCTTGCGCGGCGTGGCACCGGGCCAGGAGAGTAAGTGGGTCAGTATATCCTCGTACGTCTGTGCCATGGCGGAGCCTTGGCGACGCAGATGCGCCTCTGCCAGCATCGCCATGCACAGCGTCAACGCGCCCATGCTACACACGCCATCTGCGATGTGCGCCGACGCGGCACTTGCACTTCTCCTATCGTCGAGGCGGGCCTCGCAGCGGTGCGGACGGCGCGTTGATCCTTGCCGCAGGTGCCATGGACGGGGTCGATTACCAGCGACCATTGTAGCCTGCAGCTGAGCGTGGCGCTCCTTCGTGGTCGCCCTCCTGTCTGCTGCCGTGCTAAGTCGGGTCGCCGTGGCGCGGTGGTACACCAACGAAGGTCCTTGTACGGCAATGTACTGCACCCACTCCAGGCTGCCGGCCGCGATGGCACACGTCAGCGACGTCAGGCTCGTGAGCACGTAGGTTCCCCCAGCCAAGAAAAAGGCCGCCGGTCTCAGCTGCAGCTGGCGAGACACAAACGACGCCGAGACTGCACACCCGCGCGTTGCTGCCGGCGCGCCACCGATATCCGCCACAGACTTCAGCGCACCGGGGTTGCGCATGTCACCCAGACTAGCACTAGCGGCCGCAGGAGTTCCAGCGCTGTCGAAGACGCTGAAGACGTCGCCCAAGAGCTTGTGTTGGGCGGCGCGACGGCACACCCGGTCCACCGTCTGCGACACGCCAAAGTCGCTGAAGATCAGCGCAAACATGTCGCGAGCCGCGATGTAAAGGGTTCGAGGGTCGAGTACAAGTTCCACGCGCTCAAAGTACGGGAACCACCTCCACCCATCCGCGTGGGTCGCGGCGAGGGCGTAGAGTGACGGCGCGGTGACCGTGGCGCGGGTGTTCGAGTACGAGAGCACAGAGCCGTTGCCGTCGGAGCCCACGACGGGGAGGTGGAGCCCCATCATCTCTGCCGTTAGAGCGCTCACCACGTCCCCATAGCCGAGTTCTGCAGCGCTGTGGAGCACTGTGTAGGACTTGTATTGACCACACCGCTTGTGCCACAGCCGAAGGACGCTGAAGAGGTGCAGACACAAGGACAGCGCCCGCGCAGAGACGCGTGTGACAGCGCTACCCGCACCGCACGGCGGACGCGGCGCCGGCGCCACACCGCGCCCTACAAGACCGAGCGCAAGCAGCACAACAGCGCCGTCGGCACAGCCGCGCCACAGCGCGTAGTCCACGGCCGCCGCCGTCACGCGCGCGCCACGCCGGCCAGCCTTGCGGCACAACGCCTGCACCGTAGCAGCCAGCGTGGTCGGCCTCCATGACTCCAGCTGATACTCATCCACCATCCGCTCTACCAACAGAGCGCGAAGCGCTGGCACGAGGCGCGCGTCTGCGGCGAAGTAGGCGAGAGCGGTCAGCTGCCCCCGAACGCGTGGCGCGGCGGCATCCTCTGCATCCTCCTCGGCCTCTGCGTCGCGGCCGTCAAGCGAGACAGCTAAGTCTGCGAGAAGGGCGGCACTGCCGTAGCACTCCACGAGCGCCTGCGCCACCTGCACGAGTCCCTTCGCCGCAGCGACGCGCACCGTGCCGGCAAACCGCAGCGGGTGGCCGGCCGTGGCGAGTGCGCGCACGCAGTCGGCCAGCGCCGCCTCTGCCTCACGTTGCATGCCAGGAGGCGCACTCATCACCAGTCCACGCAATACATCGCCAACGCTGCGGCCGACCTCCTCCTCCGTATCCTCCGCCCGGAGCGGTGGCGAACCCGCCAGCAACAGGCGCAGTAGCACATAGTCGCGCTTCCACGCCGCCAAGCAAAGTGGACTGATTAGCGAGGCGTGTATGTTCCCTAGCGGAACGTGCGCGGTCATGGCAGCGGTGGGGCAGCTGCGCTCGTGCACGGCGCATCCGGCCTTGAGGAGGTACGTCACAATGTCGCTGTGGCGCTGGTGCACTGCCATGAGAAGCGGTGTCGGTTGCGTGCCAGACGCACTCAGCGGCGACAGCGAAGCGCCATTGCACCAGTCTTGCGCTAGGTCTACACTGTAGTGCTCCTTGAGCAGTCGCAGCACATCCAACCGTCCCGCCGCAGCGCAGGCCACCACAACACGGCCGAGCCACGCACACGGCACGTGGTGGAAGTCACTCAGATGACGGGTCTCCAGAAAGGCGTCCAAGACGCAGCGCACAGTTGCGGTTCCTCCATCACTGACCCGCTTTTCTGCGGAAGCGTTGACGAGGCAGAAGAGGGTGTCAGCGACCAGCTCCAGCGCTGCCATGGCGGCTTGCTCGCCGGCGTGACGCTCCTCTGCCCCAGCGTCACTCGCGGTTTTGGCCACACACTGCAAAGCTGCCGCTGTCTTCCAGCGCTGCTGCTGTGCGTAGTGCACTGCCGCCACCAACGCATCATCTCCGCTGCTGTGCAGCATGCGCCGCCCGTGCCGCGTTGCGGGTGCGATGCCGGCAGCGATGAAGAGTGCCACAAGAGACGCCCTGCTGCGGCTGTGGTGTGCCATCGCGTAGTCCGTCACCGTCCACCCCCGCACGTCGCGCAGCGGCCACGGCGGCAGGTGGAGGCTGTACCGCAGCGAGCGCACCAAGTCGATTTGGCCTGCCTCCACGGCGTAGCTGTACACGTCGCGCACTTTCACGCGGTGCAGCAGCGTCACGACGGTGGCCCGCCGAACAGTGGGCACGACAAGCCGGTAAAACGGCTTTGGTGGGCAGTAGAGGCCACCTCGGCCGGTCAGACGGTTCGGCAGCAGTCGCGGGGCTTTGATGGTGAGAGGCACCAAAGTGGGCGCAATCAGCGTCGTTGGGCGAGGCGGTGGTGGCGGTGCTGTTGCCAGCAGCTCCGCCCATACCGTCTTTGGCAGTGCCTGTAGGCGCTCCGCCAGGGCGAGCGTGACATCAAAGCACCCCACCGCAGCGGACAAGTGCAGCAGCTCTGTCGGGTGCACCTCGAAGGCGAGTGGGTCACAGGCACGAGCTAGGTATGATGCCAAGCGAGACCTCTCGCGCCTCCGCGACGGCCTTTCGTACACGAGCCCTTGCAGCGTGCGAAGAAGGACGCGTGACACGTGGAATGGGTCGATAGCGCAAGATCCCAGAAGACCGCGAACCACGCTCTCCAAGTTGGAGCTCGTCGCCTGCTGAAGCGCAGTCCACGAGCCATCCCGAGACGAAAGAGCTGCCTGGTTGAGGATGAGGACCTGCGCCACCTCCTCGTGGCCCTCCCGCAGCGCCACTGCGAGGGCAGACTCATGACCCGCCATGGCGTTCACGTCGGCACCGGCGCACTTAATGAGAAAAGCCGCGGCGGCTGCATCACCAGCAGCAGCGCAGGCCACGAGCGGATTCACAGCCGTGGCGTGCACATCGCACAGCTGCTTCTCAACGCACCAGCGCACGCCTATGGCGTCACCTAGGGCGCAGAAGCGGCACAGGAGGACGTTGTCACGCCGCAGCACCGCGACCGCGGCGGCACAGCGCTCCGTTACCCAGGCCAAGAGCGGCTCGGCAGCAGCATCAGAGCGGTGGGTGAGAAGGTAAAAGAGAAGGTCGCGAGTGTCATCTGCCGTCTCGGCCGTCAGCGCGCCGTACTCGCATAGAACTCGGAGGAGGTCGGCCGGCACGGTGGCTGGGCCGTTGCCTCTGCGCACGGCGTAGAGGAGGGCGCATCGCAGTGGTGTGTAGCCGCGCCGCGCGCCACCGTATGGGTACTGCCGAGCAGCCTTCACAGCCGCCACTGGATCAGCGTCCTCGGCGAGTGGGCAGTAGCTGCGTCCGCTGTGGCTTGTCAAGGAGCCGCTCGCAGCAGCACTCCGCTGCTGCCGCTGAGCCTGGCGCCTGATTTCGCGCTCCTCGAGCTTGCGCAGCCGGCCGCGCAGGGCACTGTGCCGCACAAGGGCAATGTTCTCCCAGTGAGACCCCCACTGCTCATCAGCAGTCATAGAAGACGCGGAGGAGAAAGACGAGGACGGCCTTGCGGCAACGGAGCGCTGCGCTGCAACGGCGCTGTGGTGCTGCAAAAGGATGGCTGCCACGCGGGTCATCCCAAGACTACAGGCAAAGTGGAGCGCAGAGAGCCCGCTGCGGTCCTGCACGGCGGCCGCAAGGGTTCCAGGCGGACACTGCGCCAGCAGCAGCTCCACCACGCGCCATCGCCGCGCCTTCATCGCCGCCAGGAGAGGGGTGCTGCCGTTCACGTCGGGCTGCGTCAGGCACGAAGCTGGCAGGTTGTGGAGGAGGTACTGCACGCACGCCGGCTCACCGGTGGCGGCGGCCACGTGCAGCGGTGTCTGCCGACGGTAATCGAACAAGAGGTCTGCGTATGGACCGCCAGGCACCGAGAGACGTGCGGCAAGGCCCAGGTCCTCAGCGACGTATCGCACAACATCCAAGCCAGAGCCTGCTACGGCTGCGTGCAGGACACTTTGGCCAGAAAACGCATCACGCGTCGTCACCTCGTCGGGAGAGAAGAAGTAGTGATGCACCAGCGACTTCACAGCCAGCAAGCTCGCCCCATCGCGGCAAAGGTCGCCGAGGGAGGGCGAGTACAGGCGAAACAGCTCCACTGGGGTGTAGCTGATACTGTTGCGCATAGACTCCTCCTGCAGCGCCGCGGGCGGCACCTGAAGCGCGCGCAGACGAGCGCACAGCAGGCCCACCAGAACCGCGCGGCGGCGCTCCAGCGCGATGTGGAGTGAGGTGTCGCCAGCGCGGTTGGAAATCAGCGGGTTGGCGCCGCCTTCCTCGAGCAGCACCTTTACAACACCCACGTGATTTCCCAGAACAGCGAGCTGCAACGCGGTGCATCCCGATTGCCGCTCGGCCGCGTCCACGGCGACGTACGGCTGCGACGCCAGGAAGTGGACGGCGGCCTCGTTCCCCACCTGCGCCGCCTCGTGCAGAAGCGTGCGACCGAGGAAATCTTCTGTGTTGCCGTTCCACCGGGTCACGCCACAGCACCACGTCTCCAAGCGGAACGGACGTCCATAGTTGGCGGCGAGCGTGGCAGAGGAAAAGAGTCCTGGGCCGCTGACGGCAGCCCCTAAGCCGCGCAGCGGGTCGGGAAGTTGCAGCTGGAGACGCTCGGCCACCACGCGCTCTGCACGGAGCCCGCCCTCCGCATGGTCGCCTGGGGTGACAAAGAGGGCTGCCAGGGCATAGCGCTTCTGCCGCGGCATGCGAGGAACGTCCAGTACCGACGTCCCTTTCTCGTCCGCCTGGTGGGAAACACGCTGGTGACGCCGGTGTGATCGGCGCCCCTTTTGCTGGCGCGGGTGTGCCACCACCACCAGCGGCGGGGCCGCGTCGGGAAGCCACCGCGTGCAGCTGCTCGTGCACACACGCCGCCTGCTCCCTGCCGTCGCAGTGCCGAGCACCGCGGTGCTGGAAGATAGTCCTTCCCTTGCCGACAGACTCGCCGGTGGAACACCAAAACGCGGGTAGCGCGGCAGCACATCTTCTATAAGGAGCGACGCCTCCTTGGCACGCGCGTAGGCGCGGCAGCCGCCGCAGTGCACAAAGCTGAACGTCTCTGTGAAGTTGAACGGGTGCAGTGGGGAGGAGACGATCATATGTGCCTGCTTGGCAGAGACGTTTGTAGGCGGCTGCTTCACCGCCGCCGGCCCCCCGTCGCCTCCCGCCGCCAGCGAGACCAACACCGACCGCACCTCAGCCAGTGTGGTGTCTAGAGTAACATTGATGGTCGCAATGAGCTGGCTGCCACACGCAGTGGCGGTACACACCAGGCACAGAATAGGTGCGCGGGCCGGCGTGAAGTCGGACGGTGCCTCCATCGTTACAAGTGCCGCGTCGGTCTCCTTCTTTGTTGGGATTTCTAAAAAGCTAGATACTTGATGCGCTGCAGACATGCGTTTTGCAGCGCACCTTGTGCTTCCTCACACCACCGCAGCGCTTTGAACACGCGGCGGAAGTGGTGGGGTACGGTATGCGCAGGCTGCGAGAAGACCAAGACAGCATGAGGGGTAGTCGACATGTGCCACCGCTTGGGCAAGCGCGGCACCGCAACGGCGGTACAGCTGACCGCAACCTAGAGCAGATGCAAAACACACGCACGAAGGTGTACGTGTGTGTTCGCCGCTCTGCCGGCCCGTCGATGAAGGGTGGGGGATCGGACACAACAGCCAAAGAATATGAAGGCGGGAATGAGAACACGAGCAGGGATAGCAAATGGAGTGGAGGTGTGGCGGCACCAGGCGAGATACGCCGGTCGCAGCAACAACGCACGCCAAAAAGAATCGAAAGAGGCACTTGCGCTCTGGCCTACACAAAACAAGGCTCCCAGAGAGGGAGAGCCTCGCAAGGCCAAGGAGAGGGAAGGGGCCCACGTGGAGCGGGGGAAGAGAGCGCCTAATACGAAACACGCTGTCCTCCCCCTCCCAACAACGACAGAAAAAGAAAGAGCGGCAGAGTTGCTTTTCCTCACCGCTCCAGTGATCTCGTGTGCTGGAGCTCAGCGACGGTCCCTGCGGAAGGACGGTAATGAGTGTGCAAGTGTGCGCTGGGGCGGAAACAAAAAAGGGGGAAAAAGATGAGCATACAAGAAGGGAGGGAAGAGGGGAGAGGCAAGAGATAAGCGCGCGCGTGTGTACATGCCCCTAGAATCCCGTGGCAGCATGATTGAAGAAAGGGCTGCATACGAGGAGAACGAGTCGCCCTACCCAACAGCCAACCTCTTCGCCATAAAGCGCACGCAAGTCTGCGCACGCTACACGGCAAGTGCAAGGGCACACATGCAGCCGCACGACGACTGTGTGTGTGTGTGTGCGTGTGTGCATGTGTCTGCGTGAAGGGAGAGAAGTTCGGCAGCGGCAGAGATGTCCCGCGGCATATACCTCGCCATGGCAACGACGATAAAGCTGCCCCTATTGAGACAAAAGGTTGCCAAAAAGAGAAGAAGACTTCGATCGCCAGCGCCTATTTGGTGAGACGCCCGACAGCTTCTGCCGCTTCTACCCTATATCAGCGACAGCCGCCACTCGCTTGCCTGCTGATTGAACTTCACCCTTGACCCCTTCAGGCGCGCGAGGCAGCTGTCCAGCGTGTGCGCAGGCACGGAGGGTGAAGAAACGGCAAGGGTACACTTGAAATGAAAACAGAAAGGGGGTGGGTAGCTGCTGCATGTCGCTGACCTCCGTACGACGCAGTATTACAGAGCCAGAGGAGAGTAGCTTCGGCAGAGCTCCTCCAGGTATGTTGCCCACCATTGGGCCGTCCCCGCCGTCGGTGGCGAAGAGACCGCTGCTTTCTGACCAACGGCCGTCGATAAGGGCGAGTCAGCATCCGTGATAGCCCTCGTCAGTGCAAGGCCCGATTTTCTGGATACAAAGACGCTCGCCTCTGCCTTTGCCCGCGTGCTGCTCTCCTCCAAGAGCTGCGCTTGAACGCAGACACGCAGCTCCGCCATGCGCATCAACATGTCTCCGAGGCTATAGGTGGTTACCACGTCGTCATCCGTGCGCTGCGTGGCGACAGACGAGCATGAGGCCTGCTCTGCCTGCGGCTGAGCCTCGCCAGCGCAGCTCAGCGTCGCTACAGCAGCACGGCGTCGACGGCTCCACCAATGCGACCGAAGTACTCCGGCTGAAAGACCGCCAGAGATCAAGGAGCACGGCGTCGTTCTAGAAGACGACGATGGCAATGAGGTCATGGCAGAGCTGCTGCACACAGCGGTCACAAAGCGGTGCCATCCGTATCGGGCAGAGGCCGGCACCCGCGATCGGTGACTGCGCAGCTGATCTTCGGTCACCGCGCCTGTGCCCTCGACGTCGACGCAGGCGAAGAGCTGAGCCACGGCGTGCTGCAGAGACGCAGGCACAGCCATGGACAGAATCGCGTCGGCCAAGGAGCTTTGGCCGCCGTTTCGGTGCGAGATGGCCTTCGAAGGTCGTGGAGAAGATGTGGAGCTGGGCACCGCCGTGGCCACAGCGCCTTCACTCTCCGACGACCGCCCGCTGAGCTTGTACAGCGACACTCGTACGCCCGTTGAGCTCAGCAACACCGGGCGAAGTAGGGCGCCGAGGTGGCACAGTGCACCGCCCCATACGCCAACTGCCTCTGCCGGGCTGACGGCATACAGAGCGAGGAGAACGTCCTCGTTCTCCAGAAGCTCCGACAAGCACACCGGGCTGATGCCGGTCACGACAGGTGCAGATGAGACTTGTCTACTCGCTGCAGTTGCGGTTGCGCGTCCCTCGCTGACGGTGCGGGGCGGCGCCGCAGCCCCGCCTGCCGGCGTCTCGCTTCGTCGACGCTGAGCCTCCTCTGAGGCGGCGAGCCGCTTTAGCGTGTAGTATACAGACCCGACCTCCTCGACCGCGCAGCACAGCGACACATGCGTGACTGGCAGTGGCAAAGGGTACGCCTCCAGCCACCGCCGAAGCAGCGCGGAGACATCCACTCGTGTCGAGTCGCGGCGAGGGCACGAGCCAACGAGCGTGTCGACAAGCCGCGCACACGCCGCGGCGGACGACGACTGCCATTCTGGATTCGCCGACGGCGGAGTCGCCCAAAGAGAGAGAGACTCGACGACACAACTCAGAGACTGCGTCAGCTCTTCCTCCTCAACAACGACCACGCGCGACGCGGTTGATGATGCGACGGGTAGGTGGCTAAGTACTTGGCTCACAGCTCGGCAGCACGGCAGTCCCAGCTCCGCAGCAGTACATTTGATGGCATCCATAGCCCATGCATCGGCGCTCTCTAAAAGACAGCGGCGGCTATGCTGGGCGTGAACCCACTGCCCCAGCAAAGTGTGAACACCCGCCCACCACACGGACTCCTCCGTCAGATCGGTCATGTCGGCGCTGCCACTGGCAGCGATCAGGACCAGCGTGGCGTGCGCCGCCACGACAGGGTCCATTCGGCATACCCAGCAGCTTGCCCTGACCCGTGGCAGCATCGCGCTGTACACGTCGCACGCAGAAAGAGAGCGTTGCTGCTCCCTGTTGTCGAGTCTCGCATCGAGGATTACACCAAAGCCGCGAGCGGCGGCTTCGAATAAGCTCCCTCCTCGGCTGCTGCTACCGCAACTGAGCCTTAGCGCATCAATGACAGTGCGCTGCTCCCGGGGTGGCATCCGTCGGCACGCGTAGCGCAGCCAACCATGCGATGCCTTCAGCAAGCGCGTGTCCTGCAACATTGCGTAGCAAGGATGATCGCACAAAGCCATCACCGCGTCGTCGTGCTTGGTCACTGGCGCGCTTGGAAGAACAGAGCCTGCAAAGGCTGGGAAAACGGCCACGGGCAAAGGCGGCGGCACCGATAGAACGTGGGTAGAGATCGTGATCATGCACTCCTCCAAGCGCAGTCGGCCCTCGCAGAAGCTGGTGGCCCCGGTGATGAGCCGCGCCAGCGAAGGGGAAACCGTGGACAGCGCACGCCGCAGCTCCAGCACGTCCGCCAGCTCTGAGTCGCCCAGTCGTGCGCTATGCACAAACACAGAAATAAGCCTCACAGCCTCCTCAACGAGGCGCCGCGGATGGTGCCGAGCAGCGTCCACGACGGCGGTCAGCCGTGATTCCAAAGGCACCAGTACCTCCAGTTGCAAGTACCGCGGATCGGCGGTGATGACGTCGACTAACTTGTCCAGGTCCACGTGCACCGACTCCCAACAATGCCCGGCGAGACCCCGAAGTGCCGACGCTTTGCCTTCCATCCTTGCATTCGGGGAATGACAGAGAGCAGGGAGACGGGCCGCACCTTGTGCGAGCGCGCACACGGCCTGCACATGGTGTTCCAACACCTCCGCCAGTGCCGCCCCTGCCGCAGCAGAGAACTCGAATGCCTTAGGAAACAGGAATGCCTGCAGATCCCGTCGAAGGCTCGCCTCCAGCAGAGTCAGCGGTACAGTGTTCATGTCGCTCTCTGCCAAGTGCTTTGCCTGTGCGTTCGCGCATTGACACCACTGCTGCAATGCGGCCGCAGTCGCATGCGTCTGGCACACATATCGGCTGTGCCGACGATCGCCGCAGGTGCCCGCCGACCCGCAGCTTTGCGGCGGCTTCTTTGTGAAGTGGGTGTTCACAGAGAGGCGCGGGGAGAGCGCAGCCGCTGGCACCGGTTGTGCCTTCTCCGTCGCAGTCGACGACGGGTGAGGAGAGACACTGCCCTTCTCAGCGCACAGCAGGTCGACGTACGAGACGAGCAGCTGCTGAACGTAGGCGCACTCCACCGGAGACATCCACTGCGGCGAAGTGGCCAGCGCGCGGGCGGGCAGCTCACGGCTTGCGCGAGCGCACGCTGCGCACCACGCGATGAGTTCTGCTGGAAAGGCACCCGTGTCGCACTGGAACGAACGCGCGAACGCCGTCCAGCTCACGCAGGGACTGCTTCTAGACGACGAGGGCACAGCCGGAGAGCCGCTAGAGGAAGAAGGTGCCGAAGAGGCAGGTACTCCTTGTGTGGCAACAGCTTCGTCTGCTGTAGTAGTCGAGGACAAGGCCATGCGCAACATCGCATTTGCAAGCTGCAGAACCTCGTCACTCACCTCTGCCGGTGTGTCGGTAGAGACAATGGCCTGGCCAGCGCACGCGGCTGCGCGAAGGAGCGACCGCAGTGCAGCGGCCACGTCCGCCACGCCCACGTACCCGCTGTGGTTTCTGTCCAGGTAGGAAAAGGCCACCAGCAGCTCCTCCATGTCGCTCTCCGTCAGAAGACGCTGCGGACAAGGCAGCAACATTGGCGATGGTACAGACGGCGCAGGGGAAGGAGTGAGGGCATGTGGCGACAGCGGGCAGCTGCTCGTCCACAGACACCGAACAGCCTCACGGTAGAGGCGATGCTGCTCCGGGGAAACCGTCTCTCTCTCCATCAGCGGACTCGACCCACAAACCGGCGACGGGGCTAAGCGGCCGCCAGTAACGAAAGCAGCGAGAGGGCTGGTCGGTTGTTCCCGCAGCGGCGACGCCGAGACGTCGCGAAATGGAGAGGGAGAGAGGATGGGCTGTTGATTCACCGATGCGCGTTGTCCTCGAGAGTCGCTGAGGTTGTCGCTGCTATGCCTGCTCCATGTGTCACCCACGAAGTGCGCCATCTTATCGCTCACCATCGGCCAGTACGTCTGCATGAAACCGCACAAGTCCAAAGGGCGCTGCTGAGAAGCGGCGGCACACCGCGTAGGGGCGACATAAGACGTCGGACTCCACCACGTCGGATGCACCGTCGGCGTCATGAGGCTGGAGGCTGCAGGGCACGAGGCAGCATCTTTTGTTGCCCTCACAGGCGCGAGGGCCGGGAACAGGCGTGATACAGCATCGCCCGTCACGTAGCCGTCACCGTCCTCGTCAACGGCGAGGAAGACATCACGCAGAAAAAAGTAAATGAACTCTGGAATCGACTCCGCCTCCTGACGAGCATCTTCGTCGGAGAGGCTTTCCAGTACCTGGGTGCGGGTAAAGACGCACGAAGGCATGATTGCGCTTCGGTTGCTATGTGTGTGTGTGTGTATGTGTGTGTGTCTGTGTGTGCGTGTATTCGTGCGTGTATGGGTGCGGGAGGGAAAACCCTCTACACACGCTGTAGCGAAGGTGTGCGTGAGGGTTGCACCAAGGAAGAAGAAAGATGTAGTGGGCGAATGCGCGCACAAATGTCGGCCATAAACCGGTGGTGGTCAACGAGAACAGAAACTCGTTTCAGAGGAGAGGAGAAAAGATATAACATACATAAATAGTATATATACGTGTATGGATGTATTACGCACAGCCGCACCGCACCGCAGGCCAATCTATTCTAGGGAGCTACCAGATCAACCAGGCACAACAAGCGAGAGATGGCGTGTGTATGTATGTGTGTGTGTGTGTGTGTGTGTGTGTGCACCAAGTATCTAAGCTGTATAAAACGATGCGTTGTCTTCTGCGAGGAAAGAAAGGGAAGGGGTAAGATAAAGCGTCAACAAGGGCTCGGGTTCAGTGTAGATGCCCGGTACGGATCGGTGGTGCCACATGCACATGCCCAGAATGCATTCCAGCTGTGCACCTTTAGTAGGAGGGTGACGCCTCTGACGCAGGACCAAGTGTAAGCAAAAGAAATGTCCCAGGAGAGAGCGCTAGCGACTGCCCGCAAAGGTAGTTGAGTGACTGAAATCTTTTCGTTGCGTGCTTTCCTTGCACGGGCTTTTCTGCCCATGGAAGCGAAGGCGCAGCAGCTTCGCCCTGGGCGTGTGTACGTCTGTGTGTGTGTGCGTGTGTGTGTGTGTGTGTGTGTCGATGTGCGTTTGGGCAGGTGTGCTGAGAAATTCGACGTCGCCATTCACAAACACATCAATGAGAGTGGAGCAGGAGGAGAGAAGAGGAGAGGAGAGGGGGGGGGATTCAGCAATAGAAGTGAGGGGTGGCAGAGATGCCAGGACATACGGAAGATACCCGGGCCCTCAGCGTGCGCAAAACGTGAAGTGCCATGTGCTCTGTGCTGTGCCTACAAGCAGACAAACGAGGGTCGCGATGGGAAAGAGATGTGGCCCATCGCCATGTGCCACCCGGAGAGTAGGGGGAAGGGAAAGTAGAAAGAGAAACATTCGGAAACACACAAGAGGAGGAACCGTATAAAGACACACACACACACACGCCGTGCGCTGCTGTCTGCACTAAGAA